>NC_090448.1:76767317-77392317 GCF_031143425.1 Pleurodeles waltl
AAATAGGCTGGAAGTATACCCTGGACGTTCCTCCATCATCACCCCATCCCATTGCACTTGCCCCTCCATACTTTAACACTTCAATAAACAACCTTGGAAAAAAAAGAATTTTGGAGTATGTCAAATTTTTAAAGTATGTATTCATTTCAACAGGTACAGACATTGCAATTCGACTGTACAGAAAATGAGCATAGGTGTATGACCTGTAGCTAGCTGCAGTGATCACACCAGGAGCATATGTGAGGTCACCAACATCTGTAAAATGAATTGCCAAAGGGTACAGTAAGTGGGAGGCAGTCGGGAACCGCCGTGTAACTCCTCATTGGGTAACATCGGGCCCTATGGGGTACAGTGGCCAATTGGATCTACGCCAGCGGTGACGGTATGCACCGCCGCGGACGTGACCACCATTTTCTATCATATTTCTCACTTGCTACCTGATCATCCACAGGAGAGGACCTACATTGCATCTGCTGCTATGACCTGTGTCTGGAACCTACCATGGCCTGTGTGACTAGGGAAAGGGCCCATGCCTTCACTTCGGCGGAGTTGGAGAGACTGCTGGATGGGGTCCTACCCCAGTACGAACTGCTGTATGGGCCTCCAGACCAACAGGTGAGTACACTGTGGGCACGATACATGTAGCATGAATGCATAGAGTTGTGTGTGTGAAGGTCTTGTGTAAGGGGGGTGGATGGAAGTCCTCTTGGGGGCGTACAGGCTATGTGCTGAGCTATGTGTGTGCCAATGGTGATGGGAACGGGTATGGTGGGACAAATGTGTAACAGGCTGGACTTGTTGTCCAATGGTTTTTCCCTGTGTGTATTGCCTCTGCAGGTCAGAGCCATCAAAAGAATGGTATATGGTGTGCCATCGCCAAGGACGTGCAGACCCTGGGGGTCTATGGCAGACAGAGCACCTATTGTCAGAAACAGTGGGAGGACCCGAGACGCTGGGCACGGAAGACGGCAGAGGCCCAGCTGGGGATGGCCTCCCAATGAGAAAGGGGTGTCCGTCGAACCCTGACACCCCCGATTGCCCGCATACTGGCGGTGGCATATCCTGAGCTGGATGGGTGCTTGAGGGCATCACAGCAGTGACAAGGGGGTGAGTACAGTGCCCATCATTACAACTTACACATGGTAGGGTGGTATCCAGGTGGGGGATGTGTGTCAGTGGGTGCCCCTAGGCCAGGCCTAACATTGCAGCATAGGTCCCCTGGTGGCTAGGGATCTGAGGGGATAATCATGCTACCTAGCTTGTAAGAATCCACTAACGGTCAGGGCTGCATGGGTCCCAGGTGTGCTGCATTTGGCAGTGTGTGCCCCTCCCCATGCCTTGGATGCTAAATTATTCTCTGGTAATACTATGGCATACTGCATAGGCCTGTTCCCTGTGTGTGAGGGTGCTGTGTATGCCAACGGTGGTGTTGGTGCAGCCATTGACCAAGTGTATCCTTTGTGTCTTCCTCCCCCCTTATTGTTTTGTCATCCTGTCCTTATCTGCATTAGCATCATCTGGTGGAGGAGCAGAGGCACCAGTGATGGAGGGAGCTGCATCCACAGGTCCCAGGAGGCAGAGTCCACCAACACTGAGGGCACCAGTGGGACGGAAGGCGAGGGGAGCACCACGGCAGAGACTGGAGGGGACCGTTCAGACACAGATACCTCCTCCGATGGAAGCTCCCTGGTGGTGGCGGACACCTCTGTGATCACCCCAGCTACAGGTACAGCCGCCACCCCCGTACCAGCACCGCCTTCCCAGCAGCCCCTCATCGAGTTGCCCATGCCCGCTCACCCAGGAGGGTGGGCATCTCCTTCACCCCAGGCACCTCAGGCCCTGCCCCAGTGAGCCCTGCTGCCCTGAGTGAGGAGGCTATTGACCTCCTGAGATCCATCTCTGTAGGGCAGTCAACCATTGTTAATGCCATCCAGGGGCTGGCAGCCCAGATGCATCAGACTAATGGATTCCTGGAGGGCATTCACATTGGATTGGCAGCCCAACAGAGATCATTCCAGGCTCTGGCCTCCTCTCTGATGGCAGCCATTGTCCCTGTTTCTACCTTTGCCCCTCCAACTTCCACTTCCCAGTCCCATTCTCCTCAACACCAACCCATCCCAAGCACACAACCAGATGAGCATGCACACAAGACAACACACAAGAGTGGTTCAGGCAAACACAAGCACCACACTTTATCCCACAGGCACTCACACAAACACCATCCAAATGCATACATACGAACATCCACTATTTACACTATCTCCCCCTCTGCCTCCTCCTCCACCTCCTTCCCAGTTCCGTCCACACTCACACCTGCATGCAATACATCATCACCCACTACCAGCATCACCACCAGACCAAGCAGAACACACACGTCACTGGCAGACACCTCCACAACAGCCATGCACACATCTCCTGTGTCCTTTCCAACTGTGTCTGTCCCCCCCAATAAGGTACACAAACGCAAGCACTCAGACACCCAATAGCCATCCACCTCACAACAGCATCCAGCCCATGCACCTGCACCCAAAATTAGCGGACAGACACCTCCAACAACCACTCCCTCTTCCTCCACTCCCAAACCTTCTCCCTTTTCCTGCCCCAGTGTCCCTAAAAAACTGTTCTTATCCACCATGTACGTCTTCCCTTCCTCTCCCCCCGTCCTGCATGTCTGGCCAGGGTGGGAAGAACCCAGCCAAACACCTCAGCCACCCAGTCATCACCACACCCACTCGTGGTGGAAAAGGACCCAGGGCACATGTCCTTAGGGTAAATGAGCCTGGCCAAGCTGCTGCCAAGAAGGGAAAGGAGCCTGCCCAAGCTGCTGCCAAGAAGGGAAAGGAGCTTGCCCAAGCTGCTGCCAAGAAGGGAAAGACTCGCCAGGATCAAGAGCACAGGGCACGTTGCCCCCTCCAGAACCAGTGGGGAAGACACCCACCTATCCCAGACTCCCCAGGATCAAGAGCACAGGGCACAATGCCCCCTCCAGAACCAGTGGGGAAGACACCCACCTACCCCAGACTCCCCAATATCAAGAGCACAGGGCACGATCCCCCCTCCAGAACTAGTGGGGAAGCCACCCACCTATCCCAGACTCACCAGGATTAAGAGCACAGGGCACAATGTCCCCTCCAGAACCAGTGGGTAGGACACCCACATAGCCAAGACTCATCTGTATCAAGATCACAGGGCATGAGGCCCCCTCCAGAACCAGTGACCGGGGGACCAAGCACAGGGCATGTTTCCCCCTCCAGAGCAAGTGGGCAAGTCACCCACCTGAGAGACTGTGGCCTTGCACTCCCCACGGACCACGCACAGGGCATGTTGCCCCCTCCAGAGCAAGTGGGCAAGTCACTTACCTGAGAGACTGTGGCCTTGAACTCCCCAGGACCAAGCATAGGGCATGTTGCCCCCTCCAGAACCAGTGGTGTTTTTCCATCTCCCGCCTGAGGTGCCCCCATCCCCGTTCCCCTGAGGTGCCTGCCTATTTATCAACAGATGCCCCTGCATTGTTCTCTCCGTGTTGAGGCAGGTGCCATGTTTGGCCTTGGACTTTGGCCTATGACCATGTGGACTACGTAGATTGTGGACTGGGCTGTGTCCCTTTTTGTGTACATATGTATATATCTCTTGTCTTGCCTCACCTATCTATCTTTATATGTTTCTCTCATTACATTCACTTTCTCAAAATCGTTTTGGCCTTGCATTATTCATCCGAGGTATGGGGTACAAATGTTTTGGTAATGCAGCTGGTTGTGTGTATGGTGTTGGGGGGATGTCACTCTCTTTTTCCTCCCTCCCTCCCTCCCTTGTGTGCTTGGTGGCTGTTCTCACCATTGTCGTCTTTGCTGGCGTTGATTTTCGTGTTGGAGCAACATGTAGAAAATCATGGGGAAGACATGAAGCTGGGGCTCCACTTCTGTGCAGTGTTTCCGCCAGGCTTTTGATGTCATTGGTACCGCCCTGGAAAAGGTAGCGGAATATTGTGTCTTAATATGGTGGATGGAACATTGACTTCCGTCTGGCTGTAGACGACTACCGCCATGGTGGCTGTTGTTTCTGCCCTGGCGGTTGGTGTGGTATATTGTCTGTCTATGGGAGATTACACCGCCATGGTCATAATTTGATGGTAATTACCGCCAGCCTGTTGGCGGTAGTACCACCACTTTAACACCAACCGCCAGGGTTGTAATGAGGGCTACAATGTTGATCATGACAAGGCCAAAGTTAAAGGCAATGTTGGCAAACTTGAAAACTTTAGAATAGGCCAGTGGTCAAATTTATTTAACAGTAGTCATGATCTTGAAGAATGTCTTCGAACCCATCAAAAAGAAAGGCATTCAGGAAAGAGGCCACATCGTCAGATGTTAGATCGATGACAGGACTGGCAGACAGATCCACGGAGCAGTAGTGCGCAGCAGTCTCAGGTGTGGGATCTCCCATGAAAGCAGCACCGTACAAAGTGCCCAAAGGAGCCAGCCAGTCCACCAAGGGCAGCTCGTAACTGGCCTTGTGAATAAGCCTCAGTCTCATTGGGCATGACCCTAAAAGAACCCTCATCGGGAACACCAGCAGTTCTTTGTCCACAGAGGCACCGGCAGAACAGCAAGGCACACAGAAAGTAGATGTTCGAAGATGCACCAGGTGCAATGAAAGACTGGTTGCACACACCATAGGACTGGTCAGAATGATAGTGACCAATCATGCTTCAATTCTTACAGTAACGGGGCACCAAAGAACTGTACCATGCAATTATGGCACAGATGGGCTGGTGGTAGTAGCTCCATCACTCCGTTTAGCTGGAAAGGCACAACCACTGCGTATCAGGAACAAAAGCAGCAGTATCCTGCCGATTAATGCCAAAGTCACAGGAAAGTCGCCATACACACTGGAAAACAGTGAATGGATGGCTGAAGGAATGACTCAGAAGACAGTCTGGAAGATGGACACAAATCCAGACCCGACAACCTTAAAGAAGTGAAGCATCCCTGTAGTGCTCAAAGCATTGAATAGTCTGGATACCAGCTCTCCAAAGTGCTTGGGTAAGTTGGTATTTAATAGGGATTGTATCTCGGCTGATGATCTTGCTATCTGGAGAGCATGCGTCTCCCTAGCCGATGTCAACACAACTTGTTTCTGGAACAGTAGCGTCTTTAGTCTTCTCAGCTTGTCATAATTTACATTATTAGTGTCAATATGAAGCCAAATTTCTGCCCCTCTTATCGCTTGTTTAGGGGGAAATAAAACATGTCGTTACGATCTTAAAGACTGAAATTGCGTAGGCAATTCCTGGTCGCATAACGCAACAGCTTTGTTCATTCAGGACCACATAACTTCCATTTGAAAATCCATGAAATCTGGACGAATCAAAGGGACGGGAGTACCCTTCAGAAAACAGGCCAAGTTCAAGAACCCCACATTGCAAAGGCCATGTAGGGGCACCTGTTTGCAAATCATTGAATGACTAACAGTAGTCTCACATTCGCTTCGGCTAAGAAAGACCTCTGTTTTGCCGTTCAGACAATTATATTCATAGGCCATCTCCCACTCTTCTTTAATGTAGCTATTGCCTAGCCACTTGTACCTGCCCACAGCAAGATATTTCAAGCATTTCGTAAAACAAAAAGTGGAAATGGGCAGATTTATAATGCCATGTACGAGCCGTACTGTTGATGGACTTTTTGCAACTGTGAAAGGCAATTTTTCTAGCTTTTCTATGTGAAGCATGGTGAAACTTGCTTCACTTTTAGCCATTGTCTGTATTTCCCTGGCTAAATTAAAAGCAACAAACAACTCACTACTGTTAATATACTTCCAGGGAACTCTGCCGTTTTACAGATTCTGTATTGTTCAACCTAACTGCATTATGGAACCCAGCTGACTTTGTCCATGGTGAAAAACGGTCATTACTCTGAATGATATCAATTGCAGATGACACTATGGCACGCATTATGACATTGGCGGTAAAAAAACACCTATAGCCGCGGTGACGGCTGCCAAAAGACCGTCGCCGCGGCTACCAGCCGTCTGCCGTATTATGACCACAGCTGGATTTCTGCCAGAAGGATGGCAGAAATCTGCCTGTGACCATGCCAGTGGATAGCGGTAAGCGGTAAGCACCACGCAAGTAGACCGCCACCAGCCGTATTATGGCCCATAATATGGCCTGCGGTGTTCTGCTGGCAGATGCTGCTGGTGGCTGCAGCGCCCCATCCTGTCTCCTGCCGCAGGACCCCCTAAACACAGGCAAGTGGATGCTCCAACAGGGGAGGGGATGAGGGCCTATGTTATTGAGGAAGTAAATCCTGTTGGACAGAGTGTTACAATTAACAACAACAGCTAAAGCCTTTTCCAAATTCTCTTTGTCTATCTGCGTTAAACGTGCAGTAGCTTCCATTTGAGAAAGCTTCGAGATCTCATAGTATATGACATAGATAAATCTTTTAGATCGTGGCTTTCTTAGACCTAACAGGAAGTACTGTAAGACTAAGGGGGTCATTATAACCTTGGGGGGCGGCTTCAGCACTCCCGCCGCAACCATTAGGAGATCCCCGCTGGGCCGGCCGGTGGAAACCTGGTTCCCGCCCGCAGGCCCAGCGGGGATCAAGGCCGCAACACAGGAGCCGGCTCCAAATGGAGCCAGCGGTGTTGCGACTGTGCAACGGGTGCAGTTGCACCAGTCACGCTTTTCACTGTCTGCACAGCAGACAGTGAAAAGCTGCACGGGCCGTGGCAGGGGGCCCCGCGACTCCCCTTTCCGCCAGCCTTTTCATGGCAGTTCAAACCGCCATGAAAAGGCTGGCGGGAGGGGGACTCGTAATCCCCTGGGCAGCAGGAGGATTACTCCCACCGGGACAAAAGTGGCGGAAAACCGCCAGTCCCGGGATTTCACCGCCAGCCTGTTGGTGGTGAAATCCGACAAAACAGCCCTGGCGGTCAAAGACCGCCAGGGTTGTAATGAGGGCCTATATCTTCGGAAAGAGTATTAAGATGTTCCTTAACTTCTGCTTAGGTGATAATCTGTAACCATTGTTGGCAAAGTTTACCTATGGATTAACTATAATCGAGTGTCGACCTGAGACAAAGCGAGGGTCCGGCCGGCTAACCTTGAAAACCCCTGAAGAATTAACAAAATGTGCCTGACACCCATTTGTGTCTATTGGCCAAAATAACCACCCACCAGGACTGGAAAGGGAAAAATTATAGGTAACAGCCTGAACCTTTGCATCTAATTTTTCCTCAGTAACGTTAAGGAAGGACCGCTAATTGGTGAAGTTTGTCGGTGTGGGGATACTGGGCGCATTCATTTCCTTCATTTTTGCTAACCCCAGACAGGATATCTGTTGAATTGTGTCATTCAAAGAGATCATTTGCACAGGAATAAGGCACGCTCTAAATAAAGCTTCCCTACCCTGAATTTACCAATCTTGTGTTCCCCATACACTCTTTACATCAATAGTGTTCTTCCAGTATTCGTAGACTTCAACTGCAAGTCGGGAAACAAAGAAATCTGAATGAATCAATTTTCTTTTTGTTAGTAAAATGTTCCTAATTTTAGAAGGTGGTAAATTGAAATAGTATGATTCTGGCCGGGCCACGAAGTGAGATGGCCGTCTAGAGCGAGAGCTCTGTGTCGCGGCAACCCCGGGAGGGCGGCAGGGATGCAGTGGCAGCCGGAGACCCCATAGCAACCAGCGCCAACCACCCTACCACCCATCGAGCCTCGGCCCGACGCCCGGGAACATCGAGGAAACGAGCCAAAGGACCAGGGACGAGCGACCCGCTCTCGACGTGGAGGGCCTAAGCAGAGGGGCGGAGTCACGTCTTGAGAGGGCCGCGGCTGGTGCAACAACAGCGGACACGGAGCGGCCCTGCGGGTTGCGAGAGCCGCAGAAGGGCAGAGAAGACCCGCGACCGCATGTCTCCGATGCCTGACTTCCCCGGACCCCAACAGAGAGACTGGGCGAGGCACCGGGGAATCCCTTGGTAAATCCGTCTCTCCGACAGCACGGAACAGAAACCTTATGAGAGAGACAGGACCACGCCTCCAAAAACTAACCGGAGGCGATACCCGGTAAGCGTAATTTTCGGCAGTTGGGGCACAGCTACCCTCCCCCTTCACCGAGGCTGTATGGTGCTAAGTGGATTTAACATCACGAGGACCACCCTACATTGGGGTACTACGGCCCATACACCCTCCTCGCTTCTTCTTAAAATATAAAGCAAGCAGAACCAGGCAAACAGGAGGAGAGGGGGGAGTCCAGTTCAGTTCAGAAGAGGAGAAGAAGGAGGAAGAGCAGAGGGGCGGAGAGGAGCAGAGAGGAAGAGACTGAAAAAGGGGAGATTCTAGTTTAAGAAGGTCAAGGGGCAGGAGCTGAAGCTCCACTGCAACTGGCATAAAACGGGGAGGCACCGAAGGCAACTGGTGGACAACACAGCCACATAAAACCCTAACAAAGCAAGACAGCTGGCGAAAGACCTAGAGGAGGGTGAGCCCACCCCTATCTCCCCACAAACGTTCCCCACATTCAACACTCAACATCAATTAAAAGAGGTTGGGCACAACCTCTCAATACTCGGGGCTACGACAACCCGCACCCCGATCCTATAGCAGTGGAACTTGCACCGTTACCAGACCCCCCCCACCCGAAGACAACGCCAGGCTGCCATAATCTACAACAGCCGCAAGGCGGACACACGTATATACATAAAAGAAAAAAGGGAAAAGAGGAGAGACAGAATAGAAGCAAGAGCGGACCGACGCAGAAAACCTACACCACTACCGGCACTCGAGGAGGGAAGTCTGTGCCCTAATTGGACAACTCCCGGCAATGCCCGGCAACAAACCGAATCATAAACCCACCAGTAAACCTGCCCAACAGTTATTGTTCTCAGAAGCGCTGCACCACAAACGCCAAACCCCCATAACGGCAAACCCTTCTACGCCGTCATCCTCAACCAAATCTACCACAATGACTGACAAAGACCAGCCCACAACCATAGACCGGATACTACAAGAGATCACCACTGTTAGTCTTCGCATAGAGGGGATGGACGCTTCTATAACATCGTTAACACTAGAGACCAAATCCATGCGATCTGACATCGCAAGCTTCCAATCCAGAGTGATGGGATTGGAACAACACATGGGATCATTAGAGGTACAGGCCATTCCCACATCTTTCCTTACCCAGAGAACACCTCCGACCACTGCCAGCTGCACAGCCCTTCCCATAGCCCATGGCACCATAACAACCATAATCTCCACTCTAACACTAAAGATAGTAACCCCTCCCTTCCTCCCTCCCTGCCGCCAGTGCTAAATCCGAAATAAGCGAGATCCTCTACAACCACCCAGGATGTCGAAGAGGGTCGCTCAAGCGACACGACCACTACGAATCCTCTCCTGGAACGTACATGGCATGTCGAGCTACGTTAAGCGGAAGAAGATACTGTCCTATTTTCAATCCAAAAAAGCAGATATCGCCCTGATCCAGGAGACCCACCTTGATACTCTGGAATCTAGTAAACTCAAGCGGGACTGGGTGGGGAAGGTGATATTCAGCTGCTGCCCAACGAACCAGGAACCCGGAAGTAGTACGTCTCGCAAATGCGGAGTGGCGATATTAACACGAAAATCCCTACCGCTCACAATTATTCAAACATGGAACGATGCAGAAGGGAGGTACATATTAGCTAAACTAAAAATAGGGAATACCTCCTTCTGTGTGGGCTCCGTCTATGCTCCAACCGGTGCAAAACACCCATTCCTCCTACAACTAAATCGCCTTCTGACTGAAATTGGGACCACCCGATACATAATCAGGGGAGACTGGAATCTTACCCAAGACGCCATACTGGATAGAACAGGCCCCATTGACGTAGGTAATAATCACGGCAGGGCACTTTTGACAGACATAACTAAGGACATCGGTCTAGCTGATTGCTGGAGAATGCTACACCCGAAAGATAAGGAATATACCTTTATATCCACCGTCCATGGCACCCAATCGCGCCTAGACTACTTTCTGGTGTCACACACAGTAATCCCTAGCACACTGGACACTTGCATCCTAGACAGTGGTCTCTCAGACCACTCTCCAATACTAACCCTGATCCAGGCAGGCATAGCTTCACCAGGTCGAAATCCATGGCGTCTCGCTGTGCACAGATACCGTTCCCCTCAAGTGAAAGAACAATTAAGAACCCACGTAACCACGTACATGACTGAGAACGCCGGTACTGTGGCCTCCAAAAGAGTTTTGTGGGCAGCGGCAAAGGCGACCTTAAGAGGGAACATGATGCGAGATGCAGCACTGGCCAACAAGCCGGTCAGACCAATTTGGAAACTACAATCCAGGATCTCACTAAACAATACACTGTGCAACCGTCCCTTAGGCTATGCAGCTCCCTAGAACAAGCCCGCATGGCACACAATGACCTCTATACTTCCCAGGCGGAATACGCATTGCAGAAATTGCGAGACCGCCATTACGAACAAGGAGAAAAAGCAGGACGCCTCCTAGCGGCTCAACTCCGACAAAGAGAGGCTGCCTCCACCATATCGGCCATAACATCCTCATCAGGAGGGGTGCTGACACGTCCGCAAGATATTGTGAACGAATTTGCCAAGTACTATCGACATCTTTACACATCAGAAACAATGACTGATCAGACACGGACAGAGGCATTCCTTAACGCGGCTAATCTACCTCGTTTGTCGGAGGCTGGCATAGCCCTCCTGGAAGGTGACATAAGTAGGGAAGAGATAACACAAGTTATAACAAACCTCCCCTATCACAAATCTCCAGGAGAAGATGGATTCCCAGCGGAATTCTATAAATGGGCTGGAGAAGAGGCAGTCACTGCAGTTCATGAAGCACTGACGGAAGCATGTCAGGAGGGCTCCCTGGGCGAACTATCTAACAAAGCTACTATTGTTGTCCTGCCTGAGCCAGGAAGGGACCCCCTCCTCTGTGGCAGCTATCGCCCTATCTCCCTCCTGAATGGAGACGTTAAACTCTTAGCTAGTGTCTTAGCAGCACGCTTACGCAAAGTGATACCATCTCTGATCCACAATACCCAAGTGGGGTTCGTACCGGGCCGCACGTCCAGAAATCACATGCGTACTCTAGGCCACACACTGTTGGAAGCTCTGCAAATGCCGGAGGAAGCCCTGGCCCTATCCCTAGATACGGAGAAAGCATTCGACCGCATTGAATGGTCCTACCTATTCACTACCATGAAACACTTTGGTTTGGGGGGAACAATTTATTTCTAAAGTACGCCTATCATATGACCATCCAACGGCACAGGTCCCTTGGAACCCCTGGCAGCCACCATACGGAACTCACAACAGATAAAAGGAATCCAAATAACTGGGGGCCTATCCAAAATCTATCTCTATGCAGACGACATCTTCTTAACCTTGTCTGATCTAGAAACTTCCATGCCCGCACTACTCTCAACCATAGAGGACTTTGCACCCCTATCCGGATATCGCATAAACTGTGACAAAAGTGAAGCATTACCTATATCTCGCATAACGACGAGAGCAGCAATACACGGCCTCTCATTTAAATGGACCCCGACCTGTCTCAAATACCTAGGTACGCTTATAAACCGAGGACTAGAACACATAATCAGGGACAACCTAGACCCCCTCATATCTAAAATGAAATAGGACCTTGCTAAATGGTCACTACTAGGTCTAGCAATGTGGGGCAGGACACAGGCGGTCAGAATAACTACGCTACCACACTTCACATACGTACTAGGTATGCTCCCCTTACAGATACAACTCCCCCTACTCCGCTCGATCGATACATCCATAAGGACTTTTGTGTGGGGCTCTATACACCCAAGGTTGAAACCTGCAACTATCCTAGCACGACGATCCAACGGAGGCTTAGGCTTACCCTCGGTAGAACAATACTCACTAGCCTTACAACTATCACAATTAGCGTATGCACTCCCAAATACATCTGATCCACAGCAATGGGTAACCACAGAGCATCTCCTAAGAGGACAACACACAGAGATGGGAGGGATATATGCTGATCACCCCCGCTGTCTAACCCTATCCTCAAAGCCACTAACGTAGCATGGCAAAGAGCCCACCGCTTGTTAGGAATACACCTCCTCCCTTCATGTCCAGGCTCCTATAGCAGGGAATAAAAGCATAAAAATAGGAGGGAATCTCCTCATGTGGCCCCAATGGCGCGAGGCGGGTATCCACAGCATATCCCATATAATGGATGGAAATAACTTTTGGACCTTTGCCTCTCTCCAAGAAGAGTTCGTTATTCACAGTAACCAAGAATGGCGATATATACAACTCAAACGCTGCATGCATAGAATATTAGGACCGCCCCATGGACGCTTAAAAACTCACCCATTGTCACTTACCTTCAGAAATGGGGCCAACACAAAGGTGTTATGGCTGGTCTCTATGCCGAGTTAACAAATCATCTCTACTCACAGCCCCTCCTTAAATGACTGCACGTAAAATGGCAGGGCAGACTGGAGATTACCTATACGGATGAAGAATGGTCAGATGCACTAGAAGCCCTTGACAGAGGAGTACGCGAAGCTCGTCTGAAATTTTGTTTATTCAAAATTCTCCAAGAATGGTACTGGACACCCGTTAAACTGCTCAGGGCAGGCTTACTGCCACATGCGAAATGTTAGAGATGCATAGAACCCCACTGCGATCTGATACATATCCTATGTCACTGCCCAACGATTCAGCCCTTATGGGATGTGGTACGCCTTGCCCTGCAGGATTTTATACAGATGCCAAATCCGATCCTGCCTTCACTTATTCTACTACACGATATACGTCCATACCCCTCCCTATCAAGATCCCATACAAGGTTACTCCATACAGCACTGGCAACTACCAAAATATGCATACTCCGGCATTGGAGATCCCGCATTGCCCCTACACCGACAGAATAGATGACTGCCATGTATCAAACAGCCACCCATGAACGAGTGATTTACAACTTGCAGGACCAAGCAGAGCTATTCATGGAAGTATGGCGGCCATTCTTGACAAAGCCATAAAGCAGCTGGCGGAAGGCCGATGGCCAATGATCAAAGATTGATGACAATCAACTCTCTCCTCTAAGAACCTTTCATTTTCTTGTATCCTCCCTCCTCGCTCTTTACCCTATCCCCTCTGATTTTTTTTTTCTTTCTTCTCATTCCTCCCTCCCAGCTCCCTCATCTGCTCAAACATACTAGATCCTGGACTGCATCACCCGATTCCCTCCTTCGTCCCACTACACAACACAGGTCTGGGAAATCAGCATCCACAAGGAAAACCCATCCTGCAATTGACCCTTCTTACAACAAATAAACCTATTTGGAAGACCTCCTCACTCTTTTCCCATCAATCCCCCCCTCGGCATCACCATCCCACAGAGGCCGGAACTCATACCCCTATCTTACCCAATAATACAACAAGTCACGCTTAAGTGCCAAACCGTCCATCCGCATCTGACAATTTATCTCGGGTAAGGAATCGCAGACCGACCTACACCCAGACTCTGTCAACCTGACCGCGGGGTCCATGACCCTCTCCCACCCACCTACCCGTCTCTCCATTCAAAGATCTCTCTCCCACACCCCCCTTACCCATTTCTTCCTCTATTTCATAAGACATCCACACCCCCCCTTACTGCAAGAACAACTCTTTACGCTGTCATGCTCCCCCTCTCCCCCCAGAACCCGTCCCTTCTTAAGAGTGTACTTATAATTCCTTAACTTCACAGTCAGGAATATCTGTCAGACTGTATAAGATTGTATATTTTTTCTGGAAATAATTATTGTAAGAAAAAATGCTTTTGGAAAGTGTTTGAAAAATGTTTGATAAATGCTTGGATAACCTCACTCTTATATACTATGTACCACCCTATATTCTTAATAAAACAATAAAAAGAAATTAAAAAAGAAATGGTATGATTCTGCATTTTCAACGACATGCCCAGAAAAATATGTTAATTTCTCTGAATAATGTTTTGGGCTCCCCACAGGTGGAATTGAACAGTGTTGCCACTGTGTGTAATTAAATGCTGATCTGTGTCTAGTTCCACGGTGCAGGTAGTAATGTCCCCAGTTGATATAACAGACCATTTCCTCATAATCCTTTGTGTTAGTGTACACATCATCACTATCAAGTACACTGTAATCCTTCAATTTGGCTAACAATGAATCAACTGTTTGAATATCCCAGCCATCGGAAACAACACTAGGTGTAATTACATCAGTCTTTGAAATCTTAAAAACATATGGAATTCGAAAGACCTCAGTAGGCCCTTATATATCAAATGGAACTTTATCCCACACAATCCCATCAAGAATCAGTACTGCTGAAATGTTTACAAGGAACAAGTGCCTTCAAACTTTATGTGAGGAAAGATATTGGGTTAAGACTTCATCCACAGGCTCAACTGAGGAGCGTTAAGGAAGGTAATCACCATTTATAAGCAAGAAGAAAACACTCACAAAAACAATCCATAGAAAAAATGTAAGCAATGTCAGAAACAGCTAGTATCATAGGTTAAATAGTTATTTGTAAGCCATATGTACAGCTTACGTGTCTTTGAAACAGTTTCAATAGCAGGTGCAGATGAAGTTGAAGAAAAGTAATCAATATCGGTGAAGTTACCAGAAGCAGTCTCTGCAAACACAAGAGCCAGTACATTACTGATGGAAGAATTCACTTCGCACGGAGGCTCGTAGTAGACCATGTCGTCTGTTTGTGTGGTGTTGGAATAGAAGACAGCCACATCTTGGACAGGTGTTGTAGTTGAGGTGGTAACAGGAATTAGCAAAAGCTTGTTTTCAGCCCTCCCCATGCTCGTTGAGGTATTTGTAGCATTGTTGGACATGCCTTTGCAGTCAGAAAATGTGTTGTTTCTTCTTTGAAGAGGTATGTCCTGTTGGGTAGTGAGAGGGGACAGGGAACTACCAAAGGGAGCTCTGGGTCTACTGTGCAGGATCGGACACATGATGGAATTTGATGTTGTCAATGGAGACAAATCTGTTTGCTTTGGAACCAGGCAGCGGTGGTAGGATGACAGTTCTGGTACCTTGTATTCCCAGGACTTGGACTGGTGCTCTCTAGGATGGACCAAATTTCTTCTTCACAGCAATCTTCTCTCCAACCAGATCCCAAACTCTAGGAATCCAGCCAGTAGAAGTTGTTGGCAAATCCCTTATTCCTAAAATGGCAGCAGTGGCGGATGATTTATCATCTCGAAATTGCTGAAGCTCCTATAAGACAGTTAGACATTCATTTATGTCAAAAGTTGTATCTGCTGCCACCAACCCAAGGCCATCTCGATCTGGGACATGCATTGGTATCCCAAAGAGAACCTTATAGGGAGTGTGTCCCGCCAAGGACCTTTTTGGCAGATTATTCAGTGCTCTTTGGACCCCAAATAGGTGATGAAGCCAGCTGCGGCCAGATTCTAATACTTTAGCTGTTAAGAACTGCTTTAGATCTCAATTCTTCCTCTCCACAACCAAATTTCCCTCAGGATGGTAGGGTGAGAAGTAACGGAGTTCAACACCCAGTGTCCCCATGTTGTCCCTGAATGCATTAGAGTGTTGCAACCGCATATGTACTGATAAAGATCAGCAAGTCTTTTATAACAGTTCGAGTTTCAGCCAACTGCTGAGGCCATATCCACAAGAATCTACAGCGACTAAGATGTATTTGCATGCACCATCAGGTTGAAGGGGACCACAGTGGTCCAGGTGCATACATTGTAGTGGCCTGTTGGACACTAAGAGGGATGTCTGCTGTGGGCGTTTGATGTTTGAGCCCTTTATCTGCTGGCAAATATCACAGAAAAGGACATATTGCTTTGTCTGTTTGTATAGGCCTAGCCACCAAAAGCGTTTCTGTAAGAGTGGTATTGTGGCTGTAACACCAGCATGTGCAGAAGTGACACCCTCATGCAGTGCTTAGATAGATCTAATCTCTGGTCTAGGTTAGTGATCACTCGATCTCCAACCCCAGGAAGTGTTGCATAAGCAACATTCTGTGCACTGATTTGGTAAGAGTATTTTGTAGGGTATGCTTTTGGTAGAGCTTGCCTTCAGCTGAAGCTTTCACGGCAACCAGAATTTCATTATCCAATGTCATCTGATAACGAGTCACTGCAGCCACGGAAGCCGTAGCTACTGCAGATTTGGCTGCTTCATCATCCAAAGTGTTGCCAATAACGTGTACTCCTACACACTGGTGGTCCAATGTATGGACTACATGAGCAATCTGTATCTTATCCTTCAAATCAGCCAACCGCCCCCATGGAGCTCTGCATTTTATGATGTTCCCTTTGGAGTCTCTGAACCTGTTCAATCACCAATGATGAAGGTAATTATTGTAGAACTGGACACAGTAGTATGAGTCACAGAAAATCAAAGTGTATTTGTAAAGAAATGGCTCCCTGTTGCAGTTACCCCCCCACTTTTTGCCTGATACTGATGCTGACTTGACTGAGAAGTGTGCTGGGACCCTGCTAACCAGGCCCCAGCACCAGTGTTCTTTCACCTAAAATGTACCATTATTTCCACAATTGGCACAACCCTGGCACCTAGGTAAGTCCCTTGTAACTGGTACCCCTGGTACCAAGGGCCCTGATGCCAGGGAAGGTCTCTAAGGGCTGCAGCATGTCTTATGCCACCCTAGGGACCCCCACTCAGCACAGACACACTGCTTGCCAGCTTGTGTGTGCTGGTGGGGAGAAAATGACTAAGTCGACATGGCACTCCCCTCAGGGTGCCATGCCAACCTCACACTGCCTGTGGCATAGGTAAGTCACCCCTCTAGCAGGCCTTACAGCCCTAAGGCAGGGTGCACTATACCACAGGTGAGGGCATATGTGCATGAGCACTATGCCCCTACAGTGTCTAAGCAAAACCTTAGACATTGTAAGTGCAGGGTAGCCATAAGAGTATATGGGCTGGGAGTCTGTCAAAAACGAACTCCACAGCTCCATAATGGCTACACTGAAAACTGTGAAGTTTGGTATCAAACTTCTCAGAATAATAAACCCACACTGATGCCAGTGTTGGATTTATTACAAAAATGCACACAGAGGGCATCTTAGAGATGCCCCCTGTATTTTACCCAATTGTACAGTGCAGGACTGACTGGTCTGTGCCAGCTTGCTGCTGAGAGACGAGTTTCTGACCCCATGCGGTGAGAGCCTTTGTGCTCTCTGAGGACAGAAACAAAGCCTGCTCTGGGTGGAGGTGCTTCACACCTCCCCCCTGCAGGAACTGTAACACCTAGCAGTGAGCCTCAAAGGCTCAGGCTTCGTGTTACAAAGCCCCAGGGCATTCCAGCTAGTGGAGATGCCCGCCCCCTGGACACAGCTCCCACTTTTGGCGGCAAGTCCAGGAGAGATAATGAGAAAAACAAGGAGGAGTCACTGGCCAGTCAGGACAGCCCCTAAGGCAACCTGAGCTGAAGTGACTCTGACTTTTAGAAATCCTCCATCTTGCAGATGGAGGATTCCCCCAATAGGGATAGGAATGTGACCCCCTCCCCTTGGTAAGAGGCACAAAGAGGGTGTAGCCACCCTCAGGGCTAGTAGCCATTGGCTACTGCCCTCCCAGACCTAAACACACCCCTAAATTCTGTATTTAGGGGCTCCCCAGAACCTAGGAACTCAGATTCCTGCAACTTAACGAAGAAGAGGACTGCTGAGCTGATAAACCCTGCAGAGAAGAAGAAGACACCAACTGCTTTGGCCCCAGCCCTACCGGCCTGTCTCCCTCCTTCATAAGCAAACTGCTCCAGCGACGCTTTCCCCAGGACCAGCGACCTCTGAATCCTCAGAGGACTGCCCTGCTTCCAAAAGACCAAGAAACTCCAGAGAACAGCGGCCCTGTTCAACAAAGACTGCAACTTTGTTTCCAGACGAGCAGATTTAAAGACCCCTGCAATCCCCGCAAGAAGCGTGAGACTTGCAACACTTCACCCGGCGACCCCGACTCGACTGGTGAAGAAACAACGCTACAGGGAGGACCCCCAGGCGACTCCAAGACTGTGAGTAACCAAAGGTGTCCCCCCTGAGCCCCCACAGCGACGCCTGCAAAGGGAATCCCGAGGCTCCCCCTGACCGCGACTGCCTGACTCTGAAATCCCGACGCCTGGAAAAGACCCTGCACCCGCAGCCCCCAGGACCTGAAGGATCGGAACTCCAGTGCAGGAGTGACCCCCAGGAGGCCCTCTCCCTTGCCCAGGTGGTGGCTACCCCGAGAAGCCCCCCCCTTGCCTGCCTGCAACGCTGAAGAGACCCCTTGGTCTCCCATTGAAACCTATTACAAACCCGACGCTTGTTTACACACTGCACCCGGCCGCCCCCGCGCTGCTGAGGGTGTACTTTTTGTGTGGACTTGTGTCCCCCCCAGTGCCCTACAAAACCCCCCTGGTCTGCCCTCCGAAGACGCGGGTACTTACCTGCTGGCAGACTGGAACCGGGGCACCCCCTACTCCATTGAAGCCTATGTGTTTTGGGCACCACTTTGAACTCTGCACTTGACCGGCCCTGAGCTGCTGGTGTGGTAACTTTGGGGTTGCTCTGAACCCCCAACGATGGGCTACCATGGACCCCAATTTGAACCCCGTAGGTGGTTTACTTACCTGCAAGAACTAACAATAACTTATCTCCCCCAGGAACTGTTGAAAATTGCACTGTATCCACTTTTAAAATAGCTATATGTGTTTTATGTAAAGAGTATATATGCTATTGTGATTATTCAAAGTTCCTAAAGTACTTACCTGCAATACCTTTCTAATGAGATATACAATGTAGAATTTGAACCTGTGGTTCTTAAAATAAACTAAGAAAATATATTTTTCTATACAAAAACCTATTGGCTTGGAATTGTCTCTGAGTGTGTGTTCCTCATTTATTGCCTGTGTGTATGTACAACAAATGCTTAACACTACTCCTTTGAAAAGCCTACTGCTCGACCACACTACCACAAAATAGAGCATTAGTATTATCTCTTTTTGCCACTATCTTACCTCTAAGGGGAACCCTTTGACTCTGTGCATGCTATTCCTTACTTTGAAATAGTACATACAGAGCCAACTTCCTACATTGGTGGATCAGCGGTGGGGTACAAGACTTTGCATTTGCTGGACTACTCAGCCAATACCTGATCACACGACAAATTCCAAAAATTGTCATTAGAAATTGATTTTTGCAATTTGAACTATTTTTCTAAATTCTTAAAAGTCCTGCTAGGGCCTTGTGTTAAGTCCCTGTTTAGCATTTCTTTTAGAGTTTAAAAGTTTTGTAAAAGTTTGAATTAGAACCTAGAACTAGTCTTAGATTCTTAAAAAGTATTCCAACTTTTAGAAACATAGGCCCTCATTCCGACTTTGGAGGACGGTGTTAAACCGTCCCAAAAGTGACAGATATACCACCTACCGTATTACGAGTTCCATAGGATATAATGGACTCGTAATACGGTAGGTGGTATATCCGCCACTTTTGGGCCGGTTTAACACCGTCCTCCAAAGTTGGAATCAGGCCCATAATGTCTAGTGCAGAGATGAATGTGGAGGAACTCGACCTCACACCTTACCTCCATCTTAAGATGAGGGAGCTAAGGTCACTCTGCAAAATAAAGAAAATTACAATGGGCTCAAGACCTTCGAAACTACAGCTCCAGGAGCTTTTGGCAGAGTTTGAGAAAGCCAACCCCTCTGAAGATGGCAACACAGAGGATGAAGATAGTGACTTGGAGGAGAATTCCCCCCCCTCCAGTCCTACTTAGGGAGAACAGGGCTACTCAAGCCCTGTCTCCAAATATACTAGTCAGAGATGCTGCTTCCCTCACAGGAGGGACCAGCACCTCTGAAATCACTGAGGATAACTCCAGTGAAGAGGACATCCAGTTAGCCAGGATGGCCAAAAGATTGGCTTTGGAAAGACAGATCCTAGCCATAGAAAGGGAAAGACAAGAGATGGGCCTAGGACCCATCAATGGTGGCAGCAACATAACTAGGGTCAGAGATTCTCCTGACATGTTAAAAATCCCCAAAGGGATTGTAACTAAATATGAAGATTGTGATGACATCACCAAATGGTTCACAGCTTTTGAGAGGGCTTGTGTAACCAGAAAAGTAAGCAAATCGCACTGGGGTGCTTTCCTTTGGGAAATGTTCACTGGAAAGTGTAGGGATAGACTCCTCACACTCTCTGGAAAAGATGCAGAATCTTATGACCTCATGAAGGGAACCCTGATTGAGGGCTTTGGATTCTCCACTGAGGAGTACAGGATTAGGTTCAGGGGCGCTCAAAAATCCTCGAGCCAGATCTGGGTTGATTTTGTAGACTACTCAGTGAAAACACTGGATGGTTGGGTAACTGGAAATGAAGTGCATGACTATGTTGGGCTTTATAATTTGTTTATGAAAGAACACATTTTAATTAACTGCTTCAATGAAAAGTTGCATCAGTATCTGGTAGACCTAGGTCCAATTTCTCACCAAGAATTGGGAAAGAAGGCAGACCACTGGGTCAAGACTAGGGTAACCAAAACTTCCACTGGGGGAGACCAAAAGAAAGGGGTTACAAAGCCTCCCCAGGAGAAAGTGGGTGACACTAGAAACAAAGAAAAAGAGTCCTCTGTAGGCCCCCAAAAACCAGAACAGGTGGGTGGGCCCCAAGACACAACCCAAAACAAAGGTGTGTACCAGGGTAAGAACTGGGATGCCACTAAGGCATGGTGCCATAACTGTAGACAGACAGGGCACCACACCAAGGACACTTCTTGACCCAAAAACAAACCCCCTAGCAAAATCCCAGGGGTAACCAGTGTAGCCATTGGGGATGACTCCTCAGATGAGGAGGTCTTCATAGCTTTCAACTGGAAAAAGGGCCCAACAGGTGAGTTGGAGATTCCAGAGGGAAGTAGACACTTCCACCACCTACTGGTGAATGGAATCCCAGCCACTGCCCTGAGAGACACTTGTGCCAGTCACACTATTGTGCATGACAGGCTGGTGTTCTCAAACCAGTACATCCCAGATGAGACTGCCAGAGTAAGAGTTAGCCCAGACAGGGTCACTGATAGGCCTGTGGCTTTTGTGCCCATAGAAGTGGGTTGGACTTTTAGCTGGAGAAGGGTGGTAGTCAGTACAGACCTCCCCCTTGATTGTCTCCTTGGAAATGACTACCCAGAGGTTAGTCAGAGCCCAAGAGAGGAACTGGTTCAGTGCCAGTCCTCTCCCAAGGATTCTGGAGGTCCTGCCCCTGCAGTAACTGCAAGCAGGCCCCAGAAGAAAAAGAAAAGAAAACAGAATAGGAAAGGTGGGCAACCTTTAGCCAAGGTTCCAGCAAGCCTAGGAGATTCTGCTCCAGTAGGGGAGAACTCCAAAAGTGGCACTGGTACAGTCCAACCTGACCCACAAGAAGTCCTGGCTAATCAGGCAACTGGTAAGCCTGTGTGGGTGGCTCCTCAGCTAACAGAAGAAAGAGTGGAAGAAGGGTGTTTACTACAAGATGTGGTAACCCCCCACTCTAATACAGCAGACAGGCACCCTGAACCCAAAGAAGCCTGTAACTTAGCCCGTTCCCTTGTAGGTGAAGAGCTAAAGGTGTGGTTCTGGGCACTGACAGCTGTCAGTGGCCTCTGCTGGTGTTAGCCTTTATGGCTGCACTATCCTTGGCATGGTGGTCTGACCCCATGCCAAATAGCAAGTTATGCCCCCTGACCCTGTTGGTCATGGTGGGGTTACTCCAGCTCTGGGTAACCTCTTTGGGTAAGCTAGGGGTGACCCTGGCTAAGATAAGATTAGCAGAGGTGGATACCTCTAACCCCAAAATAGAGAGAATGGGTGAAGACATTAAAAGCACAGACAAGAGGCAGTTCAGACTCAGTCCTATCACTGTGGAAGTGGGTCAGTTCCCCAGGGGGAATGACCTAAACAGGAGGATGTAAAGCAGAGTAGACCCTGCAACAAACCAGCCTATTTCCTCTACTCTTCCTCGCCTGACAGACTAGGAAGACTCTCCCAGCTTCGTCTGAGTCTCCTGGCCTGTGGGCTGGGGAGGGCTTGTGTAAAGAAATGGCTCCCTGTTGCAGTTACCCCACTTTTTGCCTGATAATGATGCTGACTTGACTGAGAAGTGTGCTGGGACCCTGCTAACCAGGCCCCAGCACCAGTGTTCTTTCACCTAAAATGTACCATTGTTTCCACAATTCGCACAACCCTGGCACCAAGGTAAGTCCCTTGTAACTGGTACCCCTGGTACCAAGGGCCCTGATGCCAGGGAAGGTCTCTAAGGGCTGCAGCATGTCTTATGCCACCCTAGGGACCCCTCACTCAGCACAGAAACACTGCTTGCCAGCTTGTGTGTGCTGGTGGGGAGAAAATGACTAAGTCGACATGGCACTCCCCTCAGGGTGCCATGCCAACCTCACACTGCCTGTGGCATAGGTAAGTCACCCCTCTAGCAGGCCTTACAGCCCTAAGGCAGGGTGCACTATACCACAGGTGAGGGCATATGTGCATGAGCACTATGCCCCTACAGTGTCTAAGCAAAACCTTAGACATTGTAAGTGCAGGGTAGCCATAAGAGTATATGGGCTGGGAGTCTGTCAAAAACGAGCTCCATAATGGCTACACTGAAAACTGGGAAGTTTGGTATCAAACTTCTCAGAATAATAAACCCACACTGATGCCAGTGTTGGATTTATTAAAAAATGCACACAGAGGGCATCTTAGAGATGCCCCCTGTATTTTACCCAATTGTTCAGTGCAGGACTGACTGGTCTGTGCCAGCTTGCTGCTGAGAGACGAGTGTCTGACCCCATGCGGTGAGAGCCTTTGTGCTCTCTGAGGACAGAAACAAAGCCTGCTCTGGGTGGAGGTGCTTCACACCTCCCCCCTGCTGGAACTGTAACACCTAGCAGTGAGCCTCAAAAGCTCAGGCTTCGTGTTACAAAGCCCCAGGGCATTCCAGCTAGTGGAGATGCCCGCCCCCTGGACACTGCCCCCACTTTTGGCGGCAAGTCCAGGAGAGATAATGAGAAAAACAAGGAGGAGTCACTGGCCAGTCAGGACAGCCCCTAAGGCAACCTGAGCTGAAGTGACTCTGACTTTTAGAAATCCTCCATCTTGCAGATGGAGGATTCCCCCAATAGGGATAGGAATGTGACCCCCTCCCCTTGGGAAGAGGCACAAAGAGGGTGTGGCCACCCTCAGGGCTAGTAGCCATTGGCTACTGCCCTCCCAGACCTAAACACACCCCTAAATTCTGTATTTAGGGGCTCCCCAGAACCTAGGAACTCAGATTCCTGCAACTTAACGAAGAAGAGGACTGCTGAGCTGAAAAACCCTGCAGAGAAGAAGAAGACACCAACTGCTTTGGCCCCAGCCCTACCGGCCTGTCTCCCTCCTTCATAAGCAAACTGCTCCAGCGACGCTTTCCCCAGGACCAGCGACCTCTGAATCCTCAGAGGACTGCCCTGCTTCCAAAAGACCAAGAAACTCCCGAGAACAGCGGCCCTGTTCAACAAAGACTGCAACTTTGTTTCCAGAGGAGCAGATTTAAAGACCCCTGCAATCCCCGAAAGAAGCGTGAGACTTGCAACACTGCACCCGGCGACCCCGACTCGACTGGTGAAGAAACAACGCTACAGGGAGGACCGCCAGGCGACTCCAAGACTGTGAGTAACCAAAGTTGTCCCCCCTGAGCCCCCACAGCGACGCCTGCAAAGGGAATCCCGAGGCTCCCCTTGACCGCGACTGCCTGACTCTGAAATCCCGACGCCTGGAAAAGACCCTGCACCCGCAGCCCCCAGGACCTGAAGGATCGGAACTCCAGTGCAGGAGTGACCCCCAGGAGGCCCTCTCCCTTGCCCAGGTGGTGGCTACCCCGAGGAGCCCCCCCCTTGCCTGCCTGCAACGCTGAAGAGACCCCTTGGTCTCCCATTGAAACCTATTACAAACCCGACGCTTGTTTACACACTGCACCCGGCCGCCCCCGCGCTGCTGAGGGTGTACTTTTTGTGTGGACTTGTGTCCCCCCCGGTGCCCTACAAAACCCCCCTGGTCTGCCCTCCGAAGACGCGGGTACTTACCTGCTGGCAGACTGGAACCGGGGCACCCCCTACTCCATTGAAGCCTATGTGTTTTGGGCACCACTTTGAACTCTGCACCTGACCGGCCCTGAGCTGCTGGTGTGGTAACTTTGGGGTTGCTCTGAACCCCCAACGGTGGGCTACCTTGGACCCCAATTTGAACCCCGTAGGTGGTTTACTTACCTGCAAGAACTAACAATAACTTACCTCCCCCAGGAACTGTTGAAAATTGCACTGTGTCCACTTTTAAAATAGCTATATGTGTTTTATGTAAAGAGTATATATGCTATTGTGATTATTCAAAGTTCCTAAAGTACTTACCTGCAATACCTTTCAAGTGAGATATTACATGTAGAAAAGAAAAGATATTTTTCTATACAAAAACCTATTGGCTTGGAATTGTCTCTGATGTGTGTTCCTCATTTATTGCCTGTGTGTATGTACAACAAATGCTTAACACTACTCCTTTGATAAGCCTACTGCTCGACCACACTACCACAAAATAGAGCATTAGTATTATCTCTTTTTACCACTATCTTACCTCTAAGGGGAACCCTTGGACTCTGTGCATGCTATTCCTTACTTTGAAATAGTATATACAGAGCCAACTTCCTACAGTATTGTCCTGGGTCCGTATGTTCTAGTGCTAAGATAAGGGCTTTGAGTTCAGTAGGTGCTGAGAGGGTGGAATATACCATTCTTCATCACTCCGCTCACGGCTGCGCAAGCGGCTGAGTACTGATGTTTAGTACCTACAGCTGGTTGTGCTGAACCATCAGTGTAAATGAAAGTATGATATCTGTCAAGTAGCAAGATGTCTAGAGGTGCGAGGTACTCCTGTTCGTACTGGAGAAATTCTTGTGTCTGAAGCTTTGGATCAAAGATGTAATCAACATCGGTGGCAGTCAGGGAGGTTGCCCACTGAATCCAATGTGGAAGTAATGCTTTAGCATTAGGAACGCTTGCTTTGGTGACGGACTCTAAGGCTGGCACTGTGGTAACGACAATTATGTGTTTCCCTTGGGCAAGTGGTCTCTCCTTGACGACAGCCATCGGTACAGGAGTTAGAATTTTTTCTGTGGGTGCAAAACATTGTTCTGCATTGGCGTTAAGCGTGATTTATATGCTATGGGCACCGTGTTGCCTTTGCTTAAGGTGACATAGGTAAACCCAATGGCACCAGCAATTATTCTGATGACAAGAGTTGTTTTTTCACAGGTGTGCAAGTGTTTTGCTTGTAGCATGCCCTGTTGTAATCCTCTAAGGATGCTTGTGTGATCTACTGTCCAGTGTCTGCTAGAAAAATCGGGGTGTATTAAGTCATAGAGTGGCTTGATACGTTGTGCATAGCCAGGAATGTAAGTTCTCCCAAAGTTAAAGAAACCAAGCAAAGATTGTAGTTTCTTGACTGTATTTGCTGGCTGTAATTTAGCACATTTCTTTAAAAAGTGCGGGCCAGGCTCTTGCCCTCGTATCCCTTGAACAGTATGCTGAGAAAGGCTACTTTAGTTTTCCTAAAACTGAATTTGTAACCAAGGGCTGCAAATCCTAAAACGATCCGATCAACCCTGGCAAGATGAATGTTGAGGTTGTCATCTGTAAGGTAGATGTCATCCACAAAGGACAACGCCTCAGGATCAATATCGTGCAATACTGATGTTACATGGGCTAAGCACAGCCCTGCGTACTTGTAGCCTTAGGGCAAATGACAGAAGCATTTTTGTGAGCCAAAAGAGAATGCACTCAGGTCCCAACTTACATGTGCTAAGATCTGGCAGAAATAAAACCATTGGAGATACCCAATGTTGTTATGTATTTTTTACGCACTGTGTTGTTAATTAGTGCTGTGTGAAATTTGTATTGCGTATGTGCATGTATTTAACTGTCTGTAGTCTAAGAATATTCTATATGCATTGTTGGGTTTTTCAACGGAGAATAATGGGTTATTCATTGTACAGACACAGGGCTCAGTTACTCCCTGGTACTCGAGCTGAGTGAGGATCTCCCTCAATGGAGCTTTAGTTTCATGTTTAATAGGATATTGTGGCTGAGGCTGGGGTGTGGACCTAATAGGTATTACATGGCAAGGAGAATCCTTGTCCCAACCTACATGGTTGTGGTATAGTGCAGGTGCCCGCGCTAAAGCCCAGTTGAGATCGTAGGCTTGTTTTGCCGCCTCTGGAACAAGACCAGAGAAAGAAGGCAAAATGACATCTTCCCAATGTGGGAGCTTACAGACGTGCTCGAGTGACCAGTCCCTCTTGGCCAGCAGGATATCACAACTAAGTTCATCCCAGAATATCACACTAATGGTGCGCTCTTTGTCTCCCTCAATTTGGATATTTAAATCATAAACTCTGTTGAGTGGGAGAACGCGCCTGCCTGCAGTCCTGACTGCACTTCAGTCACTAGTTGCTGTTGCATCCAGATGATCTTTCAGACTCTGACGACATATTGTGATCTCTGCCACTCTGTCTAGAAGTGTCACTGCCCACATCTTGTTTTTCAGCAATGTTGTGAAGTGTACTGGCGTTTTTAGTTGTGAGTACTGCAACCTTTTTCTTTTTAAACAGTGGCTTTTGTTGTGGGGATTTATCTTCTTTTTTGTCTGAAGACTATGGTGAGTCTTTCTTCTGTTTCACGTAGACAGGAAGTCTCTCTGACTGTCTCTCTCTCTCGCTACATCTATCCGGTGCATTCTGAAAGGACCGAGAGGAACGTGAATCAGTATATCTGTCAGGAGCTTTTATATTTTCCCTATTTCTGAGATTATGGCCCTCATTCTGACTTTGGCGGGCGGCGGAGGCCGCCCGCCAAAGTCCCGCCGTCAGGTTACCGTTCCGCGGTCGAAAGACCGCGGCGGTAATTCTGACTTTCCCGCTGGGCTGGCGGGCGGTCGCCTTCAGACCGCCAGCCAGCCCAGCGGGAAAGAGGCTTCCACGATGAAGCCGGCTCGGAATCGAGCCGGCGGAGTGGAAGCTGTGCGACGGGTGCAGTTGCACCCGTCGCGTATTTCACTGTCTGCGCAGCAGACAGTGAAATACATGTAGGGGCCCTCTTACGGGGGCCCCTGCAATGCCCATGCCAGTGGCATGGGCACTGCAGGGGCCCCCAGGGGCCCCGCGACCCCCCCTACCGCCATCCGGATCTCGGCGGTCCGACCGCCGGGATCTGGATGGCGGTAGGGGGGGTCGGAATCCCCGCGGCGGTGCAGCAAGCTGCGCCGCCGCGGAGGATTCAATGGGGCGGCGGTACACTGGCGGGACCCCGCCAGTGGTGCCGGTCCGACCGCGGCTTTACCGCCGCGGTCGGAATCCCCATTGGAGCACCGCCGGCCTGTCGGCGGTGCTCCCGCGGTCCTCCGCCCTGGCGGTCAAAGACCGCCAGGGTCAGAATGACCATCTATATCTCCTTACAGATTTCTCCAAGTGTGGAGAGTCTGATCTCTGACTTTGTCTTTCATTTGTTTTTGTTTATCCCAGTGCTTTTTAGAACCCTCCTGTGCTTGTTTAGTACCTTCCTTAGGGGTGGCACTCTGTATTTCAGGCTTTTTCAGCTTGTCTCCCAAACTATCCCGTCCTATATTGGTATAGGCATCGGAAATTATTTTGGTAGCTGTTTCTCCTGTTCCAGGTGTGGAATCTCTCAGAGCTGCTGGTGTAAAGCCAATGCTACCGCCTCCCCTGTAATGATATTGAGTATGACTGAGGAGACTGCATTGAAGTCATGCATTAATTTCATCCCTAAATCTAGGGCTGGTGCAGCCTTGTGCTCATTCCAAATTTGTTTTAACACTTCTGTTTAATTGGCAAGTGTCGGGTACCATGTGTGGTAGTACATATCGCAGTGAGGGAACCATCCAGAAGGGCAAGCATATTGTGAGAATTCAATGTTTTTCCTGTGGTCCCATATGGGGAAACACAGCTTCCAGCTGATTAGTTTTCTAGAGTATCCAGAACATGATTTCCTCTTATTCGGTGGGCACTTTGCCCATGATAGAATGTACTGTTTGTGGACTGATCCCAGTAGTAGCCAACAGGTATCCAGCAGGTGCTGGTGGTGCTGGATGTGCTGGTGTTGTGTTCAGAGTTCCCATTACGAACTGAACAAGTTGTCTATATAATGTTACTAGCTCAATGTATAGATTGTGCAGATCAGCTGCCTGCATATTTTGTACAAAGGGGTGAGGTGTATATGTGACAAACCTAGGCCACGTTGGTCTTTGTCACCTAAGGAACCTAGTCTGATGGGTTGTATTACGTGTGGTAGGGCACCATTAAATCAGTTATGATGTTCTTGATAAGTAATCCGAATTTTAAGATACTGGTATGTGTGGTACCGTTGTGGTACATTTGCAATTCTGAATGTGTGGAATAAGAATTATCTAGGGTCTTCCGCAGGAAAGGTGACCCAGGAGTAAAATGTTTCTGTTTGGTAAGCTTCACTAGCTTCTGCGATTAATGTTACATCCCTGCCCTTGTCTGTTAAGTCATGCACTACTAAGTGTAGTGTAAATGCTTGTCTGGCATTCTCAGGAATATCTATGGTGTTAGCCATATTGTGTAGTGGGTAAAGAGATGGACCACCAAGTGGGGAGAAAGTCCTTTTAGTAGTTCAAGCTCAAACAACCTACAGCCTAATTAGGTGCTCCCTGTTTAGCTGAGGAGGATCTTCCCCAAGACCACAGACGTCTCCTTATAATGGCACTTAAGGTACCTGTTGTGTGTGAGACAGCGATAGTCCGAGTATCCATAAATTAGTGCCTAAACACCATTGTTGGTGGCGCCATGTTGTAGTTTGACTCTTGATCTATGCAAGACTGCTGGTTCAGGGATGACAACACTTTTGTTTGTAGGTGACTAGGCCAATCCTACATCAACTCGCAACTGTCGGCCTAACCTTCTCGGCTCACAAGCAGTACCTCACCAGAAACCCAAACAATAAAAGGTGATTTGTGGCAGTCTTTACGCATGGACTCAAAAGTGCGACACCTCAGGGGAGTCGTGGGTAAACGGAGATTACCCTTTTCTCACATGAGCAACATGTCTCATTAATACACACAAGCAATGAAGGAGATGCAGTAAAAGGCTCAAAAGGTTTTATTAACAAGACTGCAATCTACTGTAAAATGCACGGGCTAAAATGATTAGGATAATGAACAATGCAAGAAACAGAATGGTAAAAATGAGAGTCATGAATACAAAGAACCCCAATAGCTTGCAATAACATGTAATATGAAATAGATGTGAAATAGGACCTAATACCCTAGCACGGTGAACCTAATCTCTAACCTAAAGAGAGTTAGGTGTATTAAACATAATCTGCCAGTACCATGTCCATGGTAAGAGTCCCCCCCAACCCTCTTTACCTTGAAATGAGGTTTCTATATCAGATTCTGTGGGGGCACGAAGACTGGGTCAGCATCAAGGCAACATTTAGCATAGAGAGCGTCGATGGCATCTGGTAGGAATCCCTCTGATAATCTTAACTGTGTGAGATGTATTTATACAGATCTTGTAGGACGCCTGACGCAGGTATGTTCCCAGACAATAGATAGGAAGGCATGCTTGGGGCGGCAATTATATAAACAATTCCCTGAAAAGGTACATTATGTTACTGTCAAAAATGGGAAAGTACATGATGTGAATACCGATGTATCTCATTTATCTTTGATGCTGATAGTGACGCCTTTACAGAGTGACACTGATAACGTGAAACTAAAACATCTTTCTAACTACAAACATGGCAGCCATCTTGGAAGAAATAATTAAATAAATGTGCTGAAACAGAGCAAGTTAAGTAGGTTAAAAGTCACTAGGTGACAGGGGCACAGCCCTGCAAGCCAGAAGGCTAAGCTAAACTCCTGATTCCCATTAAAACGAAACAGGAACTGCTGAGTGTTTTTTCTAGGCATAATCGCAGGTAGCATGCAACTGTGAGTTTTAGGGATTTTGCATCCAACCTATCAGCTTGTGTCTGTGCTAATAGGATGGCTTGGAGTTGTTTTTTTTCCCAGGTAAGGCGTGTAATGTGATATTAATTTTTTTATTTCAGGCAATTTCCTAGAATGCTTTCTTCACATAAGCCATCCAGGGTATGACAGAACCCTTATTGCAAGCTGGCCAATCATTAATTATGTCCCTTGTCAGGGCAGTTTCTTCCATTTTCCACAGAGACAGCCACAGCAAGGGCGGCCAGGTGCAAACTCCGTCAATCAGATATCCTACACCTAACATAGCATCGCTGGCAAGGGGGCACATTTTGTCACTGGCACATCCAGGGTGCAACAGCCAATTCGGGGTAAGGTTACTTATATACAGAATAAATCACAGGGGTGTGAGAAAGCACACCTGTTGCACCTCCCCCCTCTTGATATCAATTTAATTGGACAGTTCCCTGCTCTGGCCAGTTCTGACACTAGGTTTCATGCTGGCATGCAGAGTAGCTAGCAGATGAACCAGTGTTATATCCAGGCCCATGCCCAGTAGCAGTTGCCAAAGCTTTCACTCAATGGCTGTCAAAAGCCATGGACGAGTCCATAAAGGCAAGATAAAGTGGAGAGTGTTTTGCCACTGTGTATTTTCCCAGGATTAGATATAAGTTCAAACACTGTTCTGTTGTGCCCACCAGGCTCCTGAAGCCATATTGACAAGGGTTTGGGATTTTATTATCTTCTACCCATTCCAGCACCCTATTATATATACCGCTGCCCAAGATATTAGAAGGGAAATCAGTTAAGGAAACCGGCCGGTAACATCCTGGCAAAGACTGATCCCCTTTCTTAAATATCAGGACGGTAACTGAAAAGGCCCACAAGGTCGGTATCTTACAATGGGTCAGACTATTAAAAACATTTGCTAACAATGAGGCCCAGAGATCAAAGTTACATTTAATTAAGTCAATCAGGACCGCATCTGAACCGGGTACTTACTGCTTACACTCTGCTGAATAGCAACTGTAACTTCCTGCCAGGTTACCTGCAAGGCCAGAACCAGGGCATCTGGGGTTAATGGATCAGTGCCAACACGGGCATACATCTGGGCAAAATGTGCCACCCAGGTTGCACCATCAATATGACAGCTGGTTTGAGACACATGTCAAATAGTAGACCTCATGCTTGCCACTTCACCACAAAAGGACCTCCTATTCTTAGACCTAGCTGCATCAGCTAATATGTCCTACTGCTTGGTAATTACTTCCCTCCAGCGTCTGGTGATTACTAATTTATAGTGCTTCCAGGGGATTTCTGCTGCTGCATAGTCACCTGGGATCATATTAAGAGCTTTGCCAATGATCAACTCAATGGTGTGCATTCATGACCAAACCAGAGCAGCTCGGCAAGAACTGCCTAGCACAGCTTAAGGAGGAACTGCTTAATCACATGACAGAAACTCTTAAAAGAGGCAACGACCCCCCTCACTCTCTACGTCATTGGCCAAGCAATTAAGGACATGCTCCAGATTCCTAGCCACAATTCCTCCAAGTGCAGAGGATGGATCTGAGAGCCACCAAACCAGCCTGAGACCACTAGTAGATGCCAGCAGATTGCAAAGCCTAGTGTCTACCAATAAAGTCTCCCTAAATGGCAGGACCAAAGTCAGTGCTACGGCGCTGTGGTCATTAAATTAATTAATGATGGTTCCATACCTCAAAGAATCCATGAGATTGCGAGATATAAAGATAAAATCTATGATGGATACAGTGGACCCCCACCCCAAAACATGGGTAACCTCAGGTCATCCGTACCAGCCACATTCAATACTTTATGGAGGTTGGCGGCTGACAAAGCGACCCCCCAGCTCCTTCCCTCTCTGATCTGGCCCTCCATCAACTAGTGTCCCCTCCCCTTGGCCCAGGTTGATCAATTTTGCATTGAAATCTCCTGCCAGACACAAATTCAGTTGGCAGCACTTAAATTCAGTTGGCAGCTCTTACCAGAAGCTTCTTCCACCATGGAGTTAATAAACCCAAATAAAACAGGGACCCTCAGGGTCGAAACTCTCACAAAATCTTTGTTGTAACAATTAATAAAAAGTAAAGTCATGGCCCCTTTGAAGACAACCACTTGAAAGTCAGAACTAGGGATATTCACAGCTTTTACACAGCTACCTAGTGACAACTTAATCCACACACTCAAACTCCCAGACGGGTGACCAAAACGGGATGGAAAGGCAGGTATGCACAAACATAGGAACCCATAAAAGGCAATATTATTAACCTCCCATGTTTCCTCAAATAAAACAATGTAAAAAATATTCACAAATGCTTGCCAGTCTGAAAGATTTATCTTGGTATGGATGACAGTGACATTCCAACTCAATATGCTCAAAGAAGGGCCTTTGGTTGTGGTGGCTGATAAACTTATTCTTGAGCATGTGTATCCACAGTCAGACATCAGGTCAAGTGTGTCAGTGAACCCACTATTTAAGTTATAAAGGACTGGATCCGGCACCCATTCAGCTAAGGGAAAGATCCTCGCTCCAGGCCTGGGCACACACGGTCAGTCAATCTCATTGAGACCTGAAAAGTGTGCTAATCTGTTGTTGCCTAACAGACTCCGACTCTGCTGAAGGTCATGGTTGATGGGGGGTAGGCACGATGACTAGTTAAAGGGCTTATAAAAACAACACAGAGGCAAGGCAGAAATAGCAGTGGGGGCAGATGATGTTTCCTCATTGTACCTTAATATCGTGCCACTGTAGATGGATGACAACAATTCACCACCAGTCTCCCTGGATGGTCTTTCGTGAGGAACCAATCATACTGATCCTCCACACTGTTAGAATCTCATTCCTTTCTGCAGGAGTAAAACGTTTATTGACAACTAGCCAGTGTGTGACTTTATTATGAGCCTGCTCCCTAGTCTCTGATTGGGTGGCCCTAGGGGAGGGACACCAGCCAGTATCAGCATGTATAGACATGCCTCAGGGGAGAGATATAGGGTCGCAACATTAGGGATAGTGTCTATGCCACTGTTATCCTTAATCACCATATCTGCCCACCTTCAAACACCTACTGTTGTTACAGAAAAGGCTGTTCATCCCTGCAGGAACCACTCCGCCATGTAGTACCATTGCATTCCTTGCACCATCACCATTGTTCATTCCTGCCTCTGTGGGTGTTAAGAACACCTAATTCCACAATGAGGTAACTGCCCTAGGCAGTTGATCCGCTGCTCAGTCATGAGTCTTGCAGTGGCACAAATGCCCAACCCCACCCGGGTTAGGGACATTTTGCCCATGTGCAGACATTTGAGATTAGAAAGATCACCCAGTTGGACTTCCATAGCAGCCACACTTTCCTTAATTTGACTGAGATGCTATTGCAGGATTACGCAAATTTCCTGTGTATTTCCTCATTGTTCAATACTCCCCCCAGTCCGCTCTGGGGACTTTCAGTGTGGCTGTTGTGGCGGTTGAAGCACTTGGATATTAGGTCTCTTACATTTAGATGCAATTTTGGGGGTGAATTTATAGTAGTTACGCTCAGGGGTGGCAAGTAAATACAGGGGCTGACCTATGCCATCACAACTTCATTCGTAGCTCCTCCCAGAGTATGAGTAGATACCGCATGATCCTTTTTTTACTGGATAGTCCATCACCAGTTTGGGGAGGGGTAAATCCTCCAACGAACTACTGCTGGCTGGTATCTCCCCATGCCCTGAGAGGTCCTCTCCTATCTTCCATGGACAGTCTCTGTTCAATCAGTGCTATTTCATTTGTGACTACCACTATATACCGTTCAAGCATGGTGTCTGTGCTTGTGGGCTTGAAGCTCACCCGTTACCTTACGTTTGCCCATGGTGTGCTATGGTCAAGGCAGTATACCCAACAATAACAATTTTAGGGGTGTGGCCCAGCAATCTCGTTCAGCAACAGTTTGACACAGATGGGCCCGCCCTTGGCTCAGGCATTGCCTGGGCATGTTCCGCGCACATCTAAGGCTGCAGGAAAGCAGCTGCCGCTTTATAGCGCATGGAAGCCACTCCTTCTCAGGGATCAGGTACGTGCAAGTGGCTTCTGGGGGAATGAGTCCCTTCTCCTGCTGCTGGACCAAACACAATGCCCATGACTTTGAAAGAGTCGCTCAAGGCTTTGGTTGCCAGGTGAGAGAAGAAGCGTCCTCTCCTGTTGGATAGGTGGATCCAGGGGGTGTCTGCGAGGAAGGTGGAACGCAGGTGTCTGGTTGGTTGGTGGAAGGTTCAGGTTTTAGACGATGCATTCAAAAACCTAGACCAGAACAACTCCTGCCTACTCATCCTCCTGAGTCTGTCATTGCCATTCAACACATTCAAGCACAGCAGTCTTTTAGAGTTACTAGAATGCTGAATTGGGATGTCTAATAATGTACTCAACCGATTCATTTATTTCCTACAGAATCATTCTCTACGAATCAAACTAGGTAGTTCATTATCTATCATGTAGCAAGTTACAGTTGGAGTCCTAAAAGATCCACCATTTCCCCTACATTCTTCAACCATTATATGGAATCACTGACAAACATCCTCAAACAAGCTAACCTTTATTACCACATGTACTTAGATGACTCTCAGCTACACTTAAATGTTTCCTCCTGAGAAGATGTCATCTGACCCAATGACCCTCTCGCGAAAACCCAACCCTGGCTGACACATAAGCACCCCAACTGCATCAACAAAAACAGAATTACTACTCATCTTCCCACCCGATGGCTCGCTCCCCATGCAAAAATGGATTAACCAGCTATACACCCTTAATTGCAAACTGGTCATCATCAAATCAACAAAACACCTTGAGATAACCCTGGCTATGCACCTTAACACGCAAGCACACATCAGCACATTTACATGTGGTGCATGTGTCCAACTCAACTCCTCAAGAAGCTGAAAAAGCTCATTCCACCACCAGACTTCAAGGCTGCAGTGCAGTCACTAGTCATATCCAGAATGGACCATGGTGGTGCTGGTGGTTTTCTGGATTACCAAAATCAAGAACTGTACCACTCAAGGCAACTCCCAACGTGTGGCAAGACTATTAATAGTGAACAGATAGTTCAACCACTTGCTCCCATTTGAAGCCAGGATCCTTCTGAAAACACCCTGCATGAAGCACAAAGCACTGCATCAGGGTGAACCCAGGTTCCTTGTACAAAAGCCTGTGATCTCAGGAGGCAGTTGCTCCCCACTGAGTGCCAGCTCTCTCCTGCTGGAACCTCCAAGATTCAAAAAGAGAAAAACTGTGCCCGCACTTTCACAGGATCTGCCTATAGTATATGGAACTTTCATGCGGAAGAGATTTGGCCTAACCCATCGACTCTCTCTTTCAAGAGAGAGGTCAAAAGGAATCTATTAAACAGATTCCTAACATAAGTACCTGTTCAGGGGGACTAGGGTAAGGCCTGACACCAGAGGGCTGCTTGCAGAGACACAGTTATCACCAGTGTGAGAAAAGCCGATTATTATTTGCGGTGCTTTTTAGACCTTACCAAATAATGATATCACTATTCCATGTCAGGACCATGTCAGGTCCAGTTAGGGTTCTTTAAATCAAACCTTAGCAGAGTCGTGAGTAGACGTGGCACAGGGCAGTCAGGCTTATCTCAAGGGAAAACAAGTGCAAGTATTTAACAGTACCAAAACAGTCCATAAATAAGGAACAAGGCATGATATAAACAATATTCCAGTGTATAAAAAATACTATATAGTTGTATCTTTAAATAGACACCAAAACAATGAAAATCTTATGAAGGGAATCGGTTATGAATTTTGCAAGGTTTACATAAATCACTGCAAATCACTTCTTTTCACTCTAACAGGGAGTCTACGGGCCTTGAAAGTGAGGGGTCGGGCCAAAGTCAAAGTTTTAGGCCAACCGCAATGGAGCGTGGATCGGACGCAGGCACTAGATCGGTCTCAGTCAAACCTTTATCTTCACACTTAGCTTTTCTGATTCTTTTTCTTGACTATGGACTCATTGGCCAGGTACTCTGCAACTTGAGTCCATTGCCTGGTTCACCGTTGGCAGACAGGTGAAGTCCCGTGATTTGATAAAAGCTCTGGTTGTCAATGGCATTCAAGGCTACCTATGAACTGGCAAGTAGTAGTGCATGAGCCTCGGAGTCTATGCCCAAAAATGTTTATCTTTTGCTTTAGGCTCACAAGTTGCAGTTCTGTGGGACGAAAGAGTACACTCTAGCACCAGCCAAGGGTTCAGTAACTGGGGAGCACCTCTTAGGGGCTAGGAGTCCATCTCACAAGCTATACCACCGGAGTTCGGGGAAGTCAAGTGACAAATGGTCAGCTGAAATCTTTGCAGCTGCAGGGCTTTTTTGGCTTTTATGTCCCTGAATGGTAATAGGAGGCTAGCCAATTAGCCCTTAGAGTTGACTCACTAGCCCTTGGCAAAAGTGGGAGCAGGTCCAGTCCTTGGGGTTTCTCTCCATGGGTGCAGTCCTCTCTTTCTGAAGTCCAGTCTTGGGTCAGAAGGTGAAGTCTTTCTTGGCACAGTCTTCCTTTCTGAGGTCCACAGGTACGGCAAGTGTAGTCCTTCTTTTTTTCTTTCTGCTCCAGTAGTGTTCTGAGGCTGGAAGCCAGAGGTGTCGCTTTTATACCAATTTCGAGTTTGTAGGTGGGGAGGACTCCCTAACCAATGGGGCAAAATTCCCATGAGGCAGCCCTATTCACTCTTACATCACTTCCTGTGGTGTTGGAACTAAACAATCACACAGGGAGTCTCTCTACCCAAATCCAAAATGTTGGAACCCTTCATTCCTCTGTCAGAGCTATGGGCACACCATTGAGGTGTGTTCAGTATAATAAGTCATCCCTCCTGTAAAACCAGTCAGTTTTGCAATGGGATTTCCACCTCTGGAAGAGATGCCTGTCTACTTACACCAAGGAACGGGCAAGCTGAGGTGTGATTTGTCTTTTCCTATCAAAGACAGTAGCTTCTTTGAAGCTGGGCTTCTGTGGTCACATCCCTCTGACCATCCTGGCATGAGGAGATCACACCTCCTCCCACTCGAAGATCTTTTTTTCTCCCCTTCCTGGGAGCGAGTCATAACTCCTGGCAGGAGGGCAACAGGCTGTATCAGGTGACAACAGCTGTAGTTAATCAATAACAGCTACTTGAACCTTGGGGCAAGAAAGTGGTCCCTTTTTAAAGTCACTTTTAAATTTAAAATTACTTTAAATCCAACTTCAGCAACAAATCGGCTTTATGTAACAATAAGAAACTTTGAAGTACAATATTTGGTGGTCCCAAATGAAAGAACATTTAGCCAATGTCATTACAAGCCTTGCTACAGTGAAAACGACAATTGCAAGTTTTCGTGGTCGGACATGTAAAACACAAAAGAAACATGCCCTTCTCTTTCATATTTGACACCATACGTTATGGGCTACTAGGGTCTTCCCTTTGTGTGACTTATAAATATTAAAAAGAAAAGTTTGAATGAGGCAAAAGAGTTTATTTTACCATGTCGGGTTGTCAGTTTAAAGCTAACTTACTAGGCTGCAGTGCAGACCTACAGCCATATTTTCACTTTGTCACTGCAGTGGTGACACGATAAGGGCAGCAGTCCAAATGTGACTTTTATATTACAGGTCCTGGTTACATTTTGTACCACATACGAGGCCCCATAGGTAAGTTGAATATGCCAATCAAGGATTAGCCAATAGCAATACACTTTTGAGGTGTCAGAGTACATGCAGTGGGGCCTGGTCAGCAGAGCCCAGTACACTTCAGAGTAAAAAAAACAGCAGCATCAGTCCAAGCATAAGGGGGATGATCATGCAAACAGAGGCACTTTTTTACAACCAGTCTTGTCTATCACTGCTCCAGAAGAGCGAACAATGAAAGCGTACTTTATGTTTTAATGCTGCTGTCAGGTGATGACTATTATATGTTCCATGTAACAGGTTATGGTTGTTCTATATACAGCTCTCCGATAACCATAGGCTATGTGTGTTCTTTATAAAACTCTCAAAATAAAATAACAAATACTTGCCAAAGAGGCTTATTTGGAGCAATCAGTGAAACTGTACTGAACTAATGCGAAATGGTATCCATAAATGTGTAGACTTTTAATTTAATTATTTGAGACCTTCACAACTAAACATGAGTTACTGTGCTCCAAGGGTGGACGTCTGATTATATTTTAGGAGCAGCATCCTAATTCTTTAAAATAACAAGATGGCTATGTTGCTCCTAAACAGCAGTCCATGGACCTTTAAGCAAACCAACAGACGAATTAGAAACTTGTCAGCATTGTTACCTTTCAAACACTGGGTTTAGGGGTTTATCCTTAACCTTTTTTGATGGATTCTTCTAAAAGCCAAACTGTGTGCCCTGGCCATAACATGATTTTAAGATGATGCTTTTTGGAAATCAAAACTACAGAGCATCAGAAAGTTTGAAAAACAAACAAACCGAGTCAAAACAAATGTTAGGTGTACTTCCTGAAGCCAGGACGAGTTCTAATATAAATGTCTTCAGGCTTGTAAGAGGTGGTCTGGAATTGTAGGACAGGCGACCAAATTTGGCTGATATAGAGCAATGAAGTTAAATAAACTTAAATTATAACCTCTACAAGATGTGAACAGACGTTGCTAGATAAAATGTTGCAGCGTGTGGATAACCTGGGCTGAAGCTGAAAAAAACGTTTTAAATAAGAAATGGAAAAACATAAACATAAAGAATGGAATTGGAAACACAAAAGACTGGGGCTGACACAAATCTAGAGGTAAAGAATGTCTCAGCTCAGAATACCAACCCAGAAGGTTTGTGATACAGTGAAGCAGACCAATACTTAATTTGTGCTTGTTGTTTCTGGTGCTGAGCACCAGCACTTATTTTTGAGGACCGGCGCTTATTCTTCTTCCTCAGGCATTTGCTGCAAGCAAAAAACACATATGGGAAAGATGGATGAAGGGAAAAACGAAAAAGCGTCAGAAAGAGAGAAAGAAGAAAGCTGCAAGAGTGAGCTGAAGGGACAGGGAGGCTTTATATGGATTGAAGAGGCTCGAGATGGCTTCAGGATTACGCTGCCTCAGTATTCCGTGTTCAAACATTTAATTGCAGCAGCCGCATGTTTAAGAGGAGGGCTTTGGGCACCGGCACCTTTTTATTTACAAATTAAGCACTGAGGCAGACGTTGGTGTTCCGAAGTGGAAGCAGCACAGGGTCTGAAAGAGCAGGGCATACAAGTTGCCTTATTCTATCTCGGGAGTAGAAACCACCTTATAGCATGTGAACAAGGAACTGTGGGATGAAGAAGTACAGAAACCTCTGGCCACCATCTTGCAAGGTCAAATTACATCTGTCAGTGATTTAAGCACGAAATTAAGGAAGAAGATGAACATGAGCAGCAGACGGTGAACCAGCCGCTAAACACCAGTGTGCAATAGATGCGTGAGCGCTTAGAGCTTAGGGCCATGTGTACGAACACATTTTCCCATAGACACAGAATAGGCAAAACTGCTTGCTACATCTGGCCCTTAGTCTTGGCAGGGTTGTGAGCAGAAGGGTCCACAAGGGTGGAACAAGTCCACAGTAGTAAAGCCTGTGTGTACGAACAGAACGAGCAAGAAGGTGAAGAAACTGTGGAGCAGAGCACGAGGGAAAGGTTGAACGTGAAAGGTTCAGAACCAGCAAGAAAAGTTTACAGGCTAGAGGTTGGGGAAAGGGAAGAGGGGAAAACAAGTGGAGCAGATTGTTGTTATCAATCAGACACTGATGTGACAAAGGGAAGGAGAAACAGTGCAAGAAGTCAGATCAGAAATTGAAGTGTTTTATTGCTGTGAATCCCTTGCTGATGTGCAGCTCTATTTAAAAGCAAGATTGCATCAAGCATTACGTTAAATATTTAAATAAAGGCTTACCAGTCAATCTATGTAGTGCCACTTCATAGCTATCTCTTTGTTGTCTTTCCCTGGAGAATCCTAGAAAAATAAGTCAACCGCCAAATCTCCTCATTTGTCTAAATAGGTTACTTCTTGATCGTATTCAATGTTGTTTTTTCTGTCTCAGACGATTTCCACTTGATTCATGATCGAAGAGGCAAAACAGCACTGAACAAACGCTAGATCCCAGAGCTGCAATTCCCATTGCTTACACGTGACTGAATCAAAGTATTGTCCTGGGTACTGCCATGGTAATGCTTTCTCTTTTGAGGAAGTTACAAATAGTCCATCTGGCCCACATCTGGTCATTTCTAAGTCTCTCACTAGTGGAACACATTGAAGCTTCTCTCTGAGCCCTACATTGCGTATTCTTTATTTTATCGTGTTAGCTTTATGCATACATTGATGTGGTTTCTCGCAAGCGTCCTACGCAGATGATACCTAAATCATGGTTTCCTTCGGCGATGATCCAGTCTATGGTCAAGAGACATTTTGGTCCTGTATTCTAGTCATCCACCCCTGCCGAGTCAACAAAAACCCTTGAATTCATTCTTCCATATAATCGTCTTCATTGAACACCTTAGACAAATTTCTCTTACTTGCTTTCACTACAACTGAATGCTATGGAAAATGATCTAATTTGAGCCCTATCTCTATCTTAATACTGTTGTCAATGTAGTTATCTTCTTCTGACTCAATATTGAAACACATTCTTGAGCTTCCTGACTTCTGCAATCATTGCTTTCAAATCATTTAAGTACTGCTACATACCTCATTCCATGGCTGCCACATAGCTATTTTATCTCTTCTCACCTTCCTGCCGCCCACTGGCTCTGGGCCAGCACTCTGGCTCCTTCAAAGTAAGCTGTGTATTTGTCACTGTGCACTCCATAAAACATGTTCTCTCTTTCTTCGGTATTGTATCACTCCCCATGTTCCTTCCAGAACTATATGATCTGCAACAGCCAGCCTCCTGCACCTTACTACAATTAGGAGGGTACGTGTTGGAGGCTTATCTATCTCCTTTCTGACTGCGAAACACTAGAGCTTTCCCACCCCTCAGCCGATGTGTGACCAATATTCTCTCCTTCCAGAGAAAAAATAAAACTTGGCCTTTCCCACACTAGTGCAGTCTCCGCCTAGTCTTAGCATTAGGATTTGTCACGTAGCAGTGTAAGTGACAAATCCTTTCTTTCATTAATTCCAATCAATACAACTATAACAATAAAAAAAGACTTCCACTGTACCATTTGCTAATGTTTTCCAAATGTCCTCGGGAGATGGGAAGGTGCAAAAGCCCGAATACCTTGTAAACTTGTTTTAAAGATCTGTTACGACCCATGCATTTTGTTTTGAAGTGCATCACTTTCTGCTAATTGTCCAAAAGACTAGTAGTGTCAGAATTATAACCTGCATCTATGTAAACGTGTTTTTTGTGTATTAAAAAGCAACATTTACCATTTGTTCTCCTCAAATTCCTTGAAGGAGAATCATAAACTTCCTGTAAAAGTTGTTAAGTGCTGTTTTGCTTAGACCAATGTTAGTGGTCCAACGTATGGGGAAATTTCCAAACAATGTGTACTAAGCATACCCTCTCTTATAGTTCCAATGTGATACTTTTGAGTTGAGGTGATCTGTAGCCACTTAACGATTCCAATGAGCAGCCATTAGGGCATTGAGGAGACGCTGGGCAAACCTGACAAATGGAGATCCTTTAGTGATCAATCAGCAGTAGTCAATATGAGTGGATGGTTACAGGTGGGGCCCATCTGCACTTATTTTTGAAAACCTGGTACTCATTTCATCTCATCAGACCTTGACCCAAAACAAGAGATATTTGTAGAGCACTGCTTATCACCAGAGTGGGTATCCAGGCGCTTGCTGAGGTTGAGAATCAAAAGGCCAGGTCTTGAGCCCCTTCCTGAAGTTGGTTAGTGATGGTGCAGTGCGTAGATGAAGAGTGACAGCGTTCCAGGCTTTGGCAGCGAGATGGTAAAAGGAGCGCCCTCCCGAGCATCATTGCCGGATGAGTGGAATTCGGGTAAGGGTGTGGTGTGCAGAGCGAAGGATCCTGGGAGGTTGATGGAAATGTAAGTGGTAGTTGAGGTAGGCGGGCCTCGGTCATGGAGGGCCTTGAAGGTGTGGGTCAGGAGTTTGAAGTGACATCTTTCCTAGGTCAGAAGACAGTGGAGGTCTCTCAGGTGCTGGGTGATATGAGTTCTCTTGAATAGGTTGAGGATCAACCTTGCGGCTGCATTCTGGATTGTCTGGAGTCGTCATATACGTTCGGTGGTGGTGCCTGCGTAGAGTGCATTGCTGTAGTCTAGTCGGCTAGTGATGAGGGCCTGGTTCGCTGTCTTTCTGGTGCAGACGGGAGCCATTTGAAGACTTTGCAGAGCATGCAGAGTGTGTGGAAGCAGGCTGAAGGGATGGCGTTGACCTGGCATCTCATGGAGTGCTCACTGTCGAGGAGGATGCTGAGGTTGCGTGCATGGTCCTTAGGAGTAGGGGTGGGTCCAAGTTCCAAAGACCAGCAGGAGCCATTCCAGTGCGTCATGTGTCTGCCAAAGATCAGAACTTCAGTCTTATATGTGTTTAGCTTCAAGCAGTTGTTCCTCATGCAGGTAGATACGTTCTCTTTGCAGTTGTGGAAGTTGGTTTTTGTTCAGATGGGGTCTGCTGAGAGCAAGTGGACGAGCTGAGTGTCGTTGCCATATGAGATGACATTGATGTCATGTGATCTGACTATGGCCCTCATTATGAGATTGGCAGTAAATCCCACTTACCGCCGCGGTGACGGCCGACAACATACCGCCGCGGTGGCGAATATCTGTTTGCCATATTATAACACACACACACCAAACTGACAGAATACTGCCACAAACACAAATCCACCAGACCAAAGGTCAGTGCTAAAGTGGCGGTACGAACACCCATACCGCTACGCCAACAAAACAATGCCCACCACATTGTGACCCATGAATCACCACAGCGGATATTCAATGGCAGTAAACCATTGGCGGTACACACCGGCGTGCTCAGAATGGCCACCCTAATACAAAACAAAACAACATTGACCAAAACTAAATACACACACCTGACATTCATACACACACACCACACACCCGCCCATAGCACTATAAAACACATACCCACTTCACACACCACCCTTTACGAATACAAATAAGTGCCACAACACTAACACAAAGACCACTGAGACAACTACACACACACACCACAAACACCCATACATCCGTCACGCACCCCACATCCAACACCCCACCACATCACTTAACACCCTCTGCACAAGACACACCACACAACACCCATGTCCCCACAAAGGCACCCCCATTTCACAGATGATGAGTTGCGGGTCATGGTGGAGGAAATAGCCAGGCTAGAGCCATAGCTGTTTGGAGCACATGTACAGCAAATATCCATTGCCAGGAAGATAGAGCTATGACGGAGGATCGTGGACAGGGTGAACACCGTAGGACAGCATCCAAAAACAAGAGACGACATTAGGAAGAGGTGGAATGACCTGCGGGGGAAGGTAGGTTCCGTGGCAGCAAGGCACCAGCCCGCCATCCAGAGGACAGGTGGTGGACCCCACCTCCTCCCCCACAGCATGGGAGGAGCAAGTCTTGGCATACTGCATCCTGAGGGACTAACTGGAGTAGCTGGAGGACTGGACACTAGTGAGTCAATATGTACTACTTATCACCCCCCCATACCTGCATGCCATCTCACCCCCTCACTCCACTCCATCCCACACACTGCACCTACACATATGACCAACCCCAATGCCAAGCCCTGCATGCCATACCAATGCATGGACAGCCCTCCCAGCCTCGCATGGACATCTATCACCAAAGCATGCACAGCATGGAGAACTAACAAGCACACAATCCATCACTATACACAAACAAAGGTGGCAGGGCAACAGCAACAATAGAGGGGAAGCAAGGGTTGTACAATATGTCACAGACATGAAGTATAATACATCACTTACATCCCCACAGGTACCCCAGCCAATCTCAGCGGCGAGGCAGTGCCACGAGTAACCAGTCCCCCAACAGAAGATGACAGTAACTCTGGACCTCAGGATCTGGATGAACTACCTGGCCCATCAGGGACCACTGGTCAGTTGGCCACCACAGCCCACTCATAGTCCACAACAGAGCCTCCCCCATCAATAGCCAACACCACAGCACCCACCCAACGTCCCCACACCTCTGGCCCCAGGACACGTCAATCACCAGTGTGCCCACCGGTACAGAGACCCAAATCCACACCTCACACCCAAGACATTCAGGGACCTTGGGTCAATGGCAGTGGGCACACCGGTCAGGGGACAGAGGCACAGGGACACTGGGAGGACCGCTGTGCGCCAGGAGTAGGACAGGCCCAGGGAACTAGCTCTCCAGGAGGCAATCACCAATAACCTGGGGGCTTACCAACAATCCCAGGACAAGATGGGCCAGAACCTTACCAACATGCATGAGAACAAGCGGCTGCAGGAGGTACACCATCAGGAGATCAGGGAGGACTTGAAGGCAATCAACACCACCATGGTCTCCATAGCAGGGGTGCTGGCAGATATGGCCAACATCATGAGGAAATGGACAGCACACCAGCGGGCCCCTACCACTAGCCAGTCTACTGACCAGACCACCACTTGTGCTGCAGCTAGTGGGCAGGAGGCCCTGCCACAGGACCCACGGGCCACTAGCACCCCTCGCCTGCAGAAGGTGAACCACACCGCAAACGTTCACTGCGGCCCAGACAGAAGCCAGAGACACTTGTCAAGACCAAGACCACCGCCAGGAAATGAGACCCTCCTGAATGTCCCCCTTGTGTCCCACCTTATCACCTTCTCCACTTTCAAATGCCTTTGCTGCCCTTCCTATGCCCCCTTGGACACTGGACCTGTGCTACAAACAGACTGGAACAATACCTTGGACTAACCTCTACCATCACCCCATTCCATCGCACTTTTCCATCAATTATTTGCACTACAATAAACACCCTTGAACACAACCTAAGTGAAAGTGTTTTAAGTGGTGAAAATATGCATATATGGAAACAGTTACATCTTGTGCAAATGATCTGAACACTGCAATAGCATATATTTTAAGACCTGTATATGTCTGTAGGCATCACATCAGTACACTGTTGTCATATCACCAACATCTGCAAAATGAGAAGCCATAGGTGACAGTAAGTAGAGATGCAAAGGAAGAGAATGCCATCCTGCTACGCCACACAGAACACATCAATAATCAGAGGAATGGTCAGTTCCACTGTCCCACCTGTGTGTCATTGGAAGTATTGATGTATAACTGATGTTCTGTTGTCCACATCCTCATCCTCTGCCTCCTCATCCTCAATGTCCTCAGGGTCCATTGCTAGCACAGGGGCATTCACAGTCTCCTTCTTCTGCAGATAAGGCACATATCGTCTGAGGGCCAGGTTGTGTAACATGCAGCATGCCACTACTATCTGGCAGACCTTCTCAGGTGAATAGTACAGGGATTCACTGGTTAGATGGAGGCATCTGAACCTGCCCTTCAGGAGGCCGAAGGTCCTCTCACTAACTCTCCTGGTTCGCCCATGTGCATCATTATAATGATTCTCAGCCCCTGTCCTGGCATTCCTCACAGGGGTCAGGAGCCACAAAAGGTTTGGGTAGCCAGAGTCACCAGCAAGTATTGAGGGACAAACATTAGCCTTACACAATGGCATGGGGTCAACACCAGAAGGCATACACTGACATACATTAGGTGGAGACTCAGCCTCACCAATTAGCCACTCCCTGTACCTCTGTAGTTGTGCCATCACATGTGGAATGCTGTTATTCCTCAGAACGAAGGTGTCATGCACCGACACAGGATACTTGGCAGTGACGTGGGAGATGTACTGGTCAGGCAGGTATACCATTTGCACACTTGGTGAGTGGAAACTCTTCTGATTCCTGAACATCTGTTCATTCTGGTGGAGGGGGGAACAAACGCAACATGTGACCTGTGAATCGCCAAATAATATTGGGTATTTGTCCCATTGCATAGAATCCTGCCTTCATAGTGGCCAAAACCTCCACCTGGGGGAAAGCAATGTAGCTGTGCATGTGTTTCACCAGGGCAGACAAAACCCTTGCCAGCATGATTGAGAGCACTGGTTGTGGCATTCCTGCTGCCAAGACCACTGTCACTTGGAATAAACCAGTTGCCAGGAAAAGGAGCACTGATAGAACCTGCACTAGAGGGGGGATCCCAGTGTGATGACGGATAGCTGATATCAGACCAGGCTCCAATTGGGCACATAGCTCTGTGATTGTGGCCCTGTCCAGTTTATAGGTGAGTATTATTTGCCTCTCCTCCAGTGTAGCCAAGTCCACAGGGGGTCTGTACACGGTGGCTTGTCTCGTCCTCCGATTCCTCCGCAGTGGTAGGTATCTAAGAGACACAAGAGTGAGTAGGCTGCCACAATTTAAACAATGGATCCACCACCTCAATGTACATCGAGCTGGAACACGATGGGACATTGGGAATGGCAATGTATGTGCTAAAAAATGGAAATGATGCAGTTCTCAATAAACTGAATATTGTCCACCACCATAAAATGTCGATCGCCTGTCCTGTATGTAGGGGCAGGTAGAAGTGAGGTAACTCCACTGGCATTGCGCGTCATGGCGGAAGGTGGTCTTGCATCACCGTGCTATTCCTCATTGGATAACATGGGGCTCTACGGAGTACAGTGGCCAATGGAGATCACCGGCGGCAGTGATGGTGTACACCGCCGAGGACGTGACCTCCATTTTCTGTCCATAACCTCACTCGATTTCTGATTTTCCACAGGACAACACCTACACTGCGTGTGCTGCTGTGACCTGTGTCTCGATCCTGCCATAGCCCGTGTGACCAGGGAAAGGGCCCCTGCCTTCACTTCAGAGGAGTTAGAGCGTTTGGTGGATGGGGTCCTACCCCAGTAAAGGCAGCTGTATGGGCCTCCAGACCAACAGGCGAGTACACCTTGGGCTCAAGGCATGTGATAGGGTTGCATGGAGATGTGTGTGCAAACATTGTGTCATTTGGGGGTTCGTATGTCTGGTGGTAGTGTACATGGTGGGTGCTGAGTAATGTGTGTGCCAATGGGGACCTGTTCCCCTGTAGGCTCCAGGGCGTCACCCTCAGGCTCCGCCTCCTCCCGGACCATGGGAACCTGCACCCTTCCTCTTCTTGGCGGTCCCCTGGGCAACTGTTTCAGGCTCCAGGGGCTCTTGACCACCCTAACGGGCTGATATGCATACCCACCCAGGCAGACCAAACATCTCCAAGTGAGACCTGTGTTCCACCTCCTTCCAAGGGGAATCCTCCAGGTCATTGCCTAGCAAACAATCTACAGGCATGGTTGGACTCACAGCTACCTTAACGGGAACCTGAGACCACCCCCCATTCAAAGGGAACCTACACCACTCTGCACAGATGCTCTGAGTTGTTGACTGCAACTACTTGGTGAAGTACCTGGGGATCTATCTGCTCTTCAGACACCAGCTGACTCCTCACTGTAGTCACACTGGCTCCTACGTCTCTCAGAGCCTCCAACCTCTGTCCATTGATGGTCACCCACTGCCTGTAATTCTTAGTGTTCTCAGGCACGAGGGCTCTCTAGTGAGACAACGGTCATCTCAGCTGGCTCCCACCCACCTGGAACCAACTCCTCCCCAAGCGCTACTAAGGCCCAACCATGGGACGGTGCACCAGTGGGTGCTGGTATACTTTTGGGGCATTTGGGGTCCCCCCTCACATGACCCACCTGGTCACATGCATAGCACTTACTTGGGGGACCACCTGCCACTGGCTTCGTTTTGGAGAACCATGGCTTCTTCGCACTGGGGGTTTGGGAATCCTTACCTGGGAATCAGTTTGGGGCCCTTGAGAGAATTCCCCCTGTTTACCCTTACCCCCCCTTCCTTTTGAGAGGGACCCTGGCCACCCTTGGCGTGGTCTCCCCTATACCTCTTTTGGACCCTGGTACTCTCCCAGCGGTCCGTTTCCTGGGATCAGTCAGCTTGCTGTCAATCAGGTGCTGGCGCAGCTCTGGAAAACATAAACTGTACAAGTGCTCTCAAGCAATCAGATTGTAAAGCCCCTCATACGTAGTTACCTTACTGCCCTTCACCCAACAATCCAGTGACCTGCAATAAGAATCAACACATTCCAACTATGTTTGGGATTCCTTCTTCTTATACGACGTAAAAGTATCCTTATACTGTTCAGGGATGAGACCATACCTTGTGAGTAGGGCATCCTTCATGATAGTGTAGGTGAGATTCTGAGTATCCCCTAAGGCTGTCCGTGTATCCCTCCCCTCTACCTCAAAGTGCTTCCACAGACCCGCCCCCAAATGAGCTTATGGGGCCAGATTCATGTCGAGAGCAGACTCCTACCCCTTGAACCACAAGTATATGTCATCCTCTCTCTTGTAATCCTTCACTAGGTCTTTTGGGATGTGTACCCTTCTTTCAGGCTGCACTGGCTCCTCTGATCTAACTCTTTTAAGCTAAGCTCATGAGCCAGCAGTATCTTCCTTTCCTCAATGGCCATCCTTCTCTCTTCCATCTCTAGACTGAGCTTCTCCAACTCCAACTGGTAATCTCTCTCTGCCTGTCTGTCCTGTAACTCTTCAGGTGTCAGACCCTTAGATGAGACACTGCTACCTGCCCTGGAGACCTTCTCCCTGGACATAACAGGCCCACCCACAATACCATTGGGTATGGAACACTCTTCCTCCTCCTCCTCATCTCCCTTATCCTCTGTGTGCTCTTCAGTGCTCTTGGCTGTCACCTAGGCCCTCAGTGCCTTTTGCAGCTCCTCCTTCTTGGATGAGCTCTTAATGGGACAGTCAAAACTTTTAAAGAACTGCTTCAACTGAGCCTTGGTATAGCTCTCCAATTTTTCTAGGTCAAAAGCAGCTCCTGCTGATGCATCTCCAGCTTGGGACATGATGAGGATTTAAAACAAGTGCAAAGTTCCAAAGGCAAAAAAACAAATTCCCAAATGAAGTTTCAAAAAAAGTCAATCAAGGGATCATCAAGAAGTACAACAAAAAGAAGTCCCAAAGAGAAAAGCAAAAATCACAAGACAAGTAATATGTGGTCACGTAGTGATCTGAACTCAAACCTTAGTGTACACTTAATCACTGTATGTCAAGTACAAATACAAGTCCAATCCCAACCGCTGATGACCAATGTTAGAAATGAGGCCTTTGCTTGGCAGTCAGGTTACCCCCTGTCCAAGCAAGGACCCTCACTCTAGTCAGGGTAAAAGAGAATCACCCTCAGCTAACCCCTGCTTACACCCTTGGTAGCTTGGCACGAGCAGTAGGCTTAACTTCAGAGTGCTAGGTATAAAGTATTTGTACCAACACACACAGGGGGTCATTCTGACCTCAGCGGTAAAAGGCAGTTACCGCCGGTCAGAAGACCGCCATAACACCGCCGCGGCCGCGGTAAACCGCCACGGTCATTCTGACCCACAACTGGCAAACCGCCAAAAACCCGACCTCCACTGAAGGCCGCCACATCAACGGTCAGCGATAAACTGCAGATGACCAAACCTCCACCGTCACGCCAACAGTAATACGCCCATGCCATTCCGACCCACGAATCCACGCGGCGGTCATTCAAACGCGGTATTCTATTGGCGGTACACACCGCCGCGGTCAAAATACGCACCCAGCACCAAAACACAGCCACATTGGACAATTTGAAATACACACACCTGATACACATACATGCACCACTCCCACACATCCAAACAACTATAAAACACACACCCACATCACCCACAAACCCCCACAACTCGAAATTCAGAGACAAGGCGCAATACACAGAGAGAGAGCACAGGGAACGCAAACCACAACACACAGAGGAACCCAACATCATCACCCACACTACATCCACGCACAAAACACCACACACCACCACAATCATCACCACAAACACCACCCCACACCTCATCCACACCACCCCATGGCACCCCAAAGACACCCCAGGTTCTCGGACCAAGAACTCAGGGTCATGGTGGAGGAAATAATTAGGGTAGAGCCCCAGCTCTTCGGCACACAGGTGCAGCACACCACAATAGCCAGGAAGGCGGAGCTATGGCAAAGGATCGTCGACAGGGTCAACACTGTGGGACAGCATCCCAGAAATAGGGAAGACATCCGAAAGCGCTGGAACGACCTACGGGGGAAGGTGCGGTCGATGGTGTCGCGACACAACATCGCCGGGCAGAAGACTGGCGGCGGACCCCCACCCACTCCACCCGAATTCACAGCATGGGAGCAAGAGGTCTTGAACATCCTGCATCCTGAGGGCCTCGCTGGAGTAGGCGGAGGAATGGACTCTGGTAAGTCTAATCTCAACTACTTCATCCCCCCCACCCACCAGCATGCCAACCCACATCCCCACCCTCACACCCAACCCCCCATCACACATCCTCCCTGCTAATGTCTCACCAGCACAACCCACCCAACCCAACACCAAGCCCTGAATGCCAACACAAACCATGGACACCCATCACCTAAGCATGACCACTGCATATACCCATCCCCCCCCACAAACCACCCTCACAACTCCTCCCACAAGGGAATGCCAGCACTGGGGGACAAGGGCACCCACAAATCGCACGCCATGGCACACACAGAAGCAATAACCATACTCTTTTACCCCTGCAGGACCCAAACGCCAACACACCGGCCAGGAGGGTCCAGAAATGTCCATCCCACCCCCAGAACAGGCCCCCAGTGATGACAGCAGCTCTGTCGACCTGGAACCTGATGACCAGCCCGGACCATCGGGGACCTCTGGACAGTCGGTTCCCCTCAGGCAGCCACAGGCCACAGCAGACCTACCCCCCTCTGGGAACACCAGCACAGCACCCACCCAGCGGGCCCATGCCTCTGTCTCCAGGACAGGTCAAGCAGCGGTGTGTCTACCACTACAGGGCACCCAGGGTAACCCACCACCCCAACAACAACAGGGACCTGGGGGCAGTGGTAGTGGGCACACCGTCCAGGGGAGAGAGGCCCAGGAACAAAGGGGAACTGGGAGGGCTGCTGTGCGACAGAGGGAGGACAGGCCTAGGGAACTCACTGTCCAAGAGGCCCTCACCACCATCATGGGAGCGTACCACCACTCCCAAGAGACGATGGCGACGGTCCTGGCCAGGTTCCAGGAGATCCAGGCCATGCAGGAGGAACAGTACATGGGGTTCCGGGAAGAACTGCGCAGCATCAGTTCCGCAATGGGTACAATCGTAGTGGCACTCAACCAGATTGTCACCACATTGCGGGACCATGTGGCCCCCCAAAGGGCCCCTGCCACTAGCATGGAGGAAGAACAGCCCACCACCTCCGCCGGCGCTAGTGGTCAGGAGGCCCCGACACAACAGCAACGGGCCACCCGGACCCCACCCCCTGCAGAACAAGAACCACCCCGCAAGAAAGGCCTGAGATCTAGGAAGAAGACAGAGTAGGATGTCAAGACCCCCGCCATGCACGGATACCCCCGGATGTCATCCCACTGTCCCACTTGTTCACCCTGTCCAACCTTGAACTGCCCCTGCTCCACCTTCCACAGGCATATGGACAATGCACCTGTGCGAACGAGAGTCTGGACTCTGCCATGGACAGTCCTCCACCATCACCCATCACCCTTTTTGAACTATTCACACATTTTTGCACTTCAATAAACACAATTATTGCACAAAAACCATCTGGAGTCTGCTATTTATTTCTTTTAAACCAAATGTATTAGACAAAACCAACCAAAAATGTCCAGTTTCATTGTGATGACAACATACCAGTGTCACACAGCGGTAGTCCATGGGGAAATAAACCAGAGGGCACTCCGTGGGGACCAGATCACTGAAAGTGGAAGGGAAATTCACAACTAAGTTACCATACATTGGGGGGAAAGGTCAGACAGTAGAGAGCCAGTACTGTTACAGATATTTTAAAATGCTGGAGTAGATTCTTACCTGTGTGTTACTGGAAATACTGCAGTATTACTGTGTCCCTGTTGTCTGTGTCGTCCTCTTCGTCTTCCTCCTCTTCACTCTCCGCATGCTCCACAGCTGCCACAACACCACCATCTGGACCATCCTCCTGCAGGAAAGGCACCTGGCGTAGCAAAGCCAGGTTGTGAAGCATGCAGCAGGCCACGATAATATGACACACCTTCTTTGGTGAGTACACTAGGGATCCACCTGTCATATGCAGGCACCTAAACCTGGCCTTCAGGAGGCCGAAGGTCTGCTCGATCACCCTCCTAGTATGCCCATGGGCCTCATTGTACCGTTCCTCTGCTCTTGTCCTGGGATTCCTCACTGGGGTCAATAGCCAAGGCAGGTTGGGGTAACCAGAGTCATCAATTAGCCACACACGCTGTCTCTGTAGCTGTTCCATCACATAAGGGATGCTGCTATTTCGCATGACGTACGCGTCATGCACTGACCCTGGGAACTTGGCATTTAAATGGGAGATGTACTGGTCAGCCAAACAGACCACCTGGACATTCATCGAATGATAATTTTTTCGGTTCCTGTACACCTGTTCACTGCCTTTTGGGGGGACCAAAGCCACATGGGTCCCATCAATAGCACCAATGATATTGGGAATGTGTCCAAGGGCATAGAAATCACCCTTCACTGTAGGCAAGTCCCCCACCTCAGGAAAAATGATGTAGCTCCGCATGTATTTCATCAGGGCAGACAACACTCTGGACAATACCTTGGAAAACCACGCAATCTTGGAAACATAGGCTGAGACATCCCAGATGAAATGGCCACTGTAGTTTGAAATGATCCACTAGCCAAAAAATGGAGTACTGACAGCACCTGCACTAGAGGCGGAATCCCTGTGGGTTGGCGGATGGGTGACATCAGCTCTGGCTCCAGCTGGGCACACAGTTCCTGTATAGTGGCACGGTTGAGTCTGTAGGTGAGTATGATATGTCGTTCTTCCATTGTCGACAGGTCCACCAGCGGTCTGTACACCGGAACATTCCTCCGTCTCCTCGCAAGTCCCAGCGGACGGTGCCTAGGAAGGACAACATGGAGCACAGAGTCAATCAAGCCACAGGTAAGTTCCCACAGCTTGCACAGTACACGATTCTCTCTGCATTGAATGGCTTGTATGAGTGTCGGTGCAAGGCCTTGGCATGTGTGACGCAGTAGGAATTAAGCCATGTGGGCCCTTGAAATGGCGGCTGCCTGACCTGTGAAGTGTGACAATGTGATGTGAGGTCATTGCGCTGGCGTGGCACACCGTGGCGGTAGGCGGTCGAAGACCGCGGCGCAAAGCCGCATTGGATAACATTGAACCCTATGGGTTTCAGGAGCCAATGGCGATGTGCGCCGGCGGTCGCGGTACGCACCGCCGCGGTACGCACCGCCGCGGTCGTAACCGCCATTTTCTCTCTGCTTAATCACTCGAGACCTGAGCATCCACAGGAGAGGACCTATGCTGCAAGTGCTGCTGTGACCTCGGTCTGGAAGTGACAATGGCTGCTGCGACTGTGGAAAGGGCCCCCGCCTTCAGTTCCGAAGAGTTGGAGAAGCTCGTGGACGGGGTCCTCCCCCAGTATGCGCTACTCTACGGTCCTCCAGACCAACAGGTGAGTACACGGGGGCCAATGCATAGTGGGCAATGCCTGTGATGAGTGGGGTGGATGTACGATGGAGGGGAGGGGAGCGATTGAGGAATGCATGGCACGACAGATGAGAGCATGTGCCACATGGCAACATTGGGGAGGGGGGGCCACTCACACCCACCATGCAGAAAAGTGATGATGTTTCTTTTCCCCCCCTGTACATGTCACATAGGTCAGCGCCCATCAGAAGATCGAGATTTGGCGTGCCATCGCCAAGGACGTCCGGGCCCTGGGGGTCCACAACAGACGGGGCACCCACTGCCGCAAGAGGTGGGAGGACATCCGCCGCGGGAGCAGGAAGACCGCTGAGGCTCTGCTGGGGATGGCCTCCCAACCTAGGAGGGGTGCCAGTCGTACCTTGACCCCCCCTGATGTCCCGGATCCTGGCGGTGGCCTACCCCAATTTGGATGGGCGCTTGAGGACATCACAGCAGACACAAGGGGGTGAGTACCAGCACATTCAGCTATATTTGCGCACAGTGGAGGTGCCTGGGTGGGGGAGGAGGGCTGTGGGTGTCCCTAGGCCAGGGCGATTTCTGTAGGCTAGGCCCCTCCGTGAGGTATGGCCCTGTGCCCCCGCCCCCCACCTCTGTAGGGTGCCTAGTAAAGCTATTCATGGACCTGTGTATTCTGTGTGGGCAGTTGTTGCCCATAGGCTTGTAGGGCATGTCCCAGTGAATGAGTAGTGTACCCCAAGTGCGCAGCGTAGTGCAGGGGGCTTCTGTGTCTGTCCTCTCCGCCAACGGTGTCCCCAATGCATGCACTCAACTTGTCTTTTTTTCTCCCCCCCCCCATTTTCTTTGTTATTCTGTGAATGTGTGCATTAGCATCATCAGGCGGAGGAGAAGTGGCATCGGCGCAAGAGGGAGCTGCATCTCACATGGCCCCGGAGGGCCATGCAACGGACTCCGACTTGACCAGTGAGACGGAGGGCGAGGGGGGCTCCACCACGGGGACCCGTGCAGACGTCAGTGACACCGACACGTCCTCAGATGGAAGCTCCCTTGTGGTGGCGGCAACATCTGTGCCCACCGATACTACAGGTACAGCCGCCACCCAGCACACCAGCTCCGCCCTCCCAGCAGCCCCTCTGTGTTCGGCCCGTGCCCGCACGGCCAGGAAGCCGGCCATCTCCTTCGCCCCAGGCACCTCAGGCCCTGCCCCAGTCACCCCTGCTGCCCTCAGTGAGGAGGTCATTGACCTCCTGAGGACCATCATTGTTGGGCAGTCTACCCTTTTGAATGCCATCCAGGGTGTGGAGAGGGAGGTGCATCAAAGCAATGCATACCTGGAGGGCCTTCATTCGGGTCAGGCTGCCCAGCAGCGATCGTTCAACGCTCTGGCCTCAGCACTGACGGCAGCCATTGTCCCTGTCTCCAGCCTCCCTCTTCCAACTCCCTCCACCCAGTCCCACTCCCCTGTTCCTCTGCCTATCCCATCCACACCTACCGACCAGCCGGCACACACCTCAACACCCAAGGGAAGCTCATCCAGACATAAGCACCACAGATCACACAAACATTCACCCAAGCAACATACAGATGCAGACATGCCAACACCCACTACCTCCTCTGTGTCCCCCACCTCCTCGTCTCCCTCCTCCCTCCCTGTGACGTCTACACTCACACCTGCATGCACACCACCATCAGCCAGTACACCCATCACCAGCACACCCTCCAGACCAGTCCGCACACGTGCAGTCACCACCCCCACTGCCATGTACACGTCCCCTGTGTCCTCTCCCAGTGTGTCTGTCACACCCGCTTCCAAACCACACAAACGCAGGCAGGCACCCACCCAACAGCCATCCACCTCACGACAGCCTCCAGCCCAAGCACCTGCACCCAAAGACACCAGACTTGACTCTCCTACAACCACATCCTCTTCCTCCACTCCCATACCCACTACTACTATCCTTCCCATTGCTCCTAAAAAACTTTTCCTGTCAAAACTGAACCTCTTTTCATCACCTGACCCGCCCCCTCCATCTCGTAAGAGTTCCAAAAACACCTCAGCCACCACCAGCCCAGCAACTCCAAAGAACATCGTGCCTGGCTTTTGGAGTCCGCCCTTTCCTTGGGCAGGGACATCGGCCAGCAGCAAAGGCACAGCCAGCCCCCCCCCCTGGGAAGAGGACCAAAAAATTGAAGGGCCGGCGCGACAGGCCTGATACGCCTGCCCCCAAGGAGAGTAGCCTTGCACCGTCACCTGCCACATCGAGTAAGGGAGCCAAGGGCCACGGAGATTCTGCCAAGGAGGGCAAGGGCAGCAAACCGCAAAAGACAGGGAGCAGCCGACCTGGCCATGAGGGCCCCACCAGCCCCATTCCGGGTGTATCAGAGGACACCCAGGGCCCCAGGACTCCATCACAGGAGGGCCCCGCAACGGAAAGGTCCGATGCTGACTGAGCGGGAAGTATTGGCCAGGTGTGGTTCACTCGAAACACAAGACAGGCACCGCTGAAGAGGGCCCGCCGTGAGGAGCACCGCTGAACAGGGCCCCGCCGTGAGGAGCACCGCTGAACAGGGCCCCCCGTGAGGAGCACCGCTGAACAGGGGCCGCTGTGAGAAGCACCGCTGAACAGGGCCCCGCCAAGACAAGCACCGCTGAACAGGGGCCGCTGTGAGAAGCACCGCTGAACAGGGCCCCGCCGTGAGAAGTACCGCTGAACAGGGGCCGCTGTGAGAAGCACCGCTGAACAGGGGCCCGCCAAGACAAGCACCGCTGAAGAGGGCCCCGCCGTGAGGAGCACCGCTGAACAGGGGCCGCTGTGAGAAGCACCGCTGAACAGGGCCCCGCCAAGACAAGCACCGCTGAAGAGGGCCCCGCCGTGAGGAGCACCGCTGAACAGGGGCCGCCAAGACAAGCACCGCTGAACAGGGGCCGCTGTGAGAAGCACCGCTGAACAGGGGCCGCTGTGAGAAGCACCGCTGAAGAGGGCCCCGCCGTGAGGAGCACCGCTGAACAGGGGCCGCTGTGAGGAGCACTGCTGAACAGGGGCCGTCAAGACAAGCACCGCTGAACAGGGGCCGCCAAGACAAGAACCGCTGAACAGGGCCCCCCGTGAGAAGCACCGCTGAACAGGGGCCGCTGTGAGAAGCACCGCTGAACAGGGCCCCGCCAAGACAAGCACCGCTGAACAGGGGCCGCCAAGACAAGCACCGCTGAACAGGGCCCCGCCGTGAGAAGCACCGCTGAACAGGGGCCGCCAAGACAAGCACCGCTGAACAGGGGCCGCCAAGACAAGCACCGCTGAACAGGGGCCGCCAAGACAAGCACCGCTGAACAGGGCCCCCGTGAGAAGCACCGCTGAACAGGGGCCGCCAAGACAAGCACCGCTGAACAGGGCCCCTCCTGTCAAGCACTGCTCCGCTGGGCCCTCATCTCAAGCACCTCTCCGCTGGGCCCTCCTGTCAAGCACCGCTCCGCTGGGCCCTCATCTCAAGCACCGCTCTGCTGGGCCCTCCTGTCAAGCACCGCTCCGCTGGGCCCTCCTGTCAAGCACTGCTCCGCTGGGCCCTCCTGTCAAGCACCGCTCCGCTGGGCCCCTCCTGTCAAGCACCGCTCCGCTTGGCCCTCATCTCAAGCACCGCTCCGCTGGGCCCCTCCTGTCAAGCACCGCTCCGCTGGGCCCCTCCTGTCAAGCACCGCTCCGCTGGGCCCTCATCTCAAGCACCGCTCCGCTGGGCCCTCCTGTCAAGCACCGCTCCGCTGGGCCCTCATCTCAAGCACCGCTCCGCTGGGCCCTCCTGTCAAGCACCGCTCCGCTGGGCCCTCATCTCAAGCACCGCTCCGCTGGGCCCCTCCTGTCAAGCACCGCTCCGCTGGGCCCTCATCTCAAGCACCGCTCCGCTGGGCCCCTCCTGTCAAGCACCGCTCCGATGGGCCCTCCTGTCAAGCACCGCTCCGCTGGGCCCTCATCTCAAGCACCGCTGGCCCATTGGCAGGCCCGGATCTGTGTCGGGCAGGGCTTCACGAGGCACTCTGCCCACCATGCCTCCTCCATGACCAGTGGACTCTGTAATCCACCTGATGGACTGTGGCTTTGCACCCCCCAGGATGGCACAGTGGGCAAGCCACCCACTGTAGAGACTTGAGAGACTGTGGCTTTGCACTCCCCAGGATGGTCCAGTGGGCAACCCACCCACTGTAGAGACTTGAGAGACTGTGGCTTTGCACTCCCCATGATGGTCCAGTGGGCAACCCACCCACTGTAGAGACTTGACAGACTGTGGCTTTGCACTCCCCAGGATGGTCCATTGGGCAAGCCACCCACTGTAGAGACTTGAGAGACTGTGGCTTTGCACTCCCCAGGATGGTCCAGTGGGCAAGCCACCCACTGTAGAGACTTGAGAGACTGTGGCTTTGCACTCCCCAGGATGGTCCAGTGGGCAACCCACCCACTGTAGAGACTTGAGAGACTGTGGCTTTGCACTCCCCAGGATTGCACAGTGGGCATGGAGGCCCTTCGTGGATCTGGCGTCGTGGACTCATGTGGCTGAGGTGCCCCCCCTTCCCTTCCCCCTGAGGTGCCTGTATTTTATTTTTGTGATGCCCCAGCAGTGTTCTCTCCAATGGACTCGATCTCGTGTGTGGGCTTTGCCCATGTGTTGATGCACATCGGCCCACGAATATTTGAACTTTGCCAAACTGTGCCGGACTTTTGCTACGTGTATATATATATAGTTCAAGATGTATAATAATTTTTAATATATAGCAAAGTTCACTATACTTAATTATTCCTATAATATAGTAATATTTTTACAATCATTTCCTTTTGTCTTTGCATTTTGTTTTGGGGGGTTTGGGGTGTCACTCTGACTTTTTATTCTGCATTGGTGTGTAGGTATTTCGGTGGGGGTGAGGGTGGGGGTGGGTGTGTCGCGTATGTGTGTGCCCGTAACCTTTCCTCCTCCCCCCTCCCCTGTGTCGTAGGTGCAGTACTCACCGTTATCATCTGCGGCGACGTTCGTGATCCTGGTAGAAGAGCAGGAAGGCAATGGGTGGGAGGATGTGGAGTTCCGGTTCCATGCTGTCCAGATTCCGCGTGGAGTGTCTCGAGGTGAGCGTTTTCCATTCGAAATGTCTGTTTCCGCCGTGTTTTTATCGGCGGGGCTCCCGCCCCGGAAAAGGTGGCGGATTGGTGAGTCGTGATAGGGTGGGCGGTACATTGTCTGCCGCCTGGCTGTTGGCGGTGACCGCCGCGCTGTTTGTTTGTGCCGCCGTGGCGGTCGGAGTGTTAAAGCGGCGGCCTGTGTTGGCGGTTCCCGCCAGGGTCAGAATTCCATTTTTTTTACCACCAGCCTGTTGGCGGGTTGGCCGCCGCTTTAACACTGACCGCCAGGGTCAGAATGACCCCCACAGTAACTTAATGAAAACAATACAAAATGACACAACACAGGTTTAGAAAAATAGGAAATATTTATCTAAACAAAACAATACCAAAACGACAAAAATCCACAATACACAAGTCAAGTTATCACTAAAAATGCAAAAAGAGTCTTCATGTAATTTTAAACACACACTAATGCTGTTAGCGTGAAAATGTACCTTGGGTGCGTCAAAAATAAGCCCGCAACGGCGAGTGTGCATCAAAAAGGGAATGCGATGCATCGTTTTCACTCACGAGCGAGACCTTGTGTCATTTCTTCTTAAGTCAGATTGGCATGCATTGTTTCTTCTCTCTGTGGGAGAGCGATGCGCCGATCCAGTCAACACTCTCGGGTCCAGACACGCGTGCTTTGTTTTTACATGCCCCATGGTGTTTGCGTCGGAAATCCAGCCGCACGATGATCCGAAAACCACGCAGCGCGGGTTGCAATCTCACCAGCCTCCGTCAGCGATGCTGTGCATCGTTTCTCTAGCCCCGGGTGTCGATCTTCGGTTCGTGTTGTAGGCGACCGTCGATTTTCAGCCGCGAAGCCGGCGGTGCGTCGATTTTCCAGCCGCAGATCTGAGTTGCATCGATCTTTTCCCCGCACAGTATTCTGTGCGTGGATTTCTTACTCTTGGGCTGCCATCTTCTCCTTTCAGAGTCCCAGGAACTGGATGGGCACCACTTGGCAGAGTAGGAGTCTCTCCAGAGACTCCAGGTGCTGGCAGAGAGAAGTCTTTGCTGCCCCTGAGTCTTCAAATAACAGGAAGCAAGCTCTAAATCAAGCCCTTGGAGATCTTCACAAGAAGGAGGCAACACAAAGTCCAGTCTTTGTCCTCTTAGCACAGGAAGAAGCAGCAACTGCAGGATAGCTCCAGAAAGCACAGTCACAGGCAGGGCAACTCTTCTTCCTCAGCTCTTCAGCTCTTCTCCAGGCAGAGGTTCCTCTTGGTTTCCAGAAGTGTTCTCAAGTCTGTGGTTTTGGGTGCCCTTCTTATACCCATTTTGCCCTTTGAAGTAGGCTTACTTCAAAGAAAAGTCTCTCTTGTTTGTGACATCCTGCCTTGCCCAGGCCAGACACACCCCAGGGGTTTGGAGGCTGCATTGTGTGAGGACAGGCACAGCCCTTTTAGGTGTGAGTGACCACTCCTCCTATCACAGATGGCTCATCAGGGAATGCAGTCTACACCCCAGCTCCCTTTGTGTCACTGTCTAGTGAGAGGTGCAACCAGCCCAACTGTCAAACTGACCCAGACAGGGAATCCACAAACAGGCACTGTCACAGAAATGGTTTAAGCAAGAAAAATGCCCACTTTCTAAAAGTGGCATTTTCAAACACTCAATCTTAAAATAAACTTTGCTAAAAGATGTATTTTTAAATAGTGAGCTCAGAGACCCCAAACTCCACACCCAAAGGGAATCTACACTTTAATCATATTTAAAGGTAGCTCCCATGTTAACCTATGAGAGGGACATGCCTTGCAACAGTGAAAAATGAATTTAGCAATATTTCACTATCAGGACATATAAAGCACATTACTATATGTCCTACCTTAACCAGAGACTGCACCCTGCCCTTGGGGCTATCGAGGGCTTACCTTAGGGGTGTCGTACATGTAAGAAAAGGGAAGGTTTAGTTAAATTTAAAGTTAAAACTGCACACACAGACACTGCAGTTGCAGGTCTGAGACATGATTACAGAGCTACTTAAGTGGATGGCACAACCTGTGCTGCAGGCCCACTAGTAGCATTTGATTTACAGGCCCTGGGCACCTCTAGTGCACTGTACTAGGGACCTACTCGTAAATCAAATATGACAATCATGGATGAACCAATTACATATACATTTCGTATAGGAGCACTTGCACTTTTGCACTGGTTAGCAGTGGTAAAGTGCCCAGAGTAACAAAAACAGCAAACACAGACTCCAGCACACATCAACAACCTGGGAAACAGAGGCAAAAAGTTAAGGGAGACCACGCCAAGGATGAAAAGTCTAACAGTGTGTGTGTGAATGGTGTGTGTTGTGTGTCTGTGTGTCACTCTCCTTTTCCTCCCTTCCTCCCTTGTGTGGTAGGAGGATGTACTCACCGTCGTCTTCTTCATCGGCGTTGGTGTTCCAGGTGGAGCATGGCGTAAAAGAGCATCGGGAAGACTTGAATTTCCGGTTCCATGGCGGCCTTGATCTTCTCTGTGATCTTCTCTGTGTCTCTGAGGGTGAGTCTTTCGTCTTCTGTGTTCTGTTTCTGCCAGGCTTTTGATGGCATTGATACCGCCCCGGAATGGTGGCAGTGTGCTATGTCATAATATGGTGGGCTGTACATTGTCTTCCGCCTGGCTGTTGATGGCTACCGCCATGGTCAGTGGTGTTTGCACCCTGGCGGTTGGTGTGGTACATTAGCTGTCTATGGGTGTTATCACTGCCATGGTCATAATTACTGACACTTTATCACTCACCGCCAATGTCATAATGACCACCTATGTCTGCAAGAGGTGTCATGTAGATATTGAAGAGTGTTGGGCTGAGGGATGATACAAATAAACAAAGGTACACTGTTCCACAAGGCAGAAGTAGTCAAGGAGACCTGAAATATCAGGAACAAAATCCCTCAAGCATCACACTGTATGGATAATATCATCATCGGGAATTGCTCCTCGCCAGGCCGGCAGTGCAACACCTGACAGGCTCCCAAAAGGGGGCACAAAGCCGTACTGTTCTGATAGTGACTGGTGAGTACAAACTATCTGGACAGATATGCCCACATTCAGGCACCAGCAAAGAGGAGAGAACAGAAAAATTAGTTAAAATTGGTTATTCATCACTATATATCTCATAATTTTAATCAATATTATGGGATGAAGACCAAGATTAAAACCAGAGGAAAGTAATAGATTGAGTGTTAATGCTCAATCACTTTCAAAGGGCAAAATATCTAAGAGGAATATCACACTAGGAATCCTCTAAAGCTGAAGTCAACATGTTTCGCGTCGCACGGTCCCTATGGATCCAATGACGCTTCATCAGGACCATTAACTCAAATCAAGAATCAGCTCTTCTCCAAGTAGACAAAAAAAGACACAATATCAGAAATAAAAAAATAATATGTGTATACCGGTCACTTACATTGAAGTAAACTGGCTAAGTCAAAGTCAGGTCGCCCTAGAAAACACAAAATAAACAAACAAGCACCAAAATATACCCAAAAACGTGGTAATATAGGTGTAAACATGCAGTCAATGTGTAGTACGTAGTGGATTAAAAACTGACAAGCAAGGCTTACCATCCCCAAGTCGGGAACAAGCTCCTTGGTAAGCACGTTCCAAGGACTCAGCTTATTGCTAAATATGGTGGACATAAATCATTGTAAACCATCAATAACAGTTGTCTATCATAACTGTCCAATTAAAACACCTCATTGGTATTGTATTGATGAAATAGGAGAATCACCTCATTGATGTAGGTCACACACCTTGTTAGTATAGTATTTACACGATAGGAGATGAGAACTATGAAACAATTTTGTAGTGGTCGCTTGTTACAGAACCGTAATCATTATACGAGCTAATATGAAGATACGCTGTGAACGTCTGTCAAAGAATCAGTCGTATCGGTACAAGGACCAGAGTGGTATAACTGACTACAAGCATACTGGTGCGACAAGTCAGATTTACGGGGTACCTAAATGGTACTGAATCAAAATCCAGGGTACTTACTAGAGAGACGCCGGTCCATCGTCAAAGACCTACTCTCCGGTAACGGCTCACCGAATGTAAACGCAGCTAGTGCTGTCGGAATTCATATAGGCGGCGTGAACCCGGAAGCTGTGATTGCACCAGGGTTTGCGTGCGCCTCTAGTATCATCAAAATAAAAGACGGACTTAAAATGTAGTCCGGACTCGCCATAGTCATTACGGAATTTGAAAAGGAAGAAGGGAATCTTGTGAAATACGACCTAATTATGAGCTCCGGGTCGAGTAGTTCGCCGGGAGGAGCTCGAATCTGAAAATAAATGGCACGTCTTTAAACCATGTCAAAGTCGTCAGTATCGAAGCAGAGAGACGCCTAGGCTAGTATATAAAGATAAACCAGACTCCACATGAGTTATTAAGAATGGTTTTGAATCTGTATAGAGGTCAATTCCCGGGGACCCATTTAGTAAAGTTAAAGAACTCTATGGAGAGAAATCCTCACACTTGAACAGTAGGTCCGTATCTATCTTAGGAATTGTACCTGTCAGTTGGAACAATAGATAGTGGGTCTGTCTAGAGGAAATTTAATTCATAATGTCCATAGTACCCAAGGGATCAATTGGTCAGATAGTAGATACTTGCACCATCGGATCCAGGGATAGCTAGGGTAACTCCCATTCATGGCTTCAGTTAAAAAGTAGGAAAGATATTAAGTCAGAGAATTCCAGGCTATATCATCGTTAAGGCCCCGTCTGTTGGTGCCAAGTTTGAACACCCATCTTTGTTCTAACCTAAAAAGGTATCCTGTGTCATTGGGACGAACTGTAGGTGCCTCTATGACCACCCACCAGACGTCATCAGGTGAGTGAGTAGCCTCCAGGAAGTGTGCACTGAGTTTTGTGGTGATCCTATTGCACCGGATATTACTTCGATGTTCGCTGATGCGATTCTTAACAGGTCTAGATGTCATACCTATATAGCGCAGATCACAAGGGCAAGTGATCATGTAGACACAGTTTTTTGTGTTACAGTTGGTATGTTTTTTAAGATGCCATGTGCCTATTGGATCAAGGTTCACAGTCAATAAATGTTTGGTGAAAGTACAAACGTTGCAGTTTCCACAAGGATGATGACCTGCAACAGGGGGGAGACCCCATAGTGTTTTTTGAGTACAGGGGTCATGTTGTGGTCGTGGACGTGTGTGGATCACAATGTCCTTGATATTAGTTGAACGTTTGTATGCAAACAAGGGGCGGGCAATTTCACAGCCCCCACTAGTAAGAATTGACCATCTTTTGCTAATCAATTTCTTAATTGCATTGGATAAAGGAGTGAAAGTAGATACACATGTTATTCCAGTTTGTGGTATCTTATCAAAATGAGTTAGTAAAGAGTCCCTATTGTTGTTTTTTGCCCTCTTCCGTGCTAAATTCACAATTCTAGAGGGGTAATGACGTTCCTGAAGTTTCGCTTGAAGAGAGTCAGCCTGATGGTCAAATTCATGGGAAGAGCTGCAGTTCCGTCTAAGCCGTAGGAATTGGCCGACGGGTAAATTGTCCCGTAGAGATTTTGGATGATGACTCTCATACAATAATAGGGAGTTACGGTCAGTGGGTTTGTGGTAGACCGTAGTAAACAATTTGCCGTTGTGGATGGTAATCATTAGGTCCAAAAATGGTAGTTGTGTGGCAGATACAGTGCTTGTGAATTTTAAATAAGGATCTAGGGTGTTGATCCAAGCTGTAAAGTGTTCTGCGGATACCAATGGACCATTCCATATAATCAAGATATCGTCGATGTAGCGGCGCCATAGTCTGACATGATTCTGATAAGTATTGAGTGGTGAAAGGATATATTTCTTTTCAAATTCGTTCATATACAGGCATGCCAAACTTGGGGCAAAAGAACTGCCCATTGATGTTCCGCGAATTTGATGAAAAAACTGATCCTCGAATTGAAAGAAATTTTCAGTCAAGGCCAGTCTGGCACAGTGCATTATAAAAGGAACTGGGGTGGACAAAACATTAGGCGCCTCCTGAAGAGCTGCCTCTATAACTTGTAGGGTAGCTTCCTGAGGGATGTTGGTGTAAAGTGCTTCAACATCCATTGTGATAAAACCTTGTACTGTTCCAGAATCATTAATAGATTCAATAAGATTGAGAACATCTTTGGTGTCCTTCAAATAAGTAGACGAACCTTTCACCAGTGGTTGTAAAAAGTGATCGCAGAAAATTGATAGTGGTTCGAGAACTGAACCTATCCCTGAGACAATAGATCGTCCTGGAGGAGGTGTGATGCCTTTATGAATCTTGGGTAGGCAGTAAAAGTAAGGGACTCGAGGTTGTGAAGTGCCTAGGAATTCAGCCTCCTTGGGTGAAATCCAAAGGTTATTCCTAGCTTCTTCAATAAGAATCCTGATCTGGGTCTGTAATCTAGTACTAGGGTCATGCCTTATTTTAACGTAGTAAGAGGAGTCACTAAGGAGACGCAAGCATTCTTGTCTGTAATCAGCGGAATTCATAATCACAATAGCGCCGCCTTTATCAGCCTGTTTGATCGTGATAAGAGGGTCAGATGCTAAAGTTAGCAGAGCCCTCTTTTCTTTAGTGGGGGTGTTAATGTACAGATGTTTTGGACACAGGTTGTTAAGGTCAGCTAACACTGCTTTTTCAAAGGTCACAACCTCACTAGGCATAGTCAATAGTGGTGGAACAAAAACTGAAGGTTTTTTAAGGCCTGAGTCAACAATTGTTGATTCAGAAGTCTTGTCCTTGAAAAAGAAATGTAAACGAATTTTTCGGAAGGATGAGCCTTGGGGTGCGCCGTAGATGGTGAGTTTGGTTTGCGAGGTGAAGGGGAAGGGGACTCTCTAGGTGCGCCCTGTGAGGAAGGACACCATCCATCTGAGTGCATCGCGTGCGATTTCTATCTGGGTGTTCGGTCAATGAGTGTGTGGTGTGAGGCGGTGTCGAAGGCTGCGGAAAGGTCCAGCAAGATCAGGGCGGCTGAATCTCCTCTGTCCAGTAGGCTGTGGATGTCATCCGTTGCAGCGATGAGGGCTGTCTTTGTGCTGTGGTTGATTCTGAAGCCTGATTGGGATGGGTCCAGTATGTTGTTCCTCTGCAGGTACTCAGTGAGTTGGAGGTTGATGGCCTTTTCCTGGGTTCTCGTGGGAAAAGGGAGCATAGATATAGGGCGGTAGTTTTGGAGCTCACAGGGGTTGGCGGAAGGGTTTCTTGAGGAATGGTCTGATCTCAGTGTGTTTCCAGGCTTCCAGGAAGGTGGCCGTAGCTAAGGAGGCGTTGAGGATGGTGGCGAGTTGGTGGCTGATTTCGTCTCTCCCAAGGTTGAAAAGTCTGTGGGGGCAGGGGTCAGTGGGTGCTCTGGAGTGGATGGAGTTCATAAGTGAGGTTGTGTTTGGTGTGCTGACTTGCTCCCAGGTGGTGAGTGGGTGGGCACTGGTGGTGGTCATTGGGATGTTGAGAAGGTTGGAGGATTGGGAATCACAGTTTTTATAGATAGTCTGATCTTTGTTGTAGAAGTGGTTGGCTATGGTGTTGCAGAGTTCTTGTGAGGAGGAGATGAAGTTTTCAGTGGTTGACAGGCACATAAGCTCTTTGACTATGGAGAAGAGTTCCTTAGTTTGATTGGCGCTGGTTTTGATGCAGCAGGTTAGGGCTTCCTTTTTAGTGGTCTTGATTAGGTGGCAGTAGTTGTTGAGGGCAATTTTGAAGGCTTCTCAGTCAGTGAGGTCCTTGCTCATGCGCAATCTTCTTTCCAGGTGTTTGCACCAGTGTTTGGCTGCCCTGAGTTCCGAGGTGTACCAGCTGGTGTGTTTGATGGGTCCGTGGGGTTTGGTCGGAGTGACTTTGTCAGTGACATGTGTGATCCAGTTGTTGAAATTCTGAACTGCCTGATCCAGGCTGGTGGTGAAGTTTGGCCTGTTGTGCTCAGGGCGTCAGTCCATTGTTGCTAGGTAACCTTGGAACAGCTGTGAAAGGAGCAAGAGAGAAAACAACAAAGGGGAAAGGGAGAAAGAGAAATACCTTAACCCCTTCTGTGCCGCGGACGTAGTGGTTACGTCCTGCGGCACAGTGCTGCTGTGCCGAGGACGTAACCACTACGTCCTCGACACACAGCCCAGAGGGAGCGCTCTCGCTCCCTCTGTGGGGTTCCCCCCCACCCCCCCAAGTCAGGGATGGAAGGGGAAGCCCTTCCCCTCCCACCCCCGACCCCCCCCAACCCCCCCTGTGACATCAGCGCGCGAGCGCGCGCTGATTAGTCACAGGGTCTCCCCCATCGCGCTGGAAGCAGAGCTTCCAGCGCGATTGAAAAAGAAATGCTTTTGCATTTCTTTTTCAATCCCATGGGGGAGGCCCCGAGAGGCTTCAAAGGGAAGGAAATGTATTTCCTTCCCTTTGAAGTCTCTCACAGGTTTCAAAAGCTGGATTGCTTGCAATCCGGCTTTTGAAACCCCACTAGACACCAGGGATTTTTTTTTTTCTCTTGAAATTGGCAAAAGGGAGCGACCCCTTGGGCAAGGGTCGCTCCCAGGGGGGCATTTTTTTAGGAAGGCCTTTTCTGCCCCCCCTGGGGGCAGATTGGCCTATTATTAGGCCGATCTGCCCCCAGGGGGGGCAGAAACCTCTAGGCACCAGGGACCATTTTTTTTTTTTTTTTTTTTTGTGATGAATTCTTTTTTTTTAGGTGGGGAGCGATCCCTTAGGCAAGGGTCGCTCCCCTACGGGGCAATATATATTTAGGCCATTTCTGCCCCCCTTGGGGGCAGATTGGCCTATTTTGATAAGGCCAATCTGCCCCCAAGGGGGGCAGAAACCATTAGACACCAGGGAGTTTGTTTTTGCGCGCGAATGTCACGCAACAAAGCGACCCCTTTGGCAAGGGTCGCTCTCAGGGGGGGCAATTTTTTGGGAAGGCCTTTTCTGCCCCCCCTGGGGGCAGATCGGCCTATTATTAGGCCGATCTGCCCCCAGGGGGGGAAGAAACCTCTAGGCGCCAGGGCAAATTTTTTTTTGTGTTTTTTTTTTTTGTTCTTTTTTTTTTTTTAGAGATGGGGAGCGACCCATCAGGCAAGGGTCGCTCCCCTGGGGGGCAAATTGTATTTAGACCATTTCTGCCCCCCTGGGGGCAGATTGGCCGATTTTAGGTCAATCTGCCCCCAAGGGGGCAGAAACCACTAGGCACCGGGGATTTGTTTTTTGGCGCCAATGTCACGCAGGGGGAGCGACCCCGTAGGCAAGGGTCGCTCCCGAGGGGGGGGTGGGGGGGCAAATTTATTTTAGGCCATTTCTGCCCCCCCGGGGGACAGATCGGCCTATTATTAGGCCGAACTGCCCCCGGGGGGGGCAGAACACTCTAGGCGCCAGGGCAATTTTTTTTTTGTGTTTTTTTTTTTTGTTGTTTCTTTTTTTAGAGATGGGGAGCGACCCATCAGGCAAGGGTCGCTCCCCTGGGGGGGCAAATTGTATTTAGACCATTTCTGCCCCCCTGGGGGCAGATTGGCCAATTTTAGGTCAATCTGCCCCCTAGGGGGCAGAAACCACTAGGCACCGGGGATTTGTTTTTTGGCGCCAATGTCACGCAGGGGGAGCGACCCCGTAGGCAAGGGTCGCTCCCGGGGGGGGGGTGGGGGGGCAAATTTATTTTAGGCCATTTCTGCCCCCCCGGGGGACAGATCGGCCTATTATTAGGCCGAACTGCCCCCGGGGGGGGCAGAACACTCTAGGCGCCAGGGCAATTTTTTTTTTTTTTTTTTTTTTTTTGTTGTTTCTTTTTTTAGAGATGGGGAGCGACCCATCAGGCAAGGGTCGCTCCCCTGGGGGGGCAAATTGTATTTAGACCATTTCTGCCCCCCTGGGGGCAGATTGGCCAATTTTAGGTCAATCTGCCCCCTAGGGGGCAGAAACCACTAGGCACCGGGGATTTGTTTTTTGGCGCCAATGTCACGCAGGGGGAGCGACCCCGTAGGCAAGGGTCGCTCCCGGGGGGGGGGTGTGGGGGTTGGGGGGGCAAATTTATTTTAGGCCATTTCTGCCCCCCCGGGGGACAGATCGGTCTATTATTAGGCCGAACTGCCCCCGGGGGGGGGGGGGCAGAACACTCTAGGCGCCAGGGCAATTTTTTTTTTTGTGTTTTTTTTTTTTGTTGTTTCTTTTTTTAGAGATGGGGAGCGACCCATCAGGCAAGGGTCGCTCCCCTGGGGGGGCAAATTGTATTTAGACCATTTCTGCCCCCCTGGGGGCAGATTGGCCAATTTTGGGTCAATCTGCCCCCAAGGGGGCAGAAACCACAAGGCACCGGGGATTTGTTTTTTGGTGCCAATGTCACGCAGGGGGAGCGACCCCGTAGGCAAGGGTCGCTCCCGGGGGGGGTGTGGGGGTTGGGGGGGCAAATTTATTTTAGGCCATTTCTGCCCCCCCGGGGGACAGATCGGCCTATTTTTAGGCCGAACTGCCCCCGGGGGGGGGGGGGGCAGAACACTCTAGGCGCCAGGGCAATTTTTTTTTTGTGTTTTTTTTTTTTGTTGTTTCTTTTTTTAGAGATGGGGAGCAACCCATCAGGCAAGGGTCGCTCCCCTGGGGGGGCAAATTGTATTTAGACCATTTCTGCCCCCCTGGGGGCAGATTGGCCAATTTTAGGTCAATCTGCCCCCTAGGGGGCAGAAACCACTAGGCACCGGGGATTTGTTTTTTGGCGCCAATGTCACGCAGGGGGAGCGACCCCGTAGGCAAGGGTCGCTCCCGGGGGGGGGTGGAGGTTGGGGGGGCAAATTTATTTTAGGCCATTTCTGCCCCCCCCGGGGGACAGATCGGCCTATTATTAGGCCGAACTGCCCCCGGGGGGGGGCAGAACACTCTAGGCGCCAGGGCAATTTTTTTTTTGTGTTTTTTTTTTTGTTGTTTCTTTTTTTAGAGATGGGGAGCGACCCATCAGGCAAGGGTCGCTCCCCTGGGGGGGCAAATTGTATTTAGACCATTTCTGCCCCCCTGGGGGCAGATTGGCCAATTTTAGGTCAATCTGCCCCCAAGGGGGCAGAAACCACTAGGCACCGGGGATTTGTTTTTTGGCGCCAATGTCACGCAGGGGGAGCGACCCCGTAGGCAAGGGTCGCTCCCGGGGGGGCGGTGGGGGTTGGGGGGGCAAATTTATTTTAGGCCATTTCTGCCCCCCCGGGGGACAGATCGGCCTATTATTAGGCCGAACTGCCCCCGGGGGGGGGGGCAGAACACTCTAGGCGCCAGGGCAATTTTTTTTTTGTGTTTTTTTTTTTGTTGTTTCTTTTTTTAGAGATGGGGAGCGACCCATCAGGCAAGGGTCGCTCCCCTGGGGGGGCAAATTGTATTTAGACCATTTCTGCCCCCCTGGGGGCAGATTGGCCAATTTTAGGTCAATCTGCCCCCAAGGGGGCAGAAACCACTAGGCACCGGGGATTTGTTTTTTAGCGCCAATGTCACGCAGGGGGAGCGACCCCGTAGGCAAGGGTCGCTCCCGGGGGGTGGGGGTTGGGGGGGCAAATTTATTTTAGGCCATTTCTGCCCCCCCCGGGGGACAGATCGGCCTATTATTAGGCCGAACTGCCCCCCGGGGGGGGCTGAACACTCTAGGCAACAGGGCAATTTTTTTTTTGTGTTTTTTTTTTTTTTTTTTTTCTTTTTTTAGAGATGGGGAGCGACCCATCAGGCAAGGGTCGCTCCCCTGGGGGGGCAAATTGTATTTAGACCATTTCTGCCCCCCTGGGGGCAGATTGGCCAATTTTAGGTCAATCTGCCCCCAAGGGGGCAGAAACCACAAGGCACCGGGGATTTGTTTTTTGGCGCCAATGTCACGCAGGGGGAGCGACCCCGTAGGCAAGGGTCGCTCCCGGGGGGGGGGTGTGGGGGTTGGGGGGGCAAATTTATTTTAGGCCATTTCTGCCCCCCCGGGGGACAGATCGGCCTATTTTTAGGCCGAACTGCCCCCGGGGGGGGGGCAGAACACTCTAGGCGCCAGGGCAATTTTTTTTTTGTGTTTTTTTTTTGTTGTTTCTTTTTTTAGAGATGGGGAGCGACCCATCAGGCAAGGGTCGCTCCCCTGGGGGGGGGCAAATTGTATTTAGACCATTTCTGCCCCCCTGGGGGCAGATTGGCCAATTTTAGGTCAATCTTCCCCCTAGGGGGCAGAAACCACTAGGCACCGGGGATTTGTTTTTTGGCGCCAATGTCACGCAGGGGGAGCGACCCCGTAGGCAAGGGTCGCTCCCGGGGGGGGGTGGAGGTTGGGGGGACAAATTTATTTTAGGCCATTTCTGCCCCCCCGGGGGACAGATCGGCCTATTATTAGGCCGAACTGCCCCCGGGGGGGGGGGCAGAACACTCTAGGCGCCAGGGCAATTTTTTTTTTTTTTTTTTTTTTTTTGTTGTTTCTTTTTTTAGAGATGGGGAGCGACCCATCAGGCAAGGGTCGCTCCCCTGGGGGGGGCAAATTGTATTTAGACCATTTCTGCCCCCCTGGGGGCAGATTGGCCAATTTTAAGTCAATCTGCCCCCAAGGGGGCAGAAACCACTAGGCACCGGGGATTTGTTTTTTGGCGCCAATGTCTCGCAGGGGGAGCGACCCCGTAGGCAAGGGTCGCTCCCGGGGGGGGGGTGGGGGTTGGGGGTGCAAATTTATTTTAGGCCATTTCTGCCCCCCCGGGGGACAGATCGGCCTATTATTAGGCCGAACTGCCCCCGGGGGGGGGGCAGAACACTCTAGGCGCCAGGGCAATTTTTTTTTTGTGTTTTTTTTTTGTTGTTTCTTTTTTTAGAGATGGGGAGCGACCCATCAGGCAAGGGTCGCTCCCCTGGGGGGGGCAAATTATATTTAGACCATTTCTGCCCCCCTGGGGGCAGATTGGCCAATTTTAGGTCAATCTTCCCCCTAGGGGGCAGAAACCACTAGGCACCGGGGATTTGTTTTTTGGCGCCAATGTCACGCAGGGGGAGCGACCCCGTAGGCAAGGGTCGCTCCCGGGGGGGGGGTGGAGGTTGGGCGGGCAAATTTATTTTAGGCCATTTCTGCCCCCCCGGGGGACAGATCGGCCTATTATTAGGCCGAACTGCCCCCGGGGGGGGGGCAGAACACTCTAGGCGCCAGGGCAATTTTTTTTTTGTGTTTTTTTTTTTTTTTTGTTTCTTTTTTTAGAGATGGGGAGCGACCCATCAGGCAAGGGTCGCTCCCCTGGGGGGGGCAAATTGTATTTAGACCATTTCTGCCCCCCTGGGGGCAGATTGGCCAATTTTAAGTCAATCTGCCCCCAAGGGGGCAGAAACCACTAGGCACCGGGGATTTGTTTTTTGGCGCCAATGTCACGCAGGGGGAGCGACCCCGTAGGCAAGGGTCGCTCCCGGGGGGGGGGTTGTTTGGGCAAATTTATTTTAGGCCATTTCTGCCCCCCCGGGGGACAGATCGGCCTATTATTAGGCCGAACTGCCCCCCGGGGGGGGCAGAACACTCTAGGCACCAGGGCAATTTTTTTTTTGTGTGTTTTTTTTGTTGTTGTTTCTTTTTTTAGAGATGGGGAGCGACCCATCAGGCAAGGGTCGCTCCCCTGGGGGGGCAAATTGTATTTAGACCATTTCTGCCCCCCTGGGGGCAGATTGGCCAATTTTAGGTCAATCTGCCCCCAAGGGGGCAGAAACCACTAGGCACCGGGGATTTGTTTTTTGGCGCCAATGTCACGCAGGGGGAGCGACCCCGTAGGCAAGGGTCGCTCCCGGGGGGGCGGTGGGGTTTGGGGGGGCAAATTTATTTTAGGCCATTTCTGCCCCCCCGGGGGACAGATCGGCCTATTATTAGGCCGAACTGCCCCCGGGGGGGGGGCAGAACACTCTAGGCGCCAGGGCAATTTTTTTTTTGTGTTTTTTTTTTTTGTTGTTTCTTTTTTTAGAGATGGGGAGCGACCCATCAGGCAAGGGTCGCTCCCCTGGGGGGGCAAATTGTATTTAGACCATTTCTGCCCCCCTGGGGGCAGATTGGCCAATTTTAGGTCAATCTGCCCCCTAGGGGGCAGAAACCACTAGGCACCGGGGATTTGTTTTTTGGCGCCAATGTCACGCAGGGGGAGCGACCCCGTAGGCAAGGGTCGCTCCCGGGGGGGGGGGTGTGGGGGTTGGGGGGGCAAATTTATTTTAGGGCATTTCTGCCCCCCCCCCCCTGGGGCCGGCTGAGCTACAGGCCAAACACCACAGGTAGGCACCTTGCAAAAAACACCTCTGTTTTCTGTGAAAAAATATGTTGTGTCCACGTTGTGTTTTGGGCCATTTCCTTTTGTGGGCGCTAGGCCTACCCACAGAAGTGATGTACCATTTTTATCGAGAGACTTAGGGGAACGCTGGGTGGAAGGAAATTTGTGGCTCCTCTCAGATTCCAGAACTTTCTGTCACCGAAATGAGAGGAAAAAGTGTTTTTTGGGCCAAATTTTGATGTTTGCAAAGGATTCTGGGTAACATAACCTGGTCAGAGCCCCGCAAGTCACCCCATCTTGGATTCCCCTGGGTTTCTAGTTTTCAAAAATGCACTGGTTTGCTAGGTTTCCTCAGGTGTCGGCTGAGCTACAGGCCAAAATCCACAGGTAGGCACTGCTTTTTATAAAAAAATGTGATGTGTCCACGTTGTGTTTTGGGCCCTTTCCTTTCGTGGGCGCTAGTCCTACCCACACAAGTGAGGTATCATTTTTATCGGGAAACTTGGGGGAACGCTGGGTAGAAGGAAATTTGTGGCTCCTCTCAGATTCCAGAACTTTCTGCCACAGAAATGTGAGTAACATGTGTATTTTTAACCAAATTTTGAGGTTTGCAAAGGATTCTGGGTAACAGAACCTGGTCCGAGCCCCGCAAGTCACCCCTCCTTGGATTCCCCTAGGTCTCTAGTTTTCAGAAATGCACAGGTTTGGTAGGTTTCCCTAGGTGCCGGCTGAGCTAGAGGCCAAAATCTACAGGTAGGCACTTTGCAAAAAACACCTCTGTTTTTTTCCAAAATTTAGGATGTGTCCACGTTGCGCTTTGGGGTGTTTCCTGTCGCCGGCGCTAGGCCTACCCACGCAAGTGAGGTATAATTTTTATCGGGAGACTTGGGGGAACGCTGGGTGGAAGGAAATTTGTAGCTCCTCTCAGATTCCAGAACTTTCTGCCACAGAAATGTGAGGGACATGTGTTTTTTTAGCCAAATTTTGAGGTTTGCAAAGGATTCTGGGTAACAGAACCTGGTCCGAGCCACACAAGTCACCCCTCCTTGGATTCCCCTAGGTCTCTAGTTTTCAGAAATGTACAGGTTTGGTAGGTTTCCCTAGGTGCCGGGTGAGCTAGAGGCCAAAATCTACAGGTAGTCACGTTGCTAAAAACAGCTCTGTTTTCTGTGATATGTCCACGTTGTGTTTTGGGGCATATCCTGTCGCGGGCGCTAGGCCTACCCACACAAGTGAGGTATCATTTTTATCGGGAGACGTGGGGGAACGCTGGGTGGAAGGAAATTTGTGGCTCCTCTCAGATTCCAGAACTTTCTGCCACAGAAATGTGAGGAACATGTGTTTTTTTAGCCAAATTTTGAGATTTGCAAAGGATTCTGGGTAACAGAACCTGGTCCGAGCCCCGCAAGTCACCCCTCCTTGGATTCCCCTAGGTCTCTAGTTTTCAGAAATGCACAGGTTTGGTAGGTTTCCCTAGGTGGCGGCTGAGCTAGAGGCCAAAATCTACAGGTAGTCACTTTGCTAAAAACAGCTCTGTTTTCTGTGATATGTCCACGTTGTGTTTTGGGGCATATCCTGTCGCGGGCGCTAGGCCTACCCACACAAGTGAGGTATCATTTTTATCGGGAGACGTGGGGGAACGCTGGGTGGAAGGAAATTTGTGGCTCCTCTCAGATTCCAGAACTTTCTGCCACAGAAATGTGAGGAACATGTGTTTTTTTAGCCAAATTTTGAGATTTGCAAAGGATTCTGGGTAACAGAACCTGGTCCGAGCCCCGCAAGTCACCCCTCCTTGGATTCCCCTAGGTCTCTAGTTTTCAGAAATGCACAGGTTTGGTAGGTTTCCCTAGGTGGCGGCTGAGCTAGAGGCCAAAATCTACAGGTAGTCACTTTGCTAAAAACAGCTCTGTTTTCTGTGATATGTCCACGTTGTGTTTTGGGGCATATCCTGTTGCGGGCGCTAGGCCTACCCACACAAGTGAGGTATCATTTTTATCGGGAGACATGGGGGAACGCTGGGTGGAAGGAAATTTGTGGCTCCTCTCAGATTCCAGAACTTTCTGCCACAGAAATGTGAGGAACATGTGTTTTTTTAGCCAAATTTTGAGGTTTGCAAAGGATTCTGGGTAACAGAACCTGGTCCGAGCCCCGCAAGTCACCCCTCCTTGGATTCCCCTAGGTCTCTAGTTTTCAGAAATGCACAGGTTTGGTAGGTTTCCCTAGGTGGCGGCTGAGCTAGAGGCCAAAATCTACAGGTAGTCACTTTGCTAAAAACAGCTCTGTTTTCTGTGATATGTCCACGTTGTGTTTTGGGGCATATCCTGTCGCGGGCGCTAGGCCTACCCACACAAGTGAGGTATCATTTTTATCGGGAGACGTGGGGGAACGCTGGGTGGAAGGAAATTTGTGGCTCCTCTCAGATTCCAGAACTTTCTGCCACAGAAATGTGAGGAACATGTGTTTTTTTAGCGAAATTTTGAGGTTTGCAAAGGATTCTGGGTAACAGAACCTGGTCCGAGCCCCGCAAGTTACCCCTCCTTGGATTCCCCTAGGTCTCTAGTTTTCAGAAATGCACAGGTTTGGTAGGTTTCCCTAGGTGGCGGCTGAGCTAGAGGCCAAAATCTACAGGTAGTCACTTTGCTAAAAACAGCTCTGTTTTCTGTGATATGTCCACGTTGTGTTTTGGGGCATATCCTGTCGCGGGCGCTAGGCCTACCCACACAAGTGAGGTATCATTTTTATCGGGAGACGTGGGGGAACGCTGGGTGGAAGGAAATTTGTGGCTCCTCTCAGATTCCAGAACTTTCTGCCACAGAAATGTGAGGAACATGTGTTTTTTTAGCCAAATTTTGAGGTTTGCAAAGGATTCTGGGTAACAAAACCTGGTCCGAGCACCGCAAGTCACCCCTCCTTGGATTCCCCTAGGTCTCTAGTTTTCAGAAATGCACAGGTTTGGTAGGTTTCCCTAGGTGGCGGCTGAGCTAGAGGCCAAAATCTACAGGTAGTCACTTTGCTAAAAACAGCTCTGTTTTCTGTGATATGTCCACGTTGTGTTTTGGGGCATATCCTGTCGCGGGCGCTAGGCCTACCCACACAAGTGAGGTATCATTTTTATCGGGAGACGTGGGGGAACGCTGGGTGGAAGGAAATTTGTGGCTCCTCTCAGATTCCAGAACTTTCTGCCACAGAAATGTGAGGAACATGTGTTTTTTTAGCCAAATTTTGAGATTTGCAAAGGATTCTGGGTAACAGAACCTGGTCCGAGCCCCGCAAGTCACCCCTCCTTGGATTCCCCTAGGTCTCTAGTTTTCAGAAATGCACAGGTTTGGTAGGTTTCCCTAGGTGGCGGCTGAGCTAGAGGCCAAAATCTACAGGTAGTCACTTTGCTAAAAACAGCTCTGTTTTCTGTGATATGTCCACGTTGTGTTTTGGGGCATATCCTGTCGCGGGCGCTAGGCCTACCCACACAAGTGAGGTATCATTTTTATCGGGAGACATGGGGGAACGCTGGGTGGAAGGAAATTTGTGGCTCCTCTCAGATTCCAGAACTTTCTGCCACAGAAATGTGAGGAACATGTGTTTTTTTAGCCAAATTTTGAGGTTTGCAAAGGATTCTGGGTAACAGAACCTGGTCCGAGCCCCGCAAGTCACCCCTCCTTGGATTCCCCTAGGTCTCTAGTTTTCAGAAATGCACAGGTTTGGTAGGTTTCCCTAGGTGGCGGCTGAGCTAGAGGCCAAAATCTACAGGTAGTCACTTTGCTAAAAACAGCTCTGTTTTCTGTGATATGTCCACGTTGTGTTTTGGGGCATATCCTGTCGCGGGCGCTAGGCCTACCCACACAAGTGAGGTATCATTTTTATCGGGAGATGTGGGGGAACGCTGGGTGGAACGAAATTTGTGGCTCCTCTCAGATTCCAGAACTTTCTGCCACAGAAATGTGAGGAACATGTGTTTTTTTAGCCAAATTTTGAGGTTTGCAAAGGATTCAGGGTAACAGAACCTGGTCCGAGCCCCGCAAGTCACCCCTCCTTGGATTCCCCTAGGTCTCTAGTTTTCAGAAATGCACAGGTTTGGTAGGTTTCCCTAGGTGGCAGCTGAGCTAGAGGCCAAAATCTACAGGTAGTCACTTTGCTAAAAACAGCTCTGTTTTCTGTGATATGTCCACGTTGTGTTTTGGGGCATATCCTGTCGCGGGCGCTAGGCCTACCCACACAAGTGAGGTATCATTTTTATCGGGAGACGTGGGGGAACGCTGGGTGGAAGGAAATTTGTGGCTCCTCTCAGATTCCAGAACTTTCTGCCACAGAAATGTGAGGAACATGTGTTTTTTTAGCCAAATTTTGAGATTTGCAAAGGATTCTGGGTAACAGAACCTGGTCCGAGCCCCGCAAGTCACCCCTCCTTGGATTCCCCTAGGTCTCTAGTTTTCAGAAATGCACAGGTTTGGTAGGTTTCCCTAGGTGGCGGCTGAGCTAGAGGCCAAAATCTACAGGTAGTCACTTTGCTAAAAACAGCTCTGTTTTCTGTGATATGTCCACGTTGTGTTTTGGGGTATATCCTGTCGCGGGCGCTAGGCCTACCCACACAAGTGAGGTATCATTTTTATCGGGAGACGTGGGGGAACGCTGGGTGGAAGGAAATTTGTGGCTCCTCTCAGATTCCAGAACTTTCTGCCACAGAAATGTGAGGAACATGTGTTTTTTTAGCCAAATTTTGAGGTTTGCAAAGGATTCTGGGTAACAGAACCTGGTCCGAGCCCCGCACGTCACCCCTCCTTGGATTCCCCTAGGTCTCTAGTTTTCAGAAATGCACAGGTTTGGTAGGTTTCCCTAGGTGGCGGCTGAGCTAGAGGCCAAAATCTACAGGTAGTCACTTTGCTAAAAACAGCTCTGTTTTCTGTGATATGTCCACGTTGTGTTTTGGGGCATATCCTGTCGCGGGCGCTAGGCCTACCCACACAAGTGAGGTATCATTTTTATCGGGAGACGTGGGGGAACGCTGGGTGGAAGGAAATTTGTGGCTCCTCTCAGATTCCAGAACTTTCTGCCACAGAAATGTGAGGAACATGTGTTTTTTTAGCGAAATTTTGAGGTTTGCAAAGGATTCTGGGTAACAGAACCTGGTCCGAGCCCCGCAAGTCACCCCTCCTTGGATTCCCCTAGGTCTCTAGTTTTCAGAAATGCACAGGTTTGGTAGGTTTCCCTAGGTGGCGGCTGAGCTAGAGGCCAAAATCTACAGGTAGTCACTTTGCTAAAAACAGCTCTGTTTTCTGTGATATGTCCACGTTGTGTTTTGGGGTATATCCTGTCGCGGGCGCTAGGCCTACCCACACAAGTGAGGTATCATTTTTATCGGGAGACGTGGGGGAACGCTGGGTGGAAGGAAATTTGTGGCTCCTCTCAGATTCCATAACTTTCTGCCACAGAAATGTGAGGAACATGTGTTTTTTTAGCCAAATTTTGAGGTTTGCAAAGGATTCTGGGTAACAGAACCTGGTCCGAGCCACACAAGTCACCCCTCCTTGGATTCCCCTAGGTCTCTAGATTTCAGAAATGCACAGGTTTGGTAGGTTTCCCTAGGTGGCGGCTGAGCTAGAGGCCAAAATCTACAGGTAGTCACTTTGCTAAAAACAGCTCTGTTTTCTGTGATGTGTCCATGTTGTGTTTTGGGGCATATCCTGTCGCGGGTGCTAGGCCTACCCACACAAGTGAGGTACCATTTTTATCGGGAGACTTGGGGGAACATAGATTAGCAAAACAAGTACTATTGCCCCTTGTCTTTCTCTACATTTTTTCCTTCCAAATATAGGAGTGTGTGTAAAAAAGACATCTATTTGAGAAATTCCCTGTAATTCACGTGCTACTATGGTCACCCCGGAATTCAGAGATGTGCAAATAACCACTGCTCCTCAACACCTTATCTTGTGCCCTTTTTGGAAATGCAAAGGTTTTCTTGATAGCAATTTTTTACTCCTTATATTTCAGCAAATGAATTGCTGTATACCCGGTATAGAATGAAAACGCACTGCAGGGTGCAGCTCATTTATTGGCTCTGGGTTCCTCGGTTTCTTGATGAACCTACAAGCCCTATATATCCCCGCAACCAGAGGAGTCCAGCAGACGTAACGGTATATTGCTTTCGATAATCTGACATTGCAGGGAAAAGTTACAGAGTAAAACGTAGAGAAAAATTGATGGTTTTTTCACCTCAATTTCAATATTTTTCTTTTTCAGCTGTTATTTTCTGTAGGAAACCCTTGTAGGATCTACACAAATGACCCCTTGCTGAATTCAGAATTTTGTCTACTTTTCAGAAATGTTTAGGTTTCTGGGATCCAGCATTGGTTTCATGACCATTCCTGTCACTGACTGGAAGGAGTCTGAAAGCACAAAAAATTGCACAAATGGGGTATGCCCCAGTAAAATGCCAAAATTGTGTTGAAAAATTGGGTTTTCTGATTCAAGTCTGCCTGTTCCTGAAAGCTGGGAAGCTGCTGAGTTTAGCACCGCAAACCCTTTGTTGATGCCATTTTCAGGGGAAAAACCACAAGCCTTCTTCTGCAGCCACTTTTTCCAATTTTTTTGAAAAAAACGAAATTTTCACTGTATTTTGGCCAATTTCTTGGCCTCCTTCAAGGGAACCCACAAAGTCTGGGTACCTCTAGAATCCCTAGGATGTTGGAAAAAAAGGACGCAAATTTGGCTTGGTTAGCTTATGTGGACAAAAAGTTATGAGGGCCTAAGCGCGAACTGCCCCAAATAGGCAAAAAAAGGCCCGGCACAGGAGGGGGAAAAGGCCTGGCAGCGAAGGGGTTAAACTTGAAAAACGGCAACAGTGACCTATTGCTTGTATATAGTTTCCCTGATAGTTTCATGATGGTGCTGAACACACTACCAAACATCCATTGCCAGGATGTAGATGTTTTAAGCAGAGAAACTTCTGCTGAAACCAATTAGAAAAGAAGAAGTAGCAGAGCACTCCTAACTATTGTAATACTTGATCAATACATAATACTCCAAGAGCATATAATGATAACACATATAATAATGTGTGATATAATCACTGCAAAAGATATCAATAAGGAATCAAACAATGATGCCAAAATGATTTTTGTTTTTTTACAAAACATACAATAAACACATGAACAGCAATACATGATTCCTCATAGCAAACAATCAAAAATTCAAACACGTTGATGATCTTGGTCACCTGAAGGATTCAGCTGACATGTGTTTCATCCTCACCTCAAGACTTTTTCAAGGCTGACAATAAAATGTAAAGATCTTTTTAAACAGGTAGCTAAAACCAAGAAATTCTATGATACATCATTATTAATACACAACAATTAATTTGCACTCCAACCAATTGATAATAAATCATTAAAAACCTCAGAAGATAAGACTGGTTCCTTCCACAATATATTTGTTTCTAGAAGTACTTAGTAGTTTGAGAAATGGAAAATTGTGTCATGCTTAACAACAACTTTGTTTGGCATGTTTGGCATCACAAGCCATGGATGAAAGGCTCTCCAGATTCCATCAGTAGAAATATCAGAGCTGAGATAGCTATAGCGTATTCCTTAGCACAGGTCCCAGCTCCATCAGGGATACAAGGTCACTCAACAAGGAAAATATCAGGCTCTTGGGCAGAGATCTGTGGGGTTCCGTTGAATAAGATGTGTAAGGCAGCTGCTTGGTGTTTCCTAATTAATACCTTTGACAGACATTATAGGTTCCAAAAATGTCTTGAACGAAAACATGAATTTTTGAGTTTGTGTGTTATATTCAGCATTGCTTTCTTGAAATATTGTTGAAGTCCATTCAATAAATCACTTGGTTTAAACATGAAAGATGATTTGTAAGTACATGATGAAGGCGTCAAAATGCTTAGGTATTCTTTATAGGTAATGAAGGGGTCAGCATTTGCATCACTCACCCTGTGCAGCTCCACATGGTGCTACTGCCACCCATTGCCCTCTGAGCCTGCCTGGCTCAGTGTCTTCGAGGCCTTCCTCCACCAGCAGGATCCTGCTTGCACCGCATCCCTGGTGGCCTAGTGGTTGCCTTATGTCTCTTTCACTCTCTGCTGCTTTTTGCCTTTCTGTGCCCTTTCTCTGCCTTTTGTTTTTTTGGCTTTCTTTCTGTATTTTACTTCTTTTACCTCATTTTCCTCCCTTTCTCTGATACCCACACCTCCCCTGCCGCTGCTACCCCTGCACCCCCCTAGCACCGTGTTTTCCCACCCTCCCGCCTCCCAGCTTAGCGACTCCTCCTATATCCCTCCCCATCCTAATGGCGACCACTGCGTGGTAAAGGGGTGAATTCGCTGACCTCTGGTCAGCGTTTGCATCGCTCCCCCAAGTAGCTCCACCTGTTGCTGCTGCTGCCCTTCACCCTCTGAGCCTGCCTGGCTCGATGTGTTTGAGGCCCTCCTCCACCTGCAGGCTCCTGCCTGTGCCTCATCCATGGTGGCCTAGTGGTTGCCTTCTGTCTGTCTCTCTCTGCTGCCTTCTGCCTTTCTCTGTCTTTTTGCTCTTTGCCCTTCTTTCTGCCTTTTTACTCTTTTTGCCTCATTTTACTCCTTTCCTTCAATCCCTGTGCCTCCGCTGCTGCTGCCCCTGAAGCCCCGCCCCCTCCCAGCCCTGTGTTTTCCCACCCACCCGCCTCCCAGCTGAGCTACCCCGCCCATCTCCTGCCACTTCTTACTGGTGGCCTGCGCCCGGCAGTGCCTGGACCACGCACAGCGCCATGGACCCTGGTTCCTGCTCCATCCATCGATACAATGCCAGCACCCTGCACGCCCTCAACACACCGGAGTTTCCAACGCCTGCCACCACACCTCGCTCAAGGACACTCATGGCCCGTTCTCCTGCCGCAACTGCACCTTCACCTGTTCTTGCACCCTAAACCTCCCCCCGCTGGACCACCCCGACACCTCAAATGCATACTACTCAACACTTGCTCCTTCATCAAGCATGCAATAGAAATTTGGGACCTCCATCACCCAGACGACGCCTTCTTCACGGATACCTGGATTAACACCTCTTCCACACTGGACAACGCCACTGTCATCTCTGACGGCTACAAGATCATACTTCAAGACTGCGTCAACCGACCAGGAGGAGGTGTTGCCATCGTTCACAAAAACTCACCCTGCCTCACGACCAGCGTTGATGCCCAGACCCCTGTCGCTGAACACCTGAACTTTCAGATCCAAACTAATACAAACACCACCCTCCATGGCACCCTCATCTTCAGACCCCCAGCCCCCCGGACCCTGCCCACCCTTCAGCAAAGCACTGGCCGACTTCATTGTTCCCCATGCCCTCACCTCAACAGACTACATACTCATTGGTGACCTCAACTTTCACCTCAACAACCACAGCGACTCAAACACCTCTACCCTCACGGAGAACCTCACCACTCTCGGACTCAAGCAACTGGTCAACCTCCCCACGCACTCAACAGGACAGACCTTCAACCATGTCTTCTCTGCCAGAACCTGCATGTCCTTCTCACACACCTCTGAACTCTATTGGCCTACCACCACTGCGTCCAGTTCTCCTTCACCAAGACGGTCGAATGGCATCATGCCCACCGCCCCCTCGCAGGAACTGGACCAAGGTCACCGAAGCCCAGCTCACCGTCGTGCTCTGCCACTCCCCACCACTAGACACTGCAGACACCAACGCCTCAGCCACAACCTCCACCAGTGGATCACTGATTGCGCCAACACCCTAGCCCCCCTAAGGAAACCTGGCGGCACTTGATACCACAGGAGATCCAGCTAGATCTCCACCGACCCCCAAGAATCCAAGAGCGCATGCAGATGACTCGAGAGAAAGTGAACAAGCAGTAAGAGCTTAACAGACCACAAAACCTTCAAATACGCTGTCACACACCACCGGCTCATCAGAACGACTAGAAAATCAGCCATTCAGGAGCTAATCAACACCCACGCACATGACAGCAAGGAACTTTTCACCATAGCCAAGGCATTCACTAAATCCGGCACAGACATCCCACCCTCCCATGACCTCTGCGACCAACCACATCCTCGACCCCTCCCAATCCGGATTCAGAAGCAACCACAGCACCAAAACCGCACTCCTAGCAGCCACAGATGACATCCGCACCCTACTGGACCATGGTGCGACTACTGCCTCGACCTCTCTGCAGCCTTCGACACCCTCTCCCATACTACCTTGTGCACCAGACTACACAACTCCAGCATCTGCAGCAAAGTCCTGGAGTGGATCCGCTCCTTCCACACCGGCTAAACCCAGAGAGTCAGGCTCCCACTTTCCACCTCAAAGTCAATGGAAACCAGATGCGGAGTTGCCCTGGAGTCCTTCTGGGTGATACGATGCACCATATAAATGATTAAATGATGAGGACAGGGAACATGGGGGTAGTGACCCCTAGTGCTGTAAATCATTATCCCATTAATTACTTATGCAGGAGGAGTGCCACCTCCATCCACTCGGTAAGCGAAAGAATACTGCGGCGACTCCCCTGGCCACCCATCTAGGCATCTCAGGGGCTGTCCTGGCCTGCATTCTTGCATCCTGAAACACCAAGCCTTAACCTAAGAAGGCCGTCCCAATGAGGGGGAAGGGAGTGTAATAATGAGAATAAAACATACAGGACCAGGAGTAATGAAGAGGACTGATAGTTAATTGGATGTCTTTTATGAACTCTTTGGAGTACTTTTCTAATAATGTACTGCAGTTCCAAACTTCCTAAACTGTCCACGTTTCCCATTAAACACCTTTAACCATTGATGCTGCTGATGCAGATATGTTAATTAAAATTATTTATGCATTTTGAATAATAATAATAAAATGTAGAGAAAATGTTATGTAGAAAAAAATAATAAAGCACATTTGAAAATGTGCCCACGAAGAGTGGCTACCAACTTACATGAGTTATACTAAGATGATTAAACATGCGTGAAATATTGCAAATGCGTAATAAAAATGTAGTAACATGTCATATTGAGCTATATAACGTATGTTTTGCATTATATTGTATAGTTAACTTAACCGAAGTTGTGGCCTAGTTTGGCCAGGCCTCACGCAGAAGCTGAATAATCATGCAATGTAGAAAGCTGATGTGTTGAACTGACCCTGAACCACTTGTGTTAATAAAATTTGCTTAGCTAGAATTTTCTGCAATGAACCAACGGACAGGAGCTGATGGAATCAAAATTGCATCAAGGACTGTGTAAAGCAGATGAGATGTACTTTCCCAGGACTTGAACAATTGAGACACTGACTGGAGAAAAAGATGCAACATTTTCGATACCCAATGAGCCGGATGATGAGGACATCATACAGTGAACCAATCGACACCCTGAGAACGGCGCAATATTAGAATTCATAGATTTGAAGAGCTGAATGTATTGGGCAGCATCATATATGGTGACTAATTGACCAATTAGGATTTGGGGGATAGTATGAGAAACTTTAATATAATGTCATGACAAAGGAGAAAAACTTCAGAACTGATGGGGAGATTTTAGAGGCAGATGATCGGGAGAGACCTTTCGCTGAATTTGATGCGAGATTCTGTCATTGGGTTCATGCTCTTGAGAGCCTGATGCGTTGCTGAAGACGAAGACTGACTTTGTTGCTGATCCATATGGTGGATAGGTAGCTATGACAATGTGACTGATTTAATTTTTGTGCCTTTTCTTTCTAGTTACCAACCGCGCTGTTTATAGTTTTTTTTACTTCTAGCTAGATATTTTTCTAAATTCATGTTCTAAACTGTTTTCGCATGAAGTCCCACATGTAATGCTAATCTGGGTTAGGTAGGGTTCCTATTCTGAGACGTTGACGTATAAGGTAGCAAATGATTGATGGACTGATTTGCTGAACTCTGCTATTCATGTTAACATAGTCTTCTTTATTGGCTTATGTTTAGGCATTAGAAGGCATGTTTCCTGAAGTACTGATTAGGTTATGTTATTGGTGGTCACTAATGAGTTAATCTTGAATCTTGAGTGAATTGAATAAAGTTTAAATTAACCTTATGACCTAGCATTGTAACAAATAGGGAAATACATTTGATAAAACGTATAATTGATTTGGGGTTATAGTGAGATGTTGACGCTATTCACTGATGATTAATGTTTTGCTTATTGATTCTTGTATTGATTATTGATGATACTCCAAGCGAATCAAAGGGTTCATTGACCTGTGCGCGTCCCCTTGTAAGTTTTACTTACTAAGGACCAGGCGCGCTAGCAATGCCCATTGCTCTGTTTCGCATATTGTGATTTATGTTTTTTGCTCATATGTGTAACGTTAAAAGAAATATTGCAAGCCCAAGAATGCGACGCGTTGTGGGCGACTGTACCAGGACTGGGTGTTGAACTCTAGTTATAACATAAGGTCTATTCTGAAGCTGGGCGCCTGACAAGCCAGAAAACACCCTGCATTGTTGGGCATCGGATAGGCTTGGCAGGCGGTCTCTGTGGAGTCTGCTGGGGGAAGAAACCTGAGCCTTCAGGATTTATCAAGAATGTTTTCGAGGAAGTAGAAGGGTGGGACTCCAATGCTTTGCCTCAAGCAGAGGGGGCTCCTTCTAGTGACGCGTGGGAGGACCGGCTCTCTAGCTCCTCCCGGAGGGAGGGCGCGGCTCCAGGGCTCTCTTCTTCTACAGCTCGGAGTGAGAGACAGACGATCTGTGCTTGAGGAGAGAGGATCCGTAGCCAACAACCAGAGCCTGCGGAGCAGCCGGAGACATGGAAGGGTGAGGAAATGTTACTCTCACCCCCGCTCTGCCCGCCTGAGCTGTCGCCTATGCGCACCCCGCCCCCCCTTACCGGAGGTTCTCCCTTGAGACATCCCCCCATGTCCGACTGTGTCCTCCCCGCTTCCCTGGGCGTAACTTCAAAGGGGCGAGGGGGAGGGTTGGGGCGTTACACCCCCTCAATAAATGTATTCTGTAGTAAATAGTTTGTAAACGGGTGCTTTCAGTTGGTGAGGTGTTTGTCGGATTTCACCTGGGAATTTTATATGCGCACAGACTAACACACACCCCGTTCTCTCTCGCCTCTTTTTTTGAAGTTGTTAATAAATGGTGGCTATTTTCCAATATACTTTGTTTTCAGTACTGCTAACAATCCCCACTGCCTCCCTTGACACTGCCCATTAAGTCCCCCTCATTTCCTGCTCCTAATGGTTGCGAAATCTGAAGCTCCTAACAAGGCGCCGCCGCCCCTCCCCCCCAAAAAAAAAACGTATACTGACCAAGCTACGCCCCCGCATACCCTCCGGGAGTTTTGAAAAAAATCCACAACGGAAGGCCACCGGCGTGCCCGCATGCTCTGCTCACTTGCTCGGTTATTTTGCCGTCTATACTCCTGCGCGTGGAAAGAAGCCACTCTAGACGGAAGCATTCCTGGGATGCACAGGAAAGACCTTAAGGATGAGAGGGGTGTGAAACTCGGGACACTGATATGTGCGACAGGAGGAGTGGCTGCTCTCTGGAATTAAGTGGGGTCGTCCTTGTTTTTAGTTAGGAAGAGATGTGGGAATTTATTAATGTGAAACAAGGAAATTCGGTTCTTGGAGGGAGGGTTGTGAGACTGAAGGAAGGGGCGAGATACTAAAAAGGAGGATGACTATGTCTAGGAAGAACAGTGCCCTCGAATCCGGTTCCGGAGTAGCTCTTTGCAACTTTGCATTCTGGGACTTGTAGGCATTTTGGACCAGCTAAAGTCCTGGGCTCTGTAAAATGCGGTGTGAGGATGGTGTGGGTTTGATTGTATACTAATGCCCCATTTCAGCGAAGTCCATAAATTGGCCGTGGTGCCTATTAAAGCTGTTCTGCACCCTGCTGCACGATTAGTCTCGCTCCCTGTAAATATGACCATATCCCACGTGTCTTTTGTTTCATCTTTAAAGCATAGCTCACTTGCTTGACTGTCTCTCGATACACCTATTAGTAATTACATCGTAAAGAAACTGACTGTCACCGGGGGCTTCCGAATGGAGAGAAATAAAGGGAGCTTTTGCTTGCAGCTCTAGCGCTTCAAACAGGACCCCGCTTTTTAATCTTTCTTTCAGGATTTGTACTCCAGTTAGGACATTTATTACCTGATCCATTGAGACTGACTTCACCGGTCCCTTTAAGTGTTTATTAAAATGTTACCTCCTTCAAAAATACCAAAATGACCCCAGTATATCTTCAAGTAGATTGTGCTACTCGAACGCAATAAGAGAGTCTGTTTCACTGGATTCTGGTTTCTGAAATATCAGATCACTGTTCGCGTTTGTTTGCCTAAAGTGGACAATAAACAGTCCTGTGAAAGCAGTTATGTTTGATGTGGTGCACGGACAATAGTCGGTGTCAGTTCTTGAGTTTAAGTATTGTATGGACCCCACTTTTTCCAAACGAGCTTCAGAATGCTTTTAGTGTATCAGAAATGTGAAATCCCACGAATTTCCTCTTCTAACCACACGTGCAATATAGTTTACTGATTGTTTGTAAATCCCACTGTCATTTATATCACATTTGATTCTTTTTTGGTACACTGTAATGTCCTCGGGGTTCTTTTTCCAACTATTCTTATCCTTTCCAGATAAACAGAAGGAAAGGGTGAGGCTGGGGGACGGTATGGAAGGACAGGTGAAGACTGGGAATGAGATGGGCTTGGGACTGGCAAGGGCGACAGAGGCAGATTTGAAGGAGGAATAATGGTTGTGAGAGTGCAGAAGAAGTGATGAGGTGGAGAAAAGTGGCTTGTGACACGAGTAACGTATATGTTTAAAACCGAGTGGTTGGGTTTGGCTTGAGGTGGCGATTGTGGTGTGTGTGTGTTTTTTTTTTTTTTTTTTTTTTTACGTGAAACTAGGGATGGTGGAGTGAGTTTTAAGACTGAATATTGGAGACAGTGTCCTTGATAAGGCATGGGGGCAGGTGGAGGTGTGCATGGAAGTGGTGGCCTCCGCGAGCCTGTTCACCACGCAGAAACGTAGGCACAGAGAGATGTCAACCTTGGCCCCCATCAGTGGCGGGGTCTGTGATCAAGTGCTGCACTCATAATACAGGCCCTTCATTTTTAGTTCTGGCTTGATAGTGCAGTTGTTCCTGACCTTAGGTGATCAAATACCTTTCGTAAGGACCACTGATCGGTGCTTTGGTTCTGCCCACTTGTTGATTTTCTTGAGTGCAGCATTGGATTGGGTGGGCGATTGTGTGCTTCCACTGGAAAAGATTGTTTGTATTTGAGTTTTTCCATTACTTGCTTATGGTGACAACCTAATGATGTAGGCAAGAGGCTTGATTGTGTCTTATGACAAGTCATCTTAAAGGCTGTAGGGCTGACATTAATTATGAAAAGTATGATATGGATGCAATATGCATTTAAGGGTGGCTTGTTTACCCCTCAAAGCAGGTGTTATCTTTTATGATACCTCACAGATTAAAGTTGTTGGAAAGGGGTTTGTCATTGATTTATCCGTTTTCCCCGTGGCAAAAACATTTTTAGGAGGGGTTGAGTTCCGTAGTGCCAATTTTAGACATACTTGCTAATTTGACTGTAGGCCTGATGGTTGCATTATGAGAAAACTTATACTATAGATAGGCCATAGCTGCAGAGTGTGATAATCCTGTGATTACGATTTTAGACTTCATTGGTTCGTTGTGAAATGCTATGTCAGATGCCATAAGTCTGATCTTGTTACTATGGAAAGCTGCAACAGATGTAGTAAGTGTAACTTATTTATTATGGAAAAAACATGTACTGAAGGCAATAGACCTTTTAATTGAGGCGTTGTATTGTGCTACATTGAAGCAGACATTTTGTTACATTGAATCTTATAGATTAACATAGTTGAAAAGGGTGTTGTTTACACCCTGACAAACCCTGGTGATAGAAGATTTGCCATGTGAGGATCCTTCTAAGTCCTTTCTTTAGGGTATGCAACATGACTGTAATTTTCATTGTGATGATCCTTGTTGGGCCCTTCTAGGAGGGTTTGTGTGTTCTTTTGCTAACAGTAACTTTGTGCATTTTTAATTCTATGACTGATTGTTGTATGGTGGGAATGTTTACTCTAGCTACAGTAGGCCTGATGTGGTTTTGGTGACAAGCCTATTGTAAATGCTATAGGTCTGATTGGTTTGCTAGGAAATGTTGTCAGAGGCCATAGTTAGTTCTGATCTGTTTAGTATCAAAGGTTATGACAAAGGCATAGACCTGACTTACTCAGTGTGAAAAGCCCATGTTAAAGCCAGTAGGCCTTGATGGGTGGATTTGTTATTACCCTGCGTTAAAGCCCGTAGAAAGGTATTTTGTTACATGGGTTATTGTGGATTTCATTAGGGATCGCAGAGTTTGGTGTTGAGTGTCCCACTGACCGTCTCGGAGGGTAGAATATTTGTACTGTGATCTTCCTAGACAGGCCCTTTTAGGTGGGATTGTATGTAGTTGTTCCATTTGTATATATTTGTAATTTTAAGACTGTGTACTTGATCATTGTGGGAAACCTTATGATCAGTACAGTAGGCCTGAGCTAGTTTTTGATACAATCCAATGATAGAGGCATGATTAACTCATTGGGGTACCCTTGGGATAGATACACTTATGTGCCGTTGGTCTGAATTATTAATTTTGACTAGTGCTCCAGGTTTAAAATTTTTTTTTTTTTTTTTTTTATTGCAGATAAACATAGGCAGGAAACAGTGAGTTTCCTGTCTATATTTATTTTAAAAAGTGGAAAAATATAGAAAATTGTGGCTCTCCACAGGCCAACAGCTGAGCAGATAAGGAGAATCAAAAATCAGGATGAGATTTCCTCAAATACAGCCGTATGTTATACTTATTTTTCTAATGCTAATATTTACCAGTGCGTGGAGTATTTTGTCATAATTGGTGAAATTGTAACAGGCAGCTTCAATTAGTTGAAAAATAAGTTGAGACGTATTGTTTACTGACTCCATTTATTCTCATAAAATAATGTTGATAAATAACAGTAAGGGGACAAAAAATTGAATATATGGATAAATCCAGACAGAAATGTTAAAAAAAAAAAAAAAAAACATAAACCCGGGAGCCCTAATGAAAGCATAAAGCCAGTAGACCTTTAAAAGGGTGGGATTTTGTTACTCTGTGCCAAAGTCTATAGATGGTATTTTTCTACATTTAATCTGATGATTTATCATAGAAAGCAAAGGTTGTGGTGTTTGTTCAGCCCCTAAGAAACCCTTGGGTTAGAAGATTTTCACGGTGTTAATCCTGGTTAGGTATGACTGATCAATTTAGATGACTGGTTTCTGCCAGGCTCTTACACATAAAATAGCTGTAAGAAATTGCATGTATACAGAGAAGCCTGTTCTTCCTTGACCTCTCACAGCATAATTGACTTTCAGTTTACTGATGCAAGTAGCAGTGGGAGAAGCTGCAGGCAGTGTTGTGTTGCCCCATGAGTGATTTCACTTCAGTATCAGTACAGAGTTCAGTTTTTGTCCCATTGAAGGTGCTTAGGTGTCCCAGAGAGGGGAAATGCTAAAGGGCTCTAATGTAATAAGTCTCGGAAGACGTAGCTAAAAGGCGTACAACTAGTTAAATTTTGTGAAGACAAACAGCATACCTTTTTCAGGGGTTGTGAGTGGGGGTATTTGGGGGTCTTACACCCATCTAATGTATTTTCCAGTAAATAATTGGGACAAGTGCTTTTAGTTGGGTATAGTGGGGTGTCTTTCTGTCTTCACCTGGGATTTTTCAATGCAGATACAGGCAAAAACATAAACATTTTCTTTCTCCTCTGTTTTGAAGTTCTCAAAGCGTGCTTATTTTACAAAATATTACGTTTTTAAGTACCCCTAACAATCCACATTACTTACTTTCCACAACCCTTAAGTTCCTCATGCCCTGCTTCTCGTGTATGGATTTGGCCAAAGTGATTGTTTAGAAAATCTGACAAAAGACCACTGAAACCTAGCAACATGAACCATGTCCCTCTTTTCACCTTACTGAGTATGAAATAAATCCTGAACCGAGTGTTTCTTTTAGCTCCATAAAGAGCTAAACACTATCTTCCACCCAATCAGAATTCGCCGTCAGTTTGCATAGATTACAATGGTGACCGGGTGCCCTCTTCCAATCATCACAGGCTTTGTAAAATACACTCCTGAAGCCTGACTCTGACTTGCCGTGTTGGGACAGCCCGTGTGGCAGTGCCGCGCTCCAGAGATGCGCGGCCTCCGTTTCATGGTGTGGTTGTTTGTAAACATACACCGCAGAGTGCGCGCCGTGTGGTTCGTATGTGAACAGTTGCTGCCGAGATGTCCGTCAGCTCCCAGGCCTGACTTGTTGGCAGGCAGTTCCTTTTTATCCTTCGTGGGCCCATTCAGGGTTTCCATATCCAGTTACGTCCACTTCCTTTAGTTCCTCGCTTACTTGGAACTTTGTCAACGTGCAGCATGTTTCAAAACCCCTATCTTGGTTAGCATGTAACATGTAAAACAAGCATTTGGAATGTAAAGGGTCTCGCGTTTGCTCGAGTTAGAGCTATTAGCATTGTAAACTTCTAACCGGACTTTGCTTGCCACATAAATTGAAAACTTAAAGTAAAACAGTTTCACATAACTAACCAGAGTTTTCTTGCCATATAAACTGAAAAGTAAAAGTTTCACATTAGCGAACCGAAGGCCACCATCAGCGCAAAGCAGACACACAAAGGGAAATAAAAGTTAGCTTGCAGTGAAACCTATCGGCAAAAGTCCAATTAGCTATATAACTGGATTGATGTCATGCAATGCGCTAGACTACTGCCCAGAGAGATCTCGCTATGAAATAAAGATGAAAAAGTAGTCCAGAAACCAGACGGAAAACATTGAGCCTCATATGTTTTCAATCAGTGGATTTATAAAGCGCACTACGTACCCGTGAGGGTTTCAAGGTGCTGTGGTGGGGGCAGGGGGGGAGAGCTGGTGTTACTGGTCGAAGAGCCAGGTCTTGAGGAGACTTCTGAAGGTGAGTAGGTCTTGAGTCTGTCGCGGGTTGGTGGGGAGGGTGTTCCAGGTTTTGGCGGCGAGGTATAAGAAGGATCTGCCGTCAGAGGTCTTTCTTCGGATGCGGGGGATGACGACGAGGGCGAGGTTAGAGGAGTGGAGCTGACGGGTGGGGGTGTAGAAGCTGAGTCTGTTGTTTAGGTAGGCTGGTCCGGTGTCGTGGAGTGCTTTGTGAGCGTGGGTAAGAAGCTTGAAAGTGATCCTTTTGTCCACGGGGAGCCAGTGAAGGTTTCTCAGGTGGTGGGAGATGTGGCGGGGTACGTTGAGGATCAGTCGGGCAGAGGCGTTTTGGATGCGTTGGAGGCGTAGTAGGTCTTTTGCTGTTCTTCTTGTTTCTGTCGGGATCCACTTGTAGATTCTGCAGAGCATGTGGAGTGTGTTGTAGCAGGAGGAGGAAACTGCGTTGACCTGTTTAGACAAGGTGAGGAAGGAGTCGAGGATGAAGCCCAGGTTGCGAGCGTGGTGTGTCGGTGGGGTTCCTAGTGCTGTGGGCCACCAGGAGTCGTCCCAGGCGGAGGGGGTGGATCCGAGGATGAGGACCTCCGTCTTGTCCGAGTTTAGTTTCAGACGCCTAACTTCAACTTCAGTAGTTGGTCAGTGCGCTCGAGGGCTAAACAGCGGAAAAAGGCATGCCGTATGCATGCCTTTCACTAATGAAAGCAGGCAGATTTTAAAAGGCAAGCCCATAAACCAATTAAAGTGGGCGTGGTTAGAAGCCCAAAGAGATTACAGCAGCGGATGGAGCACTTTGCGCTCGCCCCTAAAAAGTGAATGATTTTGTTTGTGAGGGGTCAATCCATCGAGGTGTTTACAGTCACTGAAGAGTAGATGAGGGCATGTATTGCCATCTTCCCAGCAGGATTACCGATACAGTAGGTTACCGCGTAACTCACTATCTCCAGAGTTGCCAAGTTCCAGGTCTAGGCTTTTCGTCTGCAAATCATTGCTTAAAGGTGTGTTGTTAAATAATCTCACGTGAGCTAGGACTACAACTCCTATAATGCATCAGGCTATTCAAAAGACATAACCCAGTGTTCTTAGTAAATGTGGTCCCTCCTTAGCAGAACAAAACATTTTCACACCACTACATCTCTAAGAATGCTTTTTCAAATTACCAGTTTACTAATCGAATCATCTAGAAGCTAGAAACACATGGGAGAGTACTACCAACATTAAAAAAAAAAATTTTTATGAAACTTATTTTAGGTGCTCATGGTGGATGGAAAAAATGGCCCATGCGTGTGCTGAGATGTTGTGTGTACCATCCACTGCATACGTTGAAAATATAGATGTGCAGGTATTTGCCGTCCGAGAGTACGTGTTTTCTACTGAGGAGTGTAGTACGGTCCTTTCATAAGAATTCCTGAAACTCTTTTGCCTATTCAGTGGAAGCACCAATACAATCAGTTGGTAACAGTAGTGCTGGGGATGACACCTGGTGGTGCTCAAAGCTTGTTTGTAAGCTCGAAAATGAGAATAGCTTTTACTTTTGAGAGTTAAGGGCCAAGGTAGCTTCACTAAGTAACACCCACATGTAACCTGTGTCTTGTTTAAAATTGAATCCTGAGGTAACATCTGAATGGTGGGCATGAATCAACACACAATACCATTTGTACAGCAATCAATGCAAGTTGGGTTGGCCTCTATTGCTTGGATCTTATGACCGAGGCTCACAAAGGGATCCTTGGCATAATTCATCATCTTAATTGGTGTTTTCTGAGATGTCCTGAATTTTAGATCTTCAGAAGACCTGAATTTGATTAAGAGTTAATTCATTAGGTATGAAAAGGTCTTCTGCCCTCTCTGCTAGATTTGGAAGAAAACATTGATGAATGAACAGTAGGCCAATATTGGGTTCACAGAGTGCTGTTTTTAGGCTGCTGGAGATGGAAACCATTTATAAATGAGGGCTGTTAATTCAGAAGATACTTCTCAGTGACATGAAGGAACATTTTCTGGGGGAGGTGGTGTCACAATCAACGAGGGACTGTTATTGTTAGATCTAATTTACAGGTTCGTTTTTTTGATTTCTTTATTGTCTGGATTTGGCCAGAGGGGCAAGCTGACAGTGTGTCTTATGTGAAATTATACAGCCAGATGGCTTGATAGTAAGTAAAAACACCTTTGGCTATCTTTGTGACAAAATATCTGTTGAACCCCTCTGGAAGAAGGAAGTCTTGTTCAAGCCATTTATTACTAAAAGCGAAGTCTATATTGTGAATCAGTTTTTGGGTCAAAGACGTGTATTGTGGAGTGGCAGTCTACAAAGTTGTGCCTCAAGGTGTAGACTGCCTATCAAGATTTTATTCAAATTTCTCCTGACTTGGTTGTAACTCTTGTTCCTCAAGCTGACATTGAAAGCTAGCATGATTTAAAAGAATCCCACTGAAAGGTACCCGAGTTCAGTACTCAGTAAATGAACTATAAACCTGAATTTGGTTAACTCAGAAGGAAACAAGTGCAGGGTAGAAGACACTGGTCACATAAAATGATATGGGATGAAATGTCTTTTGATTTAGAGACTGCCTCCTGTGGTAAGTGTTGCCTTAGACCTTTGTTACGATAGGGCATTATATTGCTACTGGGTACCTTCTTCCGGGCATAAATGATTCATGAGAAGATGTGGTCGTGAGTAGAGCTGCCTGCTTCTTAAGAGCCAATGTTGCCTGTGTGAATTCAGATAACTGTACTTGTATGTCTTCGGTACGCACAACTCCAAATGTACTCCAAGGTGCTCATTTCCTGTCTGTGTTCCGGTTCTTACATGGAACATCATCCTAATTGTATAGAGTTAGTGAGTAAACTGGATGCTCATCCTTTCCTTGCAGGTGTTGCCCTACACCACCCTCTGGTCTGCACAAGGGTAGGAAAGAAACATTTCATGTTATGAACATTTATAGAGTGCATAGCTACCCGAAGGCCTGTCTATGAAAAGTCCACCTGTACTTTATAGGCTTGTGCTGTCCTAGCAAATGGTGAGCCAAATACATTGGCTTTATGACATGGTTGTTGAAAAATGTTGATATCAAAGTGCTAAAAAGCCAATAGCCAACATATTTTGTCTGGTACTACACTTCTTAGGAGGAGCAACAAAGCCCTTTGAAGGGCTCCTTTATCACATACACATATGTTCACGGTGCTCGGTTTAATTCTGCTATGTTGGGAGCTGTGATACGGTTATGTCATACAACTATAGGTTACAGTGCTTTGCCTCATGGCTCTTGGTAGTGGAACATGTGGCTTACTTTGAAGTCTGTGTATGCACTTAGCCTCACAAAGCTGAATAGGGCATACAGAGTTTCTATAGTGTTTTAGAACTTTCTGAAACAGGACCCCCTGGATTGCAGCCATGTAGGAAGAGCACAGCTTCAGGTTTTGAGCTCATTCAACCACACCCTCCTTATTCTGACATGAAATTCGTTAAAAAGTAATCTAATTCATGTGTTGCCAGCTTGTGCATGTGTGCCTCACCCTTCTTCAGTTATTGAAGATGAGAGGTTGTGAATCAGCAGCTCAATTTCAAAGGGTAACAATGCAGTTTGAGGTCATAAGACCTCACAGAAAGCCACTCTTCAAGCCGTGGACAAATCGCTCTGGATGACTTACAATGTCTGTCTCTTTATGATTCTACTTTGTCTCTTCAGCGTTTGGCACAGTTGACCACCAAACTGTTTGCCACATATTGTCAGTGTTCATGCAGTGGAATTTCTTTAAGTGATGGTTGGCACTGTGTAGTTATAGTTAAATCAGCTATCTTTAACTTGTGCACTCTCCATTCATTGGTTGTGACCTCAAACAGTACATCACTCACAACATGTTAAATGACATCACAGCCTCTCCAATGATCATTGATGACCTTTTTCAAAGTATGGCAAGTTATATGGTGCCCCCTTTAGCCACCAGTTAAGTTTTACAGCAACCGATACTTCATTTAAACAAGCTAGAAACTGAGCACAACCAGTGTGAGTTGTAGTTTTATGTTTCAACAAGGCTGTGGGTTACTTCAAAGTTTCCAAAACATATTTATGTTGAAGATTTTTCATGTGTAGTGCAATCCAATTATTTCTATATAAATTGGAGACTTCTAAAGTGAAGCTATTTATTTCCATACACTCAGTGAAAAGTCTGATACATTAAAGATTGTTGTGGAATGTAAACTCTATGGGTAACTCGCTTACTAAAAGGTTTAAGTCACAGCATAGTTATAAGAATTGTTAAAATGGTGTATACCGTTCTTGTCCTTCCAGGAATGTGTATTGTACTTTTACATACTAGGGAGTGTTGATCATATTGCTTGGTAGTGCATGCTTTATCACTGGCTAACATATAGATTAGAAGCGTTCTCTTAAAACTCTGATGCAGATTTTACAGGCATATCTCATTAAGATAAATAATGTTTTTGAAAATTATTCGGGGTTTGATAAGCTGCTGAGCTCATTAATGTCTATAGAGGTGTTACTTTCCTTATGCAACTCCCATACTTGTAGAAGAATAGCGCAATATGTACGTAATCTGGGTTTTATCACAGATCTGCTTGTTGTGAAAGGTTACGCCCATTAGTGCTACGGATGTTATGGAAAATTGGGCCTACTTGTACCTTGCTGAATACCTTCCAGTACGAAAAGCTCACAGCATATTGTCATATCCATTGTCATGAGTGATTTAAAATGTGCGGCCATAAGCAATGTATACCTGTGGCGCAAGCTGTAGTTAGCTCAGTAAACTATAACTGGTGAATTTCGGTGTCCTATTTGATCTTTAAACGTTAGTTTTTGTATATTTTAACTCCTAACCATAACTATGTGTGTGTGTGTGTGTGTGTGTGTGTATATATATATATATATATATATATATATATATATATATATATATATAATTATGCCAAGCTGTTATGTGAAAACACCAAAGAATCGCACTCTTCCACCGGGGTCCCGAAAAATGTTTTATTGGCAACATGTTTCGATCTACTCGATCTTCTTCCAAGCCATATTGACATTCATGCCCAACTTTCTTTAAAAAAAAAAAAAACAAAAAAAAAAACACTTCCTTAACCCCCAAGGAAGGAAAATGAAGACCGACTAACAAATTCCATAATGAAAGACAGACTTTTCACATATTCAGTAACAAATAACATATTACCCCCTAAATCTGCCAACAAAAGTCTTTATGAATATATGTATATAATACTGAAATTGGGAAATGTCATTATTCCAGATAAATGTTGATAATGCACAATTACGTGCAAAACATAGTTTCACTTTCCATCATTTTCATATATCAATCAATTCACACTTTTTTCATAATAAATGGAAAGTATCTCTTTAGGCAAACTTATAACATAAAAGTCAAGTGGCTAAAATTATAATAAAGAAATTTCATAATTCAGATAAGTGTCGCTAACACATGATAAAATGCATTCCATTCTCTTCACATAATGTTTGTATATTGAGCAATTTAGACCTTTTTTACATGTTTTTTTTTTTTTTTTTTTTTTTTTTAATCTGTCTTCAATACCATAAACTGATCATTTAGTCTGAGCACGAAACATCTCAAAAAGCAAATGGAGAAACTATATCCTAGAAATCATCATAAATTGACACTAATTATTTTAAATTAAGCAAATCTCTCAATGTCCCGGTCAGTTTAAAAAAATGACAATTAGCACGGACTCAAATATACAAAAAAAGTTCTTCATCTGAATTCAAACCTCCTGGTACGTGACTATTTACATGAATAATGTATTTGGATTCCATGATTCTAAGGTTCTTCTCTCTGTCACCACCTCTCTTGCTTACAGTGACCCTGTCAGTTCCATAAAAAGTTAACATGTAACATTCCCATCATGTATTTGAAACCCGGACACAAATGTCAATATGGCTTGGAAGAATATCGTGTAGATTGAAATGCGTTGCCAATAAATTGTTTTTCTAGAACTGTGTGAAAGAGTGCTATTCTTTGGCGTTTACACATATCAGCGTGGCACACTATTTACATATCCTTGGGCTCCCCGTTCCGTGTATCGTACTGGTCCTGCGTGGTGGAAGTGACCGTCTTTGGGGAATTAGTGCTTGATATATATTTAAAACCCGAAGGTTATAGGAACGTTATAGTTAGGTTCAGATTTTACACACTCACAAAAAAAATTTGGTGGTTGCAGTTCTCCAGACACCATACCTTGTGACCTGAGGTTACTATAATTCGCACCTCCGCCATGCACATTTTTCTCCTCAATAATTTTACTGCAAATGTTGCAGTGATATTATCAATGATGTCATAGAGTATGTCATGACTGACATGTGGGGTAATTAGCAGTGCATGGTGAGGACACAAGTTATAGTTTCTTGAGATAAGTATGACTACTGAATTTCTATAATTTTATGTGAGTAAAATCTGAACCTAACTATAATGTCCCTATGATTTTTTGTTTTTATTTTTAATTAATGTAAAGTAATATTTAATTACCGTATGTTATTCCAACTGCTGACCTGCATGGTGGAAGTGTCTGGCGGAGGTTGGTGGGGGGAGGTTGGCTGCAGGGCCTGGCCATACATCCAACCCCACATTGTGTATAGCCTTTGGCCACCGGGGGATCGGTTCCTAGGGCCGAAATCGACCAGCGGAGGGGGCCTGGCCCACCTGGAGCGTGCAAGCGTAATCTATCTGTGGGCTTTTAACCATGCCCATCACTATCACTCGTTCGTGGGCTTGCCTTTCAAAAAACCTCTATCATTGCTAAATGCTTTTCATTTGTCCCTCCTTGGGGCAGTTTTGTCACCGCCTTGGCCATCAAACCACCTACATGGATAATTGCACATTTGCCGATACGTTTCATTTTCAATTGAAGTGGCAAGAAAAGTCCAGTTAGGAATTTACAACGTTAACCGCTCTAACTCAAGCAAACACGAGACCCATTGCATTGCAAATGCTTGTTTTGTTTCACTATTTTGTCGCATATCAGCAGATCCTTGCTAATTTGCAGCAAATTAAAAAAAAATCTTCTTCTTGTTAAAAATTGGTATTTTTAGTGGGCTTGTTTGGTGGTATGTGGTCCAATCTTGGAATTGGTGAAATCTGGGGGCTTCGTTTATTTTGGCAGACATGGCATTTGCCTGGCATTTCAAGTACAGATGTAGCACAAATGGGGGGGGGGGGGGGGGGAATTAAGATACGCTGTGACAGGACAAAGGAAGAGAAAAACGAAAAAGCCTCACAATGGGTGATGTTAAAAAAAAAATAAAAAAAAAATTGGTTACGGCACACTACGAATACCAGAATGCAAAAGCCAGAGTGTCCATACAAGCGTTGGTGTAAAAGTTCAATTCATAGTGATACACAATGTTAATAATAATTATGTGATGGAATAAGTAAACAAGTTTGGAAATGTAAAGGCATGAAAGGAAATGCATGTATGTATATAATAATATAGAAACGTGAAATTGGGGTCGATAAACATGAAGGTAGGACTTTTGAAATGTTAGCATGTGATCAAGGTATTGATGAGGGAAACGCTTCGGGCATTGTTGCTGGTTCTCTCTCTTTTTTTTTTTTTTTTGTTAGGAATAAAACACGACTGAACAGCCTGCTTCGAGTGTAGTGGTCCTTTGCTCCCCTGGAATTGGGGATCGTATGTTTTTGAAAATCTATAGTGCCCCGGGTGGAATGCCCTTGCCTTTATGTGAGCGGTTCATACATAATGGTGGTGCGCTTTTTACAGATGTTGTTCCCCAGTGACTAAAGATTATTCTGGTCCAGTTAGGTTGAGTGTCCTGTAAGGCAGTGGTTCCCAACCTTTTGAGTTCTGTGAACCCCCCCACTGTATCAATACTGTTACCTGGGGACCCCCACTGAATCATTATTTGAATCTGGGGACCCACAACTTAATAATTACTGAAAGCTGGGGACCTAATTTATTAAAATTATCACATTTTCTAAGCAGTCAAGGCCCCCACAAGGAACCTTCGCGGACCTCCAAGTGTCTCTGGACCACAGGTTTGGAACATCTGCTCTAGGGGCATCCATCACTAGTCCGAAAGTATTGTGAACTAATGGGGAAGGCAGTTCTTCTGTTCAGTGAATCCAATGTAAAGCTTTTTCCTGTGTAGGAATATCACAAAAGTCCAAGGGAGTACATAATTTTATTTTTACTTGTTAAGATTTGTGAAATGACAGTTCTTGGTTATGCAAAGTCTCTTTGCAAACTTCCAGATTTTTTCCTCCTTTACCGGAGACTTTTCTGCCACTTCATAAATGGTTTTCTCTAGGAAATAGGTTTTTTGTCACTACGTCCTTGAAGTCCTACATTTCTCCTCCTTTATTTTTAACTCAAGTCCTGACGTTAGTGTTCATCTATGCACATATCGTAGATAAATTAAATGCCCAATGTTTCAGTGGCAGAGCTGTGAGGGACTTCCTTTAAGAGCTATTCCCTTCCAGCTGGGCCCAAAACAAAGGCTAGCTTTAAAGGGCCACCAGCTGTCCATTTATTCCAGTATCATCCTGTCTGGGAACAATTAGAAGCCTAACACCAAGAACCCAATGTACTGAAGAGAAATAAAGGCACATAGTTTATATCACTTCGCAAGTACTTAAGAGACACTTTGATTTGCCAGCAGGTTTTTTACTTTATTCAACCTCTATACGGGAGATCTGCAAGTAAGTCAAATGTATCTATATGAGCAACTGCAGCGACAATCATTTAATATGGAACCTACTATTTCCTGCAACCAGTTCTAACCCCCTCAACTACCTCCATCAAAAAAGTACAACTGCTGCTGCTGAATCAAAACCTTCAGCAGTAGACCTGAAGTCAGCTTGGCTATTTTTCATGTATACATCTCTGGATCCTGAATCTACTGAGCCATTTGTTGCATGGTATCTATTCTGCTGTTGCTTGTTCCTTTTTAAATTTGTATGTTTATCTTGTTTGCTTTTTGCTGTTTCTTGCTTGTTCCTTTTTGCATTTGTAATATGTTTAACTTGTTTGCTATTTGTACAGTGCTCTGATACCTGTGCAGGCCATGTTTACGCTATATATAACTCCTCAAATAAATTACACTAATTTATTGTTTTCGATCATTTCGCTTATAGTGTTACTCATACCAATGTAGGGTGTCAGTACTTTACATCACACACACATGCCCACTCCCCGCCCCGAATAACATACCTATAATTATGGAGACTGGCCATTGACCATAATGGAGTATGTATTTACTATTCTAACTCCACACGCGCTTTGATAGTAGGGAAGTTTATAAAGTAGACGGAGGCAAACATAACTGCACTTTTACTTTTTTGATTCACGTGCCTAAAACTAACTAAATACACTATGGGGACCGCTCCTCCTAATGTACTGGTCCTCACAAGGACAGTGTTTGTCTGGGTCAAACAGGGTTTACCCATGTTATGTGGCCCGTTCCAGTTCTCAAATCGTGTTCATATTTCATGCAGGTGTGTAAATCAGTCTACAGGAAATGTCATCTAAGACAAAGAGGGCTAAAATGTGTAGGAGTCGCATGTTGTCCGTATGGGAAGGTGCTCTATGTTAAGAGTGCATAGTCGGGAGGGGAAGAAAGTAAGGATTTAAAAAGTAATCTAGGCATTGAGGTGTACTACTTAGACTTTATCACTACTCAAAGGAACCCTTTTTAGCAACCTTGGAAAAATGACAGATTGAGGTGAAAACCATTGGGGTTCTAAACTCGTGTCTTGGAGTTTGCATGCAGACCCTTGATGCTGGTTTATTGGGCACTGTGACATATGGGACACATTTCATTGTATGAACTGCCAGTAACAAAATAATCTGTGTTAAAAGGAGCAACCTACTGAGCTATCTGCATAAAATATAAACCCTGAAGTGTTACAAGAAGTGCTTTGCAGCAGGCCCATTAGCCCAACCATATCTGCCCAGCATCCTTATCCCTTGAAAGTTGTTAGGCACAAAGATCTCTGCAAGTGCTTAACCATGTAATAACATTTTTAATGAATCGTCGTTTTGACCAACTAAGTAAGACAGAACAATTTACTGTCCTGTCTCTCCTTGTTGTCAACTTCTTGCGGTAAAGATTTTAAAAATAAGTGTATAAGTTGATTGTGACACTCTGCTTTTCACTACTCCACCCCTCCCAGCTCCCACCTGAAGCCCCCCTCCCACCCCATTCCGCTGCCACACCTTGACCTCCAATTTTTGGGTTTCTGAAGTATTATTTTATTCATTTATTATTATTATTTTTTTTTTTTTTTATATATATTCCAGCAATGCGAAGAGAATTGATTCACACTGGAATAGCACCAACCCATCTTATTACATTTGATCACATTTCGTGAAAAAGAGGCTTGAACTTCTCTGAAAAGTGCACAAAATGTTTTTCTGATTTTTTTAGCACACCTTTGCTACTCTAATTTTCTACTCTTGCCCCTTCTGTGAGTAGAAAACATGTATTTAATTATAACCCTCTGGGATTCAAAAAGCTTGTACAGAGCTCACTGAAGCAGATATTTATAATTGCAGCATGAAGGGTAGTCTGTATTTACAGCGTTTTGGTTAGTGTTTAGTCACTGATATTTCAGACCAAGTTTGCTTCTTTTCTGCTTGCCCTTTTATAATAACTTGTAGAGATTCATATCTCCCTTCTGCTGTTGCGAAGTGTTGTGAATACCATATGTGAAGGATTACCAAATTCATGTTATTCCATTAACTAGGTTTGGAAGGATGGAACAAGAAGTTTGTTTTGGCAGATTCAAACTTGTGGCTTTTAGCTCACTGCAGATGTCAGCAGTGAGTTAACACCCCCTGCAATAAAGTGAAAAACTGTCAACAACGCAATATTTACACATCAAAGTCTCTTTAGATTTGTGTGTTCATTCTAAGGTTATTTATTTATTTATTTATTTATTTTTAGGTCGAGCGCGCAAGTGCTTTTTTGACCTGTTGTAAGTGTTCTGTGTGCTTTTAACCACACCCATCTCACGCTCATCACTTTCACTCGTTCGTGGGCTTGCCTTTCAAAAATCCCTTGATGTCATTGATAAATGCTTTGCATATCAGTACACGCAAACCTCTCCCCATTCCTAAATTGGTCAAGGGGGGCCAAAATGGACTCTTATTGTGCACCAAGTTGCACTTGGGTTCATTAAACTAGGGAATATCTGGAGGGGTTCTAGCTGTTAGCTGAACTTTTGGCTTTGATAGCGCAGAGCTGTAGGAAAAAAGAAGAAAACGATTGCTGCTAATACTCATCAGTATCCAGCGCCAGTGCGATGATGGATATGCATGAATGTGTTGCACCAAACATGCATGAATGTCATGACGCTTTTAAGTTATTGTTCTAAGATAATTGCTACTGTATGAAGTGCATAAGACAAAGGATCACGACACAGTAGTAAATGGTAGCTGCTAGGCTCAATGAAAAAGGAAAACAAAAAAAAGGTAGGAGGAGGGGCAACAAGTTAACACTGCCAAGTGGTGAGGAGTCAGGGCTGGCAAGTAGGGAATATAAAAGCAAAGAGGAACAGGAGAAGCAAATTCCAAGCTTGACTGGGGGAGCAATTTGGAGAGTGTTGAGCTGCAATGAGAGAATAAGCAGTGCATCAGTGAAACCTAGAAAGTGCATTAACTGTCCTGTGCTAAAACAAACAAAAGACAATAAAAACTAGTTCTCTGATGGCAGATGTGAAAAATGTCATGCAATAAAAAGGATGGTTTAAAAAAACTATGCTTCAGGTGAGGGACTAACAGAAGAGGAAGGAAAATCATCAAATGAGAAGCAAGCAAATGAGTGGCAAGAAAGACAGCCAATGATTAACAATTTACTGACCCTCACTCTAAGTTTTGGTGTTGTTGAAAGATCTAGTGTTCCCAACAATTGAGGCCTAAAAAATGAAACCTTTCCATCTAATGGTACAGATGTGAAACCACTTAAAGGGTCCTGCAGAGTTTTGGTCATTTCCTAACTCCTAAAGAGTAGGAGATGTGGGAAGAGTTGTAAAGCAGTGGTTTGCCATTCTGTAATGGCTAGCACAAAGCTACTGAATGATCTGTTAAACTCTAACTTCACAGTCTGCCATTACGTGACTTCGTTTCTGGATAGGTCAGCTTTGCATACTGTATGGCATCAAATTTAAAGGGAACATCTGATTACCATAGCGTGAAAAAAGCAATGTTTGTAATTTGTTAGGTCAAAACCTACCAGACAGCGCAGCTGTCTAGTTTGCTAAAGGCATTTTGGACATTCAGAAGGCTTCCCTGGGAATGCATTCCGCCAGTTGCTTTCCGATTTGCAACTTTATATTTGCTGGCTTTATTTGTTTTAGGCTGTCCAGATTAAGTTTGTCCCTCCCCAGGAACAAAGCCTTTTCACATTACCTCTCCTTGTATTCTTCCATGAGTGCTCCTTTCTGTAAACATTGTTCTTTTCTTGTCACATTTACTGTGCATTCAGAGACAGAGGTCAAATGTCAGGCTCTGTTTTCTGAGGGAGGTTGTGTTAACTTTTCTTTCTCTGGATTTATGTGACAATCTAGATGATACAGAGGGTAGGAAAGGGTTTTCACTAGCACTCAACAACACTTTAGTGAATTGTGCAAGCATTTCAGACTATATCAAATGGCAAGTACAGTAAAGCACATTTGTCAATTCTGATGCGTGTTAGAAACCAATACTTTTTAATAGGATCAAAATACATCAGTACATTAGGTGATGCCATTTCCACACATTAGTAATAAAGCTATACAGCCCACGTACGATTAAAGGTCATTTCAACTGAAAATATGTTGTCTGTAATGTAATGGGAGTGGGCTACCAGACCATACATACTTTACACTATGACGCTCCACTATACACCATACCACTGCACTACTCACTGCACTCTGCACCACTATACTCTACTCCGCACCACTCGTCACTGTACTCTATGCCCCTCTACTCTGCACTACTCTATTCTAGGCCACTCTGCTTTACATTACTGCACTCTTGGCCACTGCACTCTACACCACTCTAGTCTGCCCATCTTCACTCTCTCAACCCATTCTGCAACACTGCACCCTACGCCAGTGCACTGTATGCCAATACACTATGCTCCAATGCACTCTGCTTTGTAGCATGCACTCTGACACTTCACTCTACTCCACATTACACCATTACTCTACATCACTGCATGCTACCCTGCACCACTCCACATCACTTTACTTTGCAACAATCTGCTCTACACCACTGCACTCTACACCACTCCACTATAGTATATTCTGCACCACTGCACGCCTCTCTACTCTACACCACTGCACTCTACTGTGCAGCTTTCTAATCTGCGCTACTGCATTCTGCATGATGCTGCATCATATGCCAGCAAATTCTATGCCGCTGCAAAATACTTTACACCACCCTACTCTACACCACTCCACTCTGTCAATGCACTCTATGCCACTGTGCTCTCTGGCATTATACTCTGTTCTGCACCACTCTATTCCCCTGCGCTCTACTCTGCTCCACTCTACTGTTCTCCAATCTACTGTGCAACACTCAAATCTGTGCCATTGCATTCTACGATACTGCATTGTATGCCACTGAATTCTGTGCCGCTGCAGTCCATATCAGTACTCTATGCCACTATAATCGGCAACACTCTTTGCTAATGCACTCTATACTAGTCCACTACTCTGTGCCAATCAACTGGACACTACTTTTCGTGGCTCCACTCTGTGCCACTCCAACCCACAAAACTATTTTCCCCTCCACTCTACGTCATTACACTCCACACCCATCTCCTCTACACCACTTACTATTAGCCATGCTGAACAGCAGCCACGCTGTTGTATAACCTGGCTAAAACACATTGGCAAAGCCAAAAGTTCTCTCATAGGCATTGCCAATGCTTGCTTGTTTATTCTGGTGCTCTTTCAGTTCACCATTGTTCTTCAATGATAATTGCACCAATCTGGGAGGAGTGCCGGTCTAATGATTAAACGTTGACCATATAATATGGGGATCGGTGTCCTAATGGTATCTTCACATCACCAGATAATGTGATCCTGGGAAATCAAAGTATCTTCCCTGCATTACCCTACCTTGAAAGATGATCACTTCTTTACTGGAGCGAATACTACTGTTTTTCCACTGTAGGAATTTACCTACACAGGCAGTTTATGGGTGTGAACATCGTTTTGCAGGATGCAGCATGTCATGCATTGTTCACATTTGCATACTGCCAGTGACGTTTTCATTGTATCGTAGCACATTTGAAGGGTTTGAGAAGGCATTTCATTATGTTTCATGTTTGTTGGCCATTGTGAAACGTTAGTGCAAGATTACAACACATCTTGATTTTGTTAATCAGGATGTGGAATGCTTGTTGAAGTGCCATTTTTTTTTTACAGAGTTAGACGCAGTTAATAAAAACAAACAAAAAACGAAATCACGCGAAACGTAACCTGAACATTTGCTTAGCACAGATTCCACTTTGTGGTTCTTCGTCCTTGCACACGTGAAAAAGCAGGATGCCGTTTACCACCCCTTTAGTGGGGTATTTTATTCAATATACTTTTTGGAAAAAATTCAATGGAAGGACATGCCACGTTTCCTGTCTTGATCTCTCTAGTAACACAGCGGTGTGTTCCAATGACCATTGTGAAGCCTTCAATGTCGGACACTGTTTTAGAAAAGGGGAAATCCTTTGCGGGTTCTGTAAAGTTGAACGCATGAACCGATTCCCTCGGCTTTTATTATTTCAGTGCACGGTGTATGTAAATCCCGAAGGACCAGATTATTGAATCAAGCCTGTCTCTACTCATGTCTGGGGTCTCCAGTGGTATCAGATTGCCCCCCCCCCCTTCCTCTAGCAGTGATTGCTTCGTCCAGCTATATTTTCATTTCAGAAGGCAGCATAGAAGTTTTTTATTTTTTTAGGAATATTTGAATTTTCTCTCTCCCTCTGGTGTTATTTCCTGTCAAAGTTTGATGACAGTGTTTGCATTTAGAGTGCTTCGCGTCTGTTCTCTGGCTTGTGCCTCCCACGCTATTGTCAGTTTGCTGGGAGTAAAGGTACCGATGGCTGCGGACTGGTGTAATTTAACTGCAGTGATACTTGGCGATTACAAGGTTCTGATAATGCAACATAGGGGTGTGTCGTTGTACCCGTTGCGGCGCTTTGTGAATTCACTTCAGTAGTGGTTGCAATCATGCTGTGATGGCCTGCCTTGGTGTTTCTTAGCTGTGGCATTATTGTAGCAGTGGACAGGCCGGCTGCAGAAGGGGCCCTGCCGGGTGTTGGGTCACTGCATTACCAAGCTAAGCCTATTGTAACATCAGTGTTTTGGGGGCGGCTGCCAAGTTGCAGCCTTTGGTGTGGCTACCAGACTGTGATATGCTGAATGAGGCCCCAGATTTGAATGTTTCCGTGGGCAGGTGGTGGATGACAGATTGTGTTGGTGCTACAGCGAATGTCACTGCTGGGTTGTGCAATTTTAACAGTGAGGGTAATACAGTTCCTGTGGTTTTGTATGCGGTCTGCATGTATTTTCCCACGTGCCAAACTTACCAGGTACTTCTAGTTTTCTATCGTCTACATCTCTGCATAAAGCTGAATAGCCTTCTTCCTCCTCATTCCCCCAACACCCCTCCATTTTAGCTCCCATACATAAACCCCTGTAATCTTCCACCCTAAGAGCGGTTTGTTATAAGGAATCCCCAACACCGTCGTGGTATTTAACTTAAGTTTATTCCAAGAACACGACCTAGCATCAGTCCACCCCAAGGAGTGCACAGCAACTGTCTTCCCCCTGGAATTTCACTCTACTCACATTCTGGTTGGAACTTTTAAAGAAACATTTATTTCTTTTATAATTAAAACAGAACACATCCTTTTCCCCTCATCATGTAAATCAAACACAGATGTTTGACAGCAACATGACAAAAGCAATAAGGAAAACTGAGTCAAATACACAATCTCATATGAATTAAAAACAACAAAACAAAATAGAATAACTATGTAGGTGAGAAAAATAAATATGATAAACTACAACAGTAAAAACCTAAACCGAATTCAAGATCTAACCTAATCATTTAAGTAGGCTGGTGGTCTATGTATTCTTGTACTTCTGATTAGAACAGGAAAAATCCACTCCCATCACCTCTTCAGGCATGTTCAGAGATACATGAGTGTACTCGTTATGTCTCTTATTTACACGCAAACTTGTGGCAGATGGTATCACCTCCTTGTCTCCCTCATTCACAACTAACATGTCCCCAGAACAAATAGTATGCCACATTTCCCTGGATCCTCTATATGACCACAGCTTCCTTTGACACCTACTTTTAATCTCTTATCACTCGCCCCTTTTTATAAGCTGCATCACTCCACCAAATCTTTAACTTGCGCATCCAAACCTGGCCACCAAAACACTTCTTTTAATCTTCTACTAGGTAATCCTTGACCTAAATGGCCCTCATTTGCCAGGTTGAACAATCTGAACCTTAATCCCACAGGTGGAACATACTGATCACCTCTCATTATTACATTCTCACCTCAAACAGACAACTCATCCAACACGTTTAAGTATGGTCTCAATGACACAGGTAAAGTTTTCTCTCTCTCTCCTTGCCACTTTACAAATCAACTTAACTTCTTTAAGACGGCTATCAGAATTCACCTCTTCCTCCCACTCCTTTTGTAAAAGTACCCAAACCACTTAAAACAACATCCATGACTGAAGCTACTGCTCCTTCTGTGTCACAATTTTTTACTGATTGCAAATCAACAGTTTTCCCAATCAAGAGATAGTCTAGACAAACAGTCCGCTTGCACATTCTTCCAACTCTGGACAAATTCTACTTTGTAAAGATACTCCTGTAATCTTGCCGCTAATCTAGCCAATCTTGCTGAACCTTTGCCTGCACCTCCTGACGACAAAATGTTGGACAAAAGTTTGTGATCACTACATAAAACAAATTGCAACCCCCACAAATATACTCTGAAATATTCAGCACCCCAAACTGCAGCTAAGGCTTCCCGCTCTATTACTGAATAATTATGCTTAGCTTGCGTCGGAGTGCGAGAAGCAGACGTCACAGTTCTCTTGGCTTCCACGCTTTTGAGACAAAACAGCTCCCAAGCCAATTGCACTAGCATCAACTGTCAACATTGATTGAAATTTAATGTCAAAAGCAGTGAGAATATCTGCATCACAAATCTCATTCTTGATATTGACAAAGCAATCTAGTTGTTCGTTCTCCCATGTAAATTTTCTTCCTCTCTGCAATAATTTCCTTACATTCTCGGTTTTGTCAGCCAACCTGCTTACAAATTTAGAATTATGTTCTGTTAAACCAAGGAATGACCCTAACTGATCCTTATCACTAGGGGAAGGCGCCAATTTAATAGCCTCCAACAAACTCTGCTTTGGTTTTATATTTATTTTGCATATAGTATAACCCAAGTAATCAATTTCCTCCATTAAAAATGTGCATTTTTCTTAATTTAAGCACAAGTCAGCTTTTAGAACTTTCAGTGCTACTTCAAGATGACATTTTGTTCCTGTACTGTTTCACCCATAACCAAAATGTCATCATAAAAATATCACACTTTTCATGTTGCCAAGAATATTTGTCATCATATGCTGAAATGCACTCTCAGCCGACGCAAGTCCAAACAGCACGCTAGTGAACTGAAAGTGCCCTCCTAGGTCACGAAAGCCATCAAATGTTTAGAATCTACATGTAATTCAATCTGATGGTAGGCACTCCTCAGGTCAAGTTTCGAGAAATACCTCCCACTTTTTACAGCAGTTATAAATTCATTGATGTTAGGAAGAGGATAAGTGTCAACTACAATCTTCTGGTTTAATGAGCTCAAATCAACACACAACCTCACGTGATCACCACTGGAGAGATCCATGAAGACACCTCTACCAGTTCAATGATACCCTCAGACAACATATTCTCAATTACTGTTTTAACCTCATCTCTCACTACAAAAGGGTACTTTATGCAATTTATGCTGTCTTGGCAAGGCATCCTCCCTAAGCACAATTTTGTGTACATACCTCTTCAAGCATCCTAATGTTTCCTTAAATACATTCTTGGCACCACTTAGTATATCTTGTAGTTGCACATCCTCCACTACTAATATTTGATTGGATGCTCTGGGATTAATTACAATGTTTAGATCAAACTAATGCATCCACCCCAAAATAGGAGGCTCACCGGATGCCACATAAACCTTACCTTCAATGCACCTCTCCTCAAATTGTATCCGTCTTACCATATAACCCAGTAAATTAATCTTTTCTCCTTGGTATCCACCTGTAGAAATCTTTCGGGAACAAGGTTACATCCTTCTAATGATTTTTTGAATAAGGTTTTAGGGATTATGGTATACAATGAACCAGAATCAACCATAAGCTTGATTTCATAATCCTCTATCTTGAAGACAGCTGTGGGCCTAGAAGTCCTTCTCTTCGTTCCAGTTGCTGCCACTAATTCTTCCTGATAAACAACTAAAATTCTATCATCACTGGATGTCATTGACTTCCACTGTAACATTTATACTGGATGTAACATCTTTGTTAATTTTACTGTTCTCCCTACACATTTGCGCATATGATCCCTGCGGCCACACTTGCTACACTCTTTATTTGTTGCAAAACACTTCTTAGAATCGGCCAAATGATACATGCTCCCACAATGAGTACATTCCCTTCCTTTAGTCTTAGAAATAAATGGTTTCCTGGAAACCACATTTACTAACTTATTGTTCAATTATAGGACAGTCATTGATCATTGCTATCACATCACTTAACGTATCCCTCTTTTCTAATAGCTGTATGCATCAATGTGATTCATCAATTATTTTCGCCATTTCGATGGCCTCTCTACGTAGGATCTTTGGCTGCCCATAACCTCTCTTGAATTATCCCATTTCAACACTGCACAATAAGTTGATCAACTCTTCCGTCATAGTCCCAAACCGACATTTGACAGATAATTCTCTTAGTCTTGCAACAAATTCATCAATTGGTTCGTGGCGATTTTGAGGCGGAGTGTAAAACCTATACCTAGCCGTTACCAAATTGGTCTCCTTGGCAAATCTATTCTCCAACCTTTTGATGGCTTCCTTGAACACATCATCCATTGGGGCCTAAAACAGTGGGTAAATATTTAAAAACACGTTGACCCTCACAACCCAGTACATTGAATAAAATAGCTTTTCGAAGTTGTACCACAAATTTTTAGGCTTGTAATGGCTTACATCTTGAATCACTTAAGTACTTAACAGATTATATTGAGTCTGTAATGTTTAAATGGATGGACTGTAACTCACCCAATGCGAGATTTAGGATTAGGAATGGAATGTAGTCTGCCTTCATAGGGCAGGGTGCATGGGTTTAAAAAAAATAGGACATGTGGGTTTGTTAAACATGTCCTGACAGTGAAACACTCCTGAAGTTGCTTTTCACTGTAGCAAGGCTTTCTCTCCTATAGAGTAATTCTGGGTTGCCCGCGAACATTTAATAATTGATAACTTCGCTTTGGGAACTGATAAATCCTACTTCACTTACTTTGATTGTAACTTGACATCTTCTTTGATGGTAAAGTCTGATTTCTATTTATTATTCTAAAAATGCCACTTTTAGAAAAATTGCATTTTCCGGCCTAAACGAATTGTGTTGCTGTGCCAGTGTCGAGGGTCGTGTGAGTGTAATTGTTCTCCAGTGGTGCGATGTATCTTTCTTCCAGACAGTTAACTAAATGCCCTTTGGGCTGGGGTAAGGTGTTTCTCTCCTAAGCAGGATGGCTTGGTGGTTGTAGTCAGCCCTTCCTGTGCTTCAAAAGGTAGCTTGAGCCATCCTCTTCCTGACGGCTGCGTTTGCTAGGGTCAGAGCAGACATCTACAGACAACATCTGGGTCTGCTTGCCCTTTGTCCCACTAGACAATTTTGAACCAAAGCCAGGAGAAGGAGAAAAACTGGCAATAACCAGTTTAGCTGTAGACCAAGAGAGGGACCCACACACACAGACAAGCACTGGGTATAAAAATGACACCCTTCAAACATCTCATTACTCCTGGACCTGTGAAAGATTCAAAAGGGGAACTATCCTGCAACTGTAAAGGAAGATTGGACCTGCTTGCCTTGAACCCAGGATCCTCCAGAAGTGACTCCAAGGATCAGTGGCTGACCTCCTTTTTGGGCTACAAAGATGTAACAAGCTTCCAGATGCCTTTCCTGCACCACCAGAACCTGCATGAGCGCTGCTGCTGGCCTCTGCTAGAGAGTCCTGATTCCCTAACAAGTGCTCACCAGGTCCTAGACCCTTAACTAGCATCAGATTGCACTCCTCCTTCAAAACTGAGTTACGGGTGAAAATCCTGTTCGCGAGTAGGCTCCCTGTGTCGTCAACGATTGCCGCGTCTGTCACCAGTGTGAAGTTCAGATGGTGACCTTCTTTGTTGTGCCTGTACTTACCACCCCCTGCCTTCAGCCTAGGCAAAGCTCCAGAGACCTACTTCCTGCTCCTCGTGCCAAAAACTGCCACCTTGTGGCCCCGCCACCGTGAAGCTCCAGCTAGGGGTACTTACATGGTCTTGGACTTTGAAAAGTTAAACCCCTCAGCCTGGATAAACCTGCTAGTCCCTGCACCCAACCAGAGCTCCTGCAGTTGAGACTTTGATTCGGTCAAGTGTGACCACATAACCACAAATAGTGGCTTATGCTTTTTGCCATTTTTATCTGAAACGACTGGTTGGCGTCATTTTATTTATTACATTTTATTTATTTATTTTCTACTTTGGTTTGGGATTTTGTGCTGCATATTTACTTTACACATTGCGTTTGTGCCAAACTACCAGACGGTTAAGTACAACTTCGTTTACTAACTTTTGTGGTTCACTCTGACAAGGACTTGCGCCCTTCTCAACTAATAACGCAATTTCTTACACCTCTCGATCTCCGTCACCATGACTGGAGTCCAGTGATGGAGGGGCTGCCAGAGAAGCATCCTAAGCTGACTTGGAAATTAATCCATTCCAAATGGGTCACCATCTTTCCTCCTGAACAGTGCCAGTTGTCAAAAGGGACAACCTGAATGAACTTGCTTGTCTTATCTTGGCTGATATGATCAGGTTTTGTTTAGAAACTGCAGGTGAACTTTAAGGGTCCTCCATCTGAAGGAAGGATAGTATCCATGCACACGTTTCTCTATCTGGGTACCAGTAGCAAAATGAGTATAGAAAACCTTCTCTGTGGAGGGAATAAAACACTTTTTGGTTCAGGAGTGTGGGAGTGCATAAGAATCTCCTGTTGGAGCATGGGAGAGAATGTAGGCCTCACCAGGAACACTGCATTTGTTAGCAACAGCATTATCCACTCTGGTAAGTTGATTGGATGACAGTGAAACAAGAGTTGGTAGTAGTGACAGCCTGCTGAAGGAACATCCTGGCAGTGTGGGAGTATTTAACCATCATGTACCCCTCTTAATCTGCACATCTCCGCTATGTTCTGCCAATAATCTTAAACCCATCCAGTCACCTTCTATAAAGAGCATCTCTCAGCCTAGTAATATATTACTCTACCAGGTGTGAACTTTTTTAACATGTATTGACTAGACCCTATCTTTTAACTTAGACTTTTGTTCATCGTAGTGATTTTATTCAAAGCGAATTAAACAAAACAGTACAATTTGAGGAGAAAATCTACAAGCTGTTTAAGCCCTAGCCAAGGCCAGGATGTAGAGCAGGTAGACAAGCCGTTCTTTCCACAAATCTTTAAACTATGACCGAGTAGGAGCGGAAATAACCGTGAGGTTATGCCACAGCAGAGGAACAAGGAATTGAAATGCCCAGGAGCAGGAAGTTGCACATGGAGGACTGCAGGATATGTAGAAAACATAACCGGAGGTGGGATCCAGATATCTCATAGCTGGAGATGGCATCCAGATATCTCAAAGCCTGAGATGGGATCACAGATGGGGTCCAGCCATCTCGTAGCCAGAGCATTGGGGGCCAGCCATCTCGTAGCCAGAGCATTGGGGGCCAGCCATCTCGTAGCCAGAGCATTGGGGGCCAGCCATCTCGTAGCCAGAGCATTGGGGGCCAGCCATCTCGTAGCCAGAGCATTGGGGGCCAGCCATCTCGTAGCCAGAGCATTGGCGGCCAGCCATCTCGTAGCCAGAGCATTGGCGGCCAGCCATCTCGTAGCCAGAGCATTGGCGGCCAGCCATCTCGTAGCCAGAGCATTGGCGGCCAGCCATCTCGTAAACTGCAACAGGGTCCAGATATCACATACAATGCGATGGAATCCCAATTAGAGTGTATTGCATGTATTTATAACACTTGACCATCTTCAACAATTATCAGCAGCTCTACTCCTCCAGAAAAAGCTAAAGCAGAAACTCTTCCAGAAGCAGTAGAGTGAAGCATTAATCTATAGGCTGTAATAGTGCTGAGAAAGCAGCACCATCGTCAGTGTAGAATTTTTTAAGCAAGTAGTCCCAGTTACCAGATGTAACGACTGACCAGAAATGCACACTTTTGTCTGTATTGTCATTGCCAGATGAGCAGCGATGAATGGGTCACCCCTCCCTGTTTGAAAATAACCCACACCACGCGAATCTTACAGCTGAGGATTGAAACTGGGCCTTTTGTGGGTTTTTGCTCAGTTCCTGGAGGTGGATTTCTAATGAAATAGGCTCTGGCTAGCGAACTAGCATGATGTAACTTTAGAGAGGTGGGCCCGCAAGTAACAGGTTTTAGTTTTCTACACAGCTATGAGGTGTGTTTTTATAAATCCTGCATCAGCGGTCTTTGTAATGCAAATCGCTATTGAGTGGTTGTGCTTATATATATATATATCTCTATATATCTCTATCTCTCTATATATATCTCTATCTCTCTATATCTCTCTATATCTCTCTATATCTCTCTATATCTCTCTCTATCTCTCTCTATCTCTCTCTATCTCTCTCTATCTCTCTCTATCTCTCTCTATCTCTCTCTCTCTCTCTCTCTCTCTCTCTCTCTCTCTCTCTCTCTCTCTCTCTCTATCTCTCTCTATCTCTCTCTATCTCTCTCTATCTCTCTCTATCTCTCTATATATCTCTCTCTCTATATCTCTATATATCTCTATATATCTCTCTATCTCTCTATATCTCTCTATATCTCTCTATATCTCTCTATATCTCTCTATATCTCTCTATATCTCTATATATCTCTATATATCTCTATATATCTCTATATATCTCTCTCTCTCTATATCTCTCTCTCTCTATATATATATATATAACAATAACACGCAAAGTTGTTGATAAAGTTTAACACTGAGAGACCGTGAGTGCAGTATGTTTCTTTTCTTTTGCTGTTGAGGCTGGCAAGGGTGAAGAGGGGTGGACCACTTGACGTCATCTGTGGGTCACTGCCAAGTATTTTGGCTGCTCGCTCAGAGTCCGTGACCTTGTTTTGGACTGCTGGCAAAGAAAAGGTGAAGGAAATAAGATACAGCTTCATTCCAGCAGAAGTGAAACGTTCCCAGGATCTGGCTTTTTTCCGACATTTTGCTGGGTTGCCCAACCCTCTGAGGCCTGCAAAAGTGCCTACAACTCCTTTTGACATGTTTTCCATAATTAGAGCCGTTTGTGCTTCGGGCTACGCAGGCATTTCTGCCCCATTAGCCAAGGATCTTGAATGTGTATCTGATTTCTTTCTTTTAAAGATGCTCCCTGCCCTCTCAGCCTGCATTGGCTGGCCGGGCAGAGAAGGGCACGCAATCCAGGCATCGCTCAGTGAGACGCCCCAGAAAAGTATGATTTTAATTTTGTGCTCAAAAACAGGGGTTGAACCACTAAACGCAAAGCATGGTTGAGCAGGAGAGATAGGAAGGAGCTTTCATTTTCACTGAGTTTTCCTGGAAATATTTATAGTATGAACAGCTACAGAGCATGGGACGTGTCCTTCCATTCCCAAACAGGGCTGTTTGTTCCAATAGGCATCAATTACGTCCCTCCCCATTTCCTGGACCAGGGTGTGGCAAAATATCACTTTTAGCAGGGCTTTAAAAAAATGCTATCGCAACCCCTTCCCATGAGCTTTTCAGATCCTCTCTGCTTATGTGCATGACCTCCTACGTTATTGACTAGATGTGGAAACTTTGCTGTCCTACATGCTGCAGATCCGCGCTTCCAGATGTAGTTGTCTCCGGCACCATCAGCATGCCTGGCCCCTCTCAAGGCACTTGGAATAGGCTCAGGCTGGATCTCCCCGCTGGCGTGGGATGGGAGAGAATGGGGCACCTCTGCATGCCGCCCCAGGCTATGTATTGTGCTGCTCACTCAATCCTTAACCAGAGGCAACTGTAAAATTTGAGCAGTGTCTCCCATGGGTATTGATGGTGTGAGGGAAAGGTGAAGTGAGGCCTACCGTTAAGCCCAAGGAAAACAGTAGTGAAGGCGTGATGAAGGGCACAGGCTTGCAAAATGGGTGTGTTGTATTGCCCCTTTTCCCCGCCACTCGCCCTCGTTATCTGCAGCAACATAAGTTGGGATTACTCGATGGGATTACTTCCTCTCATGTTACTGTACATAATGTGAACCATTTTTAGGGTTGAGGCTGCGCTTGCGCATGCGTATCGCTAACGAGACGCTTTAGGAATTAGAAAAGGGCTCAGAGCCCCGTCCAGATCACGTCAGTGTCTTTCATTGGTTCGTGGGCTTGCCGATTAGAATCTGCTTGCTTTGATTAGTGGAAGGCACGCATACGTCATACCTTTTCCGGTGGTTTGCCCTCCACGAGTGCAGCGACCAAGTACAGAAAACATGCAAGGCTCGCTGTTTCCCGTCAGGTTTGTGGACTATTTTTTCTCTATTTTCGCAGCGCGATCTCACTTTGCAGAAGTCGAGCGCTTTGCATAATATCAACCCTGTTACACAGTTAATTGCACTTTTGCCGGTTACATACATAATTGCACTTTTGCTGATAGGTTTTATTACGAATGAACCGTAGCAGCGCGATCGCGCAGTTTTTTTCTTTTAACGTGGCAAGAAAAATCTGGTTGGTAGTTTACAACTGGTAATAGCTGTAACTCGGACAAATGCGAGACCCTAGTGCATTGCAAATGCTTGTTTAAGCTTGTCTTGACGAGCCTAGCTCATATCTGAATCTTCCTGCAAGTTTTAGGTTTATTTTACAGGGGGTTCATAAACAGCACAAACAGAGTCCTGAAGGGCAACTGTGCGTATTAACAGGAAGCAGGTGTTGCATAGACATGGTGTTTGTGAGGCCCCAAAGTAAGCTTTTGAAAAATGACTTGAGGATGTGACCATTTAATCTAAGAGTGAATGCAGTGAAGAAGCAGATAAAAATAACCCATGGGCACTCTCGGTTGGAGGGGTTGCAAGAGCTGCAAGTGAACTTCCGCACAGAGAAGATGGAGATGACTGAAGTCCCATAGAGGCACGGAAGAGGGTGGCTGCTTTTTAAGTTGCAGCCTGCCGGACAGCTCAGCTGTCTGGTTTGTTAAAGACATCTTGTTGGATTTGGGTTGAGGACAGTTGCTTCTCTGAAAGCAGGAGGGAAGGAGTCATTCTGCCACAAGTGAGAAGACCATTCCAGAATCTTTGAGCAGAAAATACCTTTTGTTTGTTCCTTTGTAGACTTGAGCATTCCAGGTCTTTGTGCAAACACCTCCAGAGATGTTCAGTCTGTTAGCAAGATATTGAGGATTGCTTACTTAGAAAGCCTCGTTGAGTTGGTCTTGAAGAGGATGTGATAAAGGGAATGGAGCTGGAGCAGCTGAATTAAAGGGCCAGGAGTATCCATTATTTATTTGCCTGGCTGCTGTATGGCAGAGGACAGAGGTCTGTTCTGTTGTGCAGAAAGTTTAGGGGGGAAATGAGGAAGGAAAGCCTTGGTTTTGCGGAGTATAATGATGTAGAAGCTTGTTGTGTGTGCCTTCCTCTTTACGCCTTGTGGGGATTTTACAATGATTACTTTATATGCGTCCAAATGTTGAGTAATTATCTTTCGATTCCGCTACTCCTGTTTTCTTTGTAAAATCTTGGAGAAGATTGTTTGCACTCTGAACTCCGAGTTTGTGTAACTGTGTACTAAGCAGTTTTCAGGCAGGAGCTCAGAACTCACTGCACTTTCTTCCATCAACTATCTAAACATGTAGATGCCCCCGCCATGCACAGTGTTTTCATCTATGATCTTATTTCAGATATTGCAGTGATCTTATCAATGATCTCATCAATAGTGTCATTGAACATGCCATGAGTGATGTAATACGAGGTCATTAGCAGTGCACGGCGAGGGTGCAAGTTATATTTCCTTTAGGGCACGAGTTATAGTTACTTGAGATAACTATAAATGATTAATTTTAGGAGTTATGTTAGTTTAAAACAGTATGTTTTAACTGACATTTTCACCTAACTATAATGTCCCTTTAACTTTTTTTTTTTTTTTTTTCTTGTGCGAAATTTTATATGGTGTTACAATATAATGGGTGACACCCTTTAGGTAAGGCAGACCTATTGACTTTGTCAATGGGTCGGGGCACCAACATATTAAGTGGGCCAATTGCTTTACAAAGAAGTCAGCATATCAACATATATAAAATACACCTATTCTCTTTGTAGAAAAAAAAAATACCAAGAACATAATGAAATGTGTGTTTCATTAATTCACTCAATGAAATAATTTAAGTTATTGTCATACAAACAAAAAGTTTTATATTAGAAAAAATAAACATGTCATTGAGTCTTTTTTTTAAGCAATATCCAAGCTACTAATTTCAGCTCTAGAATAACCACAATTGGGCTCTACACTCTAGCTCAAGAGCATAGAGCGCCATGTAGGCTTGCTTTCATGAATCTTTTCAGTAACCCAGGAGACTTACTGTTTTTTTTTTTTTCATTTTTTTTTTTTTTCTCATTTTTTTCCACCCTTCTTTCTATTTTTTTTCCTCTATTTTGGGGGCCTGCTGTATTCCCTGCATCCACCAAAACATTAAAAAATTATTGGTGGTGCCAAGCCCCCTCTTTGGGGCACCAACTGTAAAGTCCTCACAGGGCATTATGGGGTCTGCTCTGGCAGAAGCAGTGGATATGAAATGAGTGGCTACAGGGCTCATTTTATATTCACTGCTATGCCTTCCACTCCCTTGATGCTATTTTCTTAATTTTTAATATAGGCAGTATGGGGAGCTTATCTTATTTTTAATATTTTAATATAGGCAGTGTGGGGAGACCACTCCACGCTAAATTTTATTTTTATGGGCAGTGCAGAAAGCCCACCCAGCCAAACAGGCTGTGGGGGAAGGCCCATGACTCCCTGCAGCCCTGCTGGCTCCCCTACTAGCACTCTTCGTGGTGTTGGTGGGAGCCATTATTTCTACTTGAGCACACAAAAAAGCACTTTTTTGAAAGTTTCACAAAAATTTGTCAAACACCACCAAACTTATTAGCAAAGCTAAAAAGCCATTTCCTCTCGGAACACAGTCCTAACAATAACCATGTAGTGGCAACTGCCACTAGGCAATACATTTATGTGTAATGTGTGTGTGTGTGTGTGTGTGTGTGTGTGTGTGTGTGTGTGTGTGTGTGTATATATATATATATATATATATATATATATATATATATATCTCTGTTAAAAAAAAAAAAAACAATTATGCAGCTTTGAACATAGATTATATTACGAAAAATACTACTTTTTGTAAAAGGTGTCAGAAGTTTTTGAAGCTGTTCTCTATGAGGTGCAACTAACAATGGTCACTGATTTGCGTTAGAATGTTCAAGTTTTAACTTATGTAAGTAGAATAAATATTAAACAACAAACAATGGTTTACCGATGTAGAGTAGTTTGCAGTTATGACAATGAGAAGCAGATTTCAGTTTTTCAATGTACGCGGTCTGTTCATATAAACTTAGATGATTATGATCCCTTGAGATAGTCCCTAGAAGGTATGAAAGCTGCAAGGGTTAATCAAAGGCACATACTTTTCTTTGAGGAACATCTGAAGAAGGTCTCAGGCACTGAGTTCGGACCCCAGTTACAAGAAACCTTGTTAATTCTAAGGACTCTATCTTGGTGATACTTGGAGCTCTTGAGTATTAGGTGGTTGCGTGCATCTGATGAGCTTCAACGCAGTGAACATTTGAGTTCTACAGAGTTTAGCAGAGGTCTCGATTTAGTTGACAGGCTTAGATGGGTTGGACCTGTCTGAGGATAACATTTTGGGTATAGACAACATGGACTGGAACCTTTTGGGTGCCTGTATGCACTGGGCAGGTAACTGGGTGAAGGAAAGGAGGACTATTGGTCAAAGGTTGAGGAGCAGGAACTTCACCTTGTTTGGAGAGGGGGTGAAGTGGATGCAAATCTATTGTTAGGAGAAGGTTTAAATGGGATGAGATTGAAGAAGCCTTCATCGCTCTTTTACTTAATGCAGTGTGAGACGACGCACAGAGTCTAGTATTTCTGAGCATGCCAAGAGAACGTTGGGTTACTTGAAACAAAGGTAGTCTGAGTCTCCTGTGTGACTGCAGGTAGCAACAAGTGCCAATGTAGAAATGGCTGTACCTGTGTTTGTTTTTTTTTTTTTAAAAAATTATTTTTGTGTTTTTTGATCCAGACAAAAACTGTTTGTTGTCTAAGTGGAAGTTATGATACGTGTTGGTACCTTGTTTTATGTCTTAGTTTCTGATCACTATTGTTTTTGTTGATTTGGAGTTTTCCTTCTATTGTTTGTTTTTTTTGTAGCTCATAATTGGTCCAGTTTTGTTTAAACAACCTGTTCCTGTTGAAGCTCTCCGACGCTCATGAGACTACACTAAACTTCAAATAAATATTATGCTGAAAGGCCCCATCTCCGGGTGCTTGTTGCATCAGTGTGATTGGGTGTATCTTATCCTTGGATTCCAGGGGTAAGCATTACCTGTAATTTAGAAAAAATGGCCATTGTCTCCCTCAGATTCTTCTTAAACTAGTATTTAAAACCCATAAACTGTATTTGCATTTGAGGGAACTTGAATGTCTTGCACATTTGTCTCTTTACTTAAGCATCTATTCAAATTTATCGGGAGTCTTTAGTGTTGTTCATTGCATATGTCTCGGTGTGTGTTTAAGGTGGGAAGGAAAATATCCTTAGTGTTGGGCTGTTTTAAAAAAAAAAAAAAAAAAAAAAAAAAAACTTGCAGTTCAGTGTTGCATGATTAATAAGTTCAGCAGCTTAATAAGTCAATGTTACCTGTATTTGCATACAGCTTTCGAAATAAGTAGAATATTATTTCATTATTTATCTAAAGGTGAGTGTTTTTCTTTAGGGTCGAGCGCAAAGCGCTCTGTCCATGGTATAATTTCAGTTGGCTTTTAACCACGTCCATCACGTTGGTTGTTGGGCTTGCCTTTGAAAATTTGCTTGATTTAATTAGTGAAAGGCATGCATATGTCATGCGTTTTCTAGGGTTTAGCCTGCCTCCAGCGCACCGGCAACTACTGAAAACATACGAGGCTCAATGTTTCCAGTATGGTTTCTAGACTACTTTTTCTCTATTTTGTAGGAAGCACCATCTCGCTGGGCAGTAGTAGAGCGATTTACATGACATTGACCCTGTTACATGGATATTTGCACGTTTGCCGGTTACGTGGATAATTATACTTTTTTGCTGATACGTTTTACTGCAAGTGAACTTCTGTCTCCTTTTGTGTGTCTGCTTTGTGCTCATGGCGGCCGTCTGCTCGCACATGTGAAACTGTTTTACTTTTAATTTTCACTTTATGTGGCAAGAAAAGTCTGGTTAGAAGTTTACAACGCTAACAGCTTTAACTCGCGCAAACGTGAGACCCAATGCATTGCAAGTGCTTGTGGTTTTTTTTTTTTTTTTTTTTTTTTTACATAGAAAATATCTGAACAATTTTTCATCTGCAGAAAGAAGGAAACATTATAGTTTAATCTGACTTGATGTTCAGATGGACCAGACATTAGCAAAGCCAGTATGGTTTTCCTTGGCAGATATTTCTCCACCCAAACGCAGCTGCAATATGCTTACAATAAAAATAAAAACAAATTGCATTTTAAAAAGTATCCCATACATATAGTTTTAGTAGTGCAAGTGGTTGCAAGCAGACAGGTGTACTAAGATGTGGTATGGAAAATCTTTTATGGTTTGGATATTATTGCAAAGAAAAGGGATTATTGGCTTTTGCTGCTGTAACCTGAAGACATAGTTTAAATACAATAATGACATAAGTGGGGGAAAACAATTATGGCATAGTATAACCCACGCCTTGGTATTGTCCTACCTGAATTGGTACTGAAATAAACTCCTTTTTAATCGGATGGGCGCCTGAGCAAGAAAAAAGGGTCTCACAGTGCATGAGATCCAATGGCTGAAATAGCCCGACCATTGCCCAATTCTGTATGCATTGTTTGGTAGAAACAAAGGACAGTTGAACAGACCAGTGGATTAAGAGGAGTGATTCAAAGCCCTTGTAAATATGTTTTTTATTTATTTTAATGTTAAGCTTATGAAGCTGTCTCTTGGTATGCCTAAAAAAAAAAAAAAAAGGTTAGTTCAGTCAGGTGAATGGAATTTTGGTGGTACTACTGGTTCTTTGTGGGTAAAATTTATTTTTATGTACTGAGGTAATCCTTGCATCAAATGATGCTTGAAGGGCCAGGAATGGATGATACAAAATAAATATGGCCTTTTGTCACTTAATATTTCATTTTCTACACCTGCATACATCTTTATATAATAAGAGTGGAGTCTGCTGAAAGGGCAGTCGTGAAGGAACATTAACCTATGGGTACCTCATGAAGATAACTGGTTGAGTCAGGTACAGTATATGAATCACATGTCCAAATGTTTGAGCAAGAGCCACATCGAAGGATAAGGTATTTGCCAAAGGCCAGTGCTTAATTTGTACATTTTTAAAAAAAATAGTGCCAGGGTCCTTGCCAGGGTGCCACTGCAACTTGCCCCACAAAGTGCCCCTACCAGTGCTGACAATGACAATACCAACACAGCTACTAACCTTCACACTCCTACAAGTGTGACGAGTCAGACTATTCCAAGCCCTCAAAGATACGAGAATGGCCTGGGCGGTAGCCATTATTCATTTTTAATGTGTATTGAATTAATAAACAAGTTTAGTTTGACTTCTCTTTAAATTGGTCTAAGAGCGCCACAATATGGCAGAATGCCATAAGTGCTGGTTTTTACAATTAAGTGTCTGTGCCAAGCACCACAAACAACTGCCTCAAATACAGCACTGCGCTACTCTTGTTCTGTTGTCAGGTGTATGGTAGGTTAGGTGATAAATATAGGGAAACGTCGGAAAGATCACAATCTTTGAACAGAGAAGGCATGGTCCATCTGTAGTCTGCTTCAGTGCAAAAAAACGACCTCTGAGATGTTAGGAGTATGAAAACCTAGTGTAAACTACTCTGAATACAGCATTTGATGCCATCGAGAAGGCAGCTATGGAGGATGGTATCTGTATTTATGTTGCACTGTCTTTAAGCTGGTACATTCACTCATCATTCATGCACGATTTCATCAGTTTATAGGTTTCTTCCACATCAAAAAGAAAAGCAACAAGCATTTGCAATGCATTGGGTCTTGCATTTGCTAGAGTTAGAGCTATTACCGTTGTAAACTCCAAACCGGACTTTTATTGCCACCCAAACTGAATATTAAAAGTAAAACAGTTTCACATAAGCGAGCCAAGCCACGTCCGCCATGAGCGTGAAGAGTAACGCAAAAGGAAAAAGAAGTTTGCTCGCAGTTGAACTTATCGGCAAAAGTGCAATTAGCCATAAAGCACGGGCGATGACCAAGGCGGTAACAAAACTTCCCCATGGAGACACAAATGTAAGCCATTTACCAATGTCCTCAAGGGATTCTTGAATGGCAAGCCCACGAGTGAGTGGTAGTGATGGGCATGAGGTGGGCTTGGTTAAAAGCCCAGATACATACCAACATGTCGGAAAAGCAGTGCTTGCGTGCTGTTATGCTCGACCTAAAAAACAGTGGTCTCCCTCTATATGGGGGCTGGAGTTGTCCCGTATCCCTGCTTTGTGTGCTTCTCACCCACCTTGATGCCCACTGCCACATCTGCTGAATGTATGAGGAAGTGACAAAGAAAATTAGAAGGCAGGGCACCTTGCTGCTTTCATTAATGTGTCCTTTCATTGCATAACCGCATTTGCGCGCGCGCGTGTGTGCGTGTGTTACAGGTTGTTTTTCTTCGAAGAAGTCTTTTCGAGTCACGAGACCGAGGGACTCCTCCCATTTCGGGTCCATTGCGCATGGGCGTCGACTCCATCTTAGATTGTTTTTTTTTTTCCTGCCATCGGGTTCGGACGTGTTCCTTTTCGCATATATATATATATATATATATACACACACACACACACACACGGTTAGGTTTAAATATTTTAATCAGATATGTATAAATATGTATTTACGCATAACCTTTTGAAGGTGGGCGCCACCAGTTGCACATTGTGTGCCAACAACTCCCAAAATTCACTTCTAGAGAAGCCACTACCAAAGACATTATCTGTTGAAGTTAACAATTAAATCTCTCCATGTTATGTTAAGGAAACTTTTTGTAGTGCACACACCTATGTATAGGTCCAGAAATAATACAAACATGCCTGTGAAGTAAAGGCACTCCCGATGTAACGGTTAGCAAAGTAACAACTCCTACTCCACTGCACCGTCTGGTGCTTGCGGTCAGGAGATGAAAACTGACAAATTGGGTTAAACTAGTCTGTGATGTTTGACGCTTTCAGAGTTGCTTGTAACACCTGGGTACCACCCTGCATCAACTGTACTACCTTCAGTTAACAATTAGAGGGCCAACACTTGACTACTCTAACGTACAAACCATCTAAATGTTTCACCATTGATAGTTTGCTTCTGGCCACATAAGACTCCAAGAACCTCCTAGCTGGGTGGAGTTAAGCTTCTCTTTACCCATTACATCTGAAACTTGGAATACGGTTGATGCTCTTCTCCTAAGAACATTTCTAGTTGCTTCTACCTCTTGATGCACCACCAACAGTATTTGCACCGCTGCAGTTTTCGTGATGGGGCTTGCACCATGATGTTCAGCCAGTGTCTTCAAACACTATGTAATCCGCCTAACATCTCCCATATAGGCCAATCTAGATCCATCAATTTTTTAAACTATGCGGTTTGAAAAGGTGTCCATGAGCCTGGTGCCAGTTTGAGTGCTTTGTGATGTCGCCTAGTGTGTGAATCTCTATATAAAAGATACATTGCTTCCCAAAACATTCATTATGGATTAACCTTTCCAAACTGGGCCACTCTAAATGGTAGGAGTTTGCTCTTGTGCCGTGTTCAGGGGAAGCATTGGAGAGCCTCTCTACTGAAAATATCTTGGGTCGAGTAAAGAGCCCTTGCCATGTCCTGTGATTCATTACAAGAAATAATGTACATCTTCAGTATTGCAAAACGGATTCTTAATTCATTGTTTTAAGCGCTGTAAGTTAACATTTCTGGTGGAAAGTGATTTTCCTTGTGATGGGGAAAGGATGCTGAAGCACACCCTTTCATCTAGTGTGGGTCACATGATTGTTCAAGAGCTGGTCAGACCAGTATTATTTCTTCTCCTTCCGGATGCAGTCTGCTCGCTTCATAACCTTGTATGCCCGAGGGAGCAGCTGCCTTGCTCTTTTAAGAGTGGGGTCTGAATCTTGAAGTGTTCGGGGTGGGGCACCCCGTCCTGCACAGGTCTGAGATGGGACTGTCCGACCCTGTCCACGGGAGAGGATGGGGCTTGGGGAGAGGGTGGCACAGACCAGCCAGGGTCTGGTGGGCCCCAGCCGTAGTGGGAGTTGTTAGTTGCCTCTGGTGTCTTGGAATCTGTTTTCCTAAATTCTGCAAACCTGGCAAAGTAACCCCTTCCTCGCGTGACTCAGGGTAACAAGGATAAGATAGCGTCCGAGTTACAGACTACAACTCCGTCAACCAGCTGGCCCAATAACTCACTGTTCAGCCCCGCGCTAGTCTTGGCAAAAAGAGAAGTGATTTACTACCCCAACAGAGCACAATACTGCACTCTAAGCTGGGTTCAGCAGCAGGGCTCTGCAGCAAGTGGTCTTAGCCTGGCTGTACCGTTTTTACACCAACTGCAGAGAACTATTAACAGTGCAAGGAGCCTGGGCAGGAATCGGGCACAGATGCACGCTTACAATCTGGGTTTGGGTGCTCAGTGAGCTCCCTAATGCGATTGAATATCTTTCTGAAGAGTCTCTCAGCCTGACTTCAGGCTTCGTGCTACCTGTCAATTCATACACACACAATTATTTTTCATACTGCGCACGCTCTTAGCCTGCACCTTGTTTTTTACTGTCAAATGCCAATTTCTGGTTTAGACGTGATCAAGTAACTGGTATAGTTGTCTGGTTTCTCCTCAAAAGGGATGCATTTACTCCAGAAGAGATGGGGGCCTGCGGCTGACTTTAGAAACGAGATACATGATTGCAGAAGATCCTTTAGTCAGTGGTGTTAAAGGTGCATTGGATCCTGATGCAAGGAAGACTCCATTGTCCCTTTCACATGCCCCCTTCCCTTAAAAACACCTCTGACTCCTGTTTACTAGGGAAAGACCGCGGTAATTGGGTGTATGGACCCCAAACTTCCCTGGACCCTGATGCTCTTGTATTCACTGCACTGATAGCTATGACCTGGTCCGTTTTTTTTTCTTTTTCATATTGTATAGCAGTTGAGCAATATACATCAAGCAGCACCTGATAACCGCCAAATCTGACCAGGCAAAACAGTTATTTATATTAATGAAATCGCTTAGGGAGTTATGCAGCACGGGACGGCCAAATTATGCGGCAAAGTTGACTAATTTATGCGGCAAGACAAAGCAAATTAGGTGCTACGATGCACCACACTCTGATAGTATTATCTGATTGTTTCCTCATTTTTACCCTTAATACTGTCTGGGTATAAGTTGCACCTCGTTACCAGTTTAACACCTAAATATAGCAATAACCACCAGAAAGGTGACCAGTCAACCTTTGCAAAGGCCTTTCCTCTGTGCAGCCACACGTGTTATTGCAGCTTTAGTAACTTTTGAACAGTTTGAGCTAGAAACGTATTTTTCTGCTAAAATCTGCAGAGTATGCAGCAGATGATTGTGTGGCAAATCCATATTTACGAAAAACGCAGCAACCACACAATTGCATAACTCCAGTGGCCGTGCTTACAGTCCGTGTCATCGGATTCCCTATGTTCTGTCTGTTGCTCCCTGAGGTGCAGAAGGGGGCCAGGGTGTTATTAACCAATGTTTGATAAATCTTGAGATGCCCATGGTCTCTAAATGTTCCATAGCAACTCTGGATTCCAGTGGATTGTGTTTAGGAAGGGCTGTGAGGTCTTTGGTGTGAGCCTATATGGCATGGCGGACCTGTAGGTATTTGTAGAATTGTGACTTTGACATGTCATGCTCCTCTGCTAGGTATGTGAAGCAGCGGATGTGGTCCCGGTCTCAAGTCACCCACCCACCCTTGCTATCCCAATCCGTCCTCTAGGCAAAATCTTGGTAGTTCCACAATGTGTTTGTTTAAAGTTCCGTGCTGTAATGGGGTTTTGGCAGTCAGGACCCCCTCCCAACCAGTTCAACGTCCTTCCTAATTCCAGCATTTTATCTTTAGTTGTTGTGATCAGGGGGAGGTGAGGACATTTGTTAGAAATATATCTGTCTTTGGCTCCTAACTGCAGAGCTTTGTTTCCGCTTCTCCTCCAAAGTACTTCTCACATTCTGGGCAAGCATCTTTGGAATCTCTTCCAGGATTTGATCTGTAAGGACGATGCTACAACATTGCTCTTACTTCCTTGTCTGCCCTTGTCGTCTTCGCTAAGAGTAGTGGAGCCAAAAAGGTAGATTATTTAAAATCTGATCTTTAGACCGGATCTGCACTTATAGGTAGCCTCATTAGTCAGGGCTTTGTATTGCATTGTGAGGGTACTAAAAGCATGGCACCAGTTGGAAAAATGCAAGAAAATATGGACTGGGGGGGTTGGCGATGGCTGTCCCAAAGATGAACAAATTTGGGGATTGGCGATGTAGAGGTCTCTCATAGGTTACTTCTGTCAGGTTTTGTTTCTATTAATTACATTGTTCTCATCAAGCTGTGCAAAAGAAGTTCTCGGCGAGCACATTGAACATTGCCCAAGACAATTCAAGCATTTACTTTGCAGCCTTAAGACAAGCTTGGGTTGCAGGAGCACTGTATAAAACTGTTAAAAAAGAAAATGGAGCCACTGCATGATTTCTTTCTGTGCATGCTACATAACTTTGAGTGTGCTCACCTTCATATTTCCCCCCCCCCCCCCAGAAATGCTGTCCTAAAGATCCAAAATTGGGAGATTCTGTGTGTTAGCCAGCTGGCCAGTTTTTAGGTCGAGTGCACAAGCGCTTTAACCTGTTCTAAATATTGTGGGGTTTTAACCACGCCCACCGCACACCCCTCACTTTCACTCGTTCCTGGGCTTGCCTTTCAAAAACCCTTTATCATTGGTAAATGCTTTACTTTTGTCCCTCCTTGGGGCGGTCTTGCTACTGTCTTGCAGACTGCCCCTGTTACATTGATAATTGCACGTTTGCTGTTACATTTGATTGTGAGCAAACTTCTTTTTCTTTTTGTGTCTCTCCTTCGCGCTCATGGTGGCCATGGCGCTTTGAATCGGTTAGCTCATGTCAACTGTTTTACTTTTCATTTTCAATTTTAAGTGGCAAGAAAAGTCCAGTTAGGAATTTACAACGCTAATAGGTCTAAATTGAGCAGACTTGAGACCCATTGCATTGCTAATGTTTGTTTAGGATCGAGCCTGCGAATACCCAGTTCAATTATGTGCATCAAACTTACCTATCACCCCACTGCATCACACGTATGTTCCCCCCCCCCAATCACCACAGGTCTGCCCTAGGTGTGCAAATTCCGATGCCAATTTCTATCATATGACTTGGGATTGTCCATCGATCCACACTACTTGGGACGATATCATAACCCTGTTGTCGGAATGGACGGCAATTAAGCTCCCTTTCACTCCGGAACTATGCTTGCTAGGCATAGGCCCCCTCCCAAAAAAACGGAAGCACCCTCTGAGATGCATAGCCCTGGCGCTGGTGATATACAGACGCCTAATAGCTATGCATTGGAAAGCCCCAGCAGCCCCTGGGATTGACTTGTGGCGCTCAGAATTGCTGCGTTTGGCCAGAGCCGAGGCTCGCACACTGCAATCACTATTGGCCAAGGGGATCCAGATTAAGGGACTGAATACTTGGAACTCCTTGGTCACAAAACTCGAAAACAAAGATGATGTACGCCCACCATGATCTTCCCAATAGATAAATCAAAAAAATAAAATATAAAAAAAAAAAGGAAAAAAAAAAAAAACAAATACACTCCTAACACTATAAACAGCAACACCTGTGTCAACTCCAAACTTCTACTGCTTCCCCAGAACGCCCCTCCACAAATTAAACAACCCACTAAGCACAAAAAAAAGGAATGGATATACCCTGAGTGGGGGGGTTGGAGGTCCCGGACGCGCGCTCAACTGGCAATGAGTGCCTCTGGGCTGCTCCCCCCTCCGATGTGTGACCGTGGTCGGGATGTCCCCGATGCCCCCCTCCCGTCCCGGCCCTCCCAAACTCCCTCACCCTATTGATAATTTTCTTGTTTTATTCTTCTCATACAACATAGTTCTCCCAAATTAGTTTCCCCCTTCCTCGTTCCACTTACAGGGTGCTCGCCAACATCCTTTTTAACAACCTGTGGCTCCCACGAGCACTGCCACATATGGATAAACTATTGTAACCATAAGATCTAGGGGAAAACTGCATGAAGCGCATGGCATTACGTTGATTTGTATATTCACACTATGTTATTACTTTTACTTTTTTCTTCTTTGTGTTAAATAAAATAAAAACATATTTAAAAAAAAAAAAAGGATCGAGCCTGCGAGAGCATGTGCTAGCGCGTGCGCCTCGCTTGTAAGACACAATTGTATACAGTAAGGGCTTAGAGCCCAACCATTGCTTTACGATTTGTTGGCTGCACCTCACTCTTCTTTTCAGCCTCCTTAAGTGGGCAGTGTAGCCACAACAACATTTTTGATCATTGCTGCGGACCAAGCACAGATTAACTAGAATCAATTAGTGCCCGTCCGCTGCTCCTGCTGCGATGTTGACACTATTTCTTTCCCCTCCCGCTATCTCTGCCTGATGCTCCTTCCATAGCGCTTGCACTTTTTTTTTTCTTGTTTTACAACACTACTTGGTCAAACTTCACTTTAGTAATAGAATAATGGTCTGGGCAGTAGTTGCCAAAATATGCTGAAGGAACAAGATCCCTGCTCACTGACATATCTTACATTTTTCCAGGGGCGTTCCTAGAATAGGATGAACTGCCAGTGCCTCACCTGCCACATGTCGTAGTACCCATGCCAGTGGTGGAAGTAAATGCTCCTTTAGGGGTATGCGATGCACTGTGGTGGCTGTTGAATTTTGGTGGCTTGCAGTTGTGTTTGGTGAAGATTGTAAGGGCCATCAATAGCCACCAAATATTGCTCATGATCAAGCTTAAATAGCTCCAGGAGGAGCTGGACCCCTCCCAAGAAAATGTTGTGCAACACATTGTACATTTTATACCATCATTTTCACCTCAATTGTCAGCAGAAAATGCAGGCTCTGAAGAAACTCATTAAGTAATCCAATAGCCAAGCAAACACAACATAAAAGTATCAACAATGCAATGCCTGGAATGCGGCCAGTACCCAGGTATCCGCTTCAGGTACATAGGCTGTGTTTAGGTTCACCGCCCGTTTTCATTCCGTCTCATACATGTTCTTTGTGTTGGTCCACCCATTCTCTCCATGTTGCTTCGGCCCCACATCTGGGCGCCCATTGTTGCTTTCTCCCCTCTGTGCTTAATTCTCCTCCACCCTTGCCACCCCCAGTTTCTCACCTCAAAATACTTTTCTTTGTTTTTTTTTTTTTTTCTTTCTTTTAGTTAATCGTCCAACTCAGATCGGTCAATAAAAAGGAAAATAACGCCCCACATTATTTGGCCCCGATGCTGGGCTGCATGGCTGTGCATATTTACTACTCTTCCGATGCTAGAATCACTGACAAAGCCAAAAGGTCCCAAAGGCGAGACCTATTGGTTTTGCCAGTACTTGTTAGTGATTGTAACTCGTATGATGATTTCCGCAAAAATCGTGTCTGGATTTGCAAGATACTTCAAGTTACTACCAGAGTAGGTGTAGCAAGAGCTCCTGGTATGAGTGAAGAGGTTTCATGACTTTTGTCTGTTTTCAGAATTTAATTAGCTTAGTTTCCTGTATCCCACACTACATAGGCCCTGTGCTTGTTAATTCAACATATGCTCACTCTTTTGATATTGTTTCCCTTTCTAATGTCTATTTTATTTTAATCTAGAAATGCCACAGCAGTGTTCCCAGGATATGGAGCTGAAAGCCACCCTTTGCTTGCCCCTGGTCCTGGGCAACCAGGTATTTGTCTTTTTATTTTAATTTCTTGTTTGTGAAACATACAGCTATGCTCCATCCACACCAGGGCACTGTGCTTGGAAGCATACAGGATGAGTGTCTGTGAGCCTGGGTGCAGGCCTGAAAGTCTTTCCTTGTTCCATCATGGCTTCCCCAGAAGTCTTTTTATTTCCATTCTATAGGATACCTCCTCGACAGTGCAGATAGGTGGGAAAAGGTTTGTTTGAGCAAAGACCTTGAATTCTGGAGCATGAACTAGGCCTTCCTGGTGCTGAAATGGTAATAACACACCTATCTAGGTGTCTCGTTAACCCTTAAGGAATAAATATGTGTTTCTGGAAACTTTAAAAGTTTGTGAAAAGATCCAAGTTAACTGGTTACCAATAGATAAGCGTGTTCAATTTAAAACCATGTGCTACATGCATAAGACGTTGAATAGATGCAGCCCCACTTACTTAAATGCTCTGAGATATTTCTACACCCCCCCCCCCCCCCCCTTAACGAAACTGTTTACTGTAGGAGTCAACACCCGGCTATTATGCTGCATTTGCGTTTATTGGTCCAACCCTATGGCATTCTCTTCCTCCTGAACTTCCTGTCTGTTCCTTTTTGTCGGATTTCCGTAGGTTGCTGATGGTTATTTTAAAATATCTGTCTTCCACTTCCTTATAGCAGCACTGGAAACCCCCAAATGGGGTAGCCACCTGCTTTACAGATTCATAGATGGATAGAAGTTCAAATTGATGCAAAAAATTCCAATTCTTTTGCGACACAGACTTGTCCCCCCACAGTGTGCTTCAGAGAAAAGTGCGCCTAGTAATAGGTTGGCCGACTGAGATCTCATTGATCTTCTCGGAATGTTTATCTTGAAATTACTTTTTGAGTAATGTTCATGGGCAGACCAATGATGAGTTTTTGACCTTACACAATCTTTAAAAAAAAAAAATTAAAAAAAAATCGTAATTTAATTAGAAGCATATGTAAGGACTTTAGGTGATCGGATATGTGAGTTGTTGCTTTGCCCCAATGAAGTGAGCAGTGGCATTTTAAATGGATTTTAATCTTGTGATTTAGATGTGTAGGGAGTTAAATACAGGGGTCTAATCAAGAAATTGCTAGTTCCTGGACCACCAATTTCTTAGCCCTTTGGGAAGTTAAAAAATAAGTTTTCTTTTTTTTTTTTTTTTTCCCCAATGGTCTGCCTGGACAGTGCAACTGTCGCCACACAATTACGTGAACATCATTTTGGGGGCCAGAAAAAACATTTTGATCGCGCAAATGTTTTGTGCTTCCACAAAGTTCTTGTCCTCCAGGCAGCTGTGATTGATTTTTATATTTATATATATATATATATATATATATATATATATAATTTTTTTTTTTTTTTTTTTTAATTATTTAACCAACTGGCTGAGCTTGAACTTTCAGGGGCACCTGCATGACATTGAGATGCTGTAAAGTGTTTTAGATATATATTGAGTTTGTTGTTTTCTGTAATCAGCAAAGATGGGAAGAGGGCATTTTCATAAAACTACAGGGACTTTTAGGTCTGGCTTGACAGCGAAGCTGTCTGCTCACCTTTTTAAGCTACAGCTAAATTATTCTACAGTTCTTACGCAAATATATGTTAATTTCCATACTATTTACTTGTAATGCTTATCATTACCATACAACAATCCTTTAAAGCCCGACTTATTGTCATTACCAGTGCTTGTTTTTTTAAGGTATGGAACCTAAGAAAGCATGTGGAAGACTATTTTTCAGTGTGATTATTTTTTTTTTTTTTTTTTTTTTTTAATACCAAAATGGCTTTGTAGTCTCGGGTTCATTGCACACTCGATGGGAACCAGGGGCTGACCCAGTTTTTTTTGCCCACCAACATGAGGACTGAAGACGTACTGCCAAATGAAAGTAACTCGTTTTGTCTGCTTTGAGACGGTTTGCAGTTAGTCATGTCATGACAGGCACTCTAGGTTTCTTACAGGCAGATGACTAACTTTAAGGTGTGGGACAGATATGAACAGCTCGGTCTAACCGGTGTCTGCCATAATAAGCAGAGTGCCTACAACTGCTAATTATGTTGTTTTCAGCCCTCGAGGGCCCTCTGCAGCCCCTTCTTTCCCTCGATTGTTATCCAGGAATCCTGTTTAGAGGACTTGAAGCGCATGTGATTGCCTGCTCTACAGCTCAGTGTCGTAAGCAGTCATGCGACAGTCACAGGTTGCTCACAATGTGATTGGTCGAGCTAAATTCAGCCTCGTACAATGCTGAATGAACAAAGCCAGTGCACACCACGCCATTGGCCGTATCTTCTATAAAAAAATGTCCCTTTATGTTTCTACCTGGTGAGCTTTTTGGAGGGCTTTGGAAATCTGAGCTTCTGGCGGTAAATCTTTAAAACAGAAGTGTACTTAAAAAAAAAAAAAAGAGTGCTTGTGACGGCAGTTCTGGCAATTCACAGTTTTGCCCTGGGGTGCTATCTAAATGTGCCTGCCTGGATTGAGATTTGTGAGAAGGAAGCCGCACATGTGCCAGCATGAAACACTTAACTCACTGACCTCTTTCGCTGGCTCGTGGGAAGAGATCACACTGACGTCAAAAGGAATTGGGGTAAATATTTAGGGGGATAATTTAGGTCCCGGCAGCTCCTAAGATGCCAAAAGGGAGAGGGGAGATGCTTGACCCTATGCTTTTGTATAGTCTACTGGTCCCACTTTATTGACAATTTAGGAACCCACTAACTCAATTTTTCATACTGGGGCAGTTCGTCACCTCGCTTTTCGGGAATGTCCAGGGGCAAGCCGCTGCAGAAGCCTCCAGGGGACCCCAACCCTTCCGGGGGGCGGGGGGCGTTCAGCCCACGGCCAATAAATATCTGTGAGATATGGGAGTCCCCGGGGCCCCTCATCACACTCTGGAAGGACGCACCACCGCTTTGCGTCATTCCACTGCAAATGTATATACATTGATAATGGCTGCTTTCAAACTGGCTCTTTAATTGGGCACTGGACAGGATTACCATGTTTAGAAGTGGCCCAGAGGAAGGAATTCGATGCTTGTTTAAGATGTGCTGATACCAGTTAAGAAAGGCCATCGATAACAGAGCTGGGAGGGAGGATGTCGGCTGATCTCAGATGCTCGAGGGCAGCCTTTCAGTAAACCGTGCAAGATTCCGCTTAAATTCCTGCCCAGCTAGCTTCCTGTTACAAAGCAACGTTTTGACTTGTACGTGGCTCCGAATTGTGTGCCCTACTAAAATCGAATGCAGACGTTTTAAAGACTATGCATTTAATCTATACATGTTCTACAGAAAATCCACAGAATTACACTAAACGATCTTTCGCACCTCGAAAAAAATAAATTCCCGGTAGACGTGTCATTATCAATGACAACGTTCACAGTGTGCAATCACCCTCCGCATCTCCTGCCCTTCAGTGTACACGATACAGCTTTGTGTACACGAGAGCTGAATGTGCAGCAGAAAGCTATATTATAAAATCCAAGGTTCCCTACCCAAATGTTTTAGATGCAGCGAGGTGAGGAATCCCATGAGAGGATCTAAAAGCTGGATCAAATTAAATATGAATTTGATAGCCAAAAAATGTTGCCGAACTCTCAATCCGAGAAACACTTTGTTGCAATGTAAGCAACCCAATTGTACTAAACTTTCAGAACCACACATGGGCCTTCATCGGATGTCACAGCACTTAACGAGTTGGCTCGTGAAGTCTCATTTACAACATTTTCAGGTTTATTTTCGTGAAGATTTCTCAATCTTAAAACCAAAACGTGCACTTGTGTATATGGCAAGTGCCGGGGCGCTGCTGTAGAAGATTTCCAGTTGTCGCCTGGTATCATCGTCGCCAGAATACTTGGCAGCGGAAGTGATGTCCTGTAGTTTGAGATGGATGACATCACAGGTTGACCTTGCTCACCTTTAAATATGACTTGAATATGACATCATACTTTTTTTATTTTAAATTCTTTTTAACAAACCTAGTAGTCGAAATGCGCAGACGGCCAGATACTAAGACGAGCATTAGTTAAAGACATTCTTGCATGCAACACGTCTTTATTGGAAAATTCAAATAGATTGTTAAGTATTAGCTTATTGCACGCACCAGTGTAGAGCAGCGATTGTGCCAATGAAAGACCAGTCTGTCCCTGGTGTGTCAATAACTTCCAGAAGGCGGTAAAGTGGCCCCACGTCATGTGTTATGACTTCTGCCTTTAGCTAAGAACTCTTTGCACACAGAGACCTGTAATAGCGAGGTGGTTCAAATCTTTTGCAGTGCACCTAGGGAAATTGTATTGTGGAATTTCTATAGCACTTTTTTGGTCTCACCTGCTGGCAGCGCATGCACGGTCCATGAGGAAGGGTGTTGTTTACTATTACAAGCTTAGATCCCGCCCATTGCTTACCATTCGTTGGCTTCATTGTCACTCTCCTCTGCAACCTCTTAATTGGTCAGTGCATGCCAGGCTTCCCTTCCTTTTTTTTTTGTGTGACACATGGACCAAGCACAGATTGATGTCAGCTGCTCGTACTGTGATTCAGATACTATTTCTTTCACTGTTGGACTTTTTATATACATTTCAAAAATAATTTTATATTGCTTATCACATACACCTATGCTCAGGACACTTCCTCTCTTTCCAGTTCTCATGCTGCTTTCTCCATTCGTTCTGGTTTTAATCACATTTTCAGATATCGTTTCTCTCTCATACAGCTAAAATAAAATTACATTGTTAGGTGGATCAAGCCGTTATCATGTATAAATGCCACACTAACAACAAATTTACACCTTCATGATGCTTGCAGATGCGCACCTATTTTTGTTGCCTTTCAGCTATTTATCCCCTTTTTGCCTTCTACCATTGCATTGATTTTAAGTTTGGTTCCTCGTTTGTTATCTACACCCACAACTGTACTACTCTATGCTACGCCACTCTACTGTACGACACTCCACTACCTTTTGTCCACACTAAACAGTAGCCACACTGCTATGCAACATGGCTAAAAGACATTGCCGATGCTCTTACGTATGCAAGTCCTGTTGGCCTTGCGAATGCTTCTTTACCTCTTACGATGCCCTTGAAAGTCTGCAAAAACCTAAAGGCAAAATCTATAGAGAAACCAAGGAAAGCTGCAAGAGAGCTTTTATATTTATATGCCCGAAGGTTACTACAACTCGGATTGCACTAACTACCCCACATATTACATCACTCATGACCTCTTCAGTGACATCTTTGATAATATCGCTGCAGCATTTACAATGAAACTGTTAGTGAGAAAACTGCATAGCGGGGTCACAAATTATATTAACGTTCAATACATTTATTATTGGTGAATTTCAGTTTCTTCTTCTTTTTTTTCCAGTTTAAAATGTTACTTAATTACTTACTGGCAGGCTGTTGCCAGTAGGTTGTTATAGTTTGGACCTAGTTTTGATAAGAAAAGTGTTTTTTGTTTTGCCAATAACTGGTGCTGTTTTATTAATCCTGATGAAATTTTCAAAGCTAGTTTGCCTCTCTTTTCAGCTGCGGTCTTGAAAGTTTTGGAGTGATCCATCAAGAGGGGGGCAAGAAAAAGGGGAGGGAGAGGACCCAACGTGTGTTTTTTTTTTTTTTTTTTTTTTTTAATTATTATTTTTTTTATTTTTATTTATTTGTTTTTTTTCCTCCCCATGCAATTTCCCAGTGGGATTTTGAACAGGACTACAGACAGAACCGCTGGATGGAATTACACCAAATTTGGCAGAAAGGTAGTGCTTTGTCCAGAAAGAGCCCTGTTTGTAATTTGGTGTAAATCCAGTCAATAGGTTTGAAGACCTTAAAAGAAAAGCAAATTTGTATGTCTAGAGGCGCAAATCCTCCCAATCTCGTGCAGAGACTTAATTGGCTGCCAACGCTTCAACCAGGAAGTGTTGACAGCCATTTTGGGCCTCTGACTCCGCCTCAAGTCCCGAACAAAAAGAGAAAAAAAAAGGGGGGGGGGGGAGGGTAGGAATACCTTGACACCCCCCACACCCTTGCTGCTAGGGTTCCCCCAGAACCAAACCAGGGCAAATAAGCATATTTTTTTTTCACTTTTGCCTAAAATCTAAGCCGATTCACGAATTTGGCAAAAATGTAAAAGGGGGGTAAAAAAAAAAAACTTGTGGTCTCCCGCACTTCTTAACAATTTACGTGTTCATGTAAAAAGCAGATGGGGACACTCTGGCCCCCATCCTAGGGCTGTTTTGAGCCCCGGGGACCACCAACTCCCTGGGGCTTTAATGAATTATTGAAAGGGGGGGGGGGGTGGCATTCAGACCTCCTCCCTTGGGCTTTTATTAGACCCGGGCACCATCACCTCCCAAGGCTTTACTTAAAAAAAAAAAAATGGAGGGGGGTTGTGAACCCCCCAATCCAACCCACCCTCTCCTGGGGCTTTAGCGTACCCTGGGAAGCACCACCTTCCCAGGCTAAATCTGATAACTACGTAGGGGGGGTGGGGGTGCGGACCCCTAGCCCCAGGGACCACTACATCTCTGGGTCAGAAACATAATTTAAACTGGGAGTGGTCTGCATGGAACCCCCTCCTGGGCCATATACAGCCTCAGAGACCTCCACTTCCCCAAGGTCAGCCCGTGCTAATTGAAGGAAGGGGGCTGCGTGCCCCCACCCCCTTCTTGGAGGCAATAATGGACCTGGAAACCATCATCCCCCAGACCTGGCTCCTGCTAACTCCCGAGGTGCCTAAACTCTGGAGATAGTTTGCATTTGCTCCTATCAAATGAGAACCAACACTAACTCTGCCCCCAGCAAGTAGGAGCTGTAAAACTGCTCCAGCTTCCTAGGAGCAGAGTTTTCATCCTTTTCCCTGCCTGTTGTCAAGCGGGCAGGGATACAGGTGAAAGATTGCTGCAGCACGCAGGGAGCTGAATATTTAGCAGCTCCCTGCATGCGGAAGCAATGCTGGCTTGCGTAGGAGGCGGGGAGCCAGCTGGGACTGGGGTCCCAATGAAAGTACACTGGGGTGCCCTGGGTGGGGCCAGGGCACCCTAGTACAAGTGGGCGGGCACAAGGGAAGTAGGGTCCCCAGGGCAAAAAACTGCTAGGGGAGGGGGGCAGTGCATCCACCACCCCCTTTTTTAAAAATGGCAGCTAGGCCAAAATCATCCTGAAGGTTGTGCCTGGCAATGGGTTGGATGTTCGTGGATGGCGGCCAACCACCGCCGCTCATGGCTTAAGACCACGGATAGCACTGGTTGGGTGATAAGGCTGGATGCAGGGCCTGCCCATAGAGCAGGCCCTGTGGCTAACCCCCACCTTGCACAGCCTTTGGCCATGCATGGCGGTGATTCAATTAAAGTTATTAAATATTAACAGTTAAAAAAAAAAAAGCAATTTACAGAAAAGAAAAAAACAAAGGTTACAGGGACATTACAGTTAGGAAAATGCATTGAAATTCACTGAAAAAAGATGTTACAGGGACGTTATAGTTGGGTTCAGATTTTACACACATAAAAGCGTAGTAGTTAAGCAGTTAGTTATGGTTATCTCAAGTAACTATTACTTGTCCACAGTCCAAACATATAACCAGTGAAGCAAGAGTGTTTTTTGCATAGGCTTATAACACTTGGCTAATAGTGTTCTAGGCGTCAAGCTAACCATTTCTAAAGAGTCATGTCCACAACTAATTGGTTTCTCGCATATATCAATCAACTGCCCAGGCAGGGTTCTGAAGACAAATCTAGAGCTTTGTGATTGGTGTTATTTTTATATATATAATGACATTAACCTGCCCTTGTCGTTCTCCCTGTGGGGGAGAATATTCAGGATTAGATTTCTAATAATCAAAATGCACACTCCTCCTAGTGAAGATGTAAAACTTATATTAAGAACAGGACTTTGTGGGGCAGCTCGATTTATGTTTATCCTTGGCAAGAAATCTCCTAAAACTGAATATCTTCCTGTCTGAGGCATTGCAATATAACCCATATTTAACTAAGGTATTGATGTCCTTCATGTTGAATAACAAACCTAATTGTAGCAGGCATCTGTATAGGGGACTCAGTGTTGGGACAGGGTTTGCGACCCCACCCACACAAAGTGAGCACAACACAGCTTGTGCCAGTAACTGATTGTGAACGTTCCTGCCACTTTGTTGGGAGGGTGAGCAGTCAGCCCATAGCACATCTGTTGATGTAGGTGCAAACAATTTCCTCTCCCCAAAGTGGCTTTAGGAAGTATGAGGCACATTATAAAGACCATTGTAGGAAGTTGGCTCTGTATGTGCTATTTCAAAGTAAGGAATAGCATGCACAGAGTCCAAGGGTTCCCCTTAGAGGTAAAATAGTGGTAAAAAGAGATAATACTAATGCTCTATTTTGTGGTAGTGTGGTCGAGCAGTAGGCTTATCCAAGGAGTAGTGTTAAGCATTTGTTGTACATACACACAGACAATAAATGAGGTACACACACTCAGAGACAAATCCAGCCAATAGGTTTTGTTATAGAAAAATATCTTTTCTTAGTTTATTTTAAGAACCACAGGTTCAAATTTTACATGTGATATCTTGTTTGAAAGGTATTGCAGGTAAGTACTCTAGGAACTTTGAATCATTACTTTAGCATGTACACTTTTCACATAAAACACAATAAGCTGTTTTAAAAGTGGACACTGAGTGCAATTTTCACAGTTCCTGGGGGAGGTAAGTTATTGTTAGTTTTCACAGGTAAGTAAGTCACTTACAGTTCTCAGTTTTTGGTCCAAGGTAGCCCACCGTTGGGGGTTCAGAGCAACCCCAAAGTTATCACACCAGCAGCTCAGGGCCGGTCAGGTGCAAAGGTCAAAGAGGTGCCCAGAACACATAGGCTATAATGGAGAGAAGGGGGTGCCCCGGTTCCAGTCTGCCAGCAGGTAAGTACCCGCGTCTTCGGAGGGCAGACCAGGGGGGTTTTGTAGGGCACCGGGGGGGGACACAAAGTAGCACAGAAAGTACACCCTCAGCAGCGCGGGGGCGGCCGGGTGCAGTGTGCAAACACGCGTCGGGTTTCCTTCAGGTTTCAATGGGAGACCAAGGGGTCTCTTCAGCGATGCAGGCAAGGGGGGGGCTCCTCGGGGTAGCCACCACCTGGGCAAGGGAGAGGCCCTCCTGGGGGTCACTCCTGCACAGAAGTTCCGTTTCTTTAGGGGCTGGGGGCTGTGGGTGCTGGGTCTTTTCCAGCCGTCGGGAAATGGAGTTCAGACAGTCTCGGTCAGGGGGAGCCTGGGGATTCCCTCTGCAGGCGTCGCTGTGGGGGCTCAGGGGGGACAACTTTGGTTACTCAGTCGTAGAGTCGCCGGAGGGTCCTCCCTGAGTTGGTTGTTCTCCACCCGTCGAGTCGGGGTCGCCGGGTGCAGGGTTGCAAGTCTCACGCTTCTTGCGGGGAATTGCAGGGGACTTTAAATCTGCTCCTTGTAACAAAGTTGCAGTTCTTTTGGAGCAGTGCCGCTGTCCTCTGGAGTTTCTTGTCTTTTTCGAAGCAGGGCAGTCCTCAGAGGATTCAGAGGTCGCTGGTCCCTTGGAAAGTGTCGCTGGAGCAGGTTTCTTTGGGAGGCAGGAGACAGGCCGGTAAGTCTGGGGCCAAGGCAGTTGGTGTCTTCTGTTCTTCCTCTGCAGGGGTTTGTCAGCTCGGCAGTCCTTCTTCTTGTAGTTGCAGGAATCTGACTTTTTAGGTTCAGGGAAGCCCTTAAATACTAAATTTAAGGGCGTGTTTAGGTCTGGGGGGTTAGTAGCCAATGGCTACTAGCCCTGAGGGTGGGTACACCCTCTTTGTGCCTCCTCCCAAGGGGAGGGGGGTCACATCCCTAATCCTATTGGGGGAATCCTCCATCTGCAAGATGGAGGATTTCTAAAAGTTAGTCACCTCAGCTCAGGACACCTTAGGGGCTGTCCTGACTGGCCAGTGACTCCTCCTTGTTGTTCTCATTATTTTCTCCGGCCTTGCCGCCTAAAGTGGGGGCCGGGGCCGGAGGGGGCGGGCAACTCCACTAGCTGGAGTGTCCTGCGGGGCTGTGACAAAGGGGTGAGCCTTTGAGGCTCACCGCCAGGTGTTACAGCTCCTGCCTGGGGGAGGTGTTAGCATCTCCACCCAGTGCAGACTTTGTTACTGGCCTCAGAGTGACAAAGGCACTCTCCCCATGGGGCCAGCAACATGTCTCTAGTGTGGCAGGCTGCTGGAACCAGTCAGCCTACACAGATAGTCGGTTAAGTTTCAGGGGGCACCTCTAAGGTGCCCTCTGTGGTGTATTTTACAATAAAATGTACACTGGCATCAGTGTGCATTTATTGTGCTGAGAAGTTTGATACCAAACTTCCCAGTTTTCAGTGTAGCCATTATGGTGCTGTGGAGTTCGTGTAAAACAGACTCCCAGACCATATACTCTTATGGCTACCCTGCACTTACAATGTCTAAGGTTTTGCTTAGACACTGTAGGGGCACAGTGCTCATGCACTGGTACCCTCACCTATGGTATAGTGCACCCTGCCTTAGGGCTGTAAGGCCTGCTAGAGGGGTGTCTTACCTATACTGCATAGGCAGTGAGAGGCTGGCATGGCACCCTGAGGGGAGTGCCATGTCGACTTACTCATTTTGTTCTCACTAGCACACCCAAGCTGGTAAGCAGTGTGTCTGTGCTGAGTGAGGGGTCTCTTAGGGTGGCATAATACATGCTGCAGCCCTTAGACCTTCCCTGGCATCAGGGCCCTTGGTACCAGAGGTACCAGTTACAAGGGACTTATCTGGATGCCAGGGTGTGCCAATTGTGGAATCAAAAGTACAGGTTAGGGAAAGAACACTGGTGCTGGGGCCTGGTTAGCAGGCCTCAGCACACTTTCAATTCAAAACATAGCATCAGCAAAGGCAAAAAGTCAGGGGGTAACCATGCCAAGGAGGCATTTCCTTACACAATACCCCCCCCCCCCCCCCCCAAGCGAAAGAGGATGAGACTAACCTTTCCCAAGAGAGTCTTCATTTTCTAAGTGGAAGAACCTGGAAAGGCCATCTGCATTGGCATGGGCAGTCCCAGGTCTGTGTTCCACTATAAAGTCCATTCCCTGTAGGGAGATGGACCACCTCAACAGTTTTGGATTTTCACCTTTCATTTGCATCAGCCATCTGAGAGGTCTGTGGTCAGTCTGAACTAGGAAGTGAGTACCAAAGAGGTATGGTCTCAGCTTCTTCAGGGACCAAACCACAGCAAAGGCCTCCCTCTCAATGGCACTCCAACGCTGCTCCCTGGGGAGTAACCTCCTGCTAATGAAAGCAACAGGCTGGTCAAGGCCATCATCATTTGTTTGGGACAAAACTGCCCCCATCCCATGTTCAGAGGCATCTGTTTGCACAATGAATTGCTTGGAGTAATCTGGAGCTTTTAGAACTGGTGCTGTGCACATAGCTTGCTTCAGGGTGTCAAAGGCCTGTTGGCATTCTACAGTCCAGTTTACTTTCTTGGGCATTTTCTTGGAGGTGAGTTATGTGAGGGCTGTCACAATGGATCCATATCCCTTCACAAACCTCCTATAGTACCCAGTCAAGCCAAGGAATGCCCTGACTTGAGTCTGGGTTTTTGGAGCTGCCCAGTCCAGAATAGTCTGGATCTTAGGCTGGAGTGGCTGAACTTGGCCTCCACCTACAAGGTGTCCCAAGTAAACCACAGTTCCCTGCCCTATCTGGCATTTGGATGCCTTGATAGAGAGGCCTGCAGATTGCAGGGCCTTCAAAACCTTCTTCAGGTGGACCAGGTGATCCTGCCAGGTGGAGCTGAAGACAGCAATATCATCCAGATAAGCTGCACTAAAGGATTCCAACCCAGCAAGGACTTGATTCACCAACCTTTGGAAGGTGGCAGGGGCATTCTTTAAACCAAAGGGCATTACAGTGAACTGATAATGCCCATCCGGTGTGGAGAATGCTGTCTTCTTTTGCTCCAGGGGCCATTTTGATTTGCCAGTACCCTGCTGTTAAGTCAAAGGTACTTAAGAATTTGGCAGCCCCTAATTTGTCTATTAGCTCATCAGCTCTAGGAATGGGATGAGCATCTGTCTTGGTGACAGAATTGAGCCCTCTGTAATCCACACAAAACCTCATCTCTCTCTTTCCTTCTTTGGTGTGAGGTTTGGGGACTAAGACCACTGGGCTAGCCCAGGGGCTGTCAGAGTACTCAATTACTCCCAATTCCAGCATCTTGTGGACTTCCACCTTGATGCTTTCCTTAACTTGGTCAGACTGTCTAAATATTTTGTTTTTGACAGGCATGCTGTCTCCTGTGTCCACATCATGGGTACACAGGTGTGTCTGACCAGGGGTTAGGGAAAAGAGTTCAGCAAACTGCTGCAGGACCTTCCTGCAGTCAGACTGCTGTTGGCTAGAGAGGGTGTCTGAGTAGATCACTCCATCTACTGAGCCATCTTTAGGGTCTGATGAGAGGAGATCAGGGAGAGGTTCACTCTCAGCTTCCTGGTCCTCATCTGTTACCATCAACAGATTTACATCAGCCCTGTCATGGAAGAGCTTAAGGCGGTTCACATGGATCACCCTCTTGGGGCTCCTGCTTGTGCCCAGGTCCACCAGGTAGGTGACCTGACTCTTCCTCTCTAGTACTGGGTAAGGGCCACTCCATTTGTCCTAAAGTGCCCTGGGAGCCACAGGCTCCAGAACCCAGACTTTCTGCCCTGGTTGAAATTCAACCAGTGCAGCCTTTTGGTCATACCACAACTTCTGGAGTTGTTGGCTGGCCTCAATGTTTTTACTTGCCTTTTCCATGTACTCTGCCATCCTTGAGCGAAGGCCAAGTACATAGTCCACTATGTCTTGTTTAGGCTCATGAAGAGGTCTCTCCCAGCCTTCTTTAACAAGAGCAAGTGGTCCCCTTACAGGGTGGCCAAACAGAAGTTCAAAGGGGGAGAATCCTACTCCCTTCTGAGGCACCTCTCTGTAAGCGAAAAGCAGACATGGCAGGAGGACATCTGTAAGGAAATGCCTCCTTGGCATGGTTGCCCCCTGACTTTTTGCCTTTGCTGATGCTATGTTTACAATTGAAAGTGTGCTGAGGCCTGCTAACCAGGCCCCAGCACCAGTGTTCTTTCCCTAACCTGTACTTTTGTATCCACAATTGGCAGACCCTGGCATCCAGATAAGTCCCTTGTAACTGGTACTTCTAGTACCAAGGGCCCTGATGCCAAGGAAGGTCTCTAAGGGATGCAGCATGTCTTATGCCACCCTGGAGACCTCTCACTCAGCACAGACACACCGCTTGCCAGCTTGTGTGTGCTAGTGAGGACAAAACGAGTAAGTCGACATGGCACTCCCCTCAGGGTGCCATGCCAGCCTCTCACTGCCTATGCAGTATAGGTAAGACACCCCTCTAGCAGGCCTTACAGCCCTAAGGCAGGGTGCACTATACCATAGGTGAGGGTACCAGTGCATGAGCATGGTACCCCTACAGTGTCTAAACAAAACCTTAGACATTGTAAGTGCAGGGTAGCCATAAGAGTATATGGTCTGGGAGTCTGTCAAACACGAACTCCACAGCACCATAATGGCTACACTGAAAACTGGGAAGTTTGGTATCAAACTTCTCAGCACAATAAATGCACACTGATGCCAGTGTACATTTTATTGTAAAATACACCACAGAGGGCACCTTAGAGGTGCCCCCTGAAACTTAACCGACTATCTGTGTAGGCTGACTAGTTCTAGCAGCCTGCCACAAACCGAGACATGTTGCTGGCCCCATGGGGAGAGTGCCTTTGTCACTCTGAGGCCAGTAACAAAGCCTGCACTGGGTGGAGATGCTAACACCTCTCCCAGGCAGGAATTGTCACACCTGGCGGTGAGCCTCAAAGGCTCACCTCCTTTGTGCCAACCCAGCAGGACACTCCAGCTAGTGGAGTTGCCCGCCCCCTCCGGCCAGGCCCCACTTTTGGCGGCAAGGCCGGAGAAAATAATGAGAATAACAAGGAGGAGTCACTGGCCAGTCAGGACAGCCCCTAAGGTGTCCTGAGCTGAGGTGACTCTAACTTTTAGAAATCCTCCATCTTGCAGATGGAGGATTCCCCCAATAGGGTTAGGATTGTGACCCCCTCCCCTTGGGAGGAGGCACAAAGAGGGTGTACCCACCCTCAGGGCTAGTAGCCATTGGCTACTAACCCCCCAGACCTAAACACGCCCTTAAATTTAGTATTTAAGGGCTACCCTGAACCCTAGAAAATTAGATTCCTGCAACTACAAGAAGAAGGACTGCCTAGCTGAAACCCCTGCAGCGGAAGACCAGAAGACGACAACTGCCTTGGCTCCAGAAACTCACCGGCCTGTCTCCTGCCTTCCAAAGATCCTGCTCCAGCGACGCCTTCCAAAGGGACCAGCGACCTCGACATCCTCTGAGGACTGCCCCTGCTTCGAAAAGACAAGAAACTCCCGAGGACAGCGGACCTGCTCCAAGAAAAGCTGCAACTTTGTTTCCAGCAGCTTTAAAGAACTCTGCAAGCTCCCCGCAAGAAGCGTGAGACTTGCAACACTGCACCCGGCGACCCCGACTCGGCTGGTGGCGATCCAACACCTCAGGAGGGACCCCAGGACTACTCTGATACTGTGAGTACCAAAACCTGTCCCCCCTGAGCCCCCACAGCGCCGCCTGCAGAGGGAATCCCGAGGCTTCCCCTGACCGCGACTCTTTGAATCTAAAGTCCCGACGCCTGGGAGAGACCCTGCACCCGCAGCCCCCAGGACCTGAAGGACCGGACTTTCACTGGAGAAGCGACCCCCAGGAGTCCCTCTCCCTTGCCCAAGTGGAGGTTTCCCCGAGGAACCCCCCCCTTGCCTGCCTGCAGCGCTGAAGAGATCCCGAGATCTCTCATAGACTAACATTGCGAACCCGACGCTTGTTTCTACACTGCACCCGGCCGCCCCCGCGCCGCTGAGGGTGAAATTTCTGTGTGGACTTGTGTCCCCCCCGGTGCCCTACAAAACCCCCCTGGTCTGCCCTCCGAAGACGCGGGTACTTACCTGCAAGCAGACCGGAACCGGGGCACCCCCTTCTCTCCATTCTAGCCTCGGTGTTTTGGGCACCACTTTGAACTCTGCACCTGACCGGCCCTGAGCTGCTGGTGTGGTGACTTTGGGGTTGCTCTGAACCCCCAACGGTGGGCTACCTTGGACCAAGAACTGAACCCTGTAAGTGTCTTACTTACCTGGTAAAACTAACAAATACTTACCTCCCCTAGGAACTGTGAAAATTGCACTAAGTGTCCACTTTTAAAACAGCTATTTGTGAATAACTTGAAAAGTATACATGCAATTTTGATGATTTGAAGTTCCTAAAGTACTTACCTGCAATACCTTTCGAATGAGCTATTACATGTAGAATTTGAACCTGTGGTTCTTAAAATAAACTAAGAAAAGATATTTCTCTATATAAAAACCTATTGGCTGGATTTGTCTCTGAGTGTGTGTACCTCATTTATTGTCTATGTGTATGTACAACAAATGCTTAACACTACTCCTTGGATAAGCCTACTGCTCGACCACACTACCACAAAATAGAGCATTAGTATTATCTATTTTTACCACTATTTTACCTCTAAGGGGAACCCTTGGACTCTGTGCATGCTATTCCTTACTTTGAAATAGCACATACAGAGCCAACTTCCTACATTGGTGGATCAGCGGTGGGGTACAAGACTTTGCATTTGCTGGACTACTCAGCCAATACCTGATCACACGACAAATTCCAAAATTGTCATTAGAAATTGATTTTTGCAATTTGAAAAGTTTTCTAAATTCTTAAAAGACCTGCTAGGGCCTTGTGTTAGATCCTGTTTAGCATTTCTTTTAGAGTTTAAAAGTCTGTTAAAAGTTTGAATTAGATTCTAGAATCAGTTTTAGTTTCTTAAAAAGTATTCCAACTTTTAGAAGCATAATGTCTAGCACAGATGTGAATGTGGTGGAACTCGACACCACACCTTACCTCCATCTACAGATGAGAGAGCTAAGGTCACTCTGTAAACTAAAGAAAATAACAATGGGCCCCAAACCTACCAAAATACAGCTCCAGGAGCTTTTGGCAGAGTTTGAAAAGGCCAACCCCTCTGAGGGTGGCAACTCAGAGGAAGAGGATAGTGACTTGGAGGACAATTCCCCCCTACCAGTCCTATCTAGGGAGAACAGGGTCCCTCAAACCCTGACTCCAAAAATAATAGTCAGAGATGCTGGTTCCCTCACAGGAGAGACCAACACCTCTGAAATCACTGAGGATAACCCCAGTGAAGAGGACATCCAGTTAGCCAGGATGGCCAAAAGATTGGCTTTGGAAAGACAGATCCTAGCCATAGAGAGGGAAAGACAAGAGATGGGCCTAGGACCCATCAATGGTGGCAGCAACTTAAATAGGGTCAGAGATTCTCCTGACATGTTGAAAATCCCTAAAGGGATTGTAACTAAATATGAAGATGGTGATGACATCACCAAATGGTTCACAGCTTTTGAGAGGGCTTGTGTAACCAGAAAAGTGAACAGATCTCACTGGGGTGCTCTCCTTTGGGAAATGTTCACAGGAAAGTGTAGGGATAGACTCCTCACACTCTCTGGACAAGATGCAGAATCTTATGACCTCATGAAGGGTACCCTGATTGAGGGCTTTGGATTCTCCACTGAGGAGTACAGGATTAGGTTCAGGGGGGCTCAAAAATCCTCGAGCCAGACCTGGGTTGACTTTGTTGACTACTCAGTGAAAACACTAGATGGTTGGATTCAAGGCAGTGGTGTAAGTAATTATGATGGGCTGTACAATTTATTTGTGAAAGAACACCTGTTAAGTAATTGTTTCAATGATAAACTGCATCAGCATCTGGTAGACCTAGGACCAATTTCTCCCCAAGAATTGGGAAAGAAGGCGGACCATTGGGTCAAGACAAGGGTGTCCAAGACTTCAACAGGGGGTGACCAAAAGAAAGGGGTCACAAAGACTCCCCAGCAGAAGGGTGATGAGACAACCAAAACTAAAAATAGTAAAGAGTCTTCTACAGGCCCCCAAAAACCTGCACAGGAGGGTGGGCCCAGAGCCTCTTCACAAAACAATGGGTACAAGGGTAAAAACTTTGATCCCAAAAAGGCCTGGTGTCATAGCTGTAAACAGCATGGACACCAAACTGGAGACAAGGCCTGTCCCAAGAAAGGTTCCACTCCAAACTCCCATCCAGGTAACACTGGTATGGCTAGTCTCCAAGTGGGATCAACAGTGTGCCCAGAGCAAATCAGGGTCCACACTGAAGCTACTCTAGTTTCTGAGGGTGGGGTGGATTTAGCCACACTAGCTGTCTGGCCGCCTAACATGCAAAAATACAGACAGCAACTCTTAATTAATGGGACTAGAATAGAGGGCCTGAGGGATACAGGTGCCAGTGTCACCATGGTGACAGAGAAACTGGTTTCCCCTGGCCAATACCTGACTGGAAAAACTTACACAGTCACCAACGCTGACAATCAGAGAAAAGTACATCCCATGGCAATGGTTACTTTAGAATGGGGAGGGGTCAATGGCCTGAAACAGGTGGTGGTCTCCTCAAATATCCCAGTGGACTGTCTGCTTGGAAATGACCTGGAGTCCTCAGCATGGGCTGAGGTAGAGCTAAAAACCCATGCAGCAATGCTGGGTATCCCTGAACTGGTGTGTGTGAAAACGAGAGCACAATGCAAGGCACAGGGTGAAAAAGTAGAGCTGGAGTCTGGAAAAATGGCCCAGCCTACCAAGAGAACGGGAAAGTCAGTTGGGAAACCAACTGCAACACAGCAAAAGAAAGGGAACCTCTCTTCTCAGGAAGAAGTTCTGCCCTCTGAGGGAACTGAGCCTTTGGAGCTTGAACCTTATCAGGTTGAGCTCTTAGGCCCAGGGGGACCCTCAAGGGAAGAGCTGTGTAAGGGACAAGAAACCTGTCCCTCTCTTGAAGGCCTTAGGCAGCAAGCTGCTGAAGAGTCCAAAGGCAAGAAAAATGGAACACATAGGGTCTATTGGGAAGATGGGCTCCTGTACACTGAGGCCAGAGACCCCAAACCTGGTGCCACTAGGAGAGTGGTAGTGCCTCAGCTGTTCAGAGAGTTCATCCTAACATTGGCCCATGACATTCCCCTTGCTGGACATTTGGGACAAACCAAGACGTGGGAGAGGTTAGTCAACCACTTCTACTGGCCCAATATGTCCAACATGGTTAAGGAGTTTTGCCTCTCCTGCCCCACCTGTCAAGCCAGTGGTAAGACAGGTGGGCATCCAAAGGCCCCCCTCATTCCACTTCCAGTGGTGGGGGTGCCCTTTGAAAGAGTGGGTGTGGACATAGTTGGTCCACTGGAACCTCCCACAGCCTCAGGAAATATGTATATCCTGGTAGTAGTGGATCATGCTACCAGGTATCCTGAAGCTATTCCCCTTAGGTCGACTACTGCCCCTGCAGTAGCCAAGGCCCTCATTGGTATCTTTACCAGGGTGGGTTTCCCTAAGGAGGTGGTGTCTGACAGAGGTACCAACTTCATGTCAGCATACCTAAAGCACATGTGGAATGAGTGTGGAGTGACTTATAAATTCACTACACCTTACCATCCACAAACTAATGGCTTAGTTGAGAGATTCAACAAGACATTAAAAGGCATGATCATGGGGCTCCCAGAAAAACTCAAAAGGAGATGGGATGTCCTCCTGCCATGTCTGCTTTTCGCTTACAGGGAGGTACCACAGAAGGGAGTAGGGTTCTCACCCTTTGAACTTCTGTTTGGTCATCCTGTAAGGGGACCACTTGCCCTTGTTAAAGAAGGCTGGGAGAGACCTCTCCATGAGCCTAAACAGGACATAGTGGACTATGTACTTGGCCTTCGCTCTAGAATGGCAGAGTACATGGAAAAGGCAACCAAAAACCTTGAGGCCAGCCAACAGCTCCAGAAGTTTTGGTATGACCAAAAGGCTGCACTGGTTGAGTTCCAACCAGGGCAGAAAGTCTGGGTTCTGGAGCCTGTGGCTCCCAGGGCACTCCAGGACAAATGGAGTGGCCCTTACCCAGTACTAGAGAGGAAGAGTCAGGTCACCTACTTGGTGGACCTGGGCACAAGCAGGAGCCCCAAAAGGGTGATCCATGTAAACCGCCTTAAGCTCTTCCACGACAGGGCTGATGTCAATCTGTTGATGGTAACAGATGAGGATCAGGAGGCAGAGAGTGAACCTCTCCCTGATCTTCTGTCATCAGACCCAAAAGATGGTACAGTAGATGGAGTGATCTACTCAGACACCCTCTCTGGCCAACAGCAAGCTGATTGTAGGAGAGTCCTACAACAGTTTCCTGAACTCTTCTCCTTAACCCCTGGTCAGACACACCTGTGTACCCATGATGTGGACACAGGAGACAGCATGCCTGTCAAGAACAAAATCTTTAGACAGTCTGACCATGTTAAGGAAAGCATCAAGGTGGAAGTCCACAAGATGCTGGAATTGGGAGTCATTGAGCGCTCTGACAGCCCCTGGGCTAGCCCAGTGGTCTTAGTCCCCAAACCTCACACCACAGATGGAAAGAAAGAGATGAGGTTTTGTGTGGACTACAGAGGGCTCAATTCTGTCACCAAGACAGATGCTCATCCAATTCCAAGAGCTGATGAGCTCATTGATAAATTAGGTGCTGCCAAATTCCTAAGTACCTTTGACTTGACAGCAGGGTACTGGCAAATAAAAATGGCACCTGGAGCAAAAGAAAAGACAGCATTCTCCACACCTGATGGGCATTATCAGTTTACTGTTATGCCCTTTGGTTTAAAGAATGCCCCTGCCACCTTCCAAAGGTTGGTGAATCAAGTCCTTGCTGGCTTGGAGTCCTTTAGCACAGCTTATCTTGATGATATTGCTGTCTTTAGCTCCACCTGGCAGGATCACCTGGTCCACCTGAGGAAGGTTTTGAAGGCTCTGCAATCTGCAGGCCTCTCTATCAAGGCATCCAAATGCCAGATAGGGCAGGGAACTGTGGTTTATTTGGGACACCTTGTAGGTGGAGGCCAAGTTCAGCCACTCCAACCCAAGATCCAGACTATTCTGGACTGGGTAGCTCCAAAAACCCAGACTCAAGTCAGGGCATTCCTTGGCTTGACTGGGTACTACAGGAGGTTTGTGAAGGGATATGGATCCATTGTGACAGCCCTCACTGAGCTCACCTCCAAGAAAATGCCCAAGAAAGTGAACTGGACTGTGGACTGCCAACAGGCCTTTGACACCCTGAAACAGGCAATGTGCTCAGCACCAGTTCTCAAAGCTCCAGATTATTCTAAGCAGTTCATTGTGCAGACTGATGCCTCTGAACATGGGATAGGGGCAGTTTTGTCCCAAACAAATGATGATGGCCTTGACCAGCCTGTTGCTTTCATTAGCAGGAGGTTACTCCCCAGGGAGCAGCGTTGGAGTGCCATTGAGAGGGAGGCCTTTGCTGTGGTTTGGTCCCTGAAGAAGCTGAGACCATACCTCTTTGGGACTCACTTCCTAGTTCAAACCGACCACAGACCTCTCAAATGGCTGATGCAAATGAAAGGTGAAAATCCTAAACTGTTGAGGTGGTCCATCTCCCTACAGGGAATGGACTTTATAGTGGAACACAGACCTGGGACTGCCCATGCCAATGCAGATGGCCTTTCCAGGTTCTTCCACTTAGAAAATGAAGACTCTCTTGGGAAAGGTTAGTCTCATCCTCTTTCGTTTGGGGGGGGGTTGTGTAAGGAAATGCCTCCTTGGCATGGTTGCCCCCTGACTTTTTGCCTTTGCTGATGCTATGTTTACAATTGAAAGTGTGCTGAGGCCTGCTAACCAGGCCCCAGCACCAGTGTTCTTTCCCTAACCTGTACTTTTGTATCCACAATTGGCAGACCCTGGCATCCAGATAAGTCCCTTGTAACTGGTACTTCTAGTACCAAGGGCCCTGATGCCAAGGAAGGTCTCTAAGGGATGCAGCATGTCTTATGCCACCCTGGAGACCTCTCACTCAGCACAGACACACCGCTTGCCAGCTTGTGTGTGCTAGTGAGGACAAAACGAGTAAGTCGACATGGCACTCCCCTCAGGGTGCCATGCCAGCCTCTCACTGCCTATGCAGTATAGGTAAGACACCCCTCTAGCAGGCCTTACAGCCCTAAGGCAGGGTGCACTATACCATAGGTGAGGGTACCAGTGCATGAGCATGGTACCCCTACAGTGTCTAAACAAAACCTTAGACATTGTAAGTGCAGGGTAGCCATAAGAGTATATGGTCTGGGAGTCTGTCAAACACGAACTCCACAGCACCATAATGGCTACACTGAAAACTGGGAAGTTTGGTATCAAACTTCTCAGCACAATAAATGCACACTGATGCCAGTGTACATTTTATTGTAAAATACACCACAGAGGGCACCTTAGAGGTGCCCCCTGAAACTTAACCGACTATCTGTGTAGGCTGACTAGTTCTAGCAGCCTGCCACAAACCGAGACATGTTGCTGGCCCCATGGGGAGAGTGCCTTTGTCACTCTGAGGCCAGTAACAAAGCCTGCACTGGGTGGAGATGCTAACACCTCTCCCAGGCAGGAATTGTCACACCTGGCGGTGAGCCTCAAAGGCTCACCTCCTTTGTGCCAACCCAGCAGGACACTCCAGCTAGTGGAGTTGCCCGCCCCCTCCGGCCAGGCCCCACTTTTGGCGGCAAGGCCGGAGAAAATAATGAGAATAACAAGGAGGAGTCACTGGCCAGTCAGGACAGCCCCTAAGGTGTCCTGAGCTGAGGTGACTCTAACTTTTAGAAATCCTCCATCTTGCAGATGGAGGATTCCCCCAATAGGGTTAGGATTGTGACCCCCTCCCCTTGGGAGGAGGCACAAAGAGGGTGTACCCACCCTCAGGGCTAGTAGCCATTGGCTACTAACCCCCCAGACCTAAACACGCCCTTAAATTTAGTATTTAAGGGCTACCCTGAACCCTAGAAAATTAGATTCCTGCAACTACAAGAAGAAGGACTGCCTAGCTGAAACCCCTGCAGCGGAAGACCAGAAGACGACAACTGCCTTGGCTCCAGAAACTCACCGGCCTGTCTCCTGCCTTCCAAAGATCCTGCTCCAGCGACGCCTTCCAAAGGGACCAGCGACCTCGACATCCTCTGAGGACTGCCCCTGCTTCGAAAAGACAAGAAACTCCCGAGGACAGCGGACCTGCTCCAAGAAAAGCTGCAACTTTGTTTCCAGCAGCTTTAAAGAACTCTGCAAGCTCCCCGCAAGAAGCGTGAGACTTGCAACACTGCACCCGGCGACCCCGACTCGGCTGGTGGCGATCCAACACCTCAGGAGGGACCCCAGGACTACTCTGATACTGTGAGTACCAAAACCTGTCCCCCCTGAGCCCCCACAGCGCCGCCTGCAGAGGGAATCCCGAGGCTTCCCCTGACCGCGACTCTTTGAATCTAAAGTCCCGACGCCTGGGAGAGACCCTGCACCCGCAGCCCCCAGGACCTGAAGGACCGGACTTTCACTGGAGAAGCGACCCCCAGGAGTCCCTCTCCCTTGCCCAAGTGGAGGTTTCCCCGAGGAACCCCCCCCTTGCCTGCCTGCAGCGCTGAAGAGATCCCGAGATCTCTCATAGACTAACATTGCGAACCCGACGCTTGTTTCTACACTGCACCCGGCCGCCCCCGCGCCGCTGAGGGTGAAATTTCTGTGTGGACTTGTGTCCCCCCCGGTGCCCTACAAAACCCCCCTGGTCTGCCCTCCGAAGACGCGGGTACTTACCTGCAAGCAGACCGGAACCGGGGCACCCCCTTCTCTCCATTCTAGCCTCGGTGTTTTGGGCACCACTTTGAACTCTGCACCTGACCGGCCCTGAGCTGCTGGTGTGGTGACTTTGGGGTTGCTCTGAACCCCCAACGGTGGGCTACCTTGGACCAAGAACTGAACCCTGTAAGTGTCTTACTTACCTGGTAAAACTAACAAATACTTACCTCCCCTAGGAACTGTGAAAATTGCACTAAGTGTCCACTTTTAAAACAGCTATTTGTGAATAACTTGAAAAGTATACATGCAATTTTGATGATTTGAAGTTCGTAAAGTACTTACCTGCAATACCTTTCGAATGAGCTATTACATGTAGAATTTGAACCTGTGGTTCTTAAAATAAACTAAGAAAAGATATTTCTCTATATAAAAACCTATTGGCTGGATTTGTCTCTGAGTGTGTGTACCTCATTTATTGTCTATGTGTATGTACAACAAATGCTTAACACTACTCCTTGGATAAGCCTACTGCTCGACCACACTACCACAAAATAGAGCATTAGTATTATCTATTTTTACCACTATTTTACCTCTAAGGGGAACCCTTGGACTCTGTGCATGCTATTCCTTACTTTGAAATAGCACATACAGAGCCAACTTCCTACAACATCCCATCTCCTTTTGAGTTTTTCTGGGAGCCCCATGATCATGCCCTTTAATGTCTTGTTGAATCTCTCAACAAGGCCATTAGTTTGTGGATGATATGGTGTAGTGAATTTGTAAGTCACTCCACACTCATTCCACATGTGTTTTAGGTATGCTGACATGAAGTTGGTACCTCTGTCAGACACCACCTCCTTAGGGAAACCCACTCTGGTAAAGATACCAATGAGGGCCTTGGCTACTGCAGGGGCAGTAGTCGACCTAAGGGGAATAGCTTCAGGATACCTAGTAGCATGATCCACTACTACTAGAATGTACATATTTCCTGAGGCTGTGGGAGGTTCTAGTGGACCAACTATGTCCACACCCACTCTTTCAAAGGGGACCCCCACCACTGGAAGTGGAACGAGGGGGGCCTTTGGATGCCCACCTGTCTTACCACTGGAATGACAGGTGGGGCAGGAGAGGCAAAACTCCTTAACCTTCTGGGACATATTGGGCCAGTAGAAGTGGTTGACTAACCTCTCCCACGTCTTGGTTTGTCCCAAATGCCCAGCAAGGGGAATATCATGGGCTAAAGTCAGAATAAACTCTCTGAAACCCTGAGGCACTACCACTCTCCTAGTGGCACCAGGTTTGGGATCTCTTGCCTCAGTGTACAGGAGTCCATCTTCCCAATAGACCCTATGTGTTCCATTTTTCTTGCCTTTGGACTCTTCAGCAGCTTGCTGCCTAAGGCCTTCAAGAGAGGGACAGGTTTCTTGTCCCTTACACAACTCTTCCCTTGAGGGTCCCCCTGGGCCCAAGAGCTCAACCTGATAAGGTTCCAGCTCCATAGGCTCAGTTCCCTCAGAGGGCAGAACTTCTTCCTGAGAAGAGAGGTTCTCTTTTTGGTGTTGTGTTGCAGCTGGTTTCCCAGCTGACTTTCCTTTCCTCTTGGTAGGCTGGGCCATTTTTCCAGACTCCAGCTCTACTTTTTCACCCTGTGCCTTGCACTGTGCCCTAGTCTTGACACACACCAGTTCAGGGATACCCAGCATGGCTGCATGGGTTTTCAGTTCTACCTCAGCCCATGCTGAGGACTCCAGGTCGTTTCCAAGCAAACAGTCTACTGGGATATTTGAGGAGACCACCACCTGTTTCAGGCCATTGACCCCTCCCCACTCTAAAGTTACCATTGCCATGGGATGTACGTTAGTCTGATTGTCAGCATTGGTGACTGGATAGGTTTGTCCAGTCAGGTATTGGCCAGGGGAAACCAGTTTCTCTGTCACCATGGTGACACTGGCACCTGTATCCCTCAGGCCCTCTACACTTGTCCCATTAATTAAGAGCCGCTGCCTGTATTTTTGGATGTTAGGGGGCCAGGCAGCCAGTGTGGCTAAATCCACCCCACCCTCAGAGACTAATGTAGCTTCAGTGTGACACCTGATTTGCTCTGGGCACACTGTTGATCCCACTTGGAGACTGGCCATTCCAGTTTTAGCTGGATGGGAGTTAGAAGTGGTATCTTTCTTGGGACAGGCCTTGTCTCCAGTTTGGTGTCCAGACTGACTACAGTTACGACACCAGGCCTTTTTGGGATCAAAGTTTTTACCCTTGTACCCAGAATTGTTTTGTGAAGAGGCTTTGGGCCCACCCTCCTGTGCAGGTTTTTGGGGGCCTGTAGAAGACTCTTTACTATCTTTGTTTTTGGCTGTCTCACCACCTTTCCCCTGGGGAGGTTTTGTGACCCCTTTCTTTTGGTCACCCCCTGTGGAAGTTTTGGACACCCTAGTCTTGACCCAATGGTCCGCCTTCTTTCCCAATTCTTGGGGAGAAATTGGTCCTAGGTCCACCAGATGCTGATGCAGTTTATCATTGAAACAATTACTTAATAGGTGTTCTTTCACAAATAAATTGTACAGCCCATTGTAAGGAAATGCCTCCTTGGCATGGTTGCCCCCTGACTTTTTGCCTTTGCTGATGCTATGTTTACAATTGAAAGTGTGCTGAGGCCTGCTAACCAGGCCCCAGCACCAGTGTTCTTTCCCTAACCTGTACTTTTGTATCCACAATTGGCAGACCCTGGCATCCAGATAAGTCCCTTGTAACTGGTACTTCTAGTACCAAGGGCCCTGATGCCAAGGAAGGTCTCTAAGGGCTGCAGCATGTCTTATGCCACCCTGGAGACCTCTCACTCAGCACAGACACCCTGCTTGCCAGCTTGTGTGTGCTAGTGAGGACAAAACGAGTAAGTCGACATGGCACTCCCCTCAGGGTGCCATGCCAGCCTCTCACTGCCTATGCAGTATAGGTAAGACACCCCTCTAGCAGGCCTTACAGCCCTAAGGCAGGGTGCACTATACCATGGGTGAGGGTACCAGTGCATGAGCATGGTACCCCTACAGTGTCTAAACCAAACCTTAGACATTGTAAGTGCAGGGTAGCCATAAGAGTATATGGTCTGGGAGTCTGTCAAACACGAACTCCACAGCACCATAATGGCTACACTGAAAACTGGGAAGTTTGGTATCAAACTTCTCAGCACAATAAATGCACACTGATGCCAGTGTACATTTTATTGAAAAATACACCACAGAGGGCACCTTAGAGGTGCCCCCTGAAACTTAACCGACTATCTGTGTAGGCTGACTAGTTTTAGCAGCCTGCCACAAACCGAGACATGTTGCTGGCCCCATGGGGAGAGTGCCTTTGTCACTCTGAGGCCAGTAACAAAGCCTGCACTGGGTGGAGATGCTAACACCTCTCCCAGGCAGGAATTGTCACACCTGGCGGTGAGCCTCAAAGGCTCACCTCCTTTGTGCCAACCCAGCAGGACACTCCAGCTAGTGGAGTTGCCCGCCCCCTCCGGCCAGGCCCCACTTTTGGCGGCAAGGCCGGAGAAAATAATGAGAAAAACAAGGAGGAGTCACTGGCCAGTCAGGACAGCCCCTAAGGTGTCCTGAGCTGAAGTGACTCTAACTTTTAGAAATCCTCCATCTTGCAGATGGAGGATTCCCCCAATAGGGTTAGGATTGTGACCCCCTCCCCTTGGGAGGAGGCACAAAGAGGGTGTACCCACCCTCAGGGCTAGTAGCCATTGGCTACTAACCCCCCAGACCTAAACACGCCCTTAAATTTAGTATTTAAGGGCTACCCTGAACCCTAGAAAATTAGATTCCTGCAACTACAAGAAGAAGGACTGCCTAGCTGAAAAACCCCTGCAGAGGAAGACCAGAAGACGACAACTGCCTTGGCTCCAGAAACTCACCGGCCTGTCTCCTGCCTTCCAAAGATCCTGCTCCAGCGACGCCTTCCAAAGGGACCAGCGACCTCGACATCCTCTGAGGACTGCCCCTGCTTCGAAAAGACGAGAAACTCCCGAGGACAGCGGACCTGCTCCAAGAAAAGCTGCAACTTTGTTTCCAGCAGCTTTAAAGAACCCTGCAAGCCCCCCCGCAAGAAGCGTGAGACTTGCAACACTGCACCCGGCGACCCCGACTCGGCTGGTGGCGATCCAACACCTCAGGAGGGACCCCAGGACTACTCTAAGACTGTGAGTACAAAAACCTGTCCCCCCTGAGCCCCCACAGCGCCGCCTGCAGAGGGAATCCCGAGGCTTCCCCTGACCGCGACTCTTTGAATCCTAAGTCCCGACACCTGGGAGAGACCCTGCACCCGCAGCCCCCAGCACCTGAAGGACCGGACTTTCACTGGAGGAGTGACCCCCAGGAGTCCCTCTCCCTTGACCAAGTGGAGGTTTCCCCGAGGAACACCCCCCTTGCCTGCCTGCAGCGCTGAAGAGATCCCTAGATCTCCCATTGACTTCCATTACAAACCCGACGCTTGTTTCTACACTGCACCCGGCCGCCCCCGCGCTGCTGAGGGTGAAATTTCTGTGTGGGCTTGTGTCCCCCCCGGTGCCCTACAAAACCCCCCTGGTCTGCCCTCCGAAGACGCGGGTACTTACCTGCAAGCAGACCGGAACCGGGGCACCCCCTTCTCTCCATTCTAGCCTATGTGTTTTGGGCACCACTTTGAACTCTGCACCTGACCGGCCCTGAGCTGCTGGTGTGGTGACTTTGGGGTTGCTCTGAACCCCCAACGGTGGGCTACCTTGGACCAAGAACTAAGCCCTGTAAGTGTCTTACTTACCTGGTTAACCTAACAAATACTTACCTCCCCTAGGAACTGTGAAAATTGCACTAAGTGTCCACTTTTAAAACAACTATTTGTCAATAACTTGAAAAGTATACATGCAATTTTTATGATTTAAAGTTCCTAAAGTACTTACCTGCAATACCTTTCAAATGAGATATTACATGTAGAATTTGAACCTGTGGTTCTTAAAATAAACTAAGAAAAGATATTTTTCAATACAAAAACCTATTGGCTGGATTTGTCTTGAGTGTGTGTACCTCATTTATTGTCTATGTGTATGTACAACAAATGCTTAACACTACTCCTTGGATAAGCCTACTGCTCGACCACACTACCACAAAATAGAGCATTAGTATTATCTATTTTTACCACTATTTTACCTCTAAGGGGAACCCTTGGACTCTGTGCATGCTATTCCTTACTTTGAAATAGCACATACAGAGCCAACTTCCTACACCCATCATAATCATTTACACCATTGCCTTGAATCCAACCATCTAGTGTTTTTACTGAGTAGTCTACAAAGTCAACCCAGGTCTGGCTCGAGGATTTTTGAGCCCCCCTGAATCTAATCCTATACTCCTCAGTGGAGAATCCAAAGCCCTCAATCAGGGTACCCTTCATGAGGTCATAAGATTCTGCATCTTTTTTAGAGAGTGTGAGGAGTCTATCCCTACACTTTCCTGTGAACATTTCCCAAAGGAGAGCACCCCAGTGAGATTTGTTCACTTTTCTGGTTTCACAAGCCCTCTCAAAAGCTGTGAACCATTTGGTGATGTCATCACCATCTTCATATTTAGTTACAATCCCTTTGGGGATTTTCAACATGTCAGGAGAATCTCTGACCCTAGTTATGTTGCTGCCACCATTGATGGGTCCTAGGCCCATCTCTTGTCTTTCCCTTTCTATGGCTAGGATCTGTTTTTCCAAAGCCAATCTTTTGGCCATCCTGGCTAACTGGATGTCCTCTTCACTGGAGTTATCCTCAGTGATTTCAGAGAGGCTGGACCCTCCTGTGAGGGAGCCAGCATCTCTGACTATTATTTTTGGAGTCAGGGCTTGAGAAGTCCTGTTCTCCCTAGATAGGACTGGTGGAGGGGATTCTTCCTCCAGTTCACTATCATCCTCCTCTGTGTTATCCACAGAGGGGTTGGCTCTATCATACTGTAAGGAAATGCCTCCTTGGCATGGTTGCCCCCTGACTTTTTGCCTTTGCTGATGTTATGTTTACAATTGAAAGTGTGCTGAGGCCTGCTAACCAGGCCCCAGCACCAGTGTTCTTTCCCTAACCTGTACTTTTGTATCCACGATTGGCAGACCCTGGCATCCAGATAAGTCCCTTGTAACTGGTACTTCTAGTACCAAGGGCCCTGATGCCAAGGAAGGTCTCTAAGGGCTGCAGCATGTCTTATGCCACCCTGGAGACCTCTCACTCAGCACAGACACACTGCTTGCCAGCTTGTGTGTGCTAGTGAGAACAAAACGAGTAAGTCGACATGGCACTCCCCTCAGGGTGCCATGCCAGCCTCTCACTGCCTATGCAGTATAAGTAAGACACCCCTCTAGCAGGCCTTACAGCCCTAAGGCAGGGTGCACTATACCATAGGTGAGGGTACCAGTGCATGAGCATGGTACCCCTACAGTGTCTAAACAAAACCTTAGACATTGTAAGTGCAGGGTAGCCATAAGAGTATATGGTCTGGGAGTCTGTCAAACACGAACTCCACAGCACCATAATGGCTACACTGAAAACTGGGAAGTTTGGTATCAAACTTCTCAGCACAATAAATGCACACTGATGCCAGTGTACATTTTATTGTAAAATACACCACAGAGGGCACCTTAGAGGTGCCCCCTGAAACTTAACCGACTGTCTGTGTAGGCTGACTAGTTCCAGCAGCCTGCCACACTAGAGACATGTTGCTGGCCCCATGGGGAGAGTGCCTTTGTCACTCTGAGGCCAGTAACAAAGCCTGCACTGGGTGGAGATGCTAACACCTCCCCCAGGCAGGAGCTGTAACACCTGGCGGTGAGCCTCAAAGGCTCACCCCTTTGTCACAGCCCAGCAGGGCACTCCAGCTTAGTGGAGTTGCCCGCCCCCTCCGGCCACGGCCCCCACTTTTGGCGGCAAGGCTGGAGGGAACAAAGAAAGCAACAAGGAGGAGTCACTGGCCAGTCAGGACAGCCCCTAAGGTGTCCTGAGCTGAGGTGACTCTAACTTTTAGAAATCCTCCATCTTGCAGATGGAGGATTCCCCCAATAGGGTTAGGATTGTGACCCCCTCCCCTTGGGAGGAGGCACAAAGAGGGTGTACCCACCCTCGGGGCTAGTAGCCATTGGCTACTAACCCCCCAGACCTAAACACGCCCTTAAATTTAGTATTTAAGGGCTACCCTGAACCCTAGAAAATTAGATTCCTGCAAACTACAAGAAGAAGGACTGCCTAGCTGAAAACCCCTGCAGAGGAAGACCAGAAGACGACAACTGCCTTGGCTCCAGAAACTCACCGGCCTGTCTCCTGCCTTCCAAAGAACTCTGCTCCAGCGACGCCTTCCAAGGGACCAGCGACCTCTGAATCCTCGGAGGACTGCCCTGCTTCGAAAAAGACAAACTCCCGAGGACAGCGGACCTGCTCCAAAAAGACTGCAACTTTGTTTCAAGAAGCAGCTTTAAAGAACCCTGCAACTCCCCGCAAGAAGCGTGAGACTTGCAACACTGCACCCGGCGACCCCGACTCGGCTGGTGGAGAACCAACACCTCAGGGAGGACCCCCGGACTACTCTACGACTGTGAGTACCAAAACCTGTCCCCCCTGAGCCCCCACAGCGCCGCCTGCAGAGGGAATCCCGAGGCTTCCCCTGACCGCGACTCTCTGAAACCTAAGTCCCGACGCCTGGAAAAGACCCTGCACCCGCAGCCCCCAGGACCTGAAGGACCGGACTTTTACTGGAGAAGTGACCCCCAGGAGTCCCTCTCCCTTGCCCAAGTGGAGGTTTCCCCGAGGAAGCCCCCCCTTGCCTGCCTGCAGCGCTGAAGAGATCCGTTGATCTCTCATAGACTAACATTGCAAACCCGACGCTTGTTTCTACACTGCACCCGGCCGCCCCCGCGCCGTTGAGGGTGAAATTTCTGTGTGGACTTGTGTCCCCCCCGGTGCCCTACAAAACCCCCCCTGGTCTGCCCTCCGAAGACGCGGGTACTTACCTGCAAGCAGACCGGAACCGGGGCACCCCCTTCTCTCCATTCTAGCCTATGCGTTTTGGGCACCACTTTGAACTCTGCACCTGACCGGCCCTGAGCTGCTGGTGTGGTGACTTTGGGGTTGCTCTGAACCCCCAACGGTGGGCTACATTGGACCAAGAACTGAACCCTGTAAGTGTCTTACTTACCTGGTAAAACTAACTAAAACTTACCTCCCCCAGGAACTGTGAAAATTGCACTGTGTCCATGTAGGAAGTTGGCTCTGTATGCACTATTTCAAAGTAAGGAATAGTATGCACAGAGTCCAAGGGTTCCCCTTAGAGGTAAGATAGTGGCAAAAATAGATAATACTAATGCTCTATTTTGTGGTAGTGTGGTCGAGCAGTAGGCTTATCCAAGGAGTAGTGTTAAGCATTTGTTGTACATACACATAGACAATAAATGAGGTACACACACTCAGAGACAAATCCAGCCAATAGGTTTTTATATAGAAAAATATCTTTTCTTAGTTTATTTTAAGAACCACAGGTTCAAATTCTACATGTAATATCTCATTCGAAAGGTATTGCAGGTAAGTACTTTAGGAACTTCAAATCATCAAAATTGCATGTATACTTTTCAAGTTATTCACAAATAGTTGTTTTAAAAGTGGACACTTAGTGCAATTTTCACAGTTCCTAGGGGAGGTAAGTATTTGTTAGGTTAACCAGGTAAGTAAGACACTTACAGGGCTTAGTTCTTGGTCCAAGGTAGCCCACCGTTGGGGGTTCAGAGCAACCCCAAAGTCACCACACCAGCAGCTCAGGGCCGGTCAGGTGCAGAGTTCAAAGTGGTGCCCAAAACGCATAGGCTAGAATGGAGAGAAGGGGGTGCCCCGGTTCCGGTCTGCTTGCAGGTAAGTACCCGCGTCTTCGGAGGGCAGACCAGGGGGGGTTTTGTAGGGCACCGGGGGGGACACAAGTCCACACAGAAATTTCACCCTCAGCGGCGCGGGGGCGGCCGGGTGCAGTGTAGAAACAAGCGTCGGGTTCGCAATGTTAGTCTATGAGAGATCTCTGGATCTCTTCAGCGCTGCAGGCAGGCAAGGGGGGGGTTCCTCGGGGAAACCTCCACTTGGGCAAGGGAGAGGGACTCCTGGGGGTCACTTCTCCAGTGAAAGTCCGGTCCTTCAGGTCCTGGGGGCTGCGGGTGCAGGGTCTCTCCCAGGCGTCGGGACTTTAGGTTCAAAGAGTCGCGGTCAGGGGAAGCCTCGGGATTCCCTCTGCAGGCGGCGCTGTGGGGGCTCAGGGGGGACAGGTTTTGGTACTCACAGTATCAGAGTAGTCCTGGGGTCCCTCCTGAGGTGTTGGATCGCCACCAGCCGAGTCGGGGTCGCCGGGTGCAGTGTTGCAAGTCTCACGCTTCTTGCGGGGAGCTTGCAGGGTTCTTTAAAGCTGCTGGAAACAAAGTTGCAGCTTTTCTTGGAGCAGGTCCGCTGTCCTCGGGAGTTTCTTGTCTTTTTGAAGCAGGGGCAGTCCTCAGAGGATGTCGAGGTCGCTGGTCCCTTTGGAAGGCGTCGCTGGAGCAGGATCTTTGGAAGGCAGGAGACAGGCCGGTGAGTTTCTGGAGCCAAGGCAGTTGTCGTCTTCTGGTCTTCCGCTGCAGGGGTTTTCAGCTGGGCAGTCCTTCTTCTTGTAGTTGCAGGAATCTAATTTTCTAGGGTTCAGGGTAGCCCTTAAATACTAAATTTAAGGGCGTGTTTAGGTCTGGGGGGTTAGTAGCCAATGGCTACTAGCCCTGAGGGTGGGTACACCCTCTTTGTGCCTCCTCCCAAGGGGAGGGGGTCACAATCCTAACCCTATTGGGGGAATCCTCCATCTGCAAGATGGAGGATCTCTAAAAGTTAGTCACTTCAGCTCAGGACACCTTAGGGGCTGTCCTGACTGGCCAGTGACTCCTCCTTGTTTTTCTCATTATTTTCTCCGGCCTTGCCGCCAAAAGTGGGGCCTGGCCGGAGGGGGCGGGCAACTCCACTAGCTGGAGTGTCCTGCTGGGTTGGCACAAAGGAGGTGAGCCTTTGAGGCTCACCGCCAGGTGTGACAATTCCTGCCTGGGGGAGGTGTTAGCATCTCCACCCAGTGCAGGCTTTGTTACTGGCCTCAGAGTGACAAAGGCACTCTCCCCATGGGGCCAGCAACATGTCTCGGTTTGTGGCAGGCTGCTAAAACTAGTCAGCCTACACAGATAGTCGGTTAAGTTTCAGGGGGCACCTCTAAGGTGCCCTCTGTGGTGTATTTTACAATAAAATGTACACTGGCATCAGTGTGCATTTATTGTGCTGAGAAGTTTGATACCAAACTTCCCAGTTTTCAGTGTAGCCATTATGGTGCTGTGGAGTTCGTGTTTGACAGACTCCCAGACCATATACTCTTATGGCTACCCTGCACTTACAATGTCTAAGGTTTTGTTTAGACACTGTAGGGGTACCATGCTCATGCACTGGTACCCTCACCTATGGTATAGTGCACCCTGCCTTAGGGCTGTAAGGCCTGCTAGAGGGGTGGCTTACCTATACTGCATAGGCAGTGAGAGGCTGGCATGGCACCCTGAGGGGAGTGCCATGTCGACTTACTCGTTTTGTCCTCACTAGCACACACAAGCTGGCAAGCAGTGTGTCTGTGCTGAGTGAGAGGTCTCCAGGGTGGCATAAGACATGCTGCAGCCCTTAGAGACCTTCCTTGGCATCAGGGCCCTTGGTACTAGAAGTACCAGTTACAAGGGACTTATCTGGATGCCAGGGTCTGCCAATTGTGGATACAAAAGTACAGGTTAGGGAAAGAACACTGGTGCTGGGGCCTGGTTAGCAGGCCTCAGCACACTTTCAATTGTAAACATAGCATCAGCAAAGGCAAAAAGTCAGGGGGCAACCATGCCAAGGAGGCATTTCCTTACAGTCCACTTTTGAAATAGCTATTTGTGAATAACTTGAAAAGTATACATGCAATTGAAATGATTCAAAGTTCCTAATGTACTTACCTGCAATACCTTTCAAACAAGATATTACATGTTAAATTTGAACCTGTGGTTCTTAAAATAAACTAAGAAAAGATATCTTTCTATAACAAAACCTATTGGCTGGATTTGTCTCTGAGTGTGTGTACCTCATTTATTGTCTGTGTATGTACAACAAATGCTTAACACTACTCCTTGGATAAGCCTACTGCTCGACCACACTACCACAAAATAGAGCATTAGTATTATCTATTTTTACCACTATTTTACCTCTAAGGGGAACCCTTGGACTCTGTGCATGCTATTCCTTACTTTGAAATAGCACATACAGAGCCAACTTCCTACACATACTCTGCCAACAGCTCCTGGAGCTGTACTTTGGTAGGTCTGGAGCCCATTGTTATTTTTCTTATGTTACAGAGTGACCTTAGCTCTTTCATCTGGAGATGGAGGTAAGGTGTGGTGTCGAGGTCCACCACATTCATCTCTGTACTAGACCTTATTTTTCTAAAAGTTGGAATGTTTTTAAGAATCTAAAACTAGTTCTAGAATCTAATTCAAACTTTTAAACTCTAAAAGAAATGCTAACCGGGACTAACACAAGGCCCTAGCAGGACTTTAAAGAATTTAGAAAACTTTTCAAATTGCAAAAATCAATTTCTAATGACAATTTTGGAATTTGTCGTGTGATCAGGTATTGGCTGAGTAGTCCAGCAAATGCAAAGTCTTGTACCCCACCGCTGATCCACCAATGTAGGAAGTTGGCTCTGTATGTGCTATTTCAAAGTAAGGAATAGCATGCACAGAGTCCAAGGGTTCCCCTTAGAGGTAAAATAGTGGTAAAAAGAGATAATACTAATGCTCTATTTTGTGGTAGTGTGGTCGAGCAGTAGGCTTATCCAAGGAGTAGTGTTAAGCATTTGTTGTACATACACACAGACAATAAATGAGGTACACACACTCAGAGACAAATCCAGCCAATAGGTTTTGTTATAGAAAAATATCTTTTCTTAGTTTATTTTAAGAACCACAGGTTCAAATTTTACATGTGATATCTTGTTTGAAAGGTATTGCAGGTAAGTACTCTAGGAACTTTGAATCATTACTTTAGCATGTATACTTTTCACATAAAACACAATAAGCTGTTTTAAAAGTGGACACTGTGCAATTTTCACAGTTCCTGGGGGAGGTAAGTTATTGTTAGTTTTCACAGGTAAGTAAGACACTTACAGTTCTCAGTTTTTGGTCCAAGGTAGCCCACCGTTGGGGGTTCAGAGCAACCCCAAAGTTATCACACCAGCAGCTCAGGGCCGGTCAGGTGCAAAGGTCAAAGAGGTGCCCAGAACACATAGGCTATAATGGAGAGAAGGGGGTGCCCCGGTTCCAGTCTGCCAGCAGGTAAGTACCCGCGTCTTCGGAGGGCAGACCAGGGGGGTTTTGTAGGGCACCGGGGGGGACACAAAGTAGCACAGAAAGTAAACCCTCAGCAGCGCGGGGGCGGCCGGGTGCAGTGTTCAAACACGCGTCGGGTTTCCTTCAGGTTTCAATGGGAGACCAAGGGGTCTCTTCAGCGATGCAGGCAAGGGGGGGGCTCCTCTGGGTAGCCACCACTTGGGCCAGGGAGAGGGCCTCCTGGGGGTCACTCCTGCACAGAAGTTCTGTTTCTTTAGGGGCTGGGGGCTGCGGGTGCAGGGTCTTTTCCAGCCGTCTGGAAATGGAGTTCAGACAGTCGCGGTCAGGGGGGAGCCTGGGGATTCCCTCTGCAGGCGTCGCTGTGGGGGCTCAGGGGGGACAACTTTGGTTACTCACAGTCGTAGAGTCGCCGGAGGGTCCTCCCTGAGTTGGTTGTTCTCCACCCGTCGAGTCGGGGTCGCCGGGTGCAGGGTTGCAAGTCTCACGCTTCTTGCGGGGAATTGCAGGGGTCTTTAAATCTGCTCCTTGTAACAAAGTTGCAGTTCTTTTGGAGCAGTGCCGCTGTCCTCTGGAGTTTCTTGTCTTTTTCGAAGCAGGGCAGTCCTCAGAGGATTCAGAGGTCGCTGGTCCCTTGGAAAGCGTCGCTGGAGCAGGTTTCTTTGGAAGGCAGGAGACAGGCCGGTAAGTCTGGGGCCAAGGCAGTTGGTGTCTTCTGTTCTTCCTCTGCAGGGGTTTGTCAGCTCGGCAGTCCTTCTTCTTGTAGTTGCAGGAATCTGACTTTTTAGGTTGAGGGAAGCCCTTAAATACTAAATTTAAGGGCGTGTTTAGGTCTGGGGGGTTAGTAGCCAATGGCTACTAGCCCTGAGGGTGGGTACACCCTCTTTGTGCCTCCTCCCAAGGGGAGGGGGTCACATCCCTAATCCTATTGGGGGAATCCTCCATCTGCAAGATGGAGGATTTCTAAAAGTTAGTCACCTCAGCTCAGGACACCTTAGGGGCTGTCCTGACTGGCCAGTGACTCCTCCTTGTTGTTCTCATTATTTTCTCCGGCCTTGCCGCCAAAAGTGGGGGCCGGGGCCGGAGGGGGCGGGCAACTCCACTAGCTGGAGTGTCCTGCGGGGCTGTGACAAAGGGGTGAGCCTTTGAGGCTCACCGCCAGGTGTTACAGCTCCTGCCTGGGGGAGGTGTTAGCATCTCCACCCAGTGCAGGCTTTGTTACTGGCCTCAGAGTGACAAAGGCACTCTCCCCATGGGGCCAGCAACATGTCTCTAGTGTGGCAGGCTGCTGGAACCAGTCAGCCTACACAGATAGTCGGTTAAGTTTCAGGGGGCACCTCTAAGGTGCCCTCTGTGGTGTATTTTACAATAAAATGTACACTGGCATCAGTGTGCATTTATTGTGCTGAGAAGTTTGATACCAAACTTCCCAGTTTTCAGTGTAGCCATTATAGTGCTGTGGAGTTCGTGTAAAACAGACTCCCAGACCATATACTCTTATGGCTACCCTGCACTTACAATGTCTAAGGTTTTGCTTAGACACTGTAGGGGCACAGTGCTCATGCACTGGTACCCTCACCTATGGTATAGTGCACCCTGCCTTAGGGCTGTAAGGCCTGCTAGAGGGGTGTCTTACCTATACTGCATAGGCAGTGAGAGGCTGGCATGGCACCCTGAGGGGAGTGCCATGTCGACTTACTCGTTTTGTTCTCACTAGCACACACAAGCTGGTAAGCAGTGTGTCTGTGCTGAGTGAGGGGTCTCTTAGGGTGGCATAATACATGCTGCAGCCCTTAGAGACCTTCCCTGGCATCAGGGCCCTTGGTACCAGAGGTACCAGTTACAAGGGACTTATCTGGATGCCAGGGTGGGCCAATTGTGGAATCAAAAGTACAGGTTAGGGAAAGAACACTGGTGCTGGGGCCTGGTTAGCAGGCCTCAGCACACTTTCAATTCAAAACATAGCATCAGCAAAGGCAAAAAGTCAGGGGGTAACCATGCCAAGGAGGCATTTCCTTACAACCATGTACCATAATAACCCATCCTTAAGAGAACTACACTCAGACCCTTAGTGAAACCATATTTAAATCTAATTAGTGTTTGCAGAGAAGCCTAATAGATGCGTTGTATAGCTTATTGGCCCTTCTCACCAGTGTAGGTATCTGGACCAACCAACTATTAGTTGGACTTTCTCCTTCTAGCCGTTCTATGATCATGCCATTAGGCTCCATTACTTAGTCACACCCCATATGATTTCTGTGTTTTTATATGTGACGGCGTTTTATGGTTGACTTTTAATTTGAGTCTCCAGTTAGGGTCCATACTATTGCTAGTAACTGGCAGTGCTCCATTTTCCTGACTATATTTGCAACTGTTCTGGTAAATCTATTTTTTCTAATTATTTGCTACTGTTGGCACCAGTTCGGTATGCTATGTCGAAGCTCGCCAGCACTGAATGTAATGCTTTACTTTGTGTTTCTTGTTGAGTTTAAAAACGACAGACCTTTTAAATGGATATTGCTGTGGAGTTTGGTACTGCTAGGCAGAAGATAATTATTATTATTTTTTTTAAAAAATGTTCTTTGTCTTTGTAGGTGCCCAAGTACCATATCCACCCGCACTGGAACAATACATGCCGCCTGTGATTGGAGCACCAGGACCATATCCACCCGCTGGAATGGGTGGACCCAATGTTGCAGTGGCTGTCAATGTACCGACCCTTAATCTTATGTTTGATAATGTACCTGGATATGAAGGTGTTGGTGGTGGAGGTAGGATTCAGTTCCTGTTCTATTGTTTTTGGCCAAGAGGAATTATGGTATTACACCATCCGTCTCCAGAGTATCATAATTTATGATGCCAGTGGCAAATTGCATTTTTATATCTGATTGTTTGCATGCCGTAATGAAACTACTTCTAGCATGTTTTTCTGCTCTCATCAGAATAACTGAGTGTGTTGTAACTCTATATTTAGTCAGAAAAAAATAGTAGCGTCAGTCTTAACGGAAATGGCTAAGGAAATGAGCAGGAGAAGGGTTTAAACTTGGAAGATTCCTTTTCTTCTTGTCCAGAGCGCTCATTTTGATAGAATGTGGTTAGAATTGACTTCGAAATAGTATTTTCCCAAAAGCTTTTCATGTTTGACTTTCCACCTCCCAGAATAAGGATGGATTGCTCACTCTTTGTACTCCGAGAGCCAAATACCTTCTTGCTATTCACTTTGCAGTACACCAGTATTTTGGCCCTGGGACAGACCGCTTCCTAATTACGTTTGGAGTGCAATAATTTGATTCTGGACTAAAAGAAGTAAACATAACCACAAAATGTAATGCATAGTAACTCTGATGTCCCACGACTATAGATAAAGGCGTCCTAATTTCTAAGATGCCTGAAAGTACAGCAATCATGGTTTGTTGTGCTCTAGTATTGAAAATGTCCAGAGAAATTCTACAGTGCCTTCTCTCCATTTGATTTGTTTTCCAGTTCTTGTTTTCTTTAGGCCACCTGATTGTCATAAGAGACTCGAAAATGTACCACTGGATTATCTTGAGTCCTTGGGCCTGCACCTTCCGTACATTGTATCCAAACAATGCAGAGTTTGAGGCGAGAGTGTTCTTTCTGGTCAGTTAGTTTCATGCCCACATCTGCCTTCTCCCTTCAATGATTATCCATCTTTTTATTGGTACAGGCAGCTGTGATCCAGCTGCTGTATCTAAGCCATTCGGTTATTTAGTCTTGAAAAGGCACTTCACTATTTGTACGTCTGAGCTCTGATTGTGTTGGATGAATCTTAAAAGCACTCTAACAAGAGGTTTATCTGGGAACAGGTGGTTATTTTGTCCATGTGGGTGCAGTGATGGGAATTTGAATAGCCAGGAAGAGGCCACAGCAGTGACTTTGACATTTAACTTTGTTTTGGTGTTTGTGGCCAGTACAAAGCATAAGGTCTAGCAGGGCAAACCCAGGTTTACAGACTCCTTATCCCATTCACTGCAGAATAATACCAGAATCTCTAATGATTTAGCTTTTTAAGTGTTTTTCAGGATGAGGATGAAGTTTCCTTTGTTTTGGGTGTAACCATGGAGAACCTCATGTGACTTGTGCCTTCTGCTTTTTGAGGTTCTCTCTTTTTCATGGGTTGATGCTGAGGGATCTCTGGAATGCACGCATCTGCTCAGCATGCATCTGGAGTAGCTTCAATAGGGGGAAAATTTGTGATTGCAATTAATCTGAAATCTTCTTGAGCTAAAAGGGGCAGAATAAAGAGCTCCATATACTTTTCTGAAAGTGATGTTCTGTTTCTTAAACACCATGTCTAGGAACTTCTTTCCAGCAGGCTCAAAGCATGCCAGTGTTTGAGTCTGCCTGGCGTATTAAGGGACTGCTTGTTTCAGACCTTTTGAGGACGATAGTCTTTTAGAACTATCTGATGCTAACTGCAGTTACATAATTGTAGAGACAGGCCTTCAGATACCTTGACTGCACATTTTTTGTTAAGTTTCTATTCTTTCCCGTATCAGTTTCAGGCCCTCCACTATGGGTTTGGGTTTTGATGGCAAGAGAAGTCCCTGGAGCGAGGAAAAGTTTTGTCTAAAGACTATCTAGGACCCATGTATTAGGAAGGTGTTGGGTCAAGAAGGGATAATTGCTTCTCCTGCTCATACTTGTAAGGGGCTGCCCTCGCAGAATGTCTCCAACTGTGCACTAAGGGCTTCATTGGCTAAATACCCCAGTGATAAGGGTCAAGTATTTAATTTTAGATGTGACCACTGGGTAATTGGGCACTAGTGGTGGAACCTGTTTATTCTAAGGGTCAAGCATGCACTGGGCTAATGCCAGGGTAATGTGCCTCAGAAGGAGAAGGGTTCAGTATAGGGTATGCCTTTTATTCCCCTCTTCACCAGGATAAAGGCATAGAGGAGAAGTAGGTAGTTTGTTTTAATGTGGAGGATAGGTTGCCTCCTGAGGTGTTGATTACTCCACCTTTAGACAAATACTGGGAAGCGAGAGTGGAGGAAAAGCTGGAAAGGTATTTTGACCAGTACATTAGTAAATAGTCCATGGACCACTTTCACAGAGTACGTAAATCACTGGGGTAGAGAAGGGTGAAACCAAGGGTTGGGTTACTAGCTAAATGACATCCAGGTCTGTAAAGGTTGGTAGCCGGGGATCCCCCAATCACACAGTGAAACCTGTCAGCCTCATCGCCACTGGCCCACATGTCCAACCTACTAAACTGCAAACACGTTGTTTCTTGGGTCTATATTACTAATATCAGTGTACCAGGCCATTATTGCGATGAAGTAAAAAAATGTTAAATTCTGACCCTATTTTAGATTATTAACCAATCCAGAAGGGAGCAGTCTTGGTTCCTAAATCGTGCATATTGTATTTATTTATTTTTGCGTTGGTCCAAATGGGGGGGGGGGGGGAACATGTTTTCTGCTGTTACTGTGATGTTTTATCCAATTCTCGGCTCGGAGCTAAAAACAATATTTGGACAACACATAAAATAAACGAAAGGAAACCTGCCCTAGGAGTTTTGCCAAAAGACACTGCTCTTTCCTATGCAGACGGTGGCTCCCGCCTGATGCTCAGTGTGCAGTGCAGTGCTGTGCTGAGGGCCTCACTGGGTGTTCATACTGAAAGATGGGATGACGGCCTCTTCGCCGTGCTCGTTGGCAGCTATAGCTGTTTGTTACACGTGGGTGTGTTTCTGAATGACCTCTTCCTCTTCCTGCTTAAATTGTTTCTTTTATTTGTAGACGGAATATGGCTTCCTCCCCCACCGATTCCTGCCCCTCCGAGCAACATCCCTGCTCCTAACATAGAGTGGAGGTAAGGGTGGATCTGTCATGTTATTGTGATATATACGGCTTGCTTTGCTATTAGCAACTCTGGGCTGGCCATGGTGTTACTCCTCTAGTTCTGGTCTTTTTGGTTGACCAGACCCAGTTACGAGCTATTGATGTGCCCTGTGTTGCCTACTTTGTGTACTTGCATGTGTTACTTGTATGAATGAATGGATGATGTTAAGTTTAATGCGGTTTTGAATGAAGTTTTTCTCTCTTACATAAAAAGCAGCAGACTTGTAGAAGATGTTTAAAACAGCAGTACTGTAACATTTACAATATATTCTAACCCTGATTGATTTATAGAAACCTACTGATATTGAGAACAAGTGGGGACACCAGGAATTTCACGGATTTCTGGTCACAGTCCTGGTTGCCATTTTGTCATGTCCGATTCATTCTTTCAACCAAGGTCCTGGCCTTGCAAGTCCACAAAGGCAGGGTATGAAATCACGACTCCCACTGATTGCTTCCTGTTAATTGATGATTCGTCGTGTTAGGATTGTCATATAGCATCTTCCAATTCGGAGTCCCACAAAAGAAGAGTGTATATGACTAAATGAAAAAAAATGCACTTGATGTTGTACCTGAATATGATGCCCACATGGGATCATGTGGGTAATTCTCACCTTCCCAAAAGAGAGCTTTCACCCGTGGGTTTACATATCTGGTCCTACCCCTCTTTCAGTTGCACTGTTCCCCTGTGCTTTCCTTTGTGGTGAAAGGTTGTGTGACAGTTGCATAATTGTGCCGTGGTGCAGCGACCAAGTGGTTCAGGAGTTAGCTGAGATCATCATGCAGGGGTTTGGCCCATCTTGACGCCCCTTCTGATGGTCCCTGAAAATTAATATATTCTTATTAACATAACATAATAACAATGGTCGTCAGCCACTTCTTTTTGTCAAATGCCATAGTCTATGCCCGCTCCTTTCTCTGATATTTTGGAGGCATTTTGCACCCTATGTGAAATATTTTACTTTATTACAGATGTTATACACCTCTTGGGTTGAACTAATCTGACACTTATAATTTGCAGTTAGTGACATGTTTGATTCAAGGCTGTAGATGGTCTTTGCTAAAGTTATCAGATAATTGCATGTTACTGGGACTCAAATTCTGAGTCCTGCACCTTTCTACTAGTATCATTTTTTCTGGTGTTTAAATAATGTGAACCAAGGCGACAATTTCTAGGACACACTGGCGTGTTTTTAATGTGACACTTCTATTTTCTTCTTGCTCACATAAGTGAGGACAGGTAAGCTAATTACTTATTTTTTTTGCTTGAAAGATGCGAAATCTGAGTAACCATTTAGAATTTTATCCATTAGACTTGATGTCAAAGCTGTTTTTCAATGTTTTGAGAATTTAAGTGTACAAACATCTTCCAAATTATAAGGTGAACATCCTGATTGACAGGTTCACAATTGTAGGATTTGAAGATTGTAAAGTGTACTTCGGATGGCTGAACATGTTGCAGCCTGACACACTTTCTACAACGAGGGATAGGACAGAAGGTATGCTTAAGTGGTGGTTGTGCAAAACATATGGACTATCTACAAACATATACGTTTGTGGGGATGTGCAGGCATGTTCCATAGCCATCTTCTGACACCTCCAAAATGTTTTGGAGAAATTGTTTCCAGGGTAGGGACGAAATTGGGAAAACCCCGACATTTAATTGAAGTATAGGGCAAATGTTGGTGCATAATGTTGGTGCATAATGTTGAATATAGAGATGCATATTTCTGCCATTCTTGAGCACATTGTCCACCTCGCTGGAATCCTAAGTATAAAGGAGGATGTAGGAAGTTGGCTCTGTATGTGCTATTTCAAAGTAAGGAATAGCATGCACAGAGTCCAAGGGTTCCCCTTAGAGGTAAAATAGTGGTAGAAATAGATAATACTAATGCTCTATTTTGTGGTAGTGTGGTCGAGCAGTAGGCTTATCCAAGGAGTAGTGTTAAGCATTTGTTGTACATACACATAGACAATAAATGAGGTACACACACTCAGAGACAAATCCAGCCAATAGGTTTTGTTATAGAAAAATATCTTTTCTTAGTTTATTTTAAGAACCACAGGTTCAAATTTAACATGTAATATCTTGTTTGAAAGGTATTGCAGGTAAGTACATTAGGAACTTTGAATCATTTCAATTGCATGTATACTTTTCAAGTTATTGACAAATAGCTATTTCAAAAGTGGACACTTAGTGCAATTTTCACAGTTCCTGGGGGAGGTAAGTTTTTGTTAGTTTTACCAGGTAAGTAAGACACTTACAGGGTTCAGTTCTTGGTCCAAGGTAGCCCACCGTTGGGGGTTCAGAGCAACCCCAAAGTCACCACACCAGCAGCTCAGGGCCGGTCAGGTGCAGAGTTCAAAGTGGTGCCCAAAACGCATAGGCTAGAATGGAGAGAAGGGGGTGCCCCGGTTCCGGTCTGCTTGCAGGTAAGTACCCGCGTCTTCGGAGGGCAGACCAGGGGGGTTTTGTAGGGCACCGGAGGGGACACAAGCCCACACAGAAATTTCACCCTCAGCAGCGCGGGGGCGGCCGGGTGCAGTGTAGAAACAAGCGTCGGGTTCGCAATGTTAGTCTATGAGAGATCAACGGATCTCTTCAGCGCTGCAGGCAGGCAAGGGGGGCTTCCTCGGGGAAACCTCCACTTGGGCAAGGGAGAGGGACTCCTGGGGGTCACGTCTGCAGTGAAAGTCCGGTCCTTCAGGTCCTGGGGGCTGCGGGTGCAGGGTCTTTTCCAGGCGTCGGGACTTAGGTTTCAGAGAGTCGCGGTCAGGGGAAGCCTCGGGATTCCCTCTGCAGGCGGCGCTGTGGGGGCTCAGGGGGGACAGGTTTTGGTACTCGCAGTCGTAGAGTAGTCCGGGGGTCCTCCCTGAGGTGTTGGTTCTCCACCAGCCGAGTCGGGGTCGCCGGGTGCAGTGTTGCAAGTCTCACGCTTCTTGCGGGGAGATTGCAGGGTTCTTTAAAGCTGCTCCTTTGGATAAAGTTGCAGTCTTTTTGGAGCAGGTCCGCTGTCCTCTGGAGTTTCTTGTCGTCGTCGAAGCAGGGCAGTCCTCAGAGGATTCAGAGGTCGCTTGTCCCTTTGGAAGGCGTCGCTGGAGCAGAGTTCTTTGGAAGGCAGGAGACAGGCCGGTGAGTTTCTGGAGCCAAGGCAGTTGTTGTCTTCTGGTCTTCCTCTGCAGGGGTTTTCAGCTAGGCAGTCCTTCTTCTTGTTGTTGCAGGAATCTAATTTTCTAGGGTTCAGGGTAGCCCTTAAATACTAAATTTAAGGGCGTGTTTAGGTCTGGGGGGTTAGTAGCCAATGGCTACTAGCCCTGAGGGTGGGTACACCCTCTTTGTGCCTCTCCCAAGGGGAGGGGGTCACAATCCTAACCCTATTGGGGGAATCCTCCATCTGCAAGATGGAGGATTTCTAAAAGTTAGTCACCTCAGCTCAGGACACCTTAGGGGCTGTCCTGACTGGCCAGTGACTCCTCCTTGTTGCTTTCTTTGTTCCCTCCAGCCTTGCCGCCAAAAGTGGGGGCCGTGGCCGGAGGGGGCGGGCAACTCCACTAAGCTGGAGTGCCCTGCTGGGCTGTGACAAAGGGGTGAGCCTTTGAGGCTCACCGCCAGGTGTCACAGCTCCTGCCTGGGGGAGGTGTTAGCATCTCCACCCAGTGCAGGCTTTGTTACTGGCCTCAGAGTGACAAAGGCACTCTCCCCATGGGGCCAGCAACATGTCTCTAGTGTGGGAGGCTGCTGGAACTAGTCAGCCTACACAGACAGTCAGTTAAGTTTCAGGGGGCACCTCTAAGGTGCCCTCTGGGGTGTATTTTGCAATAAAATGTACACTGGCATCAGTGTGCATTTATTGTGCTGAGAAGTTTGATACCAAACTTCCCAGTTTTCAGTGTAGCCATTATGGTGCTGTGGAGTTCGTGTTTGACAGACTCCCAGGCCATATACTCTTATGGCTACCCTGCACTTACAATGTCTAAGGTTTTGTTTAGACACTGTAGGGGTACCATGCTCATGCACTGGTACCCTCACCTATGGTATAGTGCACCCTGCCTTAGGGCTGTAAGGCCTGCTAGAGGGGTGTCTTACCTATACTGCATAGGCAGTGAGAGGCTGGCATGGCACCCTGAGGGGAGTGCCATGTCGACTTACTCGTTTTGTCCTCACTAGCACACACAAGCTGGCAAGCAGTGTGTCTGTGCTGAGTGAGAGGTCTCCAGGGTGGCATAAGACATGCTGCAGCCCTTAGAGACCTTCCTTGGCATCAGGGCCCTTGGTACTAGAAGTACCAGTTACAAGGGACTTATCTGGATGCCAGGGTCTGCCAATTGTGGATACAAAAGTACAGGTTAGGGAAAGAACACTGGTGCTGGGGCCTGGTTAGCAGGCCTCAGCACACTTTCAATTGTAAACATAGCATCAGCAAAGGCAAAAAGTCAGGGGGCAACCATGCCAAGGAGGCATTTCCTTACAGAGGATTAATGTTCCTAGAAATTTTAAGACTGTTACAGGTTGCAATTGCTCTTCCCTAGGAGCTTTAGAAGCCTTAGTTGAAATCTACTCCAAACATAAGATAGAGCCTGTTGATCTTGGACTTCTACGAAAGTCCTGTTTTGAATGTGGCCCAGTGTGTCAGGGTTCAACTGGCGACTAATAGAGTTAGTTCATAATACATCAGTCATAGTTCAAGTAGTTTTAACCATCGCTATAAAATATTTGTTGATTTATTTTGGCTCAGCTTGAACAAAGTACTCTCTGTCCTTTGACCAAATCTTGGTCCGAGCATCCCTTCCTACTCTATTTCACATTGAAGTGTTACTAATATAGTTGTTAAAAACTTGTGTTGAAAATGATAGATGAAATAGATCTAAAACCACTAAATAACAGCAGCTTCTGGGGTAGCGTTGATCCTTCTACAACTGTCTTTCGGTGGAAATGCACTGGTTGTAGATGCAGAGAGGAATCCAGAACAGGGTTTGCAAAACAACTAACTCAACAGCAAGCAATTAAATGAACTTTTATTGACTCTTTTCAGCATCACCTCCATTTCTGAAGATACCGCGAAAGAAGCCTTTCTAAAGTATGCTGATAGCAAGTGTTGCTATAGCACAGGCCCAGCAAAAGACATGCTCTTAAAGGATCTCCAGCCATTTAACACCTATCGAGTATGTATGACCTGAAAAGAACCGAGTAGTTTGCTTCTTCACCAATTATTTGAATTTCAAAGCAGATTTTTATGTATGACAGCAAGTGATAAAGGTACATGGAGTGCCTATGGGCAATTACTAAAATCATCTGTTGATGTATGTGTTATGCTCGTAGCACGAAAGATGAGTGGAGGTTTTTTAATGTTTTGTTTCCTCATATGTTGTTGTTCTGACATGGGTCACATATTTCAGGTTGTTACGATCTTAATAATGGACGATGTCATTTTTTTTATTTGTTTCCTTCTCTGTTTAAAGTTCCATCACCAAACTTAGTTTTGATTTATGGGAGTTTCTAACACTTCATATAATCTTTCAGATTTGTTATTTTTTTTATTTTCTTCTATTTAGACTAGAAACAATTTCTCATTTCTCTGTAACAACCATGTAGTCGCCTGACTCGTCATTCAGCTAATTTGATCTAATCTGTTATTTGTCCCTCATGTAGCTTTTATCTGAGTAACACCATCATAATTATAAATGTATACATTTCAGAGGGGTTTATGCAAAACGTCTTCATAAATTCTATTTATCTATCCGTAGTTGACCATGTTCTTTTGTATTCTAAATGGTTGATTATCAGAAAGTACCCAATAGTCTTGTATTTTAGTTCTCTTTCTTTGAAATATTTGTTTGCTGGCATGTATACGTCTAGGTACACATGCTTTGCATTAGTCCACCATCTAGTCTTGGGCTTGGAGTGTTACAAGTTGTTTTTCTTCCAAGAATCTTTTTGAGTCACTCCTCCTCTCACTGATGGTGTGCATGGGCATCGAGTCCTTTGTTAGATTGTTTTCTCTCCGCTGTTGGGTTCGGACGTGTTTCCTCTCGCTCCGGTAAATCTCGGTCTGGTATCTTTTGAACTTTATATTCCATCTTTCTATCAACATCTGTATAGTTTTTGATCACGTATACCATACTTTTACTATTGATCTGAATTTTATCATCCGGTTCGATTTAACGCCCTCTGGGGCATCCACGCCCTTCTTGGGCCCACTTCGATAACTGTAGTCGGAGAATGATAGGCTAATGGAATGTACTCCATCTTGGTTCTGCCCCAAATGTCACTCCAAGGTTCCGTACACGGATCAACACTTGGTGTGTAATTGGTACCAGTTCCTGTAACACAAAGAAGGAGACCTGCGATGCCTGTAGGTCTTTTCGATCCAAGTAGACCCTCCGGGACCCAAGAGCATGTCTATTACAAATGACATTGAAAACAGATGACACACCCAACATCTTCGGAAAAGAGCACGTGCAGGAAGAAATTGGATACAAGGCAGCCCTTTTGGGTCGAGACTCCAAGTCAGACCAAGATTCAGACATTGAGAGTCAATCCATTCCAGCAACGCAGGAGACTTCTAAATTGGTTGTCCGTCCTCCACTGCCCTCAGGCCATGGTAGCATCTAAAAAATACATTTGGATGCCCCACCCTCTGATTCGGCATCAAAATTAACAAAGACCAAAATGCCTTCGGCACCGACCAAACAGACATCATCATCCCAATCTGTTTCAGGATCATGTCGAAAATTGGAATTGACCATTTCGGAGCCGAAGAAACTATTGCCATCTACTTCGGAGCCAGCGGTTTCGGCTCACAAAAAGCATTCAGTCCCGAAGAGTTTGAAGGCGAAAACTAAAGTAGGCAAAGATGGTATAGTTTCCTCTGAGGACACATCTTGTGTAGAGACTATCCTGGAAGTGATGGATGCTAGACAGCACAAAATTCACATATAAAAAGGAACAGGAAGAATGGCTTCTCCTCCTATTCCAATCAAAAGCAGACTTGCATTCCAAGAAACATTAGACACTGTGCCTCCCCCTAAAAAACGTCTTCAAAGAAAGACAAGTTTCCAGAACAACCTTCGCTACCTAATTCTTTTGCACTTCCCTCCACCCCCCACCACCACAATCACCTACATCCTTTATTCACCCACAGTTTTCTCCACAAGCATCATCCTCCTCATCATCATCATCATCACCACCTAATAGAGATGATTTAAGTGATGTTCCACAAGATGTGGATATCTGGAATCTATGCGACCCAGATCCCATTCTCCCTAATGACCCTGACCTTTATCCAGCAAGATCTTCTCCCCCTGAGGATACGACTGCATACAATTGTGTTATTGCAAAAGCAGCAGCGTATAATAATTTGCTAATTCATACAGACCCAATTGAAGAGTATTTTCGTTTCGACACACACCCCTTTTCCTCTCCCTCTCTCCCTCTCTCCATCTCTCCCTCTGATCCAATTTTCATAAAAATGCAACTGCCACCAGACTCTGTAGTGGTAAGTGCAGCATGAAAGAGGGCTAACAGTCAGTCCGCAGGGATTGCTCTTCCTCCAGATAAGGAGCACAAAAAAATGAATGCAGTGGGGAATCGAGCAGCTGCTCAAGTTTCAAATCATTCGAGAATTGCACATTCTCCAGCACTCCTAGCGAGGTATGACTGGGCCCACTGGGATGAATTGGAGGAGTTATTGCAACATCTTCCACAGGAGTATGAAAAAAGAGGACAAGAGATAGTTGCAGAAGGGCAAGCCATCTCCAATAATTACATCAGATGTGCTGTTTGGTGCTGCTGACACAGCTGCACATGTTGTGAACACTAGCATTCTTATAAGAAGGCATGTGTTTTTATGGTGTTCAGGATTAAAACCGGAGATACAATAAGCAGTCTTGAACATGCCTTTTGACAAGGAGCATTTATTTGTCCCAGAGGTAGCTACCACTGTTTGAAACGTGAAAAAAGGACTCAGACAGCTAAAGCTATGGGCGCCTTATTAACTACCTCAACCACTGAACCGTCTACCTCCAACAAAAGCAAGGAACACATTTCGATAACGGTGGTTCCTTTAGAGGACCTTACAGAGGCACAAATAATAGAAGTAGAGGCAAAGCATCCGCCTCTAGAGGACCTCCCTTCAATACAAAACAGTGACTTCACAAATCCCTTTAGGCCATACATCTCCTGTGGAAGAAGACTGGCAAACTTTTATCTACAATGGTACAATATCACCACAAACCAGCGGGTTCTTTCAATCCGCCAAAGTGGTTATTGTCTAGAACTCATTTCCACTCCACCAAATATACCTCCTCGTTTTCACAAACCCTCACACGACCATCTCGCTCTCTTAAAAGAAGAGGTACTACCATTCGGGATAACAGCCCAAAGGGTGTTCACAAAATGCTTAGCTGAAGTAACTGCATTTCTCGGAAGGCAACACATTCAAATCCTACCATGCTTGGACGATTGGCTCATAAAAGCCAATACCAATCAAAAAGGCTGGCAGCATACTCGAGACACTGTAAATCTTCTACACAGTTTGGGATTTACAATAAACTATCTCAAATCCCATCTCCAACCTTCACAAATACAACTTTATCTGGGAGCAATTCTCAATTTTCATTCAGCATTGGCATACCCAAATCGAGTAAGGATTCAGGCTTTTCAAAAGCTCCTGGTTCAATTACAGGAAAATCATACTTGCACAGTAAAACTAGTGATGCAACTATTGGGGATGATGGCCTCCTGCATTGCAGTCGTTCCCCCATGCAATACTACACATGCATCTACTACAGCAGTGCCCGTCACGTTAGTGGTCTCAGTCACAGGGTCATCTTCAGGATCTAGCATTGTTGGATCGCCAGACTCATTGCGTTCTGCAACAATGGAATCCCACCAACCTCTCAAAAGGGCAGCTCTTTCAGGACCCTGTGCGTCAGATCACTCTCACAGCAGATGCATCACAGAATGGTTGGGGAGCCCACCTCAGCAACATTGCCATACAACAGAATTGGGATCCCTTTCAACAGACTTATCACTTTAACTATTTTGAGTTGCTAGCAGTCTTCCTATCACTCAAGGCATTACTGAAACGCATCTCCCAAAGTGGTGTTAGTACGTACAGACAACATGACAACTACGGGGGCGGCACACTCATCTGAATTGTCCCTTCTAGCTCAGGCAATTTGGAAGTGGGAGATTCACAATCACATTCAAGTACTGGCAGAACATCATCCAGGGATAGACCATGAGTTTGCAGACCATTAAGCAGGACACAGCAACAAGTCCACGAATGGGAAATGTACCTACAAGTACTTCACCAATACTTCCTCCTCTGGGGAACACCAGAAATAGATCTCTTAGCCACCGCAAAAAACTCAAAATGCCAAAACTTCACGTCCAGGTACCCACACCCTCAGTCCAAGGGCAATGCTCTATGGATGAATATGTCAGGGATACTTGCTTACGCTTTTCCACCTCTCCCATTCATACCATTCCTGGGCTGCAAATTGAAACAAACCTCACTTACCATGATCCTTGTAGCTCCCACATGGGGGAAGTCGACCTTCATACACAACACTATTTGATCTGTCTGTGGTTCCCCATCACAAACTTCCCAACAGACCAGACCTTTTGACTCAAAAGAGAGGTTAAATCCGACATCCAGACCCCAAAACACTCAATCGTGCAATATGGCTCCTGAAGTCATAGAGCTGGGGTATTTACAACTTCCTTCTGAATGTATTGACATTCTTAAAGAGGCACGCAGACCTACAACTAGACAGTGTTCTGCTGCTAAATGGAAATGTTTTGTACATTACTGTCAACCTAAAAACATTGGTCCACTTAAACCAACAGTACAAGACATTGTTACTTGCTACATTTACAAAAGGCAAAGTTAGCATACTCCTCTATTAGACTTCACTTAGTACCTATAGCTGCTTATCTCCAAAACAGACCACCTATTTCTTTGTTTTGAATTCCTATTAAGGCATTTATGGAAGGATTTAAGAGGTATTCCACCTAGGGTTCCTACAGCTCCAGTATGGAACCTTAACATTGTCCTTACTAAACTTATGGGTCCACCATTTGAACCCACGCAGTCCTGTTCTTTGCAATTTCTTTCATGGAAAGTTGTTTTTTTGGTAGCTATAACTTCATAAGAAGAGTAAGTGAAATACAAGCGTTCACTTGAGGAACCATTTCTTGGGGTAAATCCTAAATTCCTACCTAAAGTAGTTTCACCATTTCACATTAATCAATCAGTTGAGTTGCCTGTCTTTTTCCCACAGCCAGACTCAGTTGCTGAAACAGCTGTCCATACACCAGATGTTAAAAGAGCTGTTATGGATTACATTGACAGGACAAAAGGTTTTAGAAAATCAAAACAACTCTTTGTAGCTTTTTCAATGCCTCACAAAGGTAATCCAGTTTCAAAGAATGGATTAGCTAGATGGATAGTCCAGTGTGGTAGGAAGCTGGCTTGGTGTGTGGTGGGTACTTGCACCTTATACCAGGTCCAGGTATCCCCTATGAGTGTAGTGTAAGCAGTGTCTAGAAGCCAGGATTCTCTAGAGGTGTAAGGAAATGCCTCCTTGGCATGGTTGCCCCCTGACTTTTTGCCTTTGCTGATGCTATGTTTACAATTGAAAGTGTGCTGAGGCCTGCTAACCAGGCCCCAGCACCAGTGTTCTTTCCCTAACCTGTACTTTTGTATCCACAATTGGCAGACCCTGGCATCCAGATAAGTCCCTTGTAACTGGTACTTCTAGTACCAAGGGCCCTGATGCCAAGGAAGGTCTCTAAGGGCTGCAGCATGTCTTATGCCACCCTGGAGACCTCTCACTCAGCACAGACACACTGCTTGCCAGCTTGTGTGTGCTAGTGAGGACAAAACGAGTAAGTCGACATGGCACTCCCCTCAGGGTGCCATGCCAGCCTCTCACTGCCTATGCAGTATAGGTAAGACACCCCTCTAGCAGGCCTTACAGCCCTAAGGCAGGGTGCACTATACCATAGGTGAGGGTACCAGTGCATGAGCATGGTACCCCTACAGTGTCTAAACAAAACCTTAGACATTGTAAGTGCAGGGTAGCCATAAGAGTATATGGTCTGGGAGTTTGTCAAACACGAACTCCACAGCACCATAATGGCTACACTGAAAACTGGGAAGTTTGGTATCAAACTTCTCAGCACAATAAATGCACACTGATGCCAGTGTACATTTTATTGCAAAATACACCCCAGAGGGCACCTTAGAGGTGCCCCCTGAAACTTAACCGACTGTCTGTGTAGGCTGACTAGTTCCAGCAGCCTGCCACACTAGAGACATGTTGCTGGCCCCATGGGGAGAGTGCCTTTGTCACTCTGAGGCCAGTAACAAAGCCTGCACTGGGTGGAGATGCTAACACCTCCCCCAGGCAGGAGCTGTAACACCTGGCGGTGAGCCTCAAAGGCTCACCCCTTTGTCACAGCCCAGCAGGGCACTCCAGCTTAGTGGAGTTGCCCGCCCCCTCCGGCCACGGCCCCCACTTTTGGCGGCAAGGCTGGAGGGAACAAAGAAAGCAACAAGGAGGAGTCACTGGCCAGTCAGGACAGCCCCTAAGGTGTCCTGAGCTGAGGTGACTCTAACTTTTAGAAATCCTCCATCTTGCAGATGGAGGATTCCCCCAATAGGGTTAGGATTGTGACCCCCTCCCCTTGGGAGGAGGCACAAAGAGGGTGTACCCATCCTCGGGGCTAGTAGCCATTGGCTACTAACCCCCCAGACCTAAACACGCCCTTAAATTTAGTATTTAAGGGCTACCCTGAACCCTAGAAAATTAGATTCCTGCAACTACAAGAAGAAGGACTGCCTAGCTGAAAACCCCTGCAGAGGAAGACCAGAAGACGACAACTGCCTTGGCTCCAGAAACTCACCGGCCTGTCTCCTGCCTTCCAAAGAACTCTGCTCCAGCGACGCCTTCCAAGGGACCAGCGACCTCTGAATCCTCTGAGGACTGCCCTGCTTCGAAAAAGACCAGAAACTCCCGAGGACAGCGGACCTGCTCCAAAAAGACTGCAACTTTGTTTCAAGGAGCAGCTTTAAAGACCCTGCAATCTCCCCTCAAGAAGCGTGAGACTTGCAACACTGCACCCGGCGACCCCGACTCGGCTGGTGGAGAACCAACACCTCAGGGAGGACCCCCGGACTACTCTACGACTGTGAGTACCAAAACCTGTCCCCCCTGAGCCCCCACAGCGCCGCCTGCAGAGGGAATCCCGAGGCTTCCCCTGACCGCGACTCTCTGAAACCTAAGTCCCGACGCCTGGAAAAGACTGTGCACCCGCAGCCCCCAGGACCTGAAGGACCGGACTTTCACTGGAGAAGTGACCCCCAGGAGTCCCTCTCCCTTGCCCAAGTGGAGGTTTCCCCGAGGAAGCCCCCCCTTGCCTGCCTGCAGCGCTGAAGAGATCCGTTGATCTCTCATAGACTAACATTGCAAACCCGACGCTTGTTTCTACACTGCACCCGGCCGCCCCCGCGCTGCTGAGGGTGAAATTTCTGTGTGGGCTTGTGTCCCCCCCGGTGCCCTACAAAACCCCCCTGGTCTGCCCTCCGAAGACGCGGGTACTTACCTGCAAGCAGACCGGAACCGGGGCACCCCCTTCTCTCCATTCTAGCCTATGCGTTTTGGGCACCACTTTGAACTCTGCACCTGACCGGCCCTGAGCTGCTGGTGTGGCGAACTTGGGGTTGCTCTGAACCCCCAACGGTGGGCTACCTTGGACCAAGAACTGAACCCTGTAAGTGTCTTACTTACCTGGTAAAACTAACAAAAACTTACCTCCCCCAGGAACTGTGAAAATTGCACTAAGTGTCCACTTTTAAAGTAGCTATTTGTGAATAACTTGAAAAGTATACATGCAATTGAAATGATTCAAAGTTCCTAATGTACTTACCTGCAATACCTTTCAAACAAGATATTACATGTTAAATTTGAACCTGTGGTTCTTAAAATAAACTAAGAAAAGATATTTTTCTAGAACAAAACCTATTGGCTGGATTTGTCTCTGAGTGTGTGTACCTCATTTATTGTCTAGGTGTATGTACAACAAATGCTTAACACTACTCCTTGGATAAGCCTACTGCTCGACCACACTACCACAAAATAGAGCATTAGTATTATCTATTTTTACCACTATTTTACCTCTAAGGGGAACCCTTGGACTCTGTGCCTGCTATTCCTTACTTTGAAATAGCACATACAGAGCCAACTTCCTACAAGAGGTAGCTGTGGATGAGCCGCCAAGGCTTATCTAGGAGACATGCAAAGCCTATGCAATACCTCTGTAGTCCACAGCACTTACATACATGAAAGAAAACACTCTGTGTTAGCAAAAAAAATGGTCGAGTGACACAATACTAAAAAATGCTAGCGGCAACCCTCCAACACACACACACTATTTGCCGGTATTAGGCATAGAAAGTGATAGAAAACAGTGCAAATGCAGTTAGACAATAGTGACCCTAGAGTGGAGTCTAAACCATGTACTAAAAAAATGGAACGCAAACCCAGGACCCCCACCTAGGTAAGTGGAATGTGTAGATGGAAGCTAGAAAAAAACAAAGGTAAGTACCACAGTGCCCCCTAGCGACAAGGAGTAAGTTAGTGGATTTCCCCAAACCACCCAAAAGGAAGGAAAAGAAGAAAATGCAAAACACATGCAAGACTGCACGAAACCAGCTGTGGATTCCTCAAGAGGAAGACCTGTGGAAGAAGGTGACCAAGTTCAGAAGTCACAGAAGAGTCCAGGAGAAGTAAGAGCTACTGCCCACCCAGCTGTGGATGCAGAAGTTGGTCAACGGTGATGCGAAGAAGGCCAGCACTGCAGCCCTGGAGTTGGGGAAGAGTTCCTGAGGAATGCAGGCAATGTCTCACTGTGTGAGAAGAATTGCAGTTAGATGTTCGCCTTGGTAAAGGCAAATGTTGCGGAAGTGGAGCTGCTGGGGACCAGCAAGGCTCAGGAGGTGGGAGTCACAGGGGACCCTCAGCGACACAGAGAGCCCACAGGAGCAGAGGCAGAACCCACAGAAGCTGCAGAAGAGCCCACGCAGCACGACTGATGAAGGGTCCCATGCCGCAGGAGAACCACACAGAGGGCTGTGCATCACTGGAAAGAGTGCTGTGGGCTGGAACTACACGTAGCCTGAAGATCCTTTGGAGGAGATGCAAACAACTCTTGGCAGCTGCAAGAGATGCGTTGCTCGGGTGTACTGTCCTGCATGGGAAGGCAAGGGCTTACTTCCACTAAAGTTGGACAGCTGGCAGGGAGGACCAAGAGGACTACTCTGAACCACCACCTGTGATGCAGGATCCACGCAGCTTAGGAGGAGAGGAGATTCACACAGCCGGTCTTTGTTGCAGTAGGTGCCTGCAGATGCAGGGTAGTGACCCCTTCACTCAAAGGGAGATTCCTTCTTCCTTCTCATGCAGACTGAAGACTTGCCACCGTCCGAGTATGCACAGCCGGGAAAATGTTGCAGAAGCTGGAAAGAGCTGTGGAAACAATGTTGCAAGAAGAGTCTTCTTCGTGGCTGCAGATTGTCAGCTCTTGGAGGGTCCAGTTGCAGTTCCAGTGGCTGGAAGTGGAGGTTGCAGAGGAGTCCTGCTGGAATCTTGCAAGCAGACTCTGAGGACCCACCCAAGAGGAAGACCCTAAATTGCCCTGAAAGGGGGATTGGTCACCTAGTCAGGTGACCACCTATCAGGAGGGGGCTCTGGCGTCGCCTGCCTGCCCCGGCCACTCAGATGCTCCCAGAGGTCCCTGTTAACCTTGGATTGAAGATGGCAGAACCCAGGGACGCTCTGGTAGAGCTCTGAGCACCAACCCTGCGGTGGTGATGGACAGGGGAGTGGTCACTCCCCTCTCCATTGTCCAGTTTCGTGCCAGAGCAGGCACTTGAGGTCACTGAACTGGTGTAGACTGCTTTATGCACGGAGGGCACCAAATGTGCCCTTCAAAGCATAACAGTGGCTTGGGGAGCCCACCCCTCCCAAACTATGTAACACCTGTTTCCAAAGGGAGAGGGTGTTACCACCCTCTTCCTAAGGAAATCTTTTGTTCTTCCTTCCTGGGCTTGAGCTGTTTAAGCAGCTGGAGGGCAGAAACGTGTCTGAGTGGTGGCCGCAACTAAGGCTGCTTTGAAAACGCTGGAAGACTGGTAGTAGCAATGCTGGGTGTCCTCCTAAGAGGCCCCAGAGTGCATGGATTCATACTTCCAATACTGACAACAGTATTGGGATATGATTTCTACATGTTTGATACCAAACATGCCTAGGTTTGGAGTTACCATTATGTAGCTGGACATAGTGTAGGAAGTTGGCTCTGTATGTGCTATTTCAAAGTAAGGAATAGCATGCACAGAGTCCAAGGGTTCCCCTTAGAGGTAAGATAGTGGCAAAAAGAGATAATACTAATGCTCTATTTTGTGGTAGTGTGGTCGAGCAGTAGGATTATCCAAGGAGTAGTGTTAAGCATTTGTTGTACATACACATAGACAATAAATGAGGTACACACACTCAGAGACAAATCCAGCCAATAGGTTTTTATATAGAAAAATATCTTTTCTTAGTTTATTTTAAGAACCACAGGTTCAAATTCTACATGTAATATCTCATTCGAAAGGTATTGCAGGTAAGTACTTTAGGAACTTCAAATCATCAAAATTGCATGTATACTTTTCAAGTTATTCACAAATAGCTGTTTTAAAAGTGGACACTTAGTGCAATTTTCACAGTTCCTAGGGGAGGTAAGTATTTGTTAGGTTAACCAGGTAAGTAAGACACTTACAGGGCTTAGTTCTTGGTCCAAGGTAGCCCACCGTTGGGGGTTCAGAGCAACCCCAAAGTCACCACACCAGCAGCTCAGGGCCGGTCAGGTGCAGAGTTCAAAGTGGTGCCCAAAACACATAGGCTAGAATGGAGAGAAGGGGGTGCCCCGGTTCCGGTCTGCTTGCAGGTAAGTACCCGCGTCTTCGGAGGGCAGACCAGGGGGGTTTTGTAGGGCACCGGGGGGGACACAAGTCCACACAGAAATTTCACCCTCAGCGGCGCGGGGGCGGCCGGGTGCAGTGTAGAAACAAGCGTCGGGTTCGCAATGTTAGTCTATGAGAGATCTCGGGATCTCTTCAGCGCTGCAGGCAGGCAAGGGGGGGGTTCCTCGGGGAAACCTCCGCTTGGGCAAGGGAGAGGGACTCCTGGGGGTCACTTCTCCAGTGAAAGTCCGGTCCTTCAGGTCCTGGGGGCTGCGGGTGCAGGGTCTCTCCCAGGCGTCGGGACTTTAGGTTCAAAGAGTCGCGGTCAGGGGAAGCCTCGGGATTCCCTCTGCAGGCGGCGCTGTGGGGGCTCAGGGGGGACAGGTTTTTGTACTCACAGTCTTAGAGTAGTCCTGGGGTCCCTCCTGAGGTGTTGGATCGCCACCAGCCGAGTCGGGGTCGCCGGGTGCAGTGTTGCAAGTCTCACGCTTCTTGCGGGGAGCTTGCAGGGTTCTTTAAAGTTGCTGGAAACAAAGTTGCAGCTTTTCTTGGAGCAGGTCCGCTGTCCTCGGGAGTTTCTTGTCTTTTCGAAGCAGGGGCAGTCCTCAGAGGATGTCGAGGTCGCTGGTCCCTTTGGAAGGCGTCGCTGGAGCAGGATCTTTGGAAGGCAGGAGACAGGCCGGTGAGTTTCTGGAGCCAAGGCAGTTGTCGTCTTCTGGTCTTCCGCTGCAGGGGTTTTCAGCTGGGCAGTCCTTCTTCTTGTAGTTGCAGGAATCTAATTTTCTAGGGTTCAGCGTAGCCCTTAAATACTAAATTTAAGGGCGTGTTTAGGTCTGGGGGGTTAGTAGCCAATGGCTACTAGCCCTGAGGGTGGGTACACCCTCTTTGTGCCTCCTCCCAAGGGGAGGGGGTCCCAATCCTAACCCTATTGGGGGAATCCTCCATCTGCAAGATGGAGGATTTCTAAAAGTTAGAGTCACTTCAGCTCAGGACACCTTAGGGGCTGTCCTGACTGGCCAGTGACTCCTCCTTGTTGCTTTCTTTGTTCCCTCCAGCCTTGCCGCCAAAAGTGGGGGCCGTGGCCGGAGGGGGCGGGCAACTCCACTAAGCTGGAGTGCCCTGCTGGGCTGTGACAAAGGGGTGAGCCTTTGAGGCTCACCGCCAGGTGTCACAGCTCCTGCCTGGGGGAGGTGTTAGCATCTCCACCCAGTGCAGGCTTTGTTACTGGCCTCAGAGTGACAAAGGCACTCTCCCCATGGGGCCAGCAACATGTCTCTAGTGTGGCAGGCTGCTGGAACCAGTCAGCCTACACAGCTAGTTGGTTAAGTTTCAGGGGGCACCTCTAAGGTGCCCTCTGTGGTGTATTTTACACTAAAATGTACACTGGCATCAGTGTGCATTTATTGTGCTGAGAAGTTTGATACCAAACTTCCCAGTTTTCAGTGTAGCCATTATGGTGCTGTGGAGTTCGTGTAAAACAGACTCCCAGACCACATACTCTGATGGCTACCCTGCACTTACAATGTCTAAGGTTTTGTTTACACTGTAGGGGCACAGTGCTCATGCACTGGTACCCTCACCTATGGTATAGTGCACCCTGCCTTAGGGCTGTAAGGCCTGCTAGAGGGGTGTCTTACCTATACTGCATAGGCAGTGAGAGGCTGGCATGGCACCCTGAGGGGAGTGCCATGTCGACTTACTCATTTTGTTCTCACTAGCACACACAGGCTTGTAAGCAGTGTGTCTGTGCTGAGTGAGGGGTCTCTAGGGTGGCATAAGACATGCTGCAGCCCTTAGAGACCTTCCTTGGCATCAGGGCCCTTGGTACTAGAAGTACCAGTTACAAGGGACTTATCTGAATGCCAGGGTGTGCCAATTGTGGATACAATGGTACATTTTAGGTGAAGGAACACTGGTGCTGGGGCCTGGTTAGCAGGGTCCCAGCACACTTCTCAGTCAAGTCAGCATCAGTATCAGGCAAAAAGTGGGGGGTAACTGCAACAGGGAGCCATTTCTTTACACATAGGTAGTGACCTATGTCAAGTACATGCATAAAACGGCCACCCCGCACTCACGAAGTCCATCAAAATGGCACTGGAGTTCATGGGGGGGCATCTCTGCTAGTGCAGGGGTGCCCCTCACACACATGTACTTGCACCCTGCCCTCTGGGCTAGGAGGGCCTTCCATAGGGGTGACTTAGACTTAGTGACCTGGTGCAGTGACCAAGATGAAAAAAAGTGCATGCACCCTTTCACCCAGGCTGCAATGGCATGCCTGCAGAACACTGGGCATGGGCTCCTCATGGGTGGCATAATATCTGCTGCAGCCCATTGGGATCCCCTGCTACCCCAATACCCTGGGTGCCTATGTACCACATACTAGGGACTTAATGGAGGTACCAATATGCCAAATGTGGGGTGAAAATGGTACTAGTTACCAGTTAGAAGGGTGAGAGCATAGTCAGTGGGGTCCTGGTTAGCAGGACCCAGTGAACACAGTCAAACACACTGACAACAGGCAGAAAATGGGGTTACCACGCCAAGGAAGAGGGCACTTTCCTACAAGTGTATTGAAACTTGTTAGCTGAAAGACAATTACCAACAACTCCTGTCTAAAGCCCACTCTACCAGGAAAAAGGTGCTTCTACAGCCTTTTTAGGAAACATTCCAATAGCAGATATTTGCAAAGCTGCTACTTGGTCTACACCACACATTTTCTAAACACTATTGTGTAGATAGTTTAGCTCTTCAACAGGCAAATGTTGGTCAAGCAGTCCTTAAGACACCCTTTTCAAGCTTCACCAACTCCTACAGGCTAGCCACCACTTACTTGGAGGGGACTGCTTTACAGTCTATGCAAAGCATGTGAATCTACAGCTACCCATGCCTTTGAACAGAAAATGTTACTTACCCAGTAAACATCTGTTTATGGCATTTAGTGCTGTAGATTCACATGCGCCCTCCCTCCTACCCGGAAGCCTGTAGTCATTGTAGTAGAAAATATTGTAAATATGTACATACATTGCATGGGCATCTCAATAAAAATGTGTGTGTATATACACATACACACACTCCTTACGTCACTCCCCCTAACAAAGGACTCAATACCCATGTGCACTATCACTGAGAGGAGGAGTCACTCGATCTCGCGACTCAAAAAGATTCTTCGAAGAAAAACAACTTGTAACACTAGATGATGGACGTATGTAAAGCATGTGAATCTACAGCACTACATGCCATGAACAGATGTCTATTGGGTAAGTAACATTTTCCTTATGATAACAGGTTTCTAACTTTATCTGGTATACTAATCCCATTTCTTTGTATTTTGTGATATGAAACTTTGGCTTACTGTTTGATATCAAGGTTGGTTCACTTGCTACTGCAGTTGCTTTCAAATGTAATATGTATATACAGTTCATCTGCATTGAACTTAAATGGATAATCTGTTCATAATCTAATGCTGTGTTCTGACTACAGCTATCTTAACGTTTGTGTACTGTCTCCACTTATTTTTTTTGACTTGATCAACTGAATAATATTTTAGACTTCTACAGGTGTTTATTACAATTTTTCACCCTTTGTAATTCCATATTATTGATCTCCATGATTGCCTGCGGGTATATGTTCCAAAGTGTGTTTCACTGTATTCCTCTGAGATAACAGTCAATGTCTAAAAAGTACAGAATATATGTTCTCAAATATGGATTTCTACTATGAATTTATATTATCTTCTTCTCTCATGGTATAATTCAATAATGTGACATATTTTGCAGGCTTTGCATTTAGAGCATTTACAAAAGACTTGTCTTTGACATCAAATCCTTTGTGTATCTGGTGTTTTAAGTATAGTGGTGGTTGTCACGATCTCATCCCTTTTATTGAGCAATCTTTTGTATAAGATTTAAGTAGGCCATTATTTACCTTCTAACCTCTGCCCTTAACTTCGGTTAGATACAAATATTTGTCAATTCTGTTTAATGTTGTTTTTCATTGGACTAGTTAAAGATCAGTGGGATCCTAGCATAGCTGTGGTTGACACAGTGTAGTTTTACACTTTCTTGGTTATGAAAAATATCCTGTTTATTGTTCTCTTTTAGTCTATGAAAGCATTTTTTTGATAATTATAACTGTTTTGTTGGTGGTTTGAATGTCGAGTTTCTGTAGAATAGTTTCTTTGCAAAAAGAGGAATTCACTGTAAGAAGCATTTCGGTTCACGGTTTTTAATGGAATGTTTCAGTATGTGAAATACTATTCATAGCTGTTTCTTTTCAATTCAATGTTTCTCTTGGTCTCTATGTAGAAAATGGCACCAAGAAAACCAACCTTCTCTTTATTTATCTGGCATGGAAATGTAAAATTAAAGCTATCATTCAATTTGTCAAATATAGCAAGAATTATTCTGCTGTTTGTATCGCAGAAAAAGAATAGGTAACCTAGGTATTGCAGCCGATTTATCAAGTGTCTAAATTATTTTGTTCACTTCATGCCACCTTCTTCAAACATTTTATTCTGAGCATCGCATAGCTGTGCGGAGAAGAAAAGATCTATGATCACCCCACGTTTCTTTGTATATCTGATGATTGAACAGAAATGCACTGTTGATCAAACCAGTTTCAATAATTTCAAGTATCATCTTTGTGTTACATTTCTCTTATTTCTTTGAGGAAATACTTGCAAGCTTTTAAACCCGTCTCTTGTTTGAATGACATATACAATGTGAGCACAACAGTTATTACCAGAGGAAAACTTTCCATCTGTGCGATATTTGCAACAGATCTTTTATTGCTTAACTAAGACCTTTGGCTTGGAACTATTGCTAATAGTGACTGGTCATTAACCTGGATGTGCGTTCAAACAGTGAGTTGACATGCTATCGCAGTGGACTCCTGCAGTGGATTGTTTCCTGGTGTACTCGAAGTAGACAGTATATTGTAGGTATTACTGATGATGAACTTGTAGTCATCAACATCTGAATTTCTTATTATAACTTTCATACAGGTCCCCATTGTACCATGTAATTAAATTCGTTGGACTGATACTTATTTTTTTAGAACACAGTTAATCTGCTTAATACTTCTTTGACATAGTTCTCTTCACTCCTCACTAGAATATTTCCAAATTTCTCAGTAGATTTTTTCATTCTGTGAGTTATCCTCCACTAACCTCTTCATTAGAATAAGATTTTGGCTGAATTTTTAATTTTCCCTGTAGAATGATCAAAGAGTAATTGCTCTCTTAATGAGTGATCCCCCATAACTAATATATGCAATTAAATGAACTTGCATGGAATATTGTAATTGTTAAGTTCATGGAGAGGACCGATCACTTCCTACCTCTGCTGTTCATGTGTCAACGTTCTGATTTCTTTCCTCAGTGTACCTCATATGGCTCTGACAGGCAGCAGTGAAGAACATAATTATTTGTAACAAGTGTGGTCCAGTGTTAGACAGTGCTAGTGGCCTTGCTGGATTGACCAGGCCTATCAACATGTGTGGCAACATTCCAAAGTATTATGTGTGCAACTCATTGTACTGTTTGCTTCCAATATATATTTCATGGTATAAATAGGACCACTGGAAAAATTGGAGGCGCATAGTTTTGTGAGCTTCTAGTTAGTTTCTTTAGATGAAATTAGTAGTTTTGCCACATTTGTGGCATTTACAAGTCCTAGTTATCTGCTTCATCAGTGTATTCTGGTCTACCCTTACCTGGATGGCTGGCTGGTGTAGGGGATGAAAGGATGCAGGTAGTCATGGTCCCAAGATGAACAAAGACCTACTGAAACTGCAAAAACAACTTTGCGTCATATCCATGACCTTCCTAGGATACTTTCATGGTACAGAGTCGTACAGGAAACTGAAATTCAGTCTCTTTTGCCCTAGGATAGCTTCCCACCCAATGTCATTATACCTGTGGGCTGGTGAGAGGGTGAGAGTTACCCTCGGCTGTAGACTTGGCTGGCCTTTTTTGTTCATTCCTATGCTAGCACAGCTTTTATGCACTGCTAGTAAACATTCTGCAAAAGTAAGAGAACCTTCAGTGAATTCACAACTTGCTTTGGCTGTTCTGGGCAATATTGCATTGGCTATAAAAAGTCCAAATCAGCAGAGTGGCGCGGCTGTCCTTATGCAAAGAATATTATCCCTTTAAAATGAACAGACCGTTTGCTTAAGATCACAGTTTGGCAGGTGTTAATGCCATCGTGAGACCTGATTCATTGTTTCACAGTCTGCAACTTTGTCACTAGACCACTTCTCTTAGTACATTTCAATGTAGAAAAATGAGTGAGGCGTTCATGCCTGTTGCTTAAGTAGTGTTTAACTGAGTGGTAGTGTTTAATATCCTTGCCTAATCAGCACCAAATGTCTATGGAGGAGCTACCTAAGTAATCCTAGCCTTTTTAGGCTTCTTGTGCTTTCCCTTTTGTTGGGGAAATTCAGATTGTATTTTGATTCTGAGGGAGAGAGTTTCTTGGGTGATGAGCTATTCCATTCATCCAGTGCATAATCTAAGAATAATGCATGCTTTACACAGTTGTTGCTTTTTACTTTTTATGCTTTCTAAATGTATGTATATTTATTTTATTCTTCTTAGTATCGCCTTGAAACTTTTACTGAGGCCAGAAACTCCGGCTGGAAAAATGTGCCTTACAACGGTGAGTAACATACATTTTTTTTTTTCATTTTTTCATAAGTGATCCCTTCAAATCAATAGGAACAGGACTAGACATTTACAATTTTTTCAGATCACTTACTACAGTACATAGCAGGATAATTCCACCTCTTATAGATTATAAGAAAGGTGCCATTTTAGTTTCTTAAAACTGCTCTATAGAATGTCCTTAGACATTTCAGACCATGGGTCTATAAACCAAAGGCATGCCCACACGAAGCAAGGTTTAGTAGCCTACTCTTTGGGGATCTGGCTTCACTAGACTCAACCATTTCTCATGGGGGAAGTTTTAAACAAACACAAGTAGCACTTTGGAGCTTCAAGCACCAAATGCATTGTTACAATTAATTAATTTGTTTCTCCTTCTACATGGTAAATGGTAAAACATAGTTGTTTGGCAAAAAATGAAATAAGATTAAGTGTTTGGTGAGTCTATAATATAATCGTGGGAGATATGAAGCTAGCAAAGGAAGGCAAACTCTTCGTATAGACCCACTATTGTTGGTGTCCATGGCCCTGCCAGGGTCTGTGGATTTTCTACCTGTTTAGTCACTGACCCTGTTGCAAGTGTCTCTGTTAAATTATTCCTCCGAGACTAAAGTTTGTCCAACGTTAATTAAAATGGGTCCCAGTTACCAAACAAGAGACTGACCGTGTTGCAATGCTAAAGGTAAAATGCCAGGCCTAAACGTAGAACCAAATGTAATATCCGACATACCCTGGGTGAATGTTCGCTACAATATGGAGAGGTTGGTGAAAGGAAAAATAATTTACTCTTAAGTAATAGGACTGCTTTGACTTTACTAGCTCAGTTCTGCTTTGTGATATTTATACCCACCCTTTCCACTCAGGAGTTGTTTTAAGTTGATCAAAAACACATTTTGTTTGGATCTCACTGAATCAATTTCCAGTCTGTTGAAGAGCGCTGCATGCATCCATTATTCTCAACCCATTATGTTTTGTTTTACTCTAGAGTTTTACCTGTTCTTCAATATCAACCATATGCCTTGCTATTTAATCTAGTTATATCGCAGATCCATCAGGGTGCAACATCTTTGTTAAAGCGGTATCCAGGTATTAAAGCTAAGGCACCCGCAATAGCGAATACTTGAGATCATAATGTGGTCCCCAGATCTCTCCATGGGATAGGCCATGGGATAAACAAAGGCACCTTCAAATAGCGAGTACTTAAGATCATAATCCGGACCACAAATCTCACCATGGGATAGGTCCAGTGTATTTGAGGAGGAGATTTACGTGGTACATACTAAGGAGATCACTGCCTTCCGCTGCATTCAGAACATTTGCAGTACCCAAATATAGGAAAGTTTCATAGGGCGACGAGTTTTGTCCATCCCACTTGTAAATCATGTAATAAACTTCTTCTAGGAATTAAAAATCAGCAGTACTTTTCTAGTTTAAGAAAACAGCTTCAGATGTGGGTTTTTTTCGACCGCCCTCTTTAATGCTGGTTTTTGGCCTGGTCTTTCTAACCTAGTCAGGTGTTAGCACCAATACGCCTCTGGGCATTTGTCGCTCTCAAATGTTTTTTATATATATATATATATATATATAAATATATATATATATATATATATATTATAACAGTGAAATGTTGGTGTTATATTTAAATATGGACTATTGATATGTTTGTTTTGAAACATATCACTGTAAAACACAAACGTTACGAGCATTTTCATGGTGATGGTCTCGACATTGTGAATGATAAGTGTGCTTATTTACTGGCTACCTCTATAATAATTATATATAAATATTTCTTGAGAGCCCCAAAAGAGCAATGGATTGCTGATTTTTGTTGTTACTGTCACACTCTATAAGAAAATGTTTATCGAAGATTAGCATTTGTGTGCAAAGCAGATGGGTGTACCCATTTATACAAACAAAACATTTTGAATTCAGGTGCCAACGGTGGGGCTGGGTGTTCTGTTATCAGTTATTTACTGGCTTCTAACTTGTGTGCGTCAAACTTTTAAAAAATGTGAGGACAACTTTGAATGCATGTGCCACATATGAAGAGTATTTCTAAAGGGTAGTAAAACCTATCTTCAACACACACACAGCTGACATTTAGTTGTGCTTCAGATAGAACTCACTGAACTGAATGGGTCTAATTCACAGAAGAAAATTTGCGCTTTGTGTTCATTTCTAACTGTTTGCTACTCACAAAGGTATTTTGCTAGAAGTATCTCGGACTGCAGTCTCCATGCATAAAACCATAGGAATGCTCTATCTTTTTATGACCTGAAGATACTACTTGTAAAATACCTTTGAAAACAGCAAATAATTGCAAACGTACACCGTATTGTAAGGTTACCTTTCTGAATCTGACACATTATTGCCAGATTTAACTGGGAGCATGAGACTTTTCAGGAGTGACACTTTTTTGTGGTGTTTGAAAGGCCGCTGAAGCACCTTGCAGTGGCTTTTAAGAAATTTAAGAAAACTCAATTGTTCATGGAGTGGGAGAGATGCATTGAAAGCTTTCCCCCCCACCCCCATTCAGGGTTTAAGTACAATAGCTGAAATAACAAATAGAATACTGATAATTTGATGTTTATTGAGCAAGAGTGTCAGAATTTGTCTTGAAATTAAAGCATTTTGGATTTATGATTCCTAGCCAAGACCCTCTTCATTTGGAATGGCAAATGCTGCCTAAAACTGTATTGCAGTGTTTGTATGCTTTAATGCCCTTCCATGTTGGGTATAGTGTTACTGGCCAGGTCTTCCCCCTTTATAAGTATTTTTGAACATGTATGGATGACCTCCTCATGTATATAGACTGATTGTCCCCTTTGTTGGGTTACCCAAACGTGAGTGCATGCATAAGAAAACAATTTCCTTTCCACAGGGACACAACTTTGGGTTCCTATTCAGTATGTCTCTTGCCCAGTTTTGTACCTACTTAATGGCTTTAGATGATGGTCATTTCTATTTCAGACTGGCAGGAACCTAAAGGTGGGAGGCGTTTTATCGACCTCTAGAAGTTAGTGACCATATAGGTGCACTGACTGAAAAAACACATTTGTAGCATGTGTGGTTGTAGATACATATGCTCTACATACTCCTGCCATCTAGATGCAGTCATTGCTTCACTGTAGCGAACAATGTCCGCATTAGATGTCTTTATCGGATGTGATCCATCTAGAGTTGGATTACAGTCTTGAGAATTACATATATTCAACATTTTTGCCATTACACATCAGATTTCATATTCATACTTCGGTGTTCTTGTTTTTATCAGACTCATCCAAGTCTTGTGCACCCTGTTGTGTTCACTCTGTATTTTTTATTTTCTTTTAGGAGAACCTGTAGATTCTATGGGTGGTCCACCCCCCCTTCCATGGGACATCCCTGTGCCTGTTCCTGAAATGTTCAAGGATGCAGAACAACATATCAAGGTGCCTCGCACAGCTTCAGTAAAAGTAAGTGCCCGTTCCGTCCTCTGTGCAACCCTTCAGCACTCTATGAAGTCTCTGTAGGTCGGTTAGTTAAGTCTTATGATTATACGTGATTTAAACCATACTTCATTCTGACGGGCCCTCCTAGGAAGGCCCCATCAAGATATCTGTCAATCTCTGTATCTGCCGTTGTTCCCAGATTGCAAAAGTTATTTGTTACTCTCAAATAAAGATACAATCTCTTCTATTGTTGTTTGAGTGAAACCACTACAGATGTAATATAGAGAATAATTCAGTGTTCAGAATTACACCCTTTTGCATTTCAGTATTATTAAAGTCGGGAGAAACTCATTTGTCTCAAACATTTATCACACATCAGGAAAAAGATGCATCTCAGTATTGTATTGAAGCGCCACTTTGATGCCAAACATTAGGACTGTTTACCCGTCTGGACGCTTCAATACAATACTGAGATGCATCTTGTTCCTGATGCGTGATAAATGTTTGAGACAAATGAGTTTCTCCCGACACTTGCGACCTCTGATATACATATAAGATTTCATCTTTCAAATGAGAGTTTGTCTCTATCAAAGCTCTTTTTCAAGGTAGTGATCCAGTGTCTTTCAAAAAGATTGCTGTAAAGTCCTTAACAGGACGAAACACGTGTCAGCTGAATTCTGCACTCGCAAGCAAGTCTGCTCCAGAATGAACTAACTCTGTATCCAATTGTTGAATTGGCTGAACTCTGTAAATACAATCGGTTGTTTTTTGTACTGACAAATGAGATTGTTTCTGGATGATCTTGTGTTCTTCTTGTTGGATTCCATTGTCTAATCTGTTAAACTGTTGCAAACGGAATTCATTATTGAGATACTTAGTCCATTATTTTGGTCTCTACACTGCAATAGTCAATACAGATTGTATTTTGTTATGAATATAAGTCTGACAATTGAAGTTTCATTCTGCATTTTGCCACATAACAATTCTACATTGTATTTTAAAACTTTGTCTGCATATTGGATTTACCTTGTATCACAACCTTTAGACCTATGAATCCAGTATAACTGATACTTCACTCATCATACATTTCGAGTGCTCCACTAGTCACTTTGTGTAAAGAAATGCCTCCTTGGCATGGTTACCCCCTGACTTTTTGCCTTTGCTGATGCTAAGTTTTGATTTGAAAGTGTGCTGAGGCCTGCTTACCAGGCCCCAGCACCAGTGTTCTTTCCCTAACCTGTACTTTTGTTTTGACAATTGGCACACCCTGGCATCCAGGTAAGTCGCTTGTAACTGGTCCCCCTGGTACCAAGGGCCCTGATGCCAGGGAAGGTCTCTAAGGGCTGCAGCATGTCTTATGCCACCCTGGGGACCCCTCACTCAGCACAGACCCACTGCTTGCCAGCTTGTGTGTGCTGGTGAGGACAAAACGAGTAAGTCGACATGGCACTCACCTCAGGGTGCCATGCCAACCTCACACTGCCTATGCAGTATAGATAAGTCACCCCTCTAGCAGACCTTACAGCCCTAAGGCAGGGTGCACTATACCGTAGGTGAGGGCACAAGTGCATGAGCACTGTACCCCTACAGTGTCTAAGCAAAACCTTAGACATTGTAAGTGCAGGGTAGCCATAAGAGTATATGGTCTGGGAGTCTGTCATGCACGAACTCCACAGCACCATAATGGCTACACTGAAAACTGTGAAGTTTGGTATCAAACTTCTCAGCACAATAAATGCACACTGATGCCAGTGTACATTTTATTGTAACATACACCCCAGAGGGCACCTTAGAGGTGCCCCCTGAAACCTTAACCGACTACCTGTGTAGGCTGACTGGTTTTAGCAGCCTGCCACACTCGAGACATGTTGCTGGCCACATGGGGAGAGTGCCTTTGTCACTCTGTGGCTAGTAACATAGCCTGTACTGGGTGGAGATGCTTATCACCTCCCCCTTGCAGGAACTGTAACACCTGGCGGTGAGCCTCAAAGGCTCACCCCCTTTGTTACAGCACCCCAGGGCATTCCAGCTAGTGGAGTTGCCCGCCCCATCCGGCCACGGCCCCACTTTTGGCGGCAAGGCCAGAGGAGATAATGAGAAACAAGGAGGAGTCACTGGCCAGCCAGGACAGCCCCTAAGGCAACCTGAGCTGAGGTGACTCTGACTTTTAGAAATCCTCCATCTTGCAGATGGAGGATTCCCCCAATAGGGATAGGAATGTGACCCCCTCCCCTTGGAAGGAGGCACAAAGAGGGTGTACCCACCCTCAGGGCTAGTAGCCATTGGCTACTAACCCCCCCAGACCTAAACACATCCCTAAATTTAGTATTTAGGGGCTCCCCAGAACCTAGGAACTCAGATTCCTGCAACCTAAGAAGAAGAGGACTGCTAAGCTGAAAAACCCTGCAGAGAAGACGGAGACACCAACTGCTTTGGCCCCAGCTCTACCGGCCTGTCTCCCCACTTCTAAAGACACTGCTCCAGCGACGCTTTCCCCAGGGACCAGCGACCTCTGAATCCTCAGAGGACTGCCCTGCTCTAGAAGGACCAAGAACTCCCGAGGACAGCTGCCCTGTTCACCAAAGACTGCAACTTTGAAACAAAGCAGCAACTTTGAAAAAACTTTTGTTTCCCGCGGGAAGCGTGAGACCTGCTACTCTGCACCCGACGCCCCCGGCTCGACTTGTGGAGAACAATCACTTCAGGGAGGACTCCCCGGTGACTGCGAGACCGTGAGTAGCCAGAGTTGCCCCCCCCCCCCCTGAGCCCCCACAGCGACGCCTACAGAGGGAATCCCTAGGCTCCCCCTGACCGCGACTGCCTGCTCCTCAGATCCCGACGCCTGGTAAAGAGACTGCACCCGCAGCCCCCAGGACCTAAAGGATCCGAACTCCAGTGCAGGAGTGACCCCCAGGAGGTCCTCTCCCTTGCCCAGGTGGTGGCTACCCTGAGGAGCCCCCTCCTTGCCTGCCTGCATCACTGAAGAGACCTCTTGGTCTCCCATTGATTTCAATTACAAACCCGACTCATGTTTGCACACTGCACCCGGCCGCCCCGTGCTGCTGAGGGTGTACTTTCTGTGCTGACTTGTGTCCCCCACCCGGTGCCCTACAAAACCCCCCTGGTCTGCCCTCCGAAGACGCGGGTACTTACCTGCTGGCAGACTGGAACCGGGGCACCCCCTTCTCCATTGAAGCCTATGCGTTTTGGGCACCACTTTGACCTCTGCACCTGACCGGCCCTGAGCTGCTGGTGTGGTAACTTTGGGGTTGCTCTGAACCCCCGACGGTGGGCTACCTTGGACCCAAACTTGAACCCCGTAGGTGGTTTACTCACCTGCAAAAACTAACAAACACTTACCTCCCCCAGGAACTGTTGAAAATTGCAGTGTCTAGTTTTAAAATAGCTATGTGATTTATATGAAAACTGTGTGTGCTATTTTGATTATTCAAAGTTCCTAAAGTACCTACCTGCAATACCTTTCATTTGAAGTATTACATGTAAAATTTGAACCTGTGGTTCTTAAAATAAACTAAGAAAATATATTGTTCGATGGCATCTGTCGCTGTAGATACGCATGTTTTGCATAGCTCGCCATCTGGTGTTGGGTCGGAGTGTTACAAGTTGTTTTTCTTCGAAGAAGTCTTTCGAGTCACGGGACCGAGTGACTCCTCCTTTTGTCTCCATTGCGCATGGGCGTTGTAGGAAGTTGTCTCTGTATGTGCTATTTCAAAGTAAGGAATAGCATGCACAGAGTCCAAGGGTTCCCCTTAGAGGTAAAATAGTGGTAAAAATAGATAATACTAATGCTCTATTTTGTGGTAGTGTGGTCGAGCAGTAGGCTTATCCAAGGAGTAGTGTTAAGCATTTGTTGTACATACACATAGACAATAAATGAGGTACACACACTCAGAGACAAATCCAGCCAATAGGTTTTGTTATAGAAAGATATCTTTTCTTAGTTTATTTTAAGAACCACAGGTTCAAATTTAACATGTAATATCTTGTTTGAAAGGTATTGCAGGTAAGTACATTAGGAACTTTGAATCATTTCAATTGCATGTATACTTTTCAAGTTATTGACAAATAGCTACTTTAAAAGTGGACACAGTGCAATTTTCACAGTTCCTGGGGGAGGTAAGTTTTTGTTAGTTTTACCAGGTAAGTAAGACACTTACAGGGTTCAGTTCTTGGTCCAAGGTAGCCCACCGTTGGGGGTTCAGAGCAACCCCAAAGTCACCACACCAGCAGCTCAGGACCGGTCAGGTGCAGAGTTCAAAGTGGTGCCCAAAACGCATAGGCTAGAATGGAGAGAAGGGGGTGCCCCGGTTCCGGTCTGCTTGCAGGTAAGTACCCGCGTCTTCGGAGGGCAGACCAGGGGGGTTTTGTAGGGCACCGGGGGGACACAAGCCCACACAGAAATTTCACCCTCAGCGGCGCGGGGGCAGCCGGGTGCAGTGTTAGAACAAGCGTCGGGTTTGTAGTGTTAGTCTATGGGAGATCTAGGGATCTCTTCAGCGCTGCAGGCAGGCAAGGGGGGGGTTCCTCGGGGAAACCTCCACTTGGGCAAGGGAGAGGGACTCCTGGGGGTCACTTCTCCAGTGAAAGTCCGGTCCTTCAGGTCCTGGGGGCTGCGGGTGCAGGGTCTCTCCCAGGCGTCGGGTTTTGGATTCAAGGAGTCGCGGTCAGGGGAAGCCTCGGGATTCCCTCTGCAGGCGGCGCTGTGGGGGCTCAGGGGGGACAGGTTTTTGTACTCACAGTATTAGAGTAGTCCTGGGGTCCCTCCTGAGGTGTTGGATCTCCACCAGCCGAGTCGGGGTCGCCGGGTGCAGTGTTGCAAGTCTCACGCTTCTTGCGGGGAGCTTGCAGGGTTCTTTCAAGGCTGCTGGAAACAAAGTTGCAGCCTTTCTTGGAGCAGGTCCGCTGTCCTCGGGAGTTTCTTGTCTTTTCGAAGCAGGGGCAGTCCTCAGAGGATGTCGAGGTCGCTGGTCCCTTTGGAAGGCGTCGCTGGAGCAGGATCTTTGGAAGGCAGGAGACAGGCCGGTGAGTTTCTGGAGCCAAAGCAGTTGTTGTCTTCTGGTCTTCCTCTGCAGGGGTTTTCAGCTAGGCAGTCCTTCTTCTTGTAGTTGCAGGAATCTAATTTTCTAGGGTTCAGGGTAGCCCTTAAATACTAAATTTAAGGGCGTGTTTAGGTCTGGGGGGTTAGTAGCCAATGGCTACTAGCCCTGAGGGTGGGTACACCCTCTTTGTGCCTCCTCCCAAGGGGAGGGGGTCACAATCCTAACCCTATTGGGGGAATCCTCCATCTGCAAGATGGAGGATTTCTAAAAGTTAGAGTCACCTCAGCTCAGGACACCTTAGGGGCTGTCCTGACTGGCCAGTGACTCCTCCTTGTTGCTTTCTTTGTTCCCTCCAGCCTTGCCGCCAAAAGTGGGGGCCGTGGCCGGAGGGGGCGGGCAACTCCACTAAGCTGGAGTGCCCTGCTGGGCTGTGACAAAGGGGTGAGCCTTTGAGGCTCACCGCCAGGTGTTACAGCTCCTGCCTGGGGGAGGTGTTAGCATCTCCACCCAGTGCAGGCTTTGTTACTGGCCTCAGAGTGACAAAGGCACTCTCCCCATGGGGCCAGCAACATGTCTCTAGTGTGGCAGGCTGCTGGAACTAGTCAGCCTACACAGACAGTCGGTTAAGTTTCAGGGGGCACCTCTAAGGTGCCCTCTGGGGTGTATTTTGCAATAAAATGTACACTGGCATCAGTGTGCATTTATTGTGCTGAGAAGTTTGATACCAAACTTCCCAGTTTTCAGTGTAGCCATTATGGTGCTGTGGAGTTCGTGTTTGACAGACTCCCAGACCATATACTCTTATGGCTACCCTGCACTTACAATGTCTAAGGTTTTGCTTAGACACTGTAGGGGTACCATGCTCATGCACTGGTACCCTCACCTATGGTATAGTGCACCCTGCCTTAGGGCTGTAAGGCCTGCTAGAGGGGTGTCTTACCTATACTGCATAGGCAGTGAGAGGCTGGCATGGCACCCTGAGGGGAGTGCCATGTCGACTTACTCGTTTTGTCCTCACTAGCACACACAAGCTGGCAAGCAGTGTGTCTGTGCTGAGTGAGAGGTCTCCAGGGTGGCATAAGACATGCTGCAGCCCTTAGAGACCTTCCTTGGCATCAGGGCCCTTGATACTAGAAGTACCAGTTACAAGGGACTTATCTGGATGCCAGGGTCTGCCAGTTGTGGATACAAAAGTACAGGTTAGGGAAAGAACACTGGTGCTGGGGCCTGGTTAGCAGGCCTCAGCACACTTTCAATTGTAAACATAGCATCAGCAAAGGCAAAAAGTCGGGGGGCAACCATGCCAAGGAGGCATTTCCTTACACAACCCCCCCCAAACGAAAGAGGATGAGACTAACCTTTCCCAAGAGAGTCTTCATTTTCTAAGTGGAAGAACCTGGAAAGGCCATCTGCATTGGCATGGGCAGTCCCAGGTCTGTGTTCCACTATAAAGTCCATTCCCTGTAGGGGGATGGACCACCTCAACAGTTTAGGATTTTCACCTTTCATTTGCATCAGCCATTTGAGAGGTCTGTGGTCAGTTTGAACTAGGAAGTGAGTCCCAAAGAGGTATGGTCTCAGCTTCTTCAGGGACCAAACCACAGCAAAGGCCTCCCTCTCAATGGCACTCCAACGCTGCTCCCTGGGGAGTAACCTCCTGCTAATGAAAGCAACAGGCTGGTCAAGGCCATTATCATTTGTTTGGGACAAAACTGCCCCTATCCCATGTTCAAAGGCATCTGTCTGCACAATGAACTGCTTAGAATAATCTGGAGCTTTTAGAACTGGTGCTGAGCACATTGCTTGTTTCAGGGTGTCAAAGGCCTGTTGGCATTCCACAGTCCAGTTCACTTTCTTGGGCATTTTCTTGGAGGTGAGTTCTGTGAGGGCTGTCACAATGGATCCATATCCCTTCACAAACCTCCTGTAATACCCAGTCAAGCCAAGGAATGCCCTGACTTGAGTCTGGGTTTTTGGAGCTACCCAGTCCAGAATAGTCTGGATCTTGGGTTGGAGTGGCTGAACTTGGCCTCCACCTACAAGGTGGCCCAAGTAAACCACAGTTCCCTGCCCTATCTGGCATTTGGATGCCTTGATAGAGAGGCCTGCAGATTGCAGAGCCTTCAAAACCTTCTTCAGGTGGACCAGGTGATCCTGCCAGGTGGAGCTAAAGACAGCAATATCATCAAGATAAGCTGTGCTAAAGGACTCCAAGCCAGCAAGGACTTGATTCACCAACCTTTGGAAGGTGGCAGGGGCATTCTTTAAACCAAAGGGCATAACAGTAAACTGATAATGCCCATCAGGTGTGGAGAATGCTGTTTTCTCTTTTGCTCCAGGTGCCATTTTTATTTGCCAGTACCCTGCTGTCAAGTCAAAGGTACTTAAGAATTTGGCAGCACCTAATTTATCTATGAGCTCATCAGCTCTAGGAATTGGATGAGCATCTGTCTTGGTGACAGAATTGAGCCCTCTGTAATCCACACAAAACCTCATCTCTTTCTTTCCATCTTTGGTGTGAGGTTTGGGGACTAGGACCACTGGGCTAGCCCAGGGGCTGTCAGAGCGCTCAATTACTCCCAATTCCAGCATCTTGTGGACTTCCACCTTGATGCTTTCCTTAACATGGTCAGACTGTCTAAAAATTTTGTTCTTGACAGGCATGCTGTCTCCTGTGTCCACATCATGGGTACACAGGTGTGTCTGACCAGGGGTTAAGGAGAAGAGTTCAGGAAACTGTTGTAGGACTCTCCTACAATCAGCTTGCTGTTGGCCAGAGAGGGTGTCTGAGTAGATCACTCCATCTACTGAGCCATCTTTTGGGTCTGATGACAGAAGATCAGGGAGAGGTTCACTCTCTGCCTCCTGATCCTCATCTGTTACCATCAACAGATTCACATCAGCCCTGTCATGGAAGAGCTTAAGGCGGTTCACATGGATCACCCTCTTGGGGCTCCTGCTTGTGCCCAGGTCCACCAGGTAGGTGACCTGACTCTTCCTTTCTAGCACTGGGTAAGGGCCACTCCATTTGTCCTGGAGTGCCCTGGGAGCCACAGGCTCCAGAACCCAGACTTTCTGCCCTGGTTGGAACTCAACCAGTGCAGCCTTTTGGTCATACCAAAACTTCTGGAGCTGTTGGCTGGCCTCAAGGTTTTTGGTTGCCTTTTCCATGTACTCTGCCATTCTAGAGCGAAGGCCAAGTACATAGTCCACTATGTCTTGTTTAGGCTCATGAAGAGGTCTCTCCCAGCCTTCTTTAACAAGAGCAAGTGGTCCCCTTACAGGATGGCCAAACAGAAGTTCAAAGGGTGAGAATCCTACTCCCTTCTGTGGCACCTCTCTGTAAGCAAAAAGCAGACATGGCAAGAGGACATCCCATCTCCTTTTGAGTTTTTCCGGGAGCCCCATGATCATGCCTTTTAATGTCTTGTTGAATCTCTCAACTAAGCCATTAGTTTGTGGATGGTATGGGGTAGTGAATTTGTAAGTCACTCCACACTCATTCCACATGTGTTTTAGGTATGCTGACATGAAGTTGGTACCTCTGTCAGACACCACCTCCTTAGGGAAACCCACTCTGGTAAAGATACCAATGAGGGCCTTGGCTACTGCAGGGGCAGTAGTCGACCTAAGGGGAATAGCTTCAGGATACCTAGTAGCATGATCCACTACTACTAGGATGTACATATTTCCTGAGGCTGTGGGAGGTTCCAGTGGACCAACTATGTCCACACCCACTCTTTCAAAGGGGACCCCCACCACTGGAAGTGGAATGAGGGGGGCCTTTGGGTGCCCACCTGTCTTACCACTGGATTGACAGGTGGGGCAGGAGAGGCAAAACTCCTTAACCTTCTGGGACATATTGGGCCAGTAGAAGTGGTTGACTAACCTCTCCCACGTCTTGGTTTGTCCCAAATGCCCAGCAAGGGGAATATCATGGGCTAAGGTCAGAATAAACTCTCTGAACGACTGAGGCACTACCACTCTCCTAGTGGCACCAGGTTTGGGGTCTCTGGCCTCAGTGTACAGGAGTCCATCTTCCCAATAGACCCTATGTGTTCCATTTTTCTTGCCCTTGGACTCTTCAGCAGCTTGCTGCCTAAGGCCTTCAAGAGAGGGACAGGTTTCTTGTCCCTTACACAGCTCCTCCCTTGAGGGTCCCCCTGGGCCTAAGAGCTCAACCTGATAAGGTTCAAGCTCCAAAGGCTCAGTTCCCTCAGAGGGCAGAACTTCTTCCTGAGAAGAGAGGTTCTCTTTTTCTGACTGTGTTGCAGTTGGTTTCCCAACTGACTTTCCTTTTCTCTTGGTAGGCTGGGCCATTTTTCCAGACTCCAGCTCTACTTTTTCACCCTGTGCCTTGCATTGTGCTCTTGTTTTTACACACACCAGTTCAGGGATACCCAGCATGGCTGCATGGGTTTTTAGTTCTACCTCAGCCCATGCTGAGGACTCCAGGTCATTTCCAAGCAGACAGTCTACTGGGATGTTTGAGGAGACCACCACCTGTTTCAGGCCATTGACCCCTCCCCATTCTAAAGTTACCATTGCCATGGGATGTGCTTTAGTTTGATTGTCAGCATTGGTGACTGTATAAGTTTTTCCAGTCAGGTATTGGCCAGGGGAAACCAGTTTCTCTGTCACCATGGTGACACTGGCACCTGTATCCCTCAGGCCCTCTACACTTGTCCCATTAATAAAGAGCTGCTGCCTGTATTTTTGCATGTTAGGGGGCCAGGCAGCTAGTGTGGCTAAATCCACCCCACCCTCAGAGACTAGAGTAGCTTCAGTGTGGACCCTGATTTGCTCTGGGCACACTGTTGATCCCACTTGGAGACTAGCCATTCCAGTGTTACCTGGATTGGAGTTTGGAGTGGAACTTTTCTTGGGACAGGCCTTGTCTCCAGTTTGGTGTCCAGACTGACTACAGTTTCGACACCAGGCCTTTTTGGGATCAAAGTTTTTACCCTTGTACCCAGGATTGTTTTGTGAAGAGGCTCTGGGCCCACCCTCCTGTGCAGGTTTTTGGGGGCCTTTAGAAGACTCTTGACTATTTTTATTTTTGGCTGTCTCACCACCTTTCCCCTGGGGAGGTTTTGTGACCCCTTTCTTTTGGTCACCCCCTGTGGAAGTTTTGGACACCCTTGTCTTGACCCAATGGTCCGCCTTCTTTCCCAATTCTTGGGGAGAAATTGGTCCTAGGTCTACCAGATGCTGATGCAGTTTATCATTGAAACAATTACTTAACAGGTGTTCTTTCACAAATAAATTGTACAGCCCATCATAATTACTTACACCACTGCCTTGAATCCAGCCATCTAGTGTTTTTACTGAGTAGTCTACAAAGTCAACCCAGGTCTGGCTCGAGGATTTTTGAGCCCCCCTGAATCTAATCCTATACTCCTCAGTGGAGAATCCAAAGCCCTCAATCAGGGTACCCTTCATGAGGTCATAAGATTCTGCATCTTGTCCAGAGAGTGTGAGGAGTCTATCCCTACACTTTCCTGTGAACATTTCCCAAAGGAGAGCACCCCAGTGAGATCTGTTCACTTTTCTGGTTACACAAGCCCTCTCAAAAGCTGTGAACCATTTGGTGATGTCATCACCATCTTCATATTTAGTTACAATCCCTTTAGGGATTTTCAACATGTCAGGAGAATCTCTGACCCTATTTATGTTGCTGCCACCATTGATGGGTCCTAGGCCCATCTCTTGTCTTTCCCTCTCTATGGCTAGGATCTGTCTTTCCAAAGCCAATCTTTTGGCCATCCTGGCTAACTGGATGTCCTCTTCACTGGAGTTATCCTCAGTGATTTCAGAGGTGTTGGTCTCTCCTGTGAGGGAACCAGCATCTCTGACGATTATTTTTGGAGTCAGGGTTTGAGAGACCCTGTTCTCCCTAGATAGGACTGGTAGGGGGGAATTTTCCTCCAAGTCACTATCCTCTTCCTCTGAGTTGCCACCCTCAGAGGGGTTGGCCTTTTCAAACTCTGCCAAAAGCTCCTGGAGCTGTATTTTGGTAGGTTTGGGGCCCATTGTTATTTTCTTTATTTTACAGAGTGACCTTAGCTCCCTCATCTTAAGATGGAGGTAAGGTGTGGTGTCGAGTTCCACCACAGTCACATCTGTGCTAGACATTTTGCTTCTAAAAGTTGGAATACTTTTTAAGAATCTACAACTGGTTCTAGAATCTAATTCAACCTTTTACAAACTTTTAAACTCTAAAAGAAATGCTAACTGGATCTAACACAAGGCCCTAGCAGGTCTTTTAAGAATTTAGAAAACTTTTCAAATTGCAAAAATCAATTTCTAATGACAATTTTGGAATTTGTCGTGTGATCAGGTATTGGCTGAGTAGTCCAGCAAATGCAAAGTCTTGTACCCCACCGCTGATCCACCAATGTAGGAAGTTGGCTCTGTATGTGCTATTTCAAAGTAAGGAATAGCATGCACAGAGTCCAAGGGTTCCCCTTAGAGGTAAAATAGTGGTAAAAATAGATAATACTAATGCTCTATTTTGTGGTAGTGTGGTCGAGCAGTAGGCTTATCCAAGGAGTAGTGTTAAGCATTTGTTGTACATACACATAGACAATAAATGAGGTACACACACTCAGAGACAAATCCAGCCAATAGGTTTTGTTATAGAAAGATATCTTTTCTTAGTTTATTTTAAGAACCACAGGTTCAAATTTAACATGTAATATCTTGTTTGAAAGGTATTGCAGGTAAGTACATTAGGAACTTTGAATCATTTCAATTGCATGTATACTTTTCAAGTTAGTGACAAATAGCTACTTTAAAAGTGGACACTTAGTGCAATTTTCACAGTTCCTGGGGGAGGTAAGTTTTTGTTAGTTTTACCAGGTAAGTAAGACACTTACAGGGTTCAGTTCTTGGTCCAAGGTAGCCCACCGTTGGGGGTTCAGAGCAACCCCAAAGTCACCACACCAGCAGCTCAGGGCCGGTCAGGTGCAGAGTTCAAAGTGGTGCCCAAAACGCATAGGCTAGAATGGAGAGAAGGGGGTGCCCCGGTTCCGGTCTGCTTGCAGGTAAGTACCCGCGTCTTCGGAGGGCAGACCAGGGGGGTTTTGTAGGGCACCGGGGGGGACACAAGCCCACACAGAAATTTCACCCTCAGCGGCGCGGGGGCAGCCGGGTGCAGTGTTAGAACAAGCGTCGGGTTTGTAGTGTTAGTCTATGGGAGATCTAGGGATCTCTTCAGCGCTGCAGGCAGGCAAGGGGGGGGTTCCTCGGGGAAACCTCCACTTGGGCAATGGAGAGGGACTCCTGGGGGTCACTTCTCCAGTGAAAGTCCGGTCCTGGGGGCTGCGGGTGCAGGGTCTCTCCCAGGCGTCGGGTTTTGGATTCAAGGAGTCGCGGTCAGGGGAAGCCTCGGGATTCCCTCTGCAGGCGGCGCTGTGGGGGCTCAGGGGGGACAGGTTTTTGTACTCACAGTATTAGAGTAGTCCTGGGGTCCCTCCTGAGGTGATCTCCACCAGCCGAGTCGGGGTCGCCGGGTGCAGTGTTGCAAGTCTCACGCTTCTTGCGGGGAGCTTGCAGGGTTCTTTCAAGGCTGCTGGAAACAAAGTTGCAGCCTTTCTTGGAGCAGGTCCGCTGTCCTCGGGAGTTTCTTGTCTTTTCGAAGCAGGGGCAGTCCTCAGAGGATGTCGAGGTCGCTGGTCCCTTTGGAAGGCGTCGCTGGAGCAGGATCTTTGGAAGGCAGGAGACAGGCCGGTGAGTTTCTGGAGCCAAAGCAGTTGTTGTCTTCTGGTCTTCCTCTGCAGGGGTTTTCAGCTAGGCAGTCCTTCTTCTTGTAGTTGCAGGAATCTAATTTTCTAGGGTTCAGGGTAGCCCTTAAATACTAAATTTAAGGGCGTGTTTAGGTCTGGGGGGTTAGTAGCCAATGGCTACTAGCCCTGAGGGTGGGTACACCCTCTTTGTGCCTCCTCCCAAGGGGAGGGGGTCACAATCCTAACCCTATTGGGGGAATCCTCCATCTGCAAGATGGAGGATTTCTAAAAGTTAGAGTCACCTCAGCTCAGGACACCTTAGGGGCTGTCCTGACTGGCCAGTGACTCCTCCTTGTTGCTTTCTTTGTTCCCTCCAGCCTTGCCGCCAAAAGTGGGGGCCGTGGCCGGAGGGGGCGGGCAACTCCACTAAGCTGGAGTGCCCTGCTGGGCTGTGACAAAGGGGTGAGCCTTTGAGGCTCACCGCCAGGTGTTACAGCTCCTGCCTGGGGGAGGTGTTAGCATCTCCACCCAGTGCAGGCTTTGTTACTGGCCTCAGAGTGACAAAGGCACTCTCCCCATGGGGCCAGCAACATGTCTCTAGTGTGGCAGGCTGCTGGAACTAGTCAGCCTACACAGACAGTCGGTTAAGTTTCAGGGGGCACCTCTAAGGTGCCCTCTGGGGTGTATTTTGCAATAAAATGTACACTGGCATCAGTGTGCATTTATTGTGCTGAGAAGTTTGATACCAAACTTCCCAGTTTTCAGTGTAGCCATTATGGTGCTGTGGAGTTCGTGTTTGACAGACTCCCAGACCATATACTCTTATGGCTACCCTGCACTTACAATGTCTAAGGTTTTGCTTAGACACTGTAGGGGTACCATGCTCATGCACTGGTACCCTCACCTATGGTATAGTGCACCCTGCCTTAGGGCTGTAAGGCCTGCTAGAGGGGTGTCTTACCTATACTGCATAGGCAGTGAGAGGCTGGCATGGCACCCTGAGGGGAGTGCCATGTCGACTTACTCGTTTTGTCCTCCCTAGCACACACAAGCTGGCAAGCAGTGTGTCTGTGCTGAGTGAGAGGTCTCCAGGGTGGCATAAGACATGCTGCAGCCCTTAGAGACCTTCCTTGGCATCAGGGCCCTTGGTACTAGAAGTACCAGTTACAAGGGACTTATCTGGATGCCAGGGTCTGCCAATTGTGGATACAAAAGTACAGGTTAGGGAAAGAACACTGGTGCTGGGGCCTGGTTAGCAGGCCTCAGCACACTTTCAATTGTAAACATAGCATCAGCAAAGGCAAAAAGTCAGGGGGCAACCATGCCAAGGAGGCATTTCCTTACAGGCGTCGACTCCATCTTAGATTGTTTTTTTTCCGCCATTGGGTTCGGACGTGTTCCTGTCGCTCCGAGTTTCGGAACGGAAAGATAGCTAAATTTCGGAAGATTTTCGTCGGTATTGTTGCGTTCGGGATCGGCGTAGTTAGATTCAACACCGCATCGAAGATCGAAGAGCTCCGGTGCCCTTCGGGGTAGTTTTCGATCCCCCGTCGGGGCCTGGTCGGCCCGACCGCGTGTAGAACAACGCAGATGGAACGGACCCCGTTCCGTTTCTGTCCCAAATTCCACAACAAATACCCATATACAGACCAACACTTGGTCTGTAACCTGTGCCTTTCACCTGAGCACAGTGAAGAGACTTGCGAGGCCTGTCGTGCGTTCCGGTCCCGAAAAACACTCCGAGACCGTCGAGCCAGAAGACTTCAGATGGCGTCCACGCCGACAGCCCACCGAGAGTTCGAGGAACAAGAGGAAGAAGGAACCTTTTCGATCCACGAATCGGACTCCGAGGAATTCGACGATCCAAGAACCGTGAGTAAGACGTCGAAAACCACTCCTAAGAAGATTGACAAGGCCCAGGGGACGCCACTGCCACCAGGCCATGGCTCGACCCATAAAATCGGTGACCGACCGTCGGCACCGAAAAAGGCCCAAACAGTGCCGAGGCCGTCCGACTCCGGTCGAGACACCGGTACGCAGCCTTCTCGGGATCGAGAAAGTGCTGGAGACAAACATCGACACCGAGATAGCGGTGTAGACACGGCTCGACGCCGAGACAGCGGCACCGACGAAGATCGACGCCGAGAGGTTTCGACTCCGAAAAAGAAAAAAGTCACCTCGGAGCCGAAAAAAGATGCAGACAGGGTTTCAGGCTTTTATACAGAGGAGCAATCACTGACCTCCCAAATGCGAAAGCATAGGTTTGAGGAAGAGCTGCAATCTACCGATGTAGACCATACGCAGAAATGTATTTTTATACAGCAGGGGACAGGAAAAATAAGCACCCTTCCCCCTATTAGGAGAAAGAGAAGACTGGAGTTTCAAACTGACCAAACACCACAAACAAAAATGGTGAAAAAGGTTACTCCGCCACCCTCTCCTCCACCCGTAATTAACGTCTCACCAGCACAAACTCCATCACATTCCCCGGCTCACACCACCATGAGCCAAGGTGACCAGGATCAGGACGCATGGGACTTATACGACGCCCCAGTGTCAGATAACAGTCCGGAGGCATACCCTACAAAGCCATCACCACCAGAAGACAGCACTGCATATTCTCAGGTGGTGGCTAGAGCAGCACAATTCCACAATGTAAGCCTCCACTCAGAGCAAGTCGAGGATGACTTCTTATTCAACACCCTCTCCTCCACCCACAGCTCCTACCAAAGCCTGCCTATGCTCCCTGGTATGCTTCGGCACGCAAAAGAAATCTTTAAGGAACCGGTCAAAAGTAGGGCAATAACACCAAGGGTGGAAAAGAAGTATAAGGCGCCTCCTACAGACCCTGTTTTCATCACTACACAGCTGCCACCAGATTCAGTCGTTGTAGGAGCAGCTAGGAAAAGGGCCAACTCCCACACATCTGGGGATGCACCACCCCCAGATAAGAAAAGCCGCAAGTTCGAGGCAGCTGGAAAGAGAGTCGCAGCACAGGCTGCAAACCAGTGGCGCATCGCTAACTCTCAAGCACTACTTGCGCGCTATGACAGAGCCCATTGGGATGAGATGCAACACCTCATTGAACATCTACCCAAAGAACTACAAAAGAGGGCAAAGCAAGTGGTTGAGGAAGGACAAAACATTTCAAACAACCAGATACGCTCCTCCATGGACGCAGCAGACACAGCTGCAAGAACAATTAATACATCTGTGACCATCAGAAGGCACGCATGGCTACGAACGTCTGGGTTTAAGCCAGAGATACAGCAGGCAGTTCTCAACATGCCATTCAACGAAAAAGAACTGTTCGGTCCAGAAGTGGACACGGCGATTGAGAAACTTAAAAAAGACATGGACACTGCTAAAGCCATGGGCGCACTCTACTCCCCGCAGAGCAGAGGAAATTACAGCACCTTCCGCAAAACACCCTTTAGAGGGGGGTTTCGGGGTCAGGCCACACAAGCCAGCACCTCACAGGCAACACCGTCCAGTTACCAGGGACAGTACAGGGGAGGCTTTCGGGGCAAATACAGAGGAGGGCAATTCCCTAGGAATAGGGGAAAATTTCAAAGCCCCAAAACCCCTACAACTAAGCAGTGACTCACATGTCACTCACCCCCTCCACACAACACCAGTGGGGGGAAGAATAGGCCATTATTACAAAGCATGGGAGGAAATCACTACAGACACTTGGGTTCTAGCAATTATCCAACATGGTTATTGCATAGAATTTCTACAATTCCCTCCAAACATACCACCAAAAGCACAAAATTTATCAAAACATCATTCCGAGCTCCTGGAGATAGAAGTTCAAGCACTATTGCAAAAGAATGCAATCTAATTAATACCAAACACACAAATAAACACAGGAGTTTATTCACTATACTTCTTAATACCAAAGAAGGACAAAACGCTGAGACCAATCCTAGACCTCAGAATACTAAACACATACATCAAATCAGACCACTTTCACATGGTCACACTACAAGAAGTGTTACCATTGCTGAAACTACACGACTACATGACAACCTTAGACCTCAAGGACGCGTATTTCCATATACCAATACATCCATCGCACAGGAAATACCTAAGGTTTGTATTCAAAGGAATACATTACCAATTCAAAGTATTGCCTTTCGGTTTAACAACCGCACCAAGAGTCTTTACAAAATGTCTAGCAGTAGTCGCTGCACACATCAGAAGGCAGCAAATACATGTATTCCCGTATCTAGACGACTGGCTAATCAAGACCCATTCGTTAACAAAGTGCTCACACCACACAAATCAAATCATACAAACCCTCTACAAACTAGGGTTCACCGTCAATTTAGCAAAATCCAACATTCTGCCGTGCAAGGTACAACAATACCTAGGAGCCATAATAAACACAACAAAAGGAGTAGCCACTCCAAGTCCACAAAGAATTCAAAATTTCAACAACATCATACAACGCATGTATCCAACACAAAGGATACAAGCAAAGATGATATTACAACTCCTAGGCATGATGTCTTCATGCATAGCCATTGTCCCCAACGCAAGACTGCACATTAGGCCCTTACAACAGTGCCTAGCATCACAGTGGTCACAAGCACAGGGTCACCTTCTAGATCTGGTATTAATAGACCGCCAAACTTACCTCTCGCTTCTATGGTGGAACAATATAAATTTAAACAAAGGGCGGCCTTTCCAAGACCCAGTGCCACAATACGTAATAACAACAGATGCTTCTATGACAGGGTGGGGAGCACACCTCGATCAACACAGCATACAAGGACAATGGAACGTACATCAAACAAAACTGCATATAAATCACCTAGAACTGCTAGCAGTTTTTCAAGCACTAAAGGCTTTCCAACCAATAATAGTTCACAAATACATTCTCGTCAAAACAGACAACATGACAACAATGTATTATCTAAACAAACAAGGGGGGGACACACTCAACGCAGTTGAGCCTGCTGGCACAAAAGATATGGCGTTGGGCAATTCACAACCAAATTCGCCTAATAGCACAGTTTATCCCAGGGATTCAGAATCAACTCGCAGACAATCTCTCTCGAGATCACCAACAGGTCCACGAATGGGAAATTCACCCCCAAATTCTGAACACTTACTTCAAGCTCTGGGGAACACCTCAAATAGACTTGTTCGCGACAAAAGAGAACGCAAAATGCCAAAACTTCGCATCCAGATACCCACACAGGCAGTCCCAGGGCAATGCCCTATGGATGAACTGGTCAGGGATATTTGCCTACGCTTTTCCTCCTCTCCCTCTCCTTCCTTATCTGGTAAACAAACTCAGTCAAAACAAACTCAAACTCATATTAATAGCACCAACTTGGGCAAGGCAACCCTGGTACACAACGCTGCTAGATCTATCAGTAGTACCCCACATCAAATTGCCCAACAGGCCGGATCTGTTAACACAACACAACACAACCAACAGATCAGACACCCAGATCCAGCATCGCTGAATCTAGCAATCTGGCTCCTGAAATCCTAGAATTCGGACACTTACAACTTAACCAAGAATGTATGGAAGTCATAAAGCAAGCCAGAAGGCCATCCACCAGGCACTGCTATGCAAGTAAATGGAAGAGGTTTGTTTGCTACTGCCATATTAATCAAATCCAACCATTACACGCAACTCCAAAAGATGTAGTGGGTTACTTGCTTCACTTACAAAAATCTAACCTAGCTTTCTCTTCCATTAAAATACACCTAGCAGCAATATCTGCATACTTGCAGACTACCTATTCAACTTCCCTATATAGGATACCAGTCATTAAAGCATTCATGGAGGGCCTTAAAAGAATTATACCACCAAGAGCACCACCTGTTCCTTCATGGAACCTAAATGTTGTCTTAACTAGACTTATGGGTCCACCTTTTGAACCCATGCACTCCTGCGAAATACAGTTCCTAACCTGGAAGGTTGCATTTCTCATCGCCATTACTTCTCTAAGAAGAGTAAGCGAGATTCAGGTGTTTACAATACAAGAACCTTTTATACAACTACACAAAAATAAGGTCGTCCTAAGGACTAATCCTAAATTTTTACCAAAGGTTATTTCACCGTTCCATCTAAATCAAACAGTGGAACTCCCAGTGTTCTTCCCACAGCCAGATTCCGTAGCTGAGAGGGCACTACATACATTAGATGTCAAAAGAGCATTAATGTATTACATTGACAGAACAAAGAACATCAGAAAGACTAAACAACTATTTATTGCATTCCAAAAACCTCATGCAGGAAACCCAGTATCAAAACAAGGTATAGCCAGATGGATAGTTAAATGCATCCAAATCTGCTACCTTAAAGCTAAACGACAGCTGCCCATTACACCAAGGGCACACTCCACCAGAAAGAAAGGTGCTACCATGGCCTTTCTAGGAAACATCACAATGCAAGAAATATGTAAGGCAGCCACATGGTCTACGCCTCACACATTCACCAAGCACTACTGTGTAGACGTGTTATCCGCACAACAAGCCACAGTAGGTCAAGCCGTATTAAGAACATTGTTTCAGACTACTTCCACTCCTACAGGCTGAGCCACCGCTTTTGGGGAGATAACTGCTTACTAGTCTATGCAAAACATGCGTATCTACAGCGACAGATGCCATCGAACTGAAAATGTCACTTACCCAGTGTACATCTGTTCGTGGCATCAGTCGCTGTAGATTTGCATGTGCCCACCCGCCTCCCCGGGAGCCTGTAGCAGTTCGGAAGTTACGTTCAATTATTTGTATATATATTATTTTAACCTTAAATAGGTACATACTTAGTCACTCCATTGCATGGGCACTATTACTACAATACAACTCCTACCTCACCCTCTGCGGGGGAAAAACAATCGAAGATGGAGTCGACGCCCATGCGCAATGGAGACAAAAGGAGGAGTCACTCGGTCCCGTGACTCGAAAGACTTCTTCGAAGAAAAACAACTTGAAACACTCCGACCCAACACCAGATGGCGAGCTATGCAAAACATGCGAATCTACAGCGACTGATGCCACGAACAGATGTACACTGGGTAAGTGACATTTTCATTTCTATACAAAAACCTATTGGCCTGGAATTGTCTGAGTGTGTTCCTCATTTATTGCTTGTGTATGTACAACAAATGCTTAACACTACTCCTTTGATACGCCTACTGCTCAACCACACTACCACAAAATAGAGCATTAGTATTATCTCTTTTTGCCACTATCTTACCTCTAAGGGGAACCCTTGGACTCTGTGCATACAATTCCTTACTTTGAAATAGTGCATACAGAGCCAACTTCCTACACTTCGTGTTTAGTTGTATTAAATTGGTACAGGCCCCTCCCTGTCCCATTATATGTATTTGGCAGCAGATATGTTCAGTAGTGTGGGAGCACCAATATAGTACTCTAAAATATAGGAAAGTGTGGCCATCGTAAGGCTACTGTTGCCAGAGTAGTTTCTCCAGTAAATCTATTTTTTAAGTTAGTCAGGCTGGCACTGGGGAAAGAAAGGGGAAACCAGTTTCCAAACCATTTGTTCAGGGGCGTGTAGCTCCCTGGGTAGCCGCACCTCTGTATTGGGATAGGGAGATCTGTATGCCAAGAGAGGGGTTCTCCCACATTGGAAGTGGGCAGAATGGTGCATTCAGAGATAGCCAGATGCCACACTTCACGGGATGTAATCATCAGGAGGGAGGGAACTTGGTAGCCAATTGGCTGCCAACCACAGCCTAACCTCAGGGCGTTTTCTGAGTATTAAAAGGGCACCCTTGTCTCCAAGAACTCAAATCTTGATAGACTAGAGCAGGTGTCGCCTACCAGTGGATAGCAAGCTGCAAGTAGCTCCCAGCCTGGAGTTCATTTTTAAACAAACACGGGTCGCATTTTTCCTTTCAAAGTTAGGGGAAGGATGAGTTTATTTTAGGTTATTGTCACAAGACTGCAGATAGCAGGCCTGCTCAGGAGCAGTGCTGGAGTCAGATTTATAACCTGGGTCACAGAGGTGAAGACGTGAAGCTCTTAGGTATTTAACTCTTAAATGAAAGTCTTTGACAACTCAGTATTGGAAGTGAGAACAAAATGATGTTTCTCAATGCTTTTAAATCGGAGATAATGAAAAGTTACCTTGTAATTAGGATAACTTTTTCATTTTCTCAAATTATTTTTCAAAGTGTTGCATTTACAAACACTAGTCCTGTCCCATTAGAACACTGTGGAAAATTTAGAACTGAAAAATATAATACTTTTTTAACTGGGAGAAATTTAAAGTGCCGAAAAATATTCCACAATTTGAACATTTTTGCACTTTAAATTTATCCTATTAAAAAACATGATTATACGTTTGTTATACTTGTAACTGTCCCAGATATGGCAAAGGGTCTGCCCTGTGCCACAAGTACATTCAACACCGGCTCTCAGTTACTAAGCACATATATCTCACTCATATGCACACATGTTCATACATCTCCAAAGACCACGCTTTCACTGACACACTTGACAGCCCTGTCAAAGTATTTTGTTCAAACCATAGCATCCGGTTCTATGAACATTAGGCTTTAAGTCAAGGAAGTTTGCCACAGGTGTGTCTGTTAATACTGCGTGAGTTGTTAAGCCTTCGGTAGCTCACGATGATTTGCACTGATCAGAAGTAGCTCTTGCTACAGAAAAGGTTGGAGACCCCTGGACTAGAAAAGAGGACTGAAGAAGTACTACCCTGCTGCACAGACGTGGACTGCACCTGCTGAACCTGGTGGCTACCAAATGAGGAGGGACTCTGCCTGCATTGTCCTGCATCTGGAGCAGCCGTTTCCCAAGCCCAGCCGAAGCTGGCTGCCAACCTGTTCGCAGCACAGGACCACACAGCTGAAGAAGCCTGCTGAAGTGGGTTGGTAGCCCAAGTCTCCTAGTCCCCACTTGTTCCCTGCCATGCAGCACCAAGGACCAGGAACTGATACTCAACGGTGCATCTCAGTCTGCTGGACCTGTGAAAGTCATCAGAGTGCAGTTTGGTCAAACAGAAGGCAAGTTAGTGCCCAAGGAAGGGGTCTCCTGTGAACGCAGTACCACGCCTCTGGTAGCCCAGTGGTGACTTGACTTTTGCCAGGACCGAGAGTACTTCAAGGTACGTCAACCCCCTGTGGTCAGGATCCCCTCACCAAGCCCATAGACTCTGGAGTAGCCGCATAAGACCCCTGTTGTCAGCATCACATCTACATTATCCTTGAACATCTTCAGCATCCTGTATCCCTTGCATTAGTACCACTTCTGTTGACATCTATGGTAGAGTGATAAAGTGCCTGGAATTGCTGAAGACTGCTTCTGCATCCGAGGTTATGGTTTCTGAGCACCTTGCTGGTCCCACTTGACTTACTCCCTACTGAAGTTGGTTGCCTAATGTATCTTAAAATAACCATATTGATACATACCTAGGTTTTCTTGAAAAAGTTTCTAAGTGATAGTTTTTTTTAAATTTGTGAGTGCTTGGTTTTGGTTAATTGAGTAAGTCCTTATTTTCTATACCTTGTAATTGTATCTCCAGAATGCTTTGGTGGATCTTTTTCTTTGTGATGTCTTAAAAATACAGTCCGTTTTTAGGTTGAGTATAGCAGCGCAAGTGCTGCTTTTCCAATGTGTTGGTATGTAGCTGGGCTTTTAACCACGCCCATCGCTACCACTCGTTCATGGGCTTGAAAATCCTTTGACATTGATAAATGGCTTACGTTTGTCCCTCCTTTGGGAGATTTTGTTACCGCCTTGGCCATCGCACCTGTTAAATGGCTAATTGCACTCTTGCTGATAAGTTTAACTGCCAGGGAATTTCTTTTTCCTTTTGTGTCTCTCTTTACGCTGATGTTCCTGGCGGCCGTGGTGCTGTGAATCGGCTTGTGTATGTGAAACTGTTTTACTTTTAATTTTCAATATATGCAACAAGAAAAGTCTGGTTAGGAGTTTACAACGCTAATAGCTATAACTCAAGCAAATGCGAGACCTGTTGCATTGCAAATGCTTGTTATAAATTGGTGTTGGATCTCTTGAGTGGCTCAGGTATTTCTTCAGCTGTTTTGGTGCTGTTTAAATGCTTTACACTTGTTCATTTGTGTAATCCTGACTGCTCAAGAGCCACTGCAACCCAGGGTCGAGCTAAGGGTTTATCAGACGAAACCCACTGGTGCTAAAGGGGTAGGTAATTGTAGTACACAGTGAGGTTGCACAACCACACCATACAGTACACCCCATTTCCTCACAATATCAACACATTTGTAGGTAAAAAAAGGAACTACTGAATTAAGCACTATGTAAAGGTTATATGTAGGATAACGTTACCCACAACCATAGGCCCTAAAGATACTGAAAGTCATCAAGAGTTCTCAACCACATAGAGGTATAAGACAATTAGCTGTGCCTTTAAGATCGCAGAACTTAGTGCATCATCCTCTTTATTCCAAGTTGATACTGTTTATTCTTTCTACTGTGTGATGTCATCACCCGATGACTTGGCCTTTCTTGATTATCCCTTCATGATCAAGGGTTTAGCTGGCGTTGGTTCACAGCTGGCTCAAATGAGGATATTGCTCAACATTGTAAGGAAATGCCTCCTTGGCATGGTTACCCCCTAACGTTTTGCCTTTGCTGATGCTATGTTTTGAATTGAAAGTGTGCTGAGGCCTGCTAACCAGGCCCCAGCACCAGTGTTCTTTCCCTAACCTGTACTTTTGTATCCACAATTGGCACCCCCTGGCATCCAGGTAAGTCCCTTGTAACTGGTACCCAAGGGCTCTGATGCCAGGGAAGGTCTCTAAGGGCTGCAGCATATCTTCTGCCACCCTGGGGACCCCTCACTCAGTACAGACACACTGCTTGCCAGCTTGTGTGTGCTGGTGAGGACAAAACGAGTAAGTCGACATGGCACTCCCCTCAGGGTGCCATGCCAGCCTCTCACTGCCTATGCAGTATAGATAGTCACCCCTCTAGCAGGCCTTGCAGCCCTAAGGCAGGGTGCACTATACCATAGGCGAGGGCACCAGTGCATGAGCACTGTGCCCCTACAGTGTCTAAACAAAACCTTAGGCATTGTAAGTGCAGGGTAGCCATAAGAGTATATGGTCTGGGAGTCTGTCAAACACGAACTCCACAGCACCATAATGGCTACACTGAAAACTGGGAAGTTTGGTATCAAACTTCTCAGCACAATAAATACACACTGATGCCAGTGTACATTTTATTGTAAAATACACCCCAGAGGGCACCTTAGAGGTGCCCCCTGAAACCTTAACCAACTACCTGTGTAGGCTGACTGGTTTTAGCAGCCTGCCACACTCGAGACGTGTTGCTGGCCACATGGGGAGAGTGCCTTTGTCACTCTGTGGCTAGTAACAAAGCCTGCACTGGGTGGAGATGCTATCACCTCCCCCTTGCAGGAGCTGTGACACCTGGCGGTGAGCCTCAAAGGCTCACCCCCTTTGTTCCAGCGCCACAGGGCATTCCAGCTAGTGGAGTTGCCCGCCCCCTCCGGCCACGGCCCCACTTTTGGCGGCAAGGCCAGAGGAGATAATGAGAAAAACAAGGAGGAGTCACTGACCAGTCAGGACAGCCCCTAAGGCAACCTGAGCTGAAGTGACTCTGACTTTTAGGAATCCTCCATCTTGCAGATGGAGGATCCCCCCCAATAGGGATAGGAATGTGACCCCCCCTCCCCTTGGGAGGAGGCACAAAGAGGGTGTAGCCACCCTCAGGGCTAGTAGCCATTGGCTACTGCCCTCCATGACCTAAACACACCCCTAAATTCTGTATTTAGGGGCTCCCCTGAACCTAGGAAAACGGATTCCTGCAACTTAAGAAGAAGAGGACTGCTGAGCTGAAAAACCCTGCAGAGAAGACGGAGACACCAACTGCTTTGGCCCCAGCCCTACCGGCCTGTCTCCCCCCCTTCGGAAAAAAACTGCTCCAGCGACGCTTTCCCCAGGACCAGCGACCTCTGAATCCTCAGAGGACTGCCCTGCTCTAAAAAGACCAAGAAACTCCCGAGAACAGCGGCCCTGTTCAACAAAGACTGCAACTTTGTTTCCAGAGGAGCAGATTTAAAGACCCCTGCAATCCCCGCCAGAAGCGTGAGACTTGCAACACTGCTCCCGGCGACCCCGACTCGACTGGTGGAGAAACAATGCTACAGGGAGGACCCTCCGGCGACTCCAAGACTGTGAGTAACCAAAGTTGTCCCCCCCGAACACCCACAGCGACGCCTGCAGAGGGAATCCCGAGGCTCCCCCTGACCGCGACTGTCTGAATCCAAAATCCCGACGCCTGGAAAAGACCCTGCACCCGCAGCCCCCAGGACCTGAAGGATCGGAACTCCAGTGCAGGAGTGACCCCCAGGAGGCCCTCTCCCTTGCCCAGGTGGTGGCTACCCCGAGGAGCCCCCCCCCCCCCCTTGCCTGCCTGCATCACTGAAGAGACCCCTTTGTCTCCCATTGAAACCTATTGAAAACCCGACGCGTGTTTGCACACTGCACCCGGCACTTTCTGTGCTGACTTGTCCCCCCCCCCCCCCCTGCCCCCCTCCCCCAGTGCCCTACAAAACCCCCCTGGTCTGCTCTCCGAAGACGCGGGTACTTACCTGCTGGCAGACTGGAACCGGGGCACCCCCTTCTCCATTGAAGCCTATGTGTTTTGGGCACCACTTTGAACTCTGCACCTGACCGGCCCTGAGCTGCTGGTGTGGTAACTTTGGGGTTGCTCTGAACCCCCAACGGTGGGCTACCTTGGACCCCAATTTGAACCCCGTAGGTGGTTTACTTACCTGCAAGAACTAACAATAACATACCTCCCCCAGGAACTGTGAAAATTGCACTGTGTCCACTTTTAAAATAGCTATATGTGTTTTATGTGAAAATTATGCTATTGTGATTATTCAAAGTTCCTAAAGTACTTACCTGCAATACCTTTCAAATGAGATATTACATGTAGAATTTGAACCTGTGGTTCTTAAAATAAACTAAGAAAAGATATTTTTCTATACAAAAACCTATTGGCCTGGAATTGTCTCTGAGTGTGTGTTCCTCATTTATTGCCTGTGTGTATGTACAACAAATGCATAACACTACTCCTTTGATAAGCTTACTGCTCGACCACACTACCACAAAATAGAGCATTAGTATTATCTCTTTTTGCCACTATCTTACCTCTAAGGGTAACCCTTGGACTCTGTGCATACTATTCCTTACTTTGAAATAGTGCATACAGAGACAACTTCCTACAAACATTCTATAAAAAAATCATTGGATATAATGCCACAGAGCCATGTTTGGCTGCAGAGGATTCAAGTCTTCGTCAATTTCAATATATTTTTTTCCTGGGAGATGCCCTCTATTGAGTGAGCGTCATTTTAACATTCTCTTCGCCATATTTCCAAAGCAAAAAGCAGATGACCACAGCGAGTTTGTTATTTATTTTTTTGTTTTTTGCCTAAATTAAGATAATCGGTCCGAGGGGGCTGGCGCTCTCTGTTGTCACTCTTTGGACATGTTATTGTTTTATCTTCAAGTTGTTGGATCACCGAGGCAGAGCAGCCTGCTTCTATGGATAATGAAACTGAAAGGATGGCAGTGAAAATATTGCCCTTTTCTGTTGAGCGGGACACAGACAACTTTTTAGAATGTGACTGGTAGTCTTTAATGGTGAAGAAAGTTGTCCTTCTATTGCAAGTTATTTCTGATGTCACAAGATAGCTTGAAACAAAAACAATGGTCAGCAGTTTAAGCAGATACGTCATTCCTATTATTTTGATTATGGTTGTAATTATGATTATTTTAACTATAAAAGCTTTTCTAGATGGAAATGGTCCGTCCAGGTGTAGCCCACTAGACAATCCTGGAAGGCCGGTATCTACTATACGGGCTACCTGAGCAGAGGTGGGGGTAGTTGTTATAGGGTTCAGTGCTCAGCCAAATTCAGCTGGTTTGGGCTCGTGTATCTTGGTTGGTACATAAGAAAGGCCGAGAAGGCTATGTGTTCTATACAACTACCTAAACAACATTGGAGTAACTGCTCCTGATTTACTTTTTAAGCAACCTTCAGATAATTCTCCAAATCGGTGTTCAGTCCAGACGTTTGCAAATAGCGACACACAAGTTAATGGCTGAAGAGATCTGCCAATTCTAGCACTTTGGAGGACATTAAAATAGTTGAGACCTGGTAAATAAATTCCATAATCAATACAAAGGATGAATTAAAATCATTCCAAATGGATAGATCTCTGGCTTTCTCTCATTCCTCCCTTGTCTGCCTGTCCCTCCTTCGCTAGTAAGATGAGTGATCGACTCAGCTGCTATGGACCTGCAGAATAACTTTGCGTTTTATCTTTCATACTTCTCCATCACCGACAGTTGCTACATCCCAGGAAGATAAAAGCACCTCTGTGGCCGTTCACTCACAACAACAAATCGTTCCCCACATAGGTTCATCACAGATGCAACACTTTTGCAACAAAGCACTCCCCCACTACCTAGCATCCTACCTGTTTGAAACGTGCTTCGGACCCAGAGGTGGGGTCGGAATTCTTTATAGCAGCAACATTGCATTGGTATTATTGAAGTGATGACCTTAGAGTTCTAGTAATCTTCTCTAGCATCCTGAAGTAACTGCTCCACAATTAAAATCTCTACACCCTAAAGATAGTTCTTATTTCATTGGTCACAAGCATGTTTTTGCCCATGTTACGTTTCAGTTGTGCTGTACTTTATTTCGGAAACTTATCTGGTGCTTATTTGATTATTTTCCTTGCTTTCAGGCCTGTGACAAGTGCCTTGCCTTGGGACAAACAATTTGTGCTAAATGTCAAGGAGCTGCGAGGGTGAGTGACGTCAGGCTGGCGTGTCCTTTCTTCCTGTTATGTAATTCACCCGCCTGCCTGCTTACGAGGACACACCTACAGCAGAAATGAAAAACACTGAGGGAGATTTGTAAGATTTTGCTGTGTTGTGTGGCTGGATGTGTATGAGAAGTTATCTGATGCCGAATTTAAGAAAAAGGGTAGGAAGGCTATAAATCGTATGGTAGAAATCTTATATCCATTTTATACTTCGAGAGCAAAAAGCCGTCTGCACATAAATTCCTGTTCCCAGTTCAAAGATTGGTCATTGGGGGAGGGGGTCTGCGGTGTTTGGCGGGGCGGTGGGATAGCTGGGGTGAGAAAGTACATGGAGGGTATTAGTTGGCAGTATAAAGCAATGCATGTACATTTCTAGTAGGCATCACCCTGCAAAGTTACGTGGAAGTAAAATAACTTTATTTATCTATTGCAATTCATTATTTATATTTACTTGGCTGAAGCCATTGGTAACACATCACAATCTAACCCTCCCCTTAAATAAATAAATCATGTTCACCTGGCTGGGATTTAGAAAGAGGTTTAATGTTGAAGAGAAACAAAAGCATGTCTAACTGCAAATATTAAACTACACCGGTGCTGAATCCTGAATGATACGCCTGCTGTAAAATGTTGTTTAGTTAATACTCTCACAGGGGCTCTTAATGCATAAATGAAACCCCCAAAGCTTAACAAAATTAGGGGAATGTATGGCTCCTTGGTGCCTTGCCTGTTCACCAGTGTACAGAGTCCTGCTTTGAACTGAATGTATTGCACTGGGGTGCTGGTCCTGTGTTGTGACCCTACTGCTTATTACAAACAGTCTGTTGGGCAGTCGGTGTAATTGAAGCATGATATCTGTGGCCTCCTTAGGTTTCAGAAAGTTTGTTAGTGTGATACTACACAAGTCCGCAGTCATACAAAATTAACACGGTGTACGTCTGTATGCGCTATTTGTATTGCACGGTTCTAGGGAAGTACTGTACCAGATCAAAGGGATACGTTCGGAATGTGATTGGTGGGGAAGTGGGTTCAGAGAACTCGGGGATCTGTGGTTCCCATGCAAGTGACTAGCTGACACCCAGAAGCAAAGCGCAGCGTACTTTAAAATCTGAGGATAGAGGTGCAGAGTATGGGTGATCGGTGGAGATCTTAAAGGGCACCTCGCGAGGCCCATCATTTTCTGCCTTTATTAGTAAAGGATTTACAGTCCCATGACTGAAGGGTTTGCCTCCTTGCAGATGACGCTAATGGCTGCCGTAGGGCTGACGGCCTGTAAGTGCATTTAAGAAGCATTTCAACTATGTATAAAGAGGTGTACTTCTCGATTCGTGGGGCAGCCATTTTGTAGATTACAAAGAGTGCGTTTCTTGGGTTTACCTATATTCAGTGACCTTAAAATTTCCAGTTTGAGAAGGCATACAAGGGTGGTATTGAAGCCCTGTATGCATCACAGACTACTGAACTTGAGCAGAGCCAATTTCAAGAGAGGTGTGAAACTAGAAAGAGAAAATCGTGAGATCAGACTAATGTGCCCCAGTGTAATAATGTAGTTAATACATGTAACATTTTCCAGTGCGAGCTGGTGGGGTCAAAATTCGGACACATATTTAAAAATGCAAGATCTTTAGACAAATAGGTAACCATAGCACATAATAGAGTTTATAGTCCTGACTATTGTCTGCCGGCGAAAATTAAAAAGTGTTGTGTGGAATGATTTGGATTAATCTTAAAAAAAAAAAAAAAAAAACCTGATATCTTTGGGTATCATTCAGTTCCATCATTTGTTACCCATAATTGCCACTTCATTCGGACACCAAAACCAGCCATCTGCAAATAGGCCGTGAGCCTGCTCCAGTGTTAACAGTCCCAGCTGTACTGTCAGGCAAGGTTCTGTTGGAATGTGAGCAGAAGCCACCCCAAGCTACTTCAAACCTGTTTAGGCCTAGTCAGAAGGGTTCAGCCTTAGTCCTGTTGGCAGTCAGTGTGTGTGTTCTCATCTGCCATAGCTGTCAGTGTAACTTTACAGTGTGAGCCCATCATAGATTCACATGCTGTGCATCATTCTGCCATCTATTTGTTGGGCACTGAAATGCACGTTGTAAATTAAACTATGTTGCTTGACATAAACCTGATTAAAAGGTATCCATGCCCTCCATCATTCTATTTGATATTAAGCACTGGAGAAAAAGTGAATTGGGGATTTATTCTCTTCAGTCAGATGGGGCAGCAAAGTAGTTTATCTACTTTTATGATAGAATCTGAATATTATTATTTTTTCAATCGCAGCTGCCATGCACGATCTGCAAAGGATCCGGGAATAATGTGGATGATCGGTGCTCGCATTGCAATGGCATTGGCAACCAGAGGTGAGCAAATCCAGTTTCAGAAAGTGTGTGGGTATTTATAAAGTGCAAACAGAGCTACAAAGTGAAGGGGAACCACAATACTGAATGAGGGATTACTTAAAAATAAGCTGAAGATGAACAGGTAACAGAAAGGGGAGGGATTTCTAGGAGTGCAGCAAAAAATAAAAAATAGCTGACCGATGGGAGTGTCTCTACAAGGGCAGTTAGACTTCCTGAGCGTTTACATCTGCCGTCTAGTGCCAGCATCTGTGAGCCAAGAGCGCGCTACAGGCAGTGAGGGATTGAACATTGACCTCCTCCAGTCCAGTGCCTTTGATGATTGGTTACACATGTGTTACATTTGTCACCAATAGTGTCAGGATGACAGTAACATTTGTAGGCTCCTGGAAGTAAGTTATGTTTTCTCGATTGCTGGAGAAAATGGATGCAAATTTTGGGCATTTGAATAAGCCTGTAAAGAAAATGACAAAACTGTTGACTATTTTTCTACTCGATACTGGGCTAAACCCCTTGAAATCTACGACATTCACTTCCGTTTGACAGTCTTAAGCAGTAAGAGGCTTCTGGAGTTTGTGGAAGGTTCAGATTCATCACACCATGCCAGTGTTCGCAGGTAAGGTTGTGTAGGAAGTGCTGGAACTAGTCAGCCTACACAGACAGTCGGTTAAGTTTCAGGGGGCACCTCTAAGGTGCCCTCTGTGGTGTATTTTACAATAAAATGTACACTGGCATCAGTGTGCATTTATTGTGCTGAGAAGTTTGATACCAAACTTCCCAGTTTTCAGTGTAGCCATTATGGTGCTGTGGAGTTCGTGTTTGACAGACTCCCAGACCATATACTCTTATGGCTACCCTGCACTTACAATGTCTAAGGTTTTGTTTAGACACTGTAGGGGTACCATGCTCATGCACTGGTACCCTCACCTATGGTATAGTGCACCCTGCCTTAGGGCTGTAAGGCCTGCTAGAGGGGTGTCTTACCTATACTGCATAGGCAGTGAGAGGCTGGCATGGCACCCTGAGGGGAGTGCCATGTCGACTTACTCGTTTTGTCCTCCCTAGCACACACAAGCTGGCAAGCAGTGTGTCTGTGCTGAGTGAGAGGTCTCCAGGGTGGCATAAGACATGCTGCAGCCCTTAGAGACCTTCCTTGGCATCAGGGCCCTTGGTACTAGAAGTACCAGTTACAAGGGACTTATCTGGATGCCAGGGTCTGCCAATTGTGGATACAAAAGTACAGGTTAGGGAAAGAACACTGGTGCTGGGGCCTGGTTAGCAGGCCTCAGCACACTTTCAATTGTAAACATAGCATCAGCAAAGGCAAAAAGTCAGGGGGCAACCATGCCAAGGAGGCATTTCCTTACAGGTTGTGTTTCCTTATCTGCTTTTGTTCCGGTTCTGATAAGTTTGTTAGGGCTCCTTTACAAAACAGCATTAAGAGACTGTAGAAATTAAATTATTTTGTCTATTCTCATAGAAAGAAACATGCAAATGTTTGATATGCAAACTACATAAGAGAATTAGTAAGGCCAACTAGTGTCACCTTTTCGATTTGCCAGTGCAGACCTGCCATATTTTCAATTTTTTTTCCCTATGCTGTTCAGCTTTGGTAAAAAGGTGCTATTTTTTATATGTATCCGCGTGTCATTTAACATGCAAGCATATATATGGTGTGACGCTGCAGCTGCCCCAACATGAAGAAGTAAACCTGCATAGCAGCACAGGAGTCATTTTGTGTTTTTTATTTAATGTTCCTACTATTCCACGGAAGCGGCTGCTCATCTTGAAGGGACATATTAAAAGAACGAGTGTAGGAAGTTGGCTCTGTATGTGCTATTTCAAAGTAAGGAATAGCATGCACAGAGTCCAAGGGTTCCCCTTAGAGGTAAAATAGTGGTAAAAATAGATAATACTAATGCTCTATTTTGTGGTAGTGTGGTCGAGCAGTAGGCTTATCCAAGGAGTAGTGTTAAGCATTTGTTGTACATACACATAGACAATAAATGAGGTACACACACTCAGAGACAAATCCAGCCAATAGGTTTTTATATAGAAAAATATCTTTTCTTAGTTTATTTTAAGAACCACAGGTTCAAATTCTACATGTAATATCTCATTCGAAAGGTATTGCAGGTAAGTACTTTAGGAACTTTAAATCATCAAAATTGCATGTATACTTTTCAAGTTATTCACAAATAGCTGTTTTAAAAGTGGACACTTAGTGCAATTTTCACAGTTCCTAGGGGAGGTAAGTATTTGTTAGTTTTACCAGGTAAGTAAGACACTTACAGGGTTCAGTTCTTGGTCCAAGGTAGCCCACCGTTGGGGGTTCAGAGCAACCCCAAAGTCACCACACCAGCAGCTCAGGGCCGGTCAGGTGCAGAGTTCAAAGTGGTGCCCAAAAACACATAGGCTAGAATGGAGAGAAGGGGGTGCCCCGGTTCCGGTCTGCTTGCAGGTAAGTACCCGCGTCTTCGGAGGGCAGACCAGGGGGGTTTTGTAGGGCACCGGGGGGGACACAAGTCCACACAGAAATTTCACCCTCAGCGGCGCGGGGGCGGCCGGGTGCAGTGTAGAAACAAGCGTCGGGTTCGCAATGTTAGTCTATGAGAGATCTCGGGATCTCTTCAGCGCTGCAGGCAGGCAAGGGGGGGGTTCCTCGGGGAAACCTCCACTTGGGCACGGGAGAGGGACTCCTGGGGGTCGCTTCTCCAGTGAAAGTCCGGTCCTTCAGGTCCTGGGGGCTGCGGGTGCAGGGTCTCTCCCAGGCGTCGGGACTTTAGATTCAAAGAGTCGCGGTCAGGGGAAGCCTCGGGATTCCCTCTGCAGGCGGCGCTGTGGGGGCTCAGGGGGGACAGGTTTTGGTACTCACGGTATCAGAGTAGTCCTGGGGTCCCTCCTGAGGTGTTGGATCGCCACCAGCCGAGTCGGGGTCGCCGGGTGCAGTGTTGCAAGTCTCACGCTTCTTGCGGGGAGCTTGCAGAGTTCTTTAAAGCTGCTGGAAACAAAGTTGCAGCCTTTCTTGGAGCAGGTCCGCTGTCCTCGGGAGTTTCTTGTCTTTTCGAAGCAGGGGCAGTCCTCAGAGGATGTCGAGGTCGCTGGTCCCTTTGGAAGGCGTCGCTGGAGCAGGATCTTTGGAAGGCAGGAGACAGGCCGGTGAGTTTCTGGAGCCAAGGCAGTTGTCGTCTTCTGGTCTTCCGCTGCAGGGGTTTCAGCTAGGCAGTCCTTCTTCTTGTAGTTGCAGGAATCTAATTTTCTAGGGTTCAGGGTAGCCCTTAAATACTAAATTTAAGGGCGTGTTTAGGTCTGGGGGGTTAGTAGCCAATGGCTACTAGCCCTGAGGGTGGGTACACCCTCTTTGTGCCTCCTCCCAAGGGGAGGGGGTCACAATCCTAACCCTATTGGGGGAATCCTCCATCTGCAAGATGGAGGATTTCTAAAAGTTAGAATCACCTCAGCTCAGGACACCTTAGGGGCTGTCCTGACTGGCCAGTGACTCCTCCTTGTTATTCTCATTATTTTCTCCGGCCTTGCCGCCAAAAGTGGGGCCTGGCCGGAGGGGGCGGGCAACTCCACTAGCTGGAGTGTCCTGCTGGGTTGGCACAAAGGAGGTGAGCCTTTGAGGCTCACCGCCAGGTGTGACAATTCCTGCCTGGGAGAGGTGTTAGCATCTCCACCCAGTGCAGGCTTTGTTACTGGCCTCAGAGTGACAAAGGCACTCTCCCCATGGGGCCAGCAACATGTCTCGGTTTGTGGCAGGCTGCTAGAACTAGTCAGCCTACACAGATAGTCGGTTAAGTTTCAGGGGGCACCTCTAAGGTGCCCTCTGTGGTGTATTTTACAATAAAATGTACACTGGCATCAGTGTGCATTTATTGTGCTGAGAAGTTTGATACCAAACTTCCCAGTTTTCAGTGTAGCCATTATGGTGCTGTGGAGTTCGTGTTTGACAGACTCCCAGACCATATACTCTTATGGCTACCCTGCACTTACAATGTCTAAGGTTTTGTTTAGACACTGTAGGGGTACCATGCTCATGCATTGGTACCCTCACCTATGGTATAGTGCACCCTGCCTTAGGGCTGTAAGGCCTGCTAGAGGGGTGTCTTACCTATACTGCATAGGCAGTGAGAGGCTGGCATGGCACCCTGAGGGGAGTGCCATGTCGACTTACTCGTTTTGTCCTCACTAGCACACACAAGCTGGTAAGCAGTGTGTCTGTGCTGAGTGAGAGGTCTCCAGGGTGGCATAAGACATGCTGCAGCCCTTAGAGACCTTCCTTGGCATCAGGGCCCTTGGTACTAGAAGTACCAGTTACAAGGGACTTATCTGGATGCCAGGGTCTGCCAATTGTGGATACAAAAGTACAGGTTAGGGAAAGAACACTGGTGCTGGGGCCTGGTTAGCAGGCCTCAGCACACTTTCAATTGTAAACATAGCATCAGCAAAGGCAAAAAGTCAGGGGGCAACCATGCCAAGGAGGCATTTCCTTACACAACCCCCCCCCAAACGAAAGAGGATGAGACTAACCTTTCCCAAGAGAGTCTTCATTTTCTAAGTGGAAGAACCTGGAAAGGCCATCTGCATTGGCATGGGCAGTCCCAGGTCTGTGTTCCACTATAAAGTCCATTCCCTGTAGGGAGATGGACCACCTCAACAGTTTAGGATTTTCACCTTTCATTTGCATCAGCCATTTGAGAGGTCTGTGGTCGGTTTGAACTAGGAAGTGAGTCCCAAAGAGGTATGGTCTCAGCTTCTTCAGGGACCAAACCACAGCAAAGGCCTCCCTCTCAATGGCACTCCAACGCTGCTCCCTGGGGAGTAACCTCCTGCTAATGAAAGCAACAGGCTGGTCAAGGCCATCATCATTTGTTTGGGACAAAACTGCCCCTATCCCATGTTCAGAGGCATCAGTCTGCACAATGAACTGCTTAGAATAATCTGGAGCTTTGAGAACTGGTGCTGAGCACATTGCCTGTTTCAGGGTGTCAAAGGCCTGTTGGCAGTCCACAGTCCAGTTCACTTTCTTGGGCATTTTCTTGGAGGTGAGCTCAGTGAGGGCTGTCACAATGGATCCATATCCCTTCACAAACCTCCTGTAGTACCCAGTCAAGCCAAGGAATGCCCTGACTTGAGTCTGGGTTTTTGGAGCTACCCAGTCCAGAATAGTCTGGATCTTGGGTTGGAGTGGCTGAACTTGGCCTCCACCTACAAGGTGTCCCAAATAAACCACAGTTCCCTGCCCTATCTGGCATTTGGATGCCTTGATAGAGAGGCCTGCAGATTGCAGAGCCTTCAAAACCTTCCTCAGGTGGACCAGGTGATCCTGCCAGGTGGAGCTAAAGACAGCAATATCATCAAGATAAGCTGTGCTAAAGGACTCCAAGCCAGCAAGGACTTGATTCACCAACCTTTGGAAGGTGGCAGGGGCATTCTTTAAACCAAAGGGCATAACAGTAAACTGATAATGCCCATCAGGTGTGGAGAATGCTGTCTTTTCTTTTGCTCCAGGTGCCATTTTTATTTGCCAGTACCCTGCTGTCAAGTCAAAGGTACTTAGGAATTTGGCAGCACCTAATTTATCAATGAGCTCATCAGCTCTTGGAATTGGATGAGCATCTGTCTTGGTGACAGAATTGAGCCCTCTGTAGTCCACACAAAACCTCATCTCTTTCTTTCCATCTGTGGTGTGAGGTTTGGGGACTAAGACCACTGGGCTAGCCCAGGGGCTGTCAGAGCGCTCAATGACTCCCAATTCCAGCATCTTGTGGACTTCCACCTTGATGCTTTCCTTAACATGGTCAGACTGTCTAAAGATTTTGTTCTTGACAGGCATGCTGTCTCCTGTGTCCACATCATGGGTACACAGGTGTGTCTGACCAGGGGTTAAGGAGAAGAGTTCAGGAAACTGTTGTAGGACTCTCCTACAATCAGCTTGCTGTTGGCCAGAGAGGGTGTCTGAGTAGATCACTCCATCTACTGTACCATCTTTTGGGTCTGATGACAGAAGATCAGGGAGAGGTTCACTCTCTGCCTCCTGATCCTCATCTGTTACCATCAACAGATTGACATCAGCCCTGTCGTGGAAGAGCTTAAGGCGGTTTACATGGATCACCCTTTTGGGGCTCCTGCTTGTGCCCAGGTCCACCAAGTAGGTGACCTGACTCTTCCTTTCTAGTACTGGGTAAGGGCCACTCCATTTGTCCTGGAGTGCCCTGGGAGCCACAGGCTCCAGAACCCAGACTTTCTGCCCTGGTTGGAACTCAACCAGTGCAGCCTTTTGGTCATACCAAAACTTCTGGAGCTGTTGGCTGGCCTCAAGGTTTTTGGTTGCCTTTTCCATGTACTCTGCCATTCTAGAGCGAAGGCCAAGTACATAGTCCACTATGTCCTGTTTAGGCTCATGGAGAGGTCTCTCCCAGCCTTCTTTAACAAGGGCAAGTGGTCCCCTTACAGGATGACCAAACAGAAGTTCAAAGGGTGAGAACCCTACTCCCTTCTGTGGTACCTCCCTGTAAGCGAAAAGCAGACATGGCAGGAGGACATCCCATCTCCTTTTGAGTTTTTCTGGGAGCCCCATGATCATGCCCTTTAATGTCTTGTTGAATCTCCCAACTAAGCCATTAGTCTGTGGATGGTAAGGTGTAGTGAATTTATAAGTCACTCCACACTCATTCCACATGTGCTTTAGGTATGCTGACATGAAGTTGGTACCTCTGTCAGACACCACCTCCTTAGGGAAACCCACTCTGGTAAAGATACCAATGAGGGCCTTGGCTACTGCAGGGGCAGTAGTCGACCTAAGGGGAATAGCTTCAGGATACCTGGTAGCATGATCCACTACTACCAGGATATACATATTTCCTGAGGCTGTGGGAGGTTCCAGTGGACCAACTATGTCCACACCCACTCTTTCAAAGGGCACCCCCACCACTGGAAGTGGAATGAGGGGGGCCTTTGGGTGCCCACCTGTCTTACCACTGGCTTGACAGGTGGGGCAGGAGAGGCAAAACTCCTTAACCATGTTGGACATATTGGGCCAGTAGAAGTGGTTGACTAACCTCTCCCACGTCTTGGTTTGTCCCAAATGTCCAGCAAGGGGAATGTCATGGGCCAATGTTAGGATGAACTCTCTGAACAGCTGAGGCACTACCACTCTCCTAGTGGCACCAGGTTTGGGGTCTCTGGCCTCAGTGTACAGGAGCCCATCTTCCCAATAGACCCTATGTGTTCCATTTTTCTTGCCTTTGGACTCTTCAGCAGCTTGCTGCCTAAGGCCTTCAAGAGAGGGACAGGTTTCTTGTCCCTTACACAGCTCCTCCCTTGAGGGTCCCCCTGGGCCTAAGAGCTCAACCTGATAAGGTTCAAGCTCCAAAGGCTCAGTTCCCTCAGAGGGCAGAACTTCTTCCTGAGAAGAGAGGTTCCCTTTCTTTTGCTGTGTTGCAGTTGGCTTCCCAACTGACTTTCCTGTTCTCTTGGTAGGCTGGGCCATTTTTCCAGACTCCAGCTCTACTTTTTCACCCTGTGCCTTGCACTGTGCTCTTGTTTTCACACACACCAGTTCAGGGATACCCAGCATTGCTGCATGGGTTTTTAGCTCTACCTCAGCCCATGCTGAGGACTCCAGGTCATTTCCAAGCAGACAGTCCACTGGGATATTTGAGGAGACCACCACCTGCTTCAGGCCATTGACCCCTCCCCATTCTAAAGTAACCATTGCCATGGGATGTACTTTTCTCTGATTGTCAGCGTTGGTGACTGTGTAAGTTTTTCCAGTCAGGTATTGGCCAGGGGAAACCAGTTTCTCTGTCACCATGGTGACACTGGCACCTGTATCCCTCAGGCCCTCTATTCTAGTCCCATTAATTAAGAGTTGCTGTCTGTATTTTTGCATGTTAGGCGGCCAGACAGCTAGTGTGGCTAAATCCACCCCACCCTCAGAAACTAGAGTAGCTTCAGTGTGGACCCTGATTTGCTCTGGGCACACTGTTGATCCCACTTGGAGACTAGCCATACCAGTGTTACCTGGATGGGAGTTTGGAGTGGAACCTTTCTTGGGACAGGCCTTGTCTCCAGTTTGGTGTCCATGCTGTTTACAGCTATTACACCAGGCCTTTTTGGGATCAAAGTTTTTACCCTTGTACCCATTGTTTTGTGAAGAGGCTCTGGGCCCACCCTCCTGTGCAGGTTTTTGGGGGCCTGTAGAAGACTCTTTACTATTTTTAGTTTTGGTTGTCTCATCACCCTTCTGCTGGGGAGTCTTTGTGACCCCTTTCTTTTGGTCACCCCCTGTTGAAGTCTTGGACACCCTTGTCTTGACCCAATGGTCCGCCTTCTTTCCCAATTCTTGGGGAGAAATTGGTCCTAGGTCTACCAGATGCTGATGCAGTTTATCATTGAAACAATTACTTAACAGGTGTTCTTTCACAAATAAATTGTACAGCCCATCATAATTATTTACACCACTGCCTTGAATCCAACCATCTAGTGTTTTCACTGAGTAGTCAACAAAGTCAACCCAGGTCTGGCTCGAGGATTTTTGAGCCCCCCTGAACCTAATCCTGTACTCCTCAGTGGAGAATCCAAAGCCCTCAATCAGGGTACCCTTCATGAGGTCATAAGATTCTGCATCTTGTCCAGAGAGTGTGAGGAGTCTATCCCTACACTTTCCTGTGAACATTTCCCAAAGGAGAGCACCCCAGTGAGATCTGTTCACTTTTCTGGTTACACAAGCCCTCTCAAAAGCTGTGAACCATTTGGTGATGTCATCACCATCTTCATATTTAGTTACAATCCCTTTGGGGATTTTCAACATGTCAGGAGAATCTCTGACCCTATTTATGTTGCTGCCACCATTGATGGGTCCTAGGCCCATCTCTTGTCTTTCCCTCTCTATGGCTAGGATCTGTCTTTCCAAAGCCAATCTTTTGGCCATCCTGGCTAACTGGATGTCCTCTTCACTGGAGTTATCCTCAGTGATTTCAGAGTTGTTGGTCCCTCCTGTGAGGGAACCAGCATCTCTGACTATTATTTGTGGAGTCAGGGCTTGAGAAGCCCTGCTCTCCCTAAGTAGGACTGGAGGGGGGGAATTTCCCTCCAAGTCACTATCTTCATCCTCTGAGTTGCCATCCTCAGAGGGGTTGGCCTTTTCAAACTCTGCCAAAAGCTCCTGGAGCTGTACTTTGGTAGGTTTGGGGCCCATTGCTATTTTCTTTAGTTTACAGAGTGACCTTAGCTCTCTCATCTGTAGATGGAGGTAAGGTGTGGTGTCGAGTTCCACCACATTCACATCTGTGCTAGACATTTTGCTTCTAAAAGTTGGAATACTTTTTTAAGAATCTACAACTGGTTCTACAATCTAATTCAAACTTTTACAAACTTTTAAACTCTAAAAGAAATGCTAAACAGGATCTAACACAAGGCCCTAGCAGGTCTTTTAAGAATTTAGAAAACTTTTCAAATTGCAAAAATCAATTTCTAATGACAATTTTGGAATTTGTCGTGTGATCAGGTATTGGCTGAGTAGTCCAGCAAATGCAAAGTCTTGTACCCCACCGCTGATCCACCAATGTAGGAAGTTGGCTCTGTATGTGCTATTTCAAAGTAAGGAATAGCATGCACAGAGTCCAAGGGTTCCCCTTAGAGGTAAAATAGTGGTAAAAATAGATAATACTAATGCTCTATTTTGTGGTAGTGTGGTCGAGCAGTAGGCTTATCCAAGGAGTAGTGTTAAGCATTTGTTGTACATACACATAGACAATAAATGAGGTACACACACTCAGAGACAAATCCAGCCAATAGGTTTTTATATAGAAAAATATCTTTTCTTAGTTTATTTTAAGAACCACAGGTTCAAATTCTACATGTAATATCTCATTCGAAAGGTATTGCAGGTAAGTACTTTAGGAACTTTAAATCATCAAAATTGCATGTATACTTTTCAAGTTATTCACAAATAGCTGTTTTAAAAGTGGACACTTAGTGCAATTTTCACAGTTCCTAGGGGAGGTAAGTATTTGTTAGTTTTACCAGGTAAGTAAGACACTTACAGGGTTCAGTTCTTGGTCCAAGGTAGCCCACCGTTGGGGGTTCAGAGCAACCCCAAAGTCACCACACCAGCAGCTCAGGGCCGGTCAGGTGCAGAGTTCAAAGTGGTGCCCAAAAACACATAGGCTAGAATGGAGAGAAGGGGGTGCCCCGGTTCCGGTCTGCTTGCAGGTAAGTACCCGCGTCTTCGGAGGGCAGACCAGGGGGGTTTTGTAGGGCACCGGGGGGGACACAAGTCCACACAGAAATTTCACCCTCAGCGGCGCGGGGGCGGCCGGGTGCAGTGTAGAAACAAGCGTCGGGTTCGCAATGTTAGTCTATGAGAGATCTCGGGATCTCTTCAGCGCTGCAGGCAGGCAAGGGGGGGGTTCCTCGGGGAAACCTCCACTTGGGCACGGGAGAGGGACTCCTGGGGGTCGCTTCTCCAGTGAAAGTCCGGTCCTTCAGGTCCTGGGGGCTGCGGGTGCAGGGTCTCTCCCAGGCGTCGGGACTTTAGATTCAAAGAGTCGCGGTCAGGGGAAGCCTCGGGATTCCCTCTGCAGGCGGCGCTGTGGGGGCTCAGGGGGGACAGGTTTTGGTACTCACGGTATCAGAGTAGTCCTGGGGTCCCTCCTGAGGTGTTGGATCGCCACCAGCCGAGTCGGGGTCGCCGGGTGCAGTGTTGCAAGTCTCACGCTTCTTGCGGGGAGCTTGCAGAGTTCTTTAAAGCTGCTGGAAACAAAGTTGCAGCCTTTCTTGGAGCAGGTCCGCTGTCCTCGGGAGTTTCTTGTCTTTTCGAAGCAGGGGCAGTCCTCAGAGGATGTCGAGGTCGCTGGTCCCTTTGGAAGGCGTCGCTGGAGCAGGATCTTTGGAAGGCAGGAGACAGGCCGGTGAGTTTCTGGAGCCAAGGCAGTTGTCGTCTTCTGGTCTTCCGCTGCAGGGGTTTCAGCTAGGCAGTCCTTCTTCTTGTAGTTGCAGGAATCTAATTTTCTAGGGTTCAGGGTAGCCCTTAAATACTAAATTTAAGGGCGTGTTTAGGTCTGGGGGGTTAGTAGCCAATGGCTACTAGCCCTGAGGGTGGGTACACCCTCTTTGTGCCTCCTCCCAAGGGGAGGGGGTCACAATCCTAACCCTATTGGGGGAATCCTCCATCTGCAAGATGGAGGATTTCTAAAAGTTAGAATCACCTCAGCTCAGGACACCTTAGGGGCTGTCCTGACTGGCCAGTGACTCCTCCTTGTTATTCTCATTATTTTCTCCGGCCTTGCCGCCAAAAGTGGGGCCTGGCCGGAGGGGGCGGGCAACTCCACTAGCTGGAGTGTCCTGCTGGGTTGGCACAAAGGAGGTGAGCCTTTGAGGCTCACCGCCAGGTGTGACAATTCCTGCCTGGGAGAGGTGTTAGCATCTCCACCCAGTGCAGGCTTTGTTACTGGCCTCAGAGTGACAAAGGCACTCTCCCCATGGGGCCAGCAACATGTCTCGGTTTGTGGCAGGCTGCTAGAACTAGTCAGCCTACACAGATAGTCGGTTAAGTTTCAGGGGGCACCTCTAAGGTGCCCTCTGTGGTGTATTTTACAATAAAATGTACACTGGCATCAGTGTGCATTTATTGTGCTGAGAAGTTTGATACCAAACTTCCCAGTTTTCAGTGTAGCCATTATGGTGCTGTGGAGTTCGTGTTTGACAGACTCCCAGACCATATACTCTTATGGCTACCCTGCACTTACAATGTCTAAGGTTTTGTTTAGACACTGTAGGGGTACCATGCTCATGCATTGGTACCCTCACCTATGGTATAGTGCACCCTGCCTTAGGGCTGTAAGGCCTGCTAGAGGGGTGTCTTACCTATACTGCATAGGCAGTGAGAGGCTGGCATGGCACCCTGAGGGGAGTGCCATGTCGACTTACTCGTTTTGTCCTCACTAGCACACACAAGCTGGTAAGCAGTGTGTCTGTGCTGAGTGAGAGGTCTCCAGGGTGGCATAAGACATGCTGCAGCCCTTAGAGACCTTCCTTGGCATCAGGGCCCTTGGTACTAGAAGTACCAGTTACAAGGGACTTATCTGGATGCCAGGGTCTGCCAATTGTGGATACAAAAGTACAGGTTAGGGAAAGAACACTGGTGCTGGGGCCTGGTTAGCAGGCCTCAGCACACTTTCAATTGTAAACATAGCATCAGCAAAGGCAAAAAGTCAGGGGGCAACCATGCCAAGGAGGCATTTCCTTACAACGAGTCATTGCTTAATTTGTGTGTTTAAAAAAAAAATATCATGGCCCTTGTCAGGAAGTCACTGCAGCTTGCCCCAGCCAGCATTGCCAATAACTGTACCAACACAACTATTAACCATGGTACTTCTAGCATGACAATTCAGAATATTCCAGGTCACCCAAAATATAAGAATGTCTTGGGTGGCAGATTGTAGGAAGTTGGCTCTGTATGTGCTATTTCAAAGTAAGGAATAGCATGCACAGAGTCCAAGGGTTCCCCTTAGAGGTAAAATAGTGGTAAAAATAGATAATACTAATGCTCTATTTTGTGGTAGTGTGGTCGAGCAGTAGGCTTATCCAAGGAGTAGTGTTAAGCATTTGTTGTACATACACATAGACAATAAATGAGGTACACACACCCAGAGACAAATCCAGCCAATAGGTTTTGTTATAGAAAAATATATTTTCTTAGTTTATTTTAAGAACCACAGGTTCAAATTTAACATGTAATATCTTGTTTGAAAGGTATTGCAGGTAAGTACATTAGGAACTTTGAATCATTTCAATTGCATGTATACTTTTCAAGTTATTGACAAATAGCTACTTTAAAAGTGGACACAGTGCAATTTTCACAGTTCCTGGGGGAGGTAAGTTTTTGTTAGTTCTACCAGGCAAGTAAGACACTTACAGGGTTCAGTTCTTGGTCCAAGGTAGCCCACCGTTGGGGGTTCAAAGCAACCCCAAAGTTACCACACCAGCAGCTCAGGGCCGGTCAGGTGCAGAGTTCAAAGTGGTGCCCAAAACGCATAGGCTAGAATGGAGAGAAGGGGGTGCCCCGGTTCCGGTCTGCTTGCAGGTAAGTACCCGCGTCTTCGGAGGGCAGACCAGGGGGGTTTTGTAGGGCACCGGGGGGGACACAAGCCCACACAGAAATTTCACCCTCAGCAGCGCGGGGGCGGCCGGGTGCAGTGTAGAAACAAGCGTCGGGTTTTCAATGTTAGTCTATGAGAGATCAACGGATCTCTTCAGCGCTGCAGGCAGGCAAGGGGGGGCTTCCTCGGGGAAACCTCCACTTGGGCAAGGGAGAGGGACTCCTGGGGGTCACTTCTCCAGTGAAAGTCCGGTCCTTCAGGTCCTGGGGGCTGCGGGTGCAGGGTCTTTTCCAGGCGTCGGGACTTAGGTTTCAGAGAGTCGCGGTCAGGGGAAGCCTCGGGATTCCCTCTGCAGGCGGCGCTGTGGGAGCTCAGGGGGGACAGGTTTTGGTACTCACAGTCGTAGAGTAGTCCGGGGGTCCTCCCTGAGGTGTTGGTTCTCCACCAGCCGAGTCGGGGTCGCCGGGTGCAGTGTTGCAAGTCTCACGCTTCTTGCGGGGAGATTGCAGGGTCTTTAAAGCTGCTCCTTGAAACAAAGTTGCAGTCTTTTTGGAGCAGGTCCGCTGTCCTCGGGAGTTTCTTGTCTTTTTCGAAGCAGGGCAGTCCTCAGAGGAGTCAGAGGTCGCTGGTCCCTTGGAAGGCGTCGCTGGAGCAGAGTTCTTTGGAAGGCAGGAGACAGGCCGGTGAGTTTCTGGAGCCAAGGCAGTTGTCGTCTTCTGGTCTTCCTCTGCAGGGGTTTTCAGCTAGGCAGTCCTTCTTCTTGTAGTTGCAGGAATCTAAATTCTTAGGTTCAGGGGAGCCCTTAAATACTAAATTTAAGGGCGTGTTTAGGTCTGGGGGGTTAGTAGCCAATGGCTACTAGCCCTGAGGGTGGGTACACCCTCTTTGTGCCTCCTCCCAAGGGGAGGGGGGTCACATTCCTATCCCTATTGGGGGAATCCTCCTTCTACAAGATGGAGGATTTCTAAAAGTCAGAGTCACCTCAGCTCAGGACACCTTAGGGGCTGTCCTGACTGGCCAGTGACTCCTCCTTGTTTTTCTCATTATCTCTCCTGGACTTGCCGCCAAAAGTGGGGGCTGGGTCCAGGAGGCGGGCATCTCCACTAGCTGGAGTGCCCTGGGGCATTGTAACACGAAGCTTGAGCCTTTGAAGCTCACTGCTAGGTGTTACAGTTCCTGCAGGGGGGAGGTGTGAAGCACCTCCACCCAGAGCAGGCTTTGTTTCTGTCCTCAGAGAGCACAAAGGCTCTCACCGCATGAGGTCAGACACTCGTCTCTCAGCAGCAGGCTGGCACAGACCAGTCAGTCCTGCACTGAACAATTGGGTAAAATACAGGGGGTATCTCTAAGATGCCCTCTGTGTGCATTTTTTAATAAATCCAACACTGGCATCAGTGTGGGTTTATTATTCTGAGAAGTTTGATACTAAACTTCCCAGTATTCAGTGTAGCCATTATGGAGCTGTGGAGTTCGTTTTCGACAGACTCCCAGCCCATATACTCTTATGGCTACCCTGTACTTACAATGTCTAAGGTTTTGCTTAGACACTGTAGGGGCATAGTGCTCATGCACATATGCCCTCACCTATGGTATAGTGCACCCTGCCTTAGGGCTGTAAGGCCTACTAGAGGGGTGACTTATCTATACTGCATAGGCAGTGTGAGGTTGGCATGGCACCCTGAGGGGAGTGCCATGTCGACTTACTCGTTTTGTTCTCATCAGCACACACAAGCTGGCAAGCAGTGTGTCTGTGCTGAGTGAGGGGTCCCCAGGGTGGCATAAGATATGCTGCAGCCCTTAGAGACCTTCCCTGGCATCAGGGCCCTTGGTACCAGGGGTACCAGTTACAAGGGACTTACCTGGGTGCCAGGGTTGTGCCAATTGTGGAAACAACTGTACATTTTAGGTGAAAGAACACTGGTGCTGGGGCCTGGTTAGCAGGGTCCCAGCACACTTCTCAGTCAAGTCGGCATCAGTATCAGGCAAAAAGTGGGGGGTAACTGCAACAGGGAGCCATTTCTTTACACAGATATTAGTCATTTATATTGTATATAGAATTACTAGACCATTATTGTTGTGCTCATTCTAAAATTAGGTAGACAGCACCACCATGTGGCAGACTGTCATAAGGGCTGGTGCCTACAGTTAAGTGCAGGTGCCAAGCACCGGACACCACAGGCTCAAATTTATCACCTCAATGTGTGCAAAAGTGCAATTACAAAAAAGGAGTGGCCCAGTAACAAACTGTGCCTTCCAGACCTTCATACACAGTAAAAAACAGTGTTGGCAGTGGTGGATAACAGACCAACAGGGGTTAGATAGCATTTAAACGTCAGTGGCGATAGGCAACAACAAAGGTGAGGCAGGGTAGCATAGGAGTAGTTTCAAATGAAGTTGAGCGACAAGGGGGAAGAAACTGATAAGATGGGGAAGAGTGAGACTTAAAAAAAAAAAAAAAAAAAACAGTGACAAGGTTGTGAAGGGAGAAGCAGCACTGCGAGATGGTGCTGTGAGACCAAGAAAGGGCTAAATGTAAATATACAACTAGTTCCCTGAATGTGAGATATGGAAGGTTAACAGTCATGCAGTCAAAGGATAGTAAAGAAGTGCTCCAGATGCGAGACAAAGAGTAGTGAGGATAGCCATTGATTCAAGCAGGCACATGAGTTAGACAAAAATGCCACCCAATAAAGAGCAGTTGGCTGTTTCAAATCCCACTATAAGAATATATTTTAACATATTAGAGGCGATGTGGCTTTAATAGCAAACACAGCTATGTATAGGTGAGACCCAATGACAACATAGAACACTGTTTTTGTACTTTTCTATTGCAGCGCTGTTCTTCTTTGGAATTTTCACATGGAATTTATTGGTGAAAAAGCACTACCTAATGTTAGTTTAATTTCTAAGAGGAAGTGTCCTGAAGTCTCCATAACTATAGCTTGCTCACAATAGTCAACTTAGATCTCTGATCCCCTAAAAATTTAGTTTGTTATCCATTTCGGTTGTTAAAAATGAAGAAAACTTAGCCAGATGCAGAAAACATTTCACTCTTCCGAACATCGCGCTTTGTTTTGCAAAATCACCATATGTTTAAGTTAATGGAATTGTGTAGGAAGCTGGCTCTTTATATTGTAGTCCAAAAAGAGCTCCTCTGTGTAAGGAGTCCAAGCAAACCCCAGAGGAATTACAGAGGCTCAAATGACACCCCAAAATCTCTTTTGCGGTAGTGTGGGCGAGCAGTTAGTCATGTCAAAGGGTAATGCTAAGCATGTAAGGCACATACATAGGCAGTCTGTTTTTCAGTATCTGCAATGCCTCTCTATGGGAGGAAAAACCTACAGGGCAAAAAGGTACTTCAAAGCAGCTTACAGGGCCAATCTTAGGTACTTGCGGGAAGTACAGCACAGGGTCCTAGGCCACACAGACAGGTCTCCTCGGGTGGCACTGAAGCATCCGGGTGCAGTAAAGGGTCGGATGCCCAGTGTAAGTCTCTGGGGATCAGTCCCGTCATAAAAATGCTTCAGGCAGGGTCTAAGAGTCCAGTCCGGGTGAACCACCAAGGGGATTTAGTTCTTGCGGTGCTCAGGGATATATGGGACATGAGTGGTCCTCTCCTCCTCTAATTCTCTGTCCCAGGTGGCTGTGTGCAAATGTATCTTGGACCATTGGGTTGCTGTCTCTGGGGTCTGTCACGGTAGAGGGAGTCCACAGAAATAGGCTGTAGGCGTGGACTGGAGCAGCAGTCTGACCGAACCAAGAAGTGGACATGGGTCTCCCAAGCCTGGGGGACGTAGTTACACTAGTGGTCCCCTTCTCCTCAGTCTAGGGTGTCAATTTGCAGAGGTGCAGTGGACTGTCACGTCTCCCAACACCAGAGGCGGTCGTGGTTGAGGGAGGCCTGCAGACAGAGGCTGCAAGTGCCATCAAAGTCCACAGTGGGTGAACTGGGAGGTGGGCTTCATCTCTGGTGGGCCTGGGACCCACGTTGGCCCCGTTGGCCCACTTCAGCTCAGGCGAGGCAGCTCGGGGGCAGCAATGATGTCTGGCATTGGGTTTTGATGGTCCCAAGTCCTCGCAGCTCTTCTTTTGGTTGCCTGCAGATGCAGGGAAGCAGCTTGTCTGCTCGAAGGAAGTTCTTCTTGGTGATTTGTGAAGCACTGGCAGCACTCCTGGTTTCCTGGGGTCTGTCGCGGCAGGACAGGTCAGTTGCTCCACAAGGGTCAGGTGCAGCAGGTAGGCTGGTAGGGTTCGCGCCAAGTCCGTGGTGCTTCTCAGTTCCTGGGTTAGCAGCCTTCTTGTCCACTCCTTTTGTGTCCAGTGAATATCTGTTTTCCTGGTATCCAAGGGTACCCCTAAATACTCAATTTGGGGGGATGTAAAGGGGAGTGAAAGGTAGTAGCCAATGGGCTACTTACCCTTGGGGTCACTATTCCTTTAAGATGACCACTTACTTTGGGGAATGGCATCACCCTGTCCCGGAATTCCTAATTTCACCACACACAAGATGGTGGAATTCCGAAGGCTGTGCTCAGTTCAGGCTCACCACCCTTGAGGTATGTCCCGCCTGCAAATGCAGCATGCCTCCTGCATATCTAATTTTTCCGCCTGTCCAGGTGACAAATGGGCCCTGGTACAGGGGGTTGGCATCTCCCTCTGAGGAGAGCCGGTTTGCATACCTAAGGTGGTGGGCTCCTTTTGAAGCTTCCTGCCTGGGAATACAGATTTGCAGGTCATACTGTTGGGAGGGGTGTACAATAACCCTGCCACACCAGGTTTTGTTCCTGACCTCCAGGGAGCAGAAGCTTTCACCCCAGGGGGTGGTCAGAAACCCGTCTGTTGGTTGCAGGCTGGCTAGAACTATTTAATTAGCCCACCAGCAGGTGCCCTCTGGGTGCATGCATTATTAAATTCATTATTGGAATCAGTGAGGCTTTATTAATATGAGATATTTGATACTAAAAATCCATGTTTTCAGTGAAGCCATCATGTAGCTCGGGAACTCGTATTGACCAGTGTCTAGCACATACATTTAGAATGGCTTCACTGTTCACCCACACTAAGAATTGACAGAGACATAGTAGGGGCATATTTTCTCATGCAATTATGCCCTCACCTGTAATATAATGCACCCTGCCTTAGGGCTGTAAGGCCTGCTCTAGGTGTGACTTAGAAATATTTCAGAAAGTGTTGGGGGACATGGCACAAAAGTGTGCGCCATGTTGTGTTTTCACTTTTTTTGGGGTGCCTTGTCACACAGCCTGCTGTAGAAGTCTGTATGAGTTTGGTGCTGGGTCCCTTAGAGTGGCAGAAGTTAAACTGCAGCTCTTAGGGGCTGTCTTTAGTACCTAGGCCCTAGGTACCAGAGGTTAACCTTTGCTAGGGTCTTACAGAGGTGCTAATGGGCTTGGCTGCTTGGGGATCAAGTGACCAGGTCTCTTGATTTGGGGAAGGACTACTGGTACTAGGGACATGGTTAGCAGGAACCCAGGAGCATTATAGTCAAAGTTGCATCAGAAACCAGGCAAAAAACTTGGGGGGGGGGGTCTTCAGAATCCAGTTTACTACAAGCTGGTCCAATAAGAACCAGAGATGAAGCAGTTTTGAACCGATACTGCTAGTGTTCTCTTTTGTGAATGTATTCAGTGTTGGTATATAATAAGGAAAACACTTTCATTTATTGCTTGCTACTGTAGTTTTCTCGTTTCAAAGCCCTGAAAAATGTGATTCTATTACCCAGTCTTGTGGTTCTCGCTGTGTCTGCTTTTGAAAGGTGAGTCAGTTTCTTGTTGGAATTCATATCCATGAACCACAGGATTTATATAGATCTCATAAGATGGTCTCAGAATACCTACGATATATTAAATCCAGTTCACTGTTTAGTTATGTGAAACTGCATGGTGCTGCTTACTGGCACAATATAGAACCCAAGAAACATGACCAATAACCAAGCAATCTATGAACTTGGCTTGAATGAATCTGTTTGTAAGGGCAGCGATGGAACTTGCCATGCACAAGACTGTGCATCTCATTCTGCCACACCCAACTAATCTTTCAAAGCTACTGGGCTATATTACCCAGTCCAGCATGCTCCTCCTGGTAGTGGTTTAATGAGGGCGTTGCAGGCACTCGTCCGACTTGACTTCCTGGTTCTTTCACTTAACTACATGCATGTAATTAGGAGTTGACCTCTCTGCACCATCACCATCTGTACCAAAATTAAAAGGACATAGAAATTGTCTAACTTAAGCAGGAGCTGCAGTGGTGTCCTCCACAAGGAAAACAAGCATTTACAATGCAATAGGTCTCGTGTTTTCTTGAGTTGAAGCTATTGGCATTGCAAATTCAGAACTGGGCTTTTCTTGCCACATAAATTGGTCAACCATGTCTCATAATTTTGCCTTTTTCCTGCCATGTTTTGGTGATCACTGACAGCTACTGACATCAGAAATCACAAGGAAAATAAGTCTGGAAAGTATTTTCTTATTATTTAAACAGAATGAAAAGTCTTGAAAGAATTCTTGCCTCACATTTCAAGGAGCAGAGCAGCCTGAGAAGATTTATGACCCCAGTAAAGCAGATAAGCAATGCAATGTCATGAGTGCTGGCAGAGACATGAGAGACATGAGAGACATGAGAGACATGAGAGACATGAGAGACATGAGAGACATGAGAGACATGAGAGACATGAGAGACATGAGAGACATGAGAGACATGAGAGACATGAGAGACATGAGAGAGAGAGAGAGAGAGAGAGAGAGAGAGAGAGAGAGAGAGAGAGAGAGAGAGAGAGAGAGATCTCTTTCGTGAGCAGTGAGCTAAACGAATAGGTGTTTCTTTTGTAAAATAAGATTATTTTAGGAGCCAGAGTTAAACGAAAATAGCACTGGAATAAAGCCAAACAGATGTCAGCAACATGGGAGGAACGGAATGCTGCAATAAAACGCATGCAGCTAACAGCCTAAAACACCCACAGTGAAAGGGGCGCACTAAAGAATTAACATAGTCCATGACAGCAACAGATAAAGAAACCAAAGTGGAATAATACAGTAGTTGGTCACTGCTCTGAAACAGAAAAAGGAGGGAGAAAAAGGCAGAACTGACCTCCAGCGAGGAAGAACTTTTAAAGGACACTGCAACCAGCAAATGAAATTGCTTTAAGCCATAAGTATACTAAAAGTATACACAAGGTCGAACGCTTATTCTCTACCTAAAAACTATCTTAACTCCATATCCACCCGTGATGACAATCTGTGCGTGAAGAGGACATTTTGCTAGACTGCAGTTGACATTCAGTGTGACCTCCCACTTTCTGTACATCACCTTGTCACCTGATAAATGCATGGATAATTGTATTTTCCACAATATGCAGTTATTTCCAAAGCAGGTTATTTGTTCAGGTGTCAGGCTTTTAACTATATCTTAGAACGTTTGTTCCAACAAGAACAGTTTTTGCTTTTAAGGAGATGACAGACCGGCAGAGATGTTATCTTATAAATGTGCAACTGTCTTTTGAGAGGAACACAACACACCTGTTTTGCATAAGGCTCTGCTTTGCACGAAACTTGTAAAGATCCCTGCTCCACACCATAAATAACATACTCCATTGTTCACTTTCAAAGCCCCGTTTGCAGTCCACCTTTTGTAATGTATTTATTAATTTCCAGCTGCTCCAAATGTAATGGCCAGGGGCGTGTAAACTGTGAAGTCTGTGAAGGAAAGAAGAATTTGCTCTGCTACATTGAGCTGAAGGTGACTTGGTAAGTATGATACTATGATGTTTTCATTGGACTTGGGAATTCAGCCAGTGGAGGTTAGGATAATGATTGTGTAAAGGCAAGTGCAGTAATAATAAGAAAAATGGGAAACTTTGCAAAAGGGTATTTTCCATGTGTTGGCAGGGTGCATAACCAGTGTATGGATGGTGTGGTGGAAATCAGATAAATCGGGTGAAAAGTGGGGTACACCTAGCTTTGCAGGAAGAACATCTAGGTTATGAGCGTTTTCCGTCTTCCTGCTGCAAATATGCAGTAATAAGACAGCTGCGTAGTTACCTAAGCTGTTTTATTTTGAAGAGCAGTGATATTTCTGTACTCTTAGTCCAATTCGGACTTTGAGAATTCTGACTACCTACTACTGTTTCCTGTAACCATCTCTGTATGTAGCTGTGATCTAATAATTTACAACAAGAGATCTCTTGTAGATGCCCATGCTTTACACAATTCTGACATCTAGTGGTTGGGTCCGGAATATTCTTTGCTTTACTAAAACGTGTTTTAACTTGGGGTGTGGGAGTCCACGCAGACAGAACCTCTGTGTGACGTTGACAATAATCCCACAATGCCCATGTGCCCAACAATCTTAAATTTTTTTCTGGCATTGGGTGCAGAAGTCCATTGTGAGAGCTCTCAATGTTTTTTTGTCTAAGGTCATCAAAGTCCTTGAACAACAGAAAGCAGTTGAAAGAACAATAGAGATCAGGGCTCGATGTTGGAGAGAGGTTTTATTGGGTGTGTTGGGGTTTGCTAGTCAGAGAATAGTATCTAATCTAAGTGGAATCCCTAGAGATCTGCACCACCATTTGAGATGATGAGCACGCTTTTCAAATTTTGCCTAAAATACCATTGAAAGTTCACTCTGAGGGATGTACACCTGATCTGTATGTTCTGGCTCCCGAGAGACCTTAAGTCAGAGGGACTTATCCCATGTTAGTATTGTAAACCAAAAACTCTGGTACACAGGAACATAATCCATTGAGTGCACTGGCTGCTACAGACATAATGGGCCTGTCAGAGGTGGAAAAAAATACTTCTTTGATAGATCATATGGGTTTCTACCAATTGAAGACTTTTGTAAGATGCAATGTGTGTGAAAGCAGGCAGAGGCAACTTCATTGATCTGGGACTTCATGGTCAGTTTGCTGTCCAAGATTATGTCAAAGTTTTTGGCATGGTTGCTTGGTTTGGGTGATGGTGCTAGTTCCAAGGGCCACCAGGAGTCCTTCCAAGAGGTGGGGTTTTTGCTTGGTGCTTCCATTTTGTCTTTGTTGAGGTTCAAACATTTGTCCTTCATCCAGTTGGTGACGCTCGTCATGCACCAGTGGAAGTTGGTCATTGTTGGCAGGTTCCTCAGAGAGCGAGAAGATGAACTGGGTGTTGTCTGCATTGGATATGCTGTTTAGTTTGTGGGGTCTGACTTTGTTGGCCAAGGGGGGGTCATATAGGTGTTGAAGATGATGGGGCTGAGGGAGGATTCTTAAGGGACACCGCAGAGATGGCTTTGGGTTTGGAGGTGAATGGATGTAGATGGACTTTTTGCAGTTTTCTGGTTAGCAAGGAAATACACTTGATGTTTTTTTTGCCCTGCATACTCCCTTCTCAGGTCTAAGTGGATCTGTCACATTTGCCGCGATATGGGGATAAGAGATTGTGCCTGTGCTTTGAGGATTTTAAAAAGTCACCATTCCACGTTTTTAATACTTGCTGTCAGCAAATATTTATTAGTAGCATGGCGAATACGTAATTCCATTGTAAAGACTGTGTTTTGATCTAGAGCCTTACTTTTATTCTTTTACTCTTACAAGAACTATAGGAAGGGGGTTGAAACCGTATTATGTGTACTGAGATTTTAATTAGACTACGTTTTTAGGAACCCATGTTCCATAATAATTTTTATCTATTTTATAATATTATTATTATTATTGGTTTTTATCCTTATTCTTATTATTGTATTTTCGCTTTGATGATCGATTGATCAAATAAAGCATGTGCTAAACACTTGAGGGCATTTCCTTGGAAAACGATGTGGTGCAGTCTTCTGATCAGGGTGTGATTAGATGCAGTGTCAAAGGCTGCTTAGATAGTGAGAAGTATCAGAGCTGCTGTTTCTCCTCGATTGAGAAGGGCTCTGATGTAAATGATGGCTACGATCAAGGCAGTCTTAATAATGTGGTTGGCACAGAATTCCGATTGGGAGGTGTCTAGAAGGTTCTGCTCCAGATATTTTGTGAGTTATTGGTTGATGGCTTTTTTCGTTGACTTTGCGGAGGAAAAGGAGAAGGGAGATGGGGTGGAAGTTTTTGAGTTTGCTGGGGTTGCCAGATGGTTTCTTGAGGAATGGTTTGGCTTATGCATGCTTCCAGTCTTTGGGAAAGGTGGCTGTGGCAGGTGAGGCGTTGAAGAGGGTTGTGAGCTTGCTGCTGATCCTTGCTGAAGCGGTTTACAAGCTCAAAAATATGGTGCAGGCAGGGGTCCATGGAAGCTACTCAGTGAGCGGAGTTCATGATGGTGGTGGTGTCCTGGGGGGTGAGCTGGTCCCGTGGGATAAATCGGTGGTCCGTGTTGATTTTGGTGAGAATTTGAAGGTGAAGGAAGTCTGAGGGCTTCGCTGGGGTTCGAAGTTCTTCTAGATGGTGGTGATCTTGTCGTGGAAAACGTTGGCAAGTCTGTTACATAGTTCTTGGGAGGAGGTGATGTTTACTATGGCTGCGTGGCTGGCAAACTCGGACGATGTTAAAGAGCTCTTTGCTGTGGTAGGAATTGGACTTGATGAGGTCAGCTAGGGCTTTCCTCTTTGTCTCTCTCAGTAGCCGGTGGTAGAGGTTGAGGGAGGTGTTGAAGGTTGTCCTGTCTGAAGTGTCCTTGCTTGTGCACCATCTTTTTCCAGTTGCTTGCAGTGGTGTTTTGGTGTTTTGCTATTCTTAGTTCCTTGATGTGCCATCTTGCCTGCTTGGTGAATCTCCTTTTGTCAGCTGGTCTTGATGGGAGCAGTGATGTTGGTGATCCAGGAGTGGAAGTTTTTGACGGCTTGGCCCGGGTTTGATGCAGTGTTCAGACATGATGTGTTGAGGGCGTTGGTTCATTGGCTCTCTTTTACTTTGTTTCAGCTGTAGTGGGGCGCTGGGTGGCTAGGCGGTGGAGATGTGGGGGCTCGAGATGTTGAAGTGTACAATGGAGTGGTCAGTCAAGGTGTGGCGATGTGGCTGTACTTTACCCTATTGCTAAAGGTGGTGATGGGTCCATTGTGTGTCCTGCATTGGGGTGGGGTCGGTAAGGAGTTTGGTGAGGCAGATCTTATTCATGCTGTCAAAGAGGCTGGTGATGTTGGTGTCATTGAGGTCATCAAAGTAGAAATTCAGATCTCTGAGGAAATGTAGTCTTTGGAGTCCATAGCGAGAGGGGCCATTAAGTCTGGGATGAAGGTGTCTTTTTACGAGGGTGCCTCTGATGGTAGTTTGTCCATTTGTTTGTAGTTTAAAGATTAGTTGTTCCATGGTATGGATGGTGTCTTCTGTCTCAGTAGTGCAGAGGATGTTTTCTTTGTGGATGATGGCAATTTGTCCTGTGGGGTTGTTGGTGTGGTCTCAGTGTGTGATCTTGTATCTGTTGGGTGTTTCTGCGGCGATGCCTGGAGCGGATGCTAATGTGGGCCAGGTCCCAGTGAGGAAGACAACGTTGGGGGTGAGGATGGTGATGAGGCTCCAGATCTCTGAAGCATGTTTGCAAAGTGAGTATGTATTTTGGAGGAGGAAGGCAAGTTGTTGTGAAATAGGTAGGTTGTGTTGGTTGGTTTAAGTGGTGGTGGATGGCGTGTTGGTGAGTGAACCGATGATGTAGGAGAAAGAGCAGTGGATGCAGGAAAAAGGTCCTACCATGGATTGGGAGAAAGTGCGGTAGTAGAAGTTGTTGGTGTGTCCGTGGTTCAGGGTGGTTTATCTGTGGGGTGTAGGAGAACAAAAGTCCTGATAGTGGACGCAGACCAGGCACAGATGGGGACGGGCAGGGGCAGACAGACTTGCCTTTGCCCTATCTTTGGCGCACCAGTGGCGTGGCCATGTTGCAGCCTCTGTAAAGTAGGTCCTGGGAGGAGGGAGATCAAATCAAATCATTAGCATTTATAAAGCGCGCTACTCACCCGTGCGGGTCTCAAGGCGCTAGGGACAAAGGGGGTGGTTATCGCTGCTCGAACAGCCAGGTCTTTAGGAGTCTCCGGAAAGCGGAGTGGTCCTGGGTGGTCCTGAGGCTGGTGGGGAGGGAGTTCCAGGTCTTGGCCGCCAGGAAGGAGAAAGATCTCCCACCCGCCGTGGAGCGTCGGATGAGAGGGACGGCGGCGAGTGCGAGGCCAGAGGAGCGGAGGGGGCGGGTGGGGACGTAGAAGTTGAGCCGTCTGTTGAGGTATTCCGGTCCCTTGTCGTGGAGGGCTTTGTGTGCGTGGGTGAGAAGTCGGAAGGTGATCCTTTTGCTGACTGGGAGCCAATGCAGGTGTCTCAGGTGTGCGGAGATGTGGCTGTTGCGGGGTACGTCGAGGATGAGGCGGGCTGAGGCGTTTTGAATGCGTTGCAGGCGATTTTGGAGTTTGGCGGTGGTCCCAGCGTAGAGGGTGTTGCCGTAGTCCAGGCGGCTCGTGACGAGGGCGTGGGTCACGGTTTTTCTGGTGTCGGCGGGGATCCAGCGGAAGATCTTGCGGAGCATGCGGAGGGTGAGGAAGCAGGCGGAGGACACGGCGTTGACTTGCTTGGTCATGGTGAGAAGGGGGTCCAAGATGAAGCCGAGGTTGCGGGCGTGGTCTGCGGGGGTCGGTGCGGTGCCGAGGGCCGTGGGCCACCAGGAGTCGTCCCAGGCGGACGGGGTGTTGCCGAGGATGAGGACTTCAGTTTTTTCAGAGTTCAGCTTTAGGCGGCTGAGCCTCATCCAATCTGCGACGTCCTTCATACCCTCTTGTAGGTTGGTCTTGGCGCTGGCGGGGTCCTTGGTGAGGGAGAGTATAAGTTGGGTGTCGTCGGCGTAGGAGGTGATGATGTCGTGCTTGCGTACGATGTTAGCGAGGGGGCTCATGTAGACATTGAAGAGTGTCGGCTGAGTGATGAGCCTTGAGGTACGCCGCAGATGATCTCAGTGGGTTCTGAGCAAAACGGAGGGAGGTAGACTCTTTGGGAGCGGTTTACGAGGAAGGAGGCGATCCAGTCCAGGGCCTGGTCTTGGATCCCGGTGGAGCGGAGGCGGGTGATTAGGGTGCGGTGACAGACGGTGTCAAAGGCAGCCGAGAGGTCGAGAAGAATGAGGGCGACTGTTTCACCGTTGTCCATCAGGGTTCTGATGTCGTCTGTGATTGAGATGAGGGCGGTTTCTGTGCTGTGGTTGGTTCGGAATCCGGTCTGTGAGGGGTCGAGCAGGTTGTTGTCTTCCAGGAAGGTGGTCAGCTGTTTGTTGACGGTCTTCTCTATTACTTTGGCTGGGAAAGGCAGAAGGGAGATGGGGCGGAAGTTTTTCAGGTCGCTCGGGTCAGCCGTAGGTTTCTTTAGTAGGGCGTTGACTTCGGCGTGTTTCCAGCATTCGGGGAAGGTAGCAGAAGAAAAAGAAGAGTTGATGGCGGTCTGGAGGTGCGGGGCGATGATGTTGTCGGCTTTGTTAAAGATGAAGTGCGGGCAGGGGTCCGAAGGGGCGCTGGAGTGGATAGAGTTCATGATGGATTTGGTTTCTTCCGTGCTGATGTGGGTCCAGTTGTTGAGGGTGATGGTCGGGGATGTGGGTTCGGTGGTGTTAGGTTGGGTCTGGTGTCCGAAGCTGTCGTGGAGGTCGCTGATCTTGCGATGGAAGAAAGTGGCGAGGGATTCGCATAGATCCTGTGAGGGCGTGACGGCGTTGGCGTTGGCGCTGGGGTTGGAGAACTCCTTGACGATGCTGAAGAGTTCTCTGCTGCTGTGGCTGTTTTTGTCCAGTCTGTCGGTGAAAAAATTCCTTTTGGCAGTGCGGATCAGGTGGTGGTGTTTGCGGGTAGCGTTCTTGAGGGCGGTCATGTTGTCAGCGGTGCGGTCCTTGCGCCAGGCTTTCTCAAGTGCGCGACAAGTTTTCTTTGATTCTTTGAGGGTGTTCGAGAACCAGAGGGGTTTCTTGGTGTTCTGTCGCTGCAAGCGTTTGAGGGGAGCAAGGTTGTCTGCGCAGTTGGAGATCCAGTTTGTGAGGTTGAGGGCTGCGACGTTGGGGTCGGTGGTGAGGGTGGGTTGGTTGGCGGCGAGTGCGGCGAAGAGTTGCTCTTCAGGGATCTTGTTCCACTGTCGGCGAGGGATGGGTTGAGTGCGGAGGTGGCGGGTCTCGCGTCGGAATGTGAAGTGGACGCAGCTGTGGTCGGTCCAATGAAGGGCGGAGGCGTGGCTGAAGAAGACGTGTTTGCTGGCGGAGAAGATAGGGTTGAGTGTGTGTCCGGCGATGTGGGTGGCAGTGTTCACCAGTTGTTTGAGGCCGAGGTTGGCGAGGTTGTCGAGCAGGGTGGTGGTGTTGGGGTCGTTGTTTTGTTCCAGATGGAAGTTGAGGTCGCCTAGGAGGATGTAGTCCGGTGAGGCGAGGGCGTGCGGGGAGATGAAGTCGGCGATGGTGTCGCTGAAAGGGGCGTGAGGTCCGGGAGGACGGTAGACGAGGGATCCTCTGAGGGTGGTCCTCGGGTCGGTGCGAATCTGAAAATGCAGGTGTTCAGCGGCAAGAAGGGAGTCTTCAGTGGAGGTGGTGACGCTGATGGAGTCTTTGAAGACGATGGCGATGCCTCCTCCTACTTGGTTGGTGCGGTCTTTCCTGGAGATCTTGTAGCCTTCGGGGATGGCGGTGGCGATGTCTGGAGCAGAGGAGGCGTTCATCCAGGTCTCCGTGATGAAGGCGACGTCCGGTGCTGTGGAGTCTAGGAGGTCCCAGAGTTCAACGGCGTGTTTGTGAACGGAGCGAGCGTTGACTAGGATGCACTTGAGGTGGTTGATGGCGCGTGGGCTTGTGGTCGTAGTTGTTGCGTGGTGGAAGATGCGTTTGCAGGAGTTGCAGGCGAAGGGTCCATGGGTGCGTTTGGGGTGAGCTTGGAAGCAGGTGTTGGAGCGTCCTGGGTTGAGGGCATGGAGGGTGGTGGGGTCATAGCGGATCATCGGGGCTTGGGAGCGCTGGGGACCAGGGGTCATGGCGCTGGGCGCGGGCCAGGCGCGGACGGGCGTAGACGGGCTTGCCTCCGGCGCGCCAGCGGCGCACCCGCTGCGCGCGGTCGCGCAGCGGCCGCCATATGAGGTAGGGGGGGGAGGGGTCAGCTGGGGGCGAATGGGAGCTGGGGGGCGGGGGCGTGCAGGAGGTCGCGGCGGGAAAGCGCGAGGGAGGGGGGGGGGGACAGGTAGAGTGAGAAGAGCTGGGGGAGGGGGGTTTAAGGGTGGAGGGGGGAGAGTGTTAGGAGGTTTAGGAGATTAGGGAGAAAGATAGGTGTAGGGTTGTGAAGATAGGGGAGGGGGGGGTTGTAGAGGTGGGTGAGGGTGAGAGGTAGTGTGAGGGGATAGGAAGATAGGTAATAGAGGGGGTGGCGGGAGGGGGGGAGAGATAGAGAAATAGGTAGAGAGAAAAGGTAGATGGAGAAATCGATAGATAGGGAAAAAGATAGAGAGATAGGAAGATAGGAAGATAGGAGGAGGTGGAGAGTGAGGGAGTTGGATAGTGGGATAGAGAGATGGAGAGATAGGTAGATAGGAGGAGTGAGGGAGGTAGAAAGTGAACAGGTTAGATAGGGGAGATAGAGGGGGGGATGCGAGTGGGGGAGGGGGATCAGGCAGGAGCAGGAGGGCAGGCGCGGGGAGAAGAGGACGGAGGAGGCAGAAGAGCCGAAGGCAGAAGACAAGAAGACAAGAAGACAAGAAGACAAGAAGAACAGAAGGACTGAAGACCGGAAGGACTGAAGACCGGAAGGACTGAAGACCGGAAGGACTGAAGACCGGAAGAGCGGAAGAGCGGAAGACCGGAAGAGCGGAAGACCGGAAGACCGGAGAAGAAGAACAGAGAAGAAGACCAGAAGAACAGAGAAGAAGACCAGAAGAACAGAGAAGAAGACCAGAAGAACAGAGAAGAAGACCAGAAGAACAGAGAAGAAGACCAGAAGAACAGAGAAGAAGACCAGAAGAACAGAGAAGAAGACCAGAAGAACAGAGAAGAAGACCAGAAGAACAGAGAAGAAGACCAGAAGAACAGAGAAGAAGACCAGAAGAACAGAGAAGAAGACCAGAAGAACAGAGAAGAAGACCAGAAGAAGACAGAAGAACAGAGAAGAATACGGAGGGAGATACAAAAAACGAAGAAACAGGGTGCAGAATACCACAGCAGAAGATGAGGAAGAAGAGAAGAGGAGAGAAGACGGGGAGAAGAGGAGTACAGAAGAAGAATACAGGCGAGGAGGAAGAACAGAGAAGAAGGCAAGAGGAAAAGGAGCAGGAGAGAGGGTGAGTAGCGCGGGGCAGAACGAGGGGCTGGGAGGTGGGGGGTACTTACTGTGGGGTGGGTCTCAGGAACTCAGGAACCTGGAGGAGCTGCAGCGGCAGGGGGAGCGACCTACCCTTGGGTCAAGGCAGTGGGTGGCGGTGGGCAGGGCTAGCTGGATGGAGGAAACAGGTGGCGGCAAAACAAGTGGGAGAAAAAAGAGGGAGGAAAAAGAGGGGGGTGGGGGAAACCTCAGTACCTCATAGGAGGTCGAGGAACACTGCAGGCAAGACCCTGAACTGACCGAGCCACAGGACCCAGACACCAGAGCTCAAATTTCAAGCAAAAGCATAGATACCCAGAAAGCCAAACCCTCAACACTACAAAAGCATAACAGTCAAAGGATCCAAAGAAATTTCCCATCCTGCTGGGAAACAAAAACACACAAGTATGGATACGCTGAATGGCATTGCCTTGACTTCAGAGGACAGTCAAAGGTGAATCAAATCAAATCATTAACATTTATAAAGCGCGCTACTCACCCGTGCGGGTCTCAAGGCGCTAACTGAAAAGGGAATGAGGGTGCAAAGGAAAAGTCCCATGGAGAACATAAAAACTCAGATGTCGTTGAGCTATAGATGAAAAAGAGGGCTGTTGAGACTGAAATCCAGAACCTGCTTAATAAATAAGTAAAAAGCTTGCTAAAGGGAGCAAATCTGTTGGGTGTTGGGAAACCAACACAGGCGGTTCAAATTTCAGAGCAGGAGGAAATCTTCTACGTTGCCAAGGCACAGAGGTGGGGCAGGAGAATTTTATTCTTAGCACTGACCTTAGGGACATCGAGTATGAAATTCCACTTGAAGAAACTTTGTGGGAAGGCGTTGAGGCAGACTCTAATGAGGAGAGAAATTGGTTTGACATCTCCACATACCAGAGAGTGATTAAAAAGGCGACCAATGCTTTGGAGGAGGAAGTAGAAAAGAACAACACATGTTTTATCCTCAAGAGTTCAGCTCTGTATATAGAAAGAACCAGTTCCTTCCAGTGCTCCCAAGCATAGTCCGGAAGGGTAAAGAAGTCTTCACAAAGCTTGCGTTAGCTAAAGCAGTCACCTTGCACACATAAAAGAATATAGACCTTCGACTCTGGACCAAAAGAATATCCAAGGGCCCGTTGAACAAGACTTACTGTACCCACAGCAAGGAAATAGGCAGTGGAGCCCCCATCAGACAGACAGTAAGAGATTAGAGGCTGCCAGAAGAAAGATGGAGAGAGCAGGTGCCAAACGATGGAGAGAGCAGGTGCCTGAATGCCCTACTTAAGCGACATGCCCAGCAACACTGGGATGACATTGAAGACCTTTTATCACATCTAGAAGAATTCCACAAAATTGCAAAGAGTTAAATTGAAAGGGGAGAGGACATCTTGAACTCCTGCCTTAAGTCAGTACTTCTGAGGCTGTCATCTCACTGTGTGTCTGCAACATGAGTCCTGCGTGGTTACACATCTGCTTTTAAGCCTGAGGTGTATTATAATAATGTTGACATGCCTCTAACGCATAGCCAGCTCTTTTGGTCAGGAGTCGACCAAACTCTGGAGGGAATGAAAAAAGCTAGAGAACTACAAACCCATGGGTGCCATCGCAGTGTACAGAAACAAATTCTAAAGAGGGTCCAATCAGGGGTTGCGTGGTTTTGGTGGACAGGAACAGACAGCCAATTCTCAGGTCCCACCTATTGGTAACAGCAAAAACCAAAGCCTTCTGTTTGAGGTAAAGAAACATAAAGAGGTGGAAGCCGTAAGGTGTCTGCGTCTAGCTCCTTAGTGATTAGAACCACTCTTCCCTCACCCACAACACACCTGTATGGGAAAGAATGAAGAAATTCATAAACAACTTGCAGTCTATAACCAACTTAGTTGTAAATAGTGTATGTCATGGCTACAGCATAGACTTCATACAAAAACTGCCATAAAGAGCCCATAACTCCAGCTCTACAGAAAAGGACCAGTTGCAAGTCCTGGAAATAGAGGTGCAAAAAAAGGAGTATACTCTTTTTACTTCCTAATTCCAAATCAAGACATAACCCTGCAAACTATCCTTGAAATATACTCTGTAAACAGGTACATAAACACAGAACTTGCACTCCATTCTGCTCAAGTGCTTTTAACTGCAGGTATCTGTCATTTACTTATTTCCTTTCACACCAGACCCAATCTGTATGTTTCCCACTTCTTCAACCTGATGATTCAAATCTTTCTTGTGAGGCTTTAAGGTTCTTACCTGAGCCCCACATTATTTAATGTTTATATGAGACCGCTGGCATCAATTATTGGATCTTTCTGATGTAATATTCTCTCCTACACTGATAACACTTGACTGTTCTCCTCTCTCGGAAGATGCAGCAATTAACCAGGTTCATTTTCATGTGCTGTAAATCTTTTGTTAGCCAAACCGATGAGCTGTAAATTGTCTACGACTAAACGGTGAGAAAACAAAACTTGCTCCAGTTGGTAGAGGTATCTCTGTCTAAACCACTGATTGGTGTCTTCCCCCTCCTGTCAAGGAGACTTTTTGTTATTCAACCTCAAATCAATATTACAGAATAGGAAGGTGAAGTTCTGCAGGATCGGCACTTTGACATGTTTTTTTGTCCATACAATGTTAGTAGAAGATTTCAACTTATCCATCAGTTTTTCTGTCTTCATGATCGTCTTATTGATCTGTAAGCAATTTTTTGAGATTGTGTACTACTTTTATTACTAAATATCTTATTTCTTCTTTTATTGCTTTAGTTTTCCATCTCATGTTGCATTTCATGTCTTTGAGTAATTTGCCTAATATCCTGACAGCTGTCCAAAAGTATAATGTATTCTTTGTGTTAAAAAGACGTTTCAATGTCTAGAGTATATACAATCAACTTTTCTTCATGCAAAGCTATTTTTTTCTCACACACAAATAACAGGTAAGGGATATATTATTGCTGTTTTTCTAACAGCTCAATATACAGGTAAATGTTAAAGGGGAGTGCGGACACCTTGTCTAAAACCTTGGGTTATGTTAAATTGTGCACCAGAGCCCCTGTTTCTTTAGGATAACTATAGGACATCTGTATTGTATCTACTTGCTGACATGCTAGAAATAATGATATAATCCTAGTTTAACAAGCAAGGATAGGGGCTGTGATGATTCACAGAAAGTTGGTGCTTTGCTTGGTTTCAGAATTACAGTAATGGTAGTTTCATGCCAGGAAGGTGGCAGCTGGGCTCCTTTTATTAAGACAGAATTAAATAATGGTTTCCATATTGGAATTATATATTTTTAATTTAAAACAGACCTCCTTAAGTATGCTGTTAGGGCAAGGGCTTTGTCTTGCATAATATAGATATTTTTTTGTATTATGCATATTTCTTCCTTTACTATGTCTTGACTCATCATTAATTGCTGATCTAGATTCAACTTACCAATATTTTTAATTGACATGTCTTGTATTGGGAGTATAGTTTCTGGAGAAATTAATATTGAACAATATGTCTTCAATCTTTTGAGTCATGCTCAGTATTAAGCCTGACATTTGATCAAGTATTTCTTTTTATATCGTTCCCACTCTGCCTGCTTTGGCTTTCCAGGTCAATAACTTGACACACTTCTTGAAATTTTCAAGTATTCAACTCTTCTGGCCTCCCACGTCTTAAGATTTTTTTCTTACGGGCTTATTTTGGATACATTTGGAAAGCCCTGTAATGTATGTCTTAATGTAAAAGCTTCTCATTTTCATCGATTCAGGGTTTTACTTTTTTCAGTCTTGGGAATCTCATATTCTAGCTGAGGACATTCACTTTTTTCTCTTTATTTTTGTATTTTCAACTGTGTAAACATATCTCAAGCTGAACTGCGGATCGAGTAGATAGATGTGTAGGTAGTTTTCTTACTCTTTATCTTATTCATTTTCTTCCTTTCAATTACAAAATAGTCTAACTTGGAGTAGTATCCCTATTGTTTACTGTTGAAGGTGTAATCTCTTAAAGTGTTAGCTCTCATACACCAGACCTCACAGAGGCCGATATCTTTTATAAATTATCCAAGATATGCATGTGTTCTGAGTAAAGTTATAAGTGTGAACTCTGTTGATCTGTGTAGGTTATATTCAACATATTTGTCACCACCCATAATAGGGGAAGTGTATACTGTAGGAATCTAGCTATTTACAGTGTACCTCTTTTTGGGCCACTGTATAAAGAGTCCAAACAAACCCCAGAGGAATTACAGAGGCACAAAAGATTTTTTTTTTTGTTTTTTGGTATTGTGGGTGGGCAGGTATGCATATCGAAGAGTAGTGCTCAGCTTGTAAGGCACACACATAGGCAGTAAGTGAGCCCCACACTCAAAGAAATCCAACACTAATTTATAAAAATATCCCATACTTTTAGATGGGACCCACGTTGACCGCATTGGCCCACTTCAGCTCGGGCTAGATGGCTTGGGTGCTGTGGCGATGTCCGGCGTTGGGCTTTGGCGGTCCTTGGTCCTCAGTTCTTCTTTGGTTGTCTGCATATGCAGGGAAGCAGCTCCTCTGTTCCAAGGGAGATTTGGTGATTTGTGAAGCAGTGGCAGCTCTCCTGGTTTCTTGGAGGCTGCAGTGGCAGGACAGGTCAGTTGCTCCACAAAGGTTGGGTGCAGTAGGCAGGCGGGCAGAGTTGTTGCCAAGTATGTAATGCGCCTCAGTTTACAGGTCAGCAGGCTTCTTGTTTTTCTTGCATCAGGGGGTCCCCTAAATACTCAATTTAGGGGGCATGAAGTGGAGTCAGGGGTAGTAGCCAATGGGCTACTTATCCCTGGTAGTCACTACACCCCCTAGGTGACCACCTCCTTTGGGGAGTGGGCATCACTCTGTCCCAGAATTCCTAATTCCACCACAAACAAGATAGTGGAATTTCTAAGGTTGTCTTTACATCAGGCTGGTCACCCTAGAGGTGTGTCCAGTCAGCAAGTGCAGCAAGCCTCTGGCATAACTAATGTTCCTCCCTGTCCAGGTGCCAAATGGGCCCTGGAGCAGGGGGGTCCAGCATCACCCTCCGATGAAGGGCAGATCTGCATAGTAAAGGTGGTGGGCTCCCTTGAACCTTCCTGCCTTGGAATGCAGATTTACAGGTTCTGCAGGCCTAGGTCCCAGCTCAGGCCTCTGGAAAGAAACAAGTGTGTTTTTAAATATTTATTATTTCTTTTGTGTAGCAGCTTTAAAAGCACTGCAAAGTTCCTTGTGCATCCAGCAGAGTTTGCGCAAAAATAAAAGCGTTAAGTTAACTCTGATTAATGCACCTGCTTGAGTTATGTCTAATGGCAGTTTTGACTCATCTAAGGTAGCGCAGATGGTTTATATGCCTGCTGCAAAGAACATGTATCTTGCAAAGCGCCTTATTTTATGTACATAGAACAGTGTGTTACTGCTTTTGTCACAGAGATTCTTTTGTTATTGTGCAGTTCATAAGTTAAAATCGTACTCTAACACAGTAAGCTATGAACTGCCATCCAAAGACCTGCATGTAAACTGCATGGCACAAATTAGAAAGTTATGTTTTTTTCCTAGCCTTTCATTATCCTTATGCTGCTCAAAAACGTTTGCTTGGGTAGACATATATTCTTATTATTAAAGTCCTGACTAACTACTGTGTTTTATGTTCTGAATCCTGAGTTTGTGCTTCTCCAGGCTAAGTACTCTTAAAAAGTGCCTACCAGTGTGTATGACATGTGAATCCTACACCTTGTAGTCCCCTGTAAAGTACTCCCACACCCTTCACTGGTACAAGAGTTGCTATAAAACAAATTAAGCACATGTAACAGAGGATATGGAGAGTTGAGGCCCTTACGGTTTTACTTCCTTTCCCCACCACATATTTGTGAAAGTTTTCTCATAACTTATGTAGCGAAAATATAAAAACAGAAATCATTTGGGAAATGTAGAATCTGACCTGAGGATTCATCTTTTTTAAAATAAAATCAAACATTGAAAGTCACCGAGATGCAGCGCTAGCCTTCCCATTAAAGTTTCAATTTTTACATATTTTTTTTATATTAATTATATCTTTAGTAATTCGAGTATTTGTTTGGTGTGTACTTGTTTGTGTATTTTTGCGAATTACTGTTTTAATGTTTGAAATTTAAATAGTACAAATTGCTTGGGGGTCCATGACTTCCAGCAGTGATTCAGTGGAGGTCCTCAGGAGTCATACGTTTGGGAACCACTGGCTTAATATATTCAGCCAGAAATTATCCTTACAACAATTGGGACTCCTTATGTGCCACATGCTTGATCTGTATAGTTGACTTGCTGGACCTATTGCTATCTTCTCATGAGTATGTTGATTTCATTCCTTTTCCAGTTCTTCCATGCATTTCTCTGGTTCCCTTTGCTTGTGGAAAGAGATATATCAGACCTGATATCAAAAATCTGATCTTAGACTTGCAGGGTTTTAAACTTAAGCAATGTTACTATTTGTTCTTTCACCGAGTATGCTAAAAATGTTTATTGTGATGTCCTTTGATTCAGGTTCAATTGAAAAGGGTCTCGGTGTATGATCTGTATCTCTGACAGAGGGTCTTTTGGGGTGACAGCAAGAGGTGTTGCTTTTATTAAATGAGCCACAAAGTGTTTTATATCGCCCCCTCCACTTCTTCTGTAATATTTAGTATTCTAATGTTATTGCTCCTAGCATTGTTCTCCAGCCTTCCCATTGGACTGAAATGTCTATCTTTTGTTTAATCACGGAATCTTTTCTGCGGTCATGTCCATTCTATTGCTGAAATCTTGGACTGCTTTATCCAGATCTACGTAATGCTAGGTTGTACATTTTTTTTTTCCCCGCAAAATTACACTTACGTCATGAATGTCTTTTTGATTTGTTTCAGAAATTACAAAGTTGACAGATTGTAGATGCTGTCTTTGAAGGCCCTTTTTTATGCACATCATTCTCTCCTCAACAAGTATCATCTTTGGGATTGTCTATCCTAGAATTTTGGTCATCCGTGCTATGGGCCGAATTCCCTTGTAAAAGAACCAAAAATATATTTACTGTCCCTGCTAATTTATACTTCAAAGTCAGTTCAATGCCTTCTTTTAGTGAGGGTCTTTAGAGCAATGTGTAGTTACAAAATTAAAAGGGAAAACTTAATATCGGATCCTGGAGTGGCGAGTTCCTGACTGATTACTCTAGCTGTCAGTCATGTTCTTGGGTCTGCCCCTCCAAGACCAGCCTTTTATTATTATTATTTTAATGGTGTAACATATACAACTGAAAAACCGGTCTTATTTTCTTCTTTTTTTTGTTGTTTATATTTTATAGTGAGTATATTATTTTATATTTAGGGCAACGTAATGTTTCTCCATGAGAAGTGAACATCTGGTCTTTTGTTGCTTAATAAATCAGTTGTTTCATATTACCTTTTTTTATTTTATTTTTCAAACAGGAAAAATAACATACATGAATTTTTGGCTGATCAGAGTTGTGGATTTCCAACAGAACACTTCAAGAAAGTAACTGGCAAACCACTGTTTACGGATGAACAATTCATGGTAAGACCCAATACTGCTGTAAAATTCTTGATGTGATTTATTTGATTTGCTTCTTGTAGAAGAGCAGATGGTAAATAGAAACCTATATATAGTTATTTGGAACAAAATCCGAAGGGATGTCCACACAGACACCATGTTGCCTTAAATGTATTGACCAAACCTATAGATAGCCTACTAAATGATAAAATATTTAGTTTTGTGTGGTTTGTAGTTCATTATCTTGAGTTTAAATCCTTGATTCTCCCTCAGCAATTGTATACAGGTTTAATACAATTCAGATACAAGCATTGATACTAATCATAACTCTTTATGATAAAGTATATCTCAATATCTGTAAGGAAATGCCTCCTTGGCATGGTTGCCCCCTGACTTTTTGCCTTTGCTGATGCTATGTTTACAATTGAAAGTGTGCTGAGGCCTGCTAACCAGGCCCCAGCACCAGTGTTCTTTCCCTAACCTGTACTTTTGTATCCACAATTGGCAGACCCTGGCATCCAGATAAGTCCCTTGTAACTGGTACTTCTAGTACCAAGGGCCCTGATGCCAAGGAAGGTCTCTAAGGGATGCAGCATGTCTTATGCCACCCTGGAGACCTCTCACTCAGCACAGACACACCGCTTGCCAGCTTGTGTGTGCTAGTGAGGACAAAACGAGTAAGTCGACATGGCACTCCCCTCAGGGTGCCATGCCAGCCTCTCACTGCCTATGCAGTATAGGTAAGACACCCCTCTAGCAGGCCTTACAGCCCTAAGGCAGGGTGCACTATACCATAGGTGAGGGTACCAGTGCATGAGCATGGTACCCCTACAGTGTCTAAACAAAACCTTAGACATTGTAAGTGCAGGGTAGCCATAAGAGTATATGGTCTGGGAGTCTGTCAAACACGAACTCCACAGCACCATAATGGCTACACTGAAAACTGGGAAGTTTGGTATCAAACTTCTCAGCACAATAAATGCACACTGATGCCAGTGTACATTTTATTGTAAAATACACCACAGAGGGCACCTTAGAGGTGCCCCCTGAAACTTAACCGACTATCTGTGTAGGCTGACTAGTTCTAGCAGCCTGCCACAAACCGAGACATGTTGCTGGCCCCATGGGGAGAGTGCCTTTGTCACTCTGAGGCCAGTAACAAAGCCTGCACTGGGTGGAGATGCTAACACCTCTCCCAGGCAGGAATTGTCACACCTGGCGGTGAGCCTCAAAGGCTCACCTCCTTTGTGCCAACCCAGCAGGACACTCCAGCTAGTGGAGTTGCCCGCCCCCTCCGGCCAGGCCCCACTTTTGGCGGCAAGGCCGGAGAAAATAATGAGAATAACAAGGAGGAGTCACTGGCCAGTCAGGACAGCCCCTAAGGTGTCCTGAGCTGAGGTGACTCTAACTTTTAGAAATCCTCCATCTTGCAGATGGAGGATTCCCCCAATAGGGTTAGGATTGTGACCCCCTCCCCTTGGGAGGAGGCACAAAGAGGGTGTACCCACCCTCAGGGCTAGTAGCCATTGGCTACTAACCCCCCAGACCTAAACACGCCCTTAAATTTAGTATTTAAGGGCTACCCTGAACCCTAGAAAATTAGATTCCTGCAACTACAAGAAGAAGGACTGCCTAGCTGAAACCCCTGCAGCGGAAGACCAGAAGACGACAACTGCCTTGGCTCCAGAAACTCACCGGCCTGTCTCCTGCCTTCCAAAGATCCTGCTCCAGCGACGCCTTCCAAAGGGACCAGCGACCTCGACATCCTCTGAGGACTGCCCCTGCTTCGAAAAGACAAGAAACTCCCGAGGACAGCGGACCTGCTCCAAGAAAAGCTGCAACTTTGTTTCCAGCAGCTTTAAAGAACTCTGCAAGCTCCCCGCAAGAAGCGTGAGACTTGCAACACTGCACCCGGCGACCCCGACTCGGCTGGTGGCGATCCAACACCTCAGGAGGGACCCCAGGACTACTCTGATACTGTGAGTACCAAAACCTGTCCCCCCTGAGCCCCCACAGCGCCGCCTGCAGAGGGAATCCCGAGGCTTCCCCTGACCGCGACTCTTTGAATCTAAAGTCCCGACGCCTGGGAGAGACCCTGCACCCGCAGCCCCCAGGACCTGAAGGACCGGACTTTCACTGGAGAAGCGACCCCCAGGAGTCCCTCTCCCTTGCCCAAGTGGAGGTTTCCCCGAGGAACCCCCCCCTTGCCTGCCTGCAGCGCTGAAGAGATCCCGAGATCTCTCATAGACTAACATTGCGAACCCGACGCTTGTTTCTACACTGCACCCGGCCGCCCCCGCGCCGCTGAGGGTGAAATTTCTGTGTGGACTTGTGTCCCCCCCGGTGCCCTACAAAACCCCCCTGGTCTGCCCTCCGAAGACGCGGGTACTTACCTGCAAGCAGACCGGAACCGGGGCACCCCCTTCTCTCCATTCTAGCCTAGGTGTTTTGGGCACCACTTTGAACTCTGCACCTGACCGGCCCTGAGCTGCTGGTGTGGTGACTTTGGGGTTGCTCTGAACCCCCAACGGTGGGCTACCTTGGACCAAGAACTGAACCCTGTAAGTGTCTTACTTACCTGGTAAAACTAACAAATACTTACCTCCCCTAGGAACTGTGAAAATTGCACTAAGTGTCCACTTTTAAAACAGCTATTTGTGAATAACTTGAAAAGTATACATGCAATTTTGATGATTTGAAGTTCCTAAAGTACTTACCTGCAATACCTTTCGAATGAGCTATTACATGTAGAATTTGAACCTGTGGTTCTTAAAATAAACTAAGAAAAGATATTTTTCTATATAAAAACCTATTGGCTGGATTTGTCTCTGAGTGTGTGTACCTCATTTATTGTCTATGTGTATGTACAACAAATGCTTAACACTACTCCTTGGATAAGCCTACTGCTCGACCACACTACCACAAAATAGAGCATTAGTATTATCTATTTTTACCACTATTTTACCTCTAAGGGGAACCCTTGGACTCTGTGCATGCTATTCCTTACTTTGAAATAGCACATACAGAGCCAACTTCCTACATTGGTGGATCAGCGGTGGGGTACAAAACTTTGCATTTGCTGGACTACTCAGCCAATACCTGATCACACGACAAATTCCAAAATTGTCATTAGAAATTGATTTTTGCAATTTGAAAAGTTTTCTAAATTCTTAAAAGACCTGCTAGGGCCTTGTGTTAGATCCTGTTTAGCATTTCTTTTAGAGTTTAAAAGTCTGTTAAAAGTTTGAATTAGATTCTAGAATCAGTTTTAGTTTCTTAAAAAGTATTCCAACTTTTAGAAGCATAATGTCTAGCACAGATGTGAATGTGGTGGAACTCGACACCACACCTTACCTCCATCTACAGATGAGAGAGCTAAGGTCACTCTGTAAACTAAAGAAAATAACAATGGGCCCCAAACCTACCAAAATACAGCTCCAGGAGCTTTTGGCAGAGTTTGAAAAGGCCAACCCCTCTGAGGGTGGCAACTCAGAGGAAGAGGATAGTGACTTGGAGGACAATTCCCCCCTACCAGTCCTATCTAGGGAGAACAGGGTCCCTCAAACCCTGACTCCAAAAATAATAGTCAGAGATGCTGGTTCCCTCACAGGAGAGACCAACACCTCTGAAATCACTGAGGATAACCCCAGTGAAGAGGACATCCAGTTAGCCAGGATGGCCAAAAGATTGGCTTTGGAAAGACAGATCCTAGCCATAGAGAGGGAAAGACAAGAGATGGGCCTAGGACCCATCAATGGTGGCAGCAACTTAAATAGGGTCAGAGATTCTCCTGACATGTTGAAAATCCCTAAAGGGATTGTAACTAAATATGAAGATGGTGATGACATCACCAAATGGTTCACAGCTTTTGAGAGGGCTTGTGTAACCAGAAAAGTGAACAGATCTCACTGGGGTGCTCTCCTTTGGGAAATGTTCACAGGAAAGTGTAGGGATAGACTCCTCACACTCTCTGGACAAGATGCAGAATCTTATGACCTCATGAAGGGTACCCTGATTGAGGGCTTTGGATTCTCCACTGAGGAGTACAGGATTAGGTTCAGGGGGGCTCAAAAATCCTCGAGCCAGACCTGGGTTGACTTTGTTGACTACTCAGTGAAAACACTAGATGGTTGGATTCAAGGCAGTGGTGTAAGTAATTATGATGGGCTGTACAATTTATTTGTGAAAGAACACCTGTTAAGTAATTGTTTCAATGATAAACTGCATCAGCATCTGGTAGACCTAGGACCAATTTCTCCCCAAGAATTGGGAAAGAAGGCGGACCATTGGGTCAAGACAAGGGTGTCCAAGACTTCAACAGGGGGTGACCAAAAGAAAGGGGTCACAAAGACTCCCCAGCAGAAGGGTGATGAGACAACCAAAACTAAAAATAGTAAAGAGTCTTCTACAGGCCCCCAAAAACCTGCACAGGAGGGTGGGCCCAGAGCCTCTTCACAAAACAATGGGTACAAGGGTAAAAACTTTGATCCCAAAAAGGCCTGGTGTCATAGCTGTAAACAGCATGGACACCAAACTGGAGACAAGGCCTGTCCCAAGAAAGGTTCCACTCCAAACTCCCATCCAGGTAACACTGGTATGGCTAGTCTCCAAGTGGGATCAACAGTGTGCCCAGAGCAAATCAGGGTCCACACTGAAGCTACTCTAGTTTCTGAGGGTGGGGTGGATTTAGCCACACTAGCTGTCTGGCCGCCTAACATGCAAAAATACAGACAGCAACTCTTAATTAATGGGACTAGAATAGAGGGCCTGAGGGATACAGGTGCCAGTGTCACCATGGTGACAGAGAAACTGGTTTCCCCTGGCCAATACCTGACTGGAAAAACTTACACAGTCACCAACGCTGACAATCAGAGAAAAGTACATCCCATGGCAATGGTTACTTTAGAATGGGGAGGGGTCAATGGCCTGAAACAGGTGGTGGTCTCCTCAAATATCCCAGTGGACTGTCTGCTTGGAAATGACCTGGAGTCCTCAGCATGGGCTGAGGTAGAGCTAAAAACCCATGCAGCAATGCTGGGTATCCCTGAACTGGTGTGTGTGAAAACGAGAGCACAATGCAAGGCACAGGGTGAAAAAGTAGAGCTGGAGTCTGGAAAAATGGCCCAGCCTACCAAGAGAACAGGAAAGTCAGTTGGGAAACCAACTGCAACACAGCAAAAGAAAGGGAACCTCTCTTCTCAGGAAGAAGTTCTGCCCTCTGAGGGAACTGAGCCTTTGGAGCTTGAACCTTATCAGGTTGAGCTCTTAGGCCCAGGGGGACCCTCAAGGGAAGAGCTGTGTAAGGGACAAGAAACCTGTCCCTCTCTTGAAGGCCTTAGGCAGCAAGCTGCTGAAGAGTCCAAAGGCAAGAAAAATGGAACACATAGGGTCTATTGGGAAGATGGGCTCCTGTACACTGAGGCCAGAGACCCCAAACCTGGTGCCACTAGGAGAGTGGTAGTGCCTCAGCTGTTCAGAGAGTTCATCCTAACATTGGCCCATGACATTCCCCTTGCTGGACATTTGGGACAAACCAAGACGTGGGAGAGGTTAGTCAACCACTTCTACTGGCCCAATATGTCCAACATGGTTAAGGAGTTTTGCCTCTCCTGCCCCACCTGTCAAGCCAGTGGTAAGACAGGTGGGCATCCAAAGGCCCCCCTCATTCCACTTCCAGTGGTGGGGGTGCCCTTTGAAAGAGTGGGTGTGGACATAGTTGGTCCACTGGAACCTCCCACAGCCTCAGGAAATATGTATATCCTGGTAGTAGTGGATCATGCTACCAGGTATCCTGAAGCTATTCCCCTTAGGTCGACTACTGCCCCTGCAGTAGCCAAGGCCCTCATTGGTATCTTTACCAGGGTGGGTTTCCCTAAGGAGGTGGTGTCTGACAGAGGTACCAACTTCATGTCAGCATACCTAAAGCACATGTGGAATGAGTGTGGAGTGACTTATAAATTCACTACACCTTACCATCCACAAACTAATGGCTTAGTTGAGAGATTCAACAAGACATTAAAAGGCATGATCATGGGGCTCCCAGAAAAACTCAAAAGGAGATGGGATGTCCTCCTGCCATGTCTGCTTTTCGCTTACAGGGAGGTACCACAGAAGGGAGTAGGGTTCTCACCCTTTGAACTTCTGTTTGGTCATCCTGTAAGGGGACCACTTGCCCTTGTTAAAGAAGGCTGGGAGAGACCTCTCCATGAGCCTAAACAGGACATAGTGGACTATGTACTTGGCCTTCGCTCTAGAATGGCAGAGTACATGGAAAAGGCAACCAAAAACCTTGAGGCCAGCCAACAGCTCCAGAAGTTTTGGTATGACCAAAAGGCTGCACTGGTTGAGTTCCAACCAGGGCAGAAAGTCTGGGTTCTGGAGCCTGTGGCTCCCAGGGCACTCCAGGACAAATGGAGTGGCCCTTACCCAGTACTAGAGAGGAAGAGTCAGGTCACCTACTTGGTGGACCTGGGCACAAGCAGGAGCCCCAAAAGGGTGATCCATGTAAACCGCCTTAAGCTCTTCCACGACAGGGCTGATGTCAATCTGTTGATGGTAACAGATGAGGATCAGGAGGCAGAGAGTGAACCTCTCCCTGATCTTCTGTCATCAGACCCAAAAGATGGTACAGTAGATGGAGTGATCTACTCAGACACCCTCTCTGGCCAACAGCAAGCTGATTGTAGGAGAGTCCTACAACAGTTTCCTGAACTCTTCTCCTTAACCCCTGGTCAGACACACCTGTGTACCCATGATGTGGACACAGGAGACAGCATGCCTGTCAAGAACAAAATCTTTAGACAGTCTGACCATGTTAAGGAAAGCATCAAGGTGGAAGTCCACAAGATGCTGGAATTGGGAGTCATTGAGCGCTCTGACAGCCCCTGGGCTAGCCCAGTGGTCTTAGTCCCCAAACCTCACACCACAGATGGAAAGAAAGAGATGAGGTTTTGTGTGGACTACAGAGGGCTCAATTCTGTCACCAAGACAGATGCTCATCCAATTCCAAGAGCTGATGAGCTCATTGATAAATTAGGTGCTGCCAAATTCCTAAGTACCTTTGACTTGACAGCAGGGTACTGGCAAATAAAAATGGCACCTGGAGCAAAAGAAAAGACAGCATTCTCCACACCTGATGGGCATTATCAGTTTACTGTTATGCCCTTTGGTTTAAAGAATGCCCCTGCCACCTTCCAAAGGTTGGTGAATCAAGTCCTTGCTGGCTTGGAGTCCTTTAGCACAGCTTATCTTGATGATATTGCTGTCTTTAGCTCCACCTGGCAGGATCACCTGGTCCACCTGAGGAAGGTTTTGAAGGCTCTGCAATCTGCAGGCCTCTCTATCAAGGCATCCAAATGCCAGATAGGGCAGGGAACTGTGGTTTATTTGGGACACCTTGTAGGTGGAGGCCAAGTTCAGCCACTCCAACCCAAGATCCAGACTATTCTGGACTGGGTAGCTCCAAAAACCCAGACTCAAGTCAGGGCATTCCTTGGCTTGACTGGGTACTACAGGAGGTTTGTGAAGGGATATGGATCCATTGTGACAGCCCTCACTGAGCTCACCTCCAAGAAAATGCCCAAGAAAGTGAACTGGACTGTGGACTGCCAACAGGCCTTTGACACCCTGAAACAGGCAATGTGCTCAGCACCAGTTCTCAAAGCTCCAGATTATTCTAAGCAGTTCATTGTGCAGACTGATGCCTCTGAACATGGGATAGGGGCAGTTTTGTCCCAAACAAATGATGATGGCCTTGACCAGCCTGTTGCTTTCATTAGCAGGAGGTTACTCCCCAGGGAGCAGCGTTGGAGTGCCATTGAGAGGGAGGCCTTTGCTGTGGTTTGGTCCCTGAAGAAGCTGAGACCATACCTCTTTGGGACTCACTTCCTAGTTCAAACCGACCACAGACCTCTCAAATGGCTGATGCAAATGAAAGGTGAAAATCCTAAACTGTTGAGGTGGTCCATCTCCCTACAGGGAATGGACTTTATAGTGGAACACAGACCTGGGACTGCCCATGCCAATGCAGATGGCCTTTCCAGGTTCTTCCACTTAGAAAATGAAGACTCTCTTGGGAAAGGTTAGTCTCATCCTCTTTCGTTTGGGGGGGGGTTGTGTAAGGAAATGCCTCCTTGGCATGGTTGCCCCCTGACTTTTTGCCTTTGCTGATGCTATGTTTACAATTGAAAGTGTGCTGAGGCCTGCTAACCAGGCCCCAGCACCAGTGTTCTTTCCCTAACCTGTACTTTTGTATCCACAATTGGCAGACCCTGGCATCCAGATAAGTCCCTTGTAACTGGTACTTCTAGTACCAAGGGCCCTGATGCCAAGGAAGGTCTCTAAGGGATGCAGCATGTCTTATGCCACCCTGGAGACCTCTCACTCAGCACAGACACACCGCTTGCCAGCTTGTGTGTGCTAGTGAGGACAAAACGAGTAAGTCGACATGGCACTCCCCTCAGGGTGCCATGCCAGCCTCTCACTGCCTATGCAGTATAGGTAAGACACCCCTCTAGCAGGCCTTACAGCCCTAAGGCAGGGTGCACTATACCATAGGTGAGGGTACCAGTGCATGAGCATGGTACCCCTACAGTGTCTAAACAAAACCTTAGACATTGTAAGTGCAGGGTAGCCATAAGAGTATATGGTCTGGGAGTCTGTCAAACACGAACTCCACAGCACCATAATGGCTACACTGAAAACTGGGAAGTTTGGTATCAAACTTCTCAGCACAATAAATGCACACTGATGCCAGTGTACATTTTATTGTAAAATACACCACAGAGGGCACCTTAGAGGTGCCCCCTGAAACTTAACCGACTATCTGTGTAGGCTGACTAGTTCTAGCAGCCTGCCACAAACCGAGACATGTTGCTGGCCCCATGGGGAGAGTGCCTTTGTCACTCTGAGGCCAGTAACAAAGCCTGCACTGGGTGGAGATGCTAACACCTCTCCCAGGCAGGAATTGTCACACCTGGCGGTGAGCCTCAAAGGCTCACCTCCTTTGTGCCAACCCAGCAGGACACTCCAGCTAGTGGAGTTGCCCGCCCCCTCCGGCCAGGCCCCACTTTTGGCGGCAAGGCCGGAGAAAATAATGAGAATAACAAGGAGGAGTCACTGGCCAGTCAGGACAGCCCCTAAGGTGTCCTGAGCTGAGGTGACTCTAACTTTTAGAAATCCTCCATCTTGCAGATGGAGGATTCCCCCAATAGGGTTAGGATTGTGACCCCCTCCCCTTGGGAGGAGGCACAAAGAGGGTGTACCCACCCTCAGGGCTAGTAGCCATTGGCTACTAACCCCCCAGACCTAAACACGCCCTTAAATTTAGTATTTAAGGGCTACCCTGAACCCTAGAAAATTAGATTCCTGCAACTACAAGAAGAAGGACTGCCTAGCTGAAACCCCTGCAGCGGAAGACCAGAAGACGACAACTGCCTTGGCTCCAGAAACTCACCGGCCTGTCTCCTGCCTTCCAAAGATCCTGCTCCAGCGACGCCTTCCAAAGGGACCAGCGACCTCGACATCCTCTGAGGACTGCCCCTGCTTCGAAAAGACAAGAAACTCCCGAGGACAGCGGACCTGCTCCAAGAAAAGCTGCAACTTTGTTTCCAGCAGCTTTAAAGAACTCTGCAAGCTCCCCGCAAGAAGCGTGAGACTTGCAACACTGCACCCGGCGACCCCGACTCGGCTGGTGGCGATCCAACACCTCAGGAGGGACCCCAGGACTACTCTGATACTGTGAGTACCAAAACCTGTCCCCCCTGAGCCCCCACAGCGCCGCCTGCAGAGGGAATCCCGAGGCTTCCCCTGACCGCGACTCTTTGAATCTAAAGTCCCGACGCCTGGGAGAGACCCTGCACCCGCAGCCCCCAGGACCTGAAGGACCGGACTTTCACTGGAGAAGCGACCCCCAGGAGTCCCTCTCCCTTGCCCAAGTGGAGGTTTCCCCGAGGAACCCCCCCCTTGCCTGCCTGCAGCGCTGAAGAGATCCCGAGATCTCTCATAGACTAACATTGCGAACCCGACGCTTGTTTCTACACTGCACCCGGCCGCCCCCGCGCCGCTGAGGGTGAAATTTCTGTGTGGACTTGTGTCCCCCCCGGTGCCCTACAAAACCCCCCTGGTCTGCCCTCCGAAGACGCGGGTACTTACCTGCAAGCAGACCGGAACCGGGGCACCCCCTTCTCTCCATTCTAGCCTAGGTGTTTTGGGCACCACTTTGAACTCTGCACCTGACCGGCCCTGAGCTGCTGGTGTGGTGACTTTGGGGTTGCTCTGAACCCCCAACGGTGGGCTACCTTGGACCAAGAACTGAACCCTGTAAGTGTCTTACTTACCTGGTAAAACTAACAAATACTTACCTCCCCTAGGAACTGTGAAAATTGCACTAAGTGTCCACTTTTAAAACAGCTATTTGTGAATAACTTGAAAAGTATACATGCAATTTTGATGATTTGAAGTTCCTAAAGTACTTACCTGCAATACCTTTCGAATGAGCTATTACATGTAGAATTTGAACCTGTGGTTCTTAAAATAAACTAAGAAAAGATATTTTTCTATATAAAAACCTATTGGCTGGATTTGTCTCTGAGTGTGTGTACCTCATTTATTGTCTATGTGTATGTACAACAAATGCTTAACACTACTCCTTGGATAAGCCTACTGCTCGACCACACTACCACAAAATAGAGCATTAGTATTATCTATTTTTACCACTATTTTACCTCTAAGGGGAACCCTTGGACTCTGTGCATGCTATTCCTTACTTTGAAATAGCACATACAGAGCCAACTTCCTACAATATCTAAATCTGTCACATTTTGATAATGGTGTCTGAGTAACAGATGAATCCAAAAATTAAGACTTATGTGCTGGATATGGGTGCTAAACAGTATAAAACATGGGTGTTACATAGAATTCCTGAAAAAACACCTACGATACCAGCAAAATAGCAAAGATTCAGAAAAGATCAGGAACAAGAGTACAGTTGGAGGTCCAAGAGCTGAGGAAATACTACAGCAAAAGAGTCCAAGGGGAATCAAATACTGGAGTATTGTTTTTTTGATCATAAAGCTTGACTTAATTCTGCATTCAATTCTGGACCTATGATTTGTCAACAAGTTCACCCAAAGGTCCAAGATGATAGATTATTTCATCAACCGGTGTTCAGAGCACATCAGTAAAATCTTCCCCTCCTCCAGAAATGAATCAATCTTTCCTCAGGCAGATTTAGATACATAGAAAGCAGAGAAATACCCTACTTAAAGAGAATGCAAGAATTGCACGAATAAGCTAGGTTTTACCAGATGTCTCAATCTCAGATGGCAAGGACGGTGATGAAACTTTTGGTTATGATGACATCTTGCATTCACATGACTGCGAACCTGAAAATAGTCATTCCTGAATAGGTCTTATATGAACAGCCAGTGGTTGCAACCATTGGGGAAAATGTAGGATCTAGTGGTTCATACTGACCAGGTCAGCATGCAGATGAAATGGTATAACAAGGAAAATATACTGAACTCCTCTTCCTCAGGATATCATAATAGACTTTGCACATGCAGGGACAATTGAAGATAAGAAGAACGTGATCTGCCCATGATGCGGATAAACACACTAGTTGCTTAAGAGTTGAAGAATATGTTTCTTACATTGAAAACCAAATTCAAGTGAAAGGGTTCAAATCCCAACACACAGCAAGGCTAGTATATTTGATGTGAACAAAAAGGGGAGGGTCCTACCCATTTTCAAAATGTGCATAGTTTATCTGCAAGTGGGTTATTGTAAGAAACAAAGTTGGTGGCAAATCACATACCAGGATTAGAAAAACTCAAGCAATTGAGCTTAGTAGGTGCCCACAGTTGGAGGAATGAGAACTGAAACATGACCTAGCAAAATAAATATTCAACAGTCTGGAACACCACAGGTAGACCAATTAGCAACAGCAGAACATGTAATTTCTTCACATACAGGCAATAATTCACCAGGCTCGGGGGGGATGCCCTGAGATATTTTCTTACATTTTTCTCCCAGCACCATTGATTCCCATATTCTTAAAGTTCAGGATATCCCCCATGAATCTGATTCAAGTGGCCGCAAGGGAGCTATATCAAGCATGGTTCTCCTACATAACACAGAAAACACAGAGGGCCTCATTACTACCCTGGTGGTCATAAGACTGCCAGGGCCGTGGTGGCGGTCGGACTGCCGCCAATGTGGCAGTCCGACAGCCACATAACAACCGTGGAGGTCGTGCTTGGGTCGGACCACCAGTTCTGCTCCACTGGAAGGGCTTGCGGTGCTGGCGGTCCTAATCCACCAGCGCTGCCCTGGGGATTACAACTACCTCCTCCACCGGCGATTACTTGGTGGTAGCCCCGCCATGTGAAGGCTGGTGATGAAGGGGTGTAGGGGGGTGGCGAGGGGGGTGGCGGGGGGGGGGGGGGGCACCTGCACTGCCCTTGCACTTGGCATGGGTAGCCCTCAAATTGTAATGGGTGCTGGGGCATACTATGCACTACAACACTGACGCCAGCTCTGTTATGAGTCACTGTCAATGTTGTAGGCAGTTTCCTGCTGGGTAAGTGGTTCCACCCACTGACCCAGAGGGAAACTTCATGGAGCCCACTGGAAGTGGACCGTACTGGCGGTAACCGGACTGCAGGAGTTTGGCGGACAACCTTTTTTATCCGCCAAACTCATGACCACCCCCAGTCTTTATCCAAAGATTACAGTACACCGTGATACTCTAACAGTACAAGGTCGTGGGTGGCATTTCATGCAAATCCAGGAGCAGTGTTGTAACAATACCTTAGGTGGCCCTTCCTTCAAGGAATGCTAAAGGGGTACGTGTCTCCTCACACTGATACTCAGTTTTCCCCCTAGTGTACCAAACCACGGCAGCACACCACCTATGCTATCAGTAGGAGTTTCAGTAATACAGTCAAATTAAATCAACATGCAGTACAGACCGTGACATCAGGGCATACCACAAGGCATGTTTGTGTCATTGATTTACAAATTTGATGTTGAGGAGCTAACTGCATCTGTCATTGATGTGCATGATACTTTTTCTTATTAAGGGCTACAACGATCAGTCATGTTGAGGGTATTTTATAAGAATGTGCAGATGTGACTAAAAGTCATTTAACAAGAAGTGAAAATTAAGCTGCCATCAGCAACTTGCCCATTTGATTAATTATTAGAGTTCTTCATCCTCATATTTAGTTTGTTTTGAAGTTCTCAGTGTTTTTATAGAACAAAGTCCATCTGGTGTAGTTTTACCAAGAGGCCACTGGTGAGACAACACTATCTGACATGATTCAAATCCCAGCTTCCCTATCAGCAAATGTTGAGATTGTGGGAAAATCTATGTACATCTTTTTACCTTGCTTTCCTTGCACAGATCTGTCAAAACTGGAAATGCTGAAAGGTGATTGCTTGAAGTTACAGCACTCTAAGGGTATACATACCTTCTCCACTTTGCAAAGAGTGGTGGCAATCTACACCATTTTCAAGAGAATCAGGGAACATCAGTAGCATTTTAAGGAGTTTGGATAAAATGTGGAACACTTTGACTTTTACAACTTGGCTTTCACGAAAATTGAGTAATCCACAGATTGAGCACACACTTTTGAAGTGGAGCTCATTTAAACATTCCATTACTAGTGGGCCAGCCACAGCACCCTAAAGCATGATTGCTTAGCATCAGCAAATCATGTATGTACTTTTCAGAAAACTGAACATCAGAAAGACATAATTTAGACACTAAAGATAATTGTACCACACGTGATGCTGTATCCATGCTTGTTCCTCTGAGTGTTACCCCATAAAATGTGAGCAATACAGTTAACGCCATGATGGAGCGCTCTTCCTAGCCATCAGGCAGGTGGGTTCCCGCGGACAGAATTTTGATTTTACAGTACTGATGGTGGTTCAGTGACAGAGGGAGGACATGGTTGGACTCGATGGAAATCGGAATCAGACAATGCCGGTGGCTGTGGAAAAAATGCAAGTCACTCTCTCTCACATACACACAACATATGTCTCTCCCTGCATCACACGTGCCACAACACACCACATACACACCATTATCCATTGTCATTACACCATAATGCAACACCTACATGTGGAAAATACACATCCATCCATCACACAACACACACACTGACACTGCACCCACACACAACACAACTACACCATCCAACACACTCCTCTAAATGCGCACACAAGCACGACTATACACATAACGACAGCGATGCGACACAACATGCACCTGAGTTCTGCACGCAGCAACACAACACAGCATACACAACCACATCCATGCCATATGTAAGTGGCACACATACCGACACAACCACAACACCTCCCTCCACCTCACCCAGCCAATCGCATTGCACACATATATACACGTACTGACTCACTCGCACAACTCAAGCACAACGTGACCGGTGTAGGAGGCTGGCTCAGTTTATGGTGTTCACATATTGTGTGGCACATTATACCGAGTCCTTAGTGATAGTGAATAGATGTTCAGAGATCAAAAGCTCTCTGGGGTAGCTGAGGCAAGCAGATGAAGCTTATCCAGGAGAACTCTCTCTGAAGTTAGCGGATGCCTCTGATTGTCCAGCTGCTGTCACGACCGGTGGACCAGGCCGGTGGAACCCCAGGATGGATTCTGGGTGTGGAGGACCTAAAAAAAAAAAAAAGGAAGGGGACAGAGTCCAGCACCCTTGGCGGTGCCCAGGTGGTGGAGGTGGCAATGGCCACCCTCCTAGAGGTGAAGTTCCTGCAAGTCAGTGGAGGAAGAAGTCCAACTGTGGGGGTCCAGGAGCTGTAGAAGATTCCAGGAGTTACCTATGAGCTGTCCCTAAACAGTCGCTGGATTGTTGGGGGTGGGGGGGGGGGTTTGAGTGACCAGCCAGGCCACCCACAAGCACTGGCAAATGCAAGCTGGAGCTGAAGAGGAATTTGCAGATTTTTGGGGATTAGCAAGGTCCAGGAGACTCTACCCTTAAGGGGGGAGTCACAGCTGGCCCTCAGAATACAGGAACGCAAACATAAGTAATTGGCACCCTCATGAGTGACCCACAGGCAATGGACACGTGGAGTCATAAGGAGGCCTCAGTGGCACAACAAAACAGAATTCCCACATCGCCGGACAGGGCTGATCTTCGCGCTGCAGAGTGCTGGAGGCTGGAGCTTCTTGGTGCCTGAAGATCTCTTGGAGGAAGAGTCAAAAAGCCTTGGCAAGTGCAACAGTCGCAATGCACCGGGGTTCCAGTCCAGTGGCATTAGCAGGGGCCCACAGTCTCCCATGTCAGTCAGTGTTGTCTTGAGGGCGCCCGCGGATGCAGGGGAATGACTCCTTCACTCCAAGGGAGATTCCTTCGTGCTTCCAGGTGCAAACAAAGTCCTTGTGATCCTTGAGGATGCACAGCCTTGGATGTTGCTGAATTCTTCAGGTTTCCAGAGAAACAATGTTGCAATGGGAGCCTTACCACAAGAAGCAGGTGTGTTGTGGTTCCAAAGCAGCCCAGCATTGGTTTCAGAGGCCAGGAGCAGAAGATGTCTTGCAGAGTTCCTTGTAGAGTCTTGCTCGACAAATCTGAGGACCCACCCACCGGGAGGCCCTAAAGTAGTCTTAAAAGGGCTTCCTCTAAGGAACCCCCAACATCTTAGGGAGCTCTGTGAACGCCAGAGCAGACTAACTCAGCCCTCAATGCATGGTTGGTCACGAATGGCGTCTGCATCCGGAGGTTGCGCAAGGTCTCTTTCAGCAGTGGGGAGAGCCTTGGTTACATCTGTTTTCCTCCACAGAGAACGTGCAATGTCCGCTGTTTTGCGCATTGGAGTTTCCAAGGCGGCACTTTTCGTCTTGAGTGGATCTCAGGCCTCCTGTATGCCTTCTGCCAGTTCCACTGTAGGGAGCTGGCCTAGTGTGTGGTGGACACGTATGGTATTACACTTTTTACTGGGTCCAGACAAGCGCCAATAAGTTATACAGTGCCTAGACAGCCAGGGATCTCTAGGGTAGCTATGGTAAGCAGCCAAGACTTACCTAGAAGGCATGTGAAGCACTTGCAATACCACAGTAGTCACACAGTAACTCATCACACCTGATAACCACACAGTGTTGCAAAAATAAAGGTACTTTTATTATAGGCACACCAAACTAGACCATTGGTATAGCTCCCTTTGGAGGTATGAACACACAAAATCTACACAGGTAGGTACTCGGGAATAGAATAAATGAGCAAGAGCCCTGTAGAGGGGCCAAGCCATATACTAAAAAAAAATGGAATGGAAATGGGTGTCCCCGATCAAAGTGTTTGGAGTAGTTAAGGGCTGGGGGAGACTCGAACCCCAAAAGGTAAGTACCTGGAAGATCCCCGTGGCCAGTTGCAGAGCGGTAAGTTACCTGGTTTTCCAGTAAGCTAACATGGGGACGTCATGGTTGGAGAAGGCAGAGACCGGACCAGACCAGTGGAACCCAAGGGCAAATTCCAGATGAGGACCTGCAGAGGAAGGGGGACAGAGTCCAGTCCACGTAGAAGTGTCCAGGTGGGGCAGGAGCCAATGTCCACCCTTCTATAGCTGAAGATCTGGATTGACTGAGATCGATTATGTCCAGCTTCAGAGCAGTCCCTGAAGTCACCTATGATCTGACCTTCGACTGTCACCTGATTTCAAATGGGTCAGTGGTCAGGAGGACAACCAACAAGCGCAGGCAAATGTAAAAGGATCTATTGGAGGTTGGAGAACTACGGAGGACCAGGAAGGTCCTGGGGACTTTTGAGGGGAGTCCAGGATGCAGGAGAGCCAGCAGAAGCAGTCGAAGCCACTACTAGCAGCCCACTGGCAGCAGGCACAGTAAGCTGAAGTGAGGCCCAGTGAGCACACCTGGAGAGGAGTCCTATGTCACTGGAGTAGCAGAGAGGAGACTGCCCTTGCAGAGTTAGGATGCTGGGGGCCGGAGCTACTTGGAGCCTGAAGAACCCTCGGAGCAAGAGTCAGCAAGCATTGGCTGGTGCAACAGTACCAGTGCACAGTGCTTGCCGTCTCCGACATTGGACGGAAGGCAGAGAGGACCCAGGGGATCCCTCAGAACCACCATGTGTGTTGGAGAATCTTCTCAGATCCGGAGGACAGAAAATCCCACCAGCCAGACGCCATTCCCTTAGGTGCCTGCGGAGGCAGGGGAGTGAGTTCTTCAAGGGAGATTCCTTCTTGGTGCAGCTGGGGTCTTGCCTACCCCAGAGGTTGCACAGATGTGGAAATGTTGCAGAATGTGGACAGGAACCACGGAAACAATGTTACAAGGAGAAGTAGTCTCCGGCAGAGTGGTTCCTGTGTAGCCCAGCAGCGGTTCGGAGGCCAGGAGCAGGAAGCTGGAAGAAAAACCTCTGGATCCAGTCTGATGCCTGGGGAAAATTCTAAGATAAGGAATCTGCAACTAGAATATGTCTCTACCAGATAATGCCTTACCAAAGGTAAGTAACTGGTTTACCAATTCACAGAGCTGCTTTTTAGGCTCACCACACCTCCATGTTTATTAAAAAATAAATAAAAAAAAAAGCCTCTCAGTGGTAGCCACGCACCAGTGAAAACCTGGCATACACATAATATCAAACCTGGATGGTTTGCTGGTAAAGAGCGCAATGCAACAGCAGTGCTGTGTGCACACTGAGGCCACTATAGACCTGCTTAACTGGGTTTTACCATCAGTGCTGTAAGGTCCCATCTACAATCCCTTCAGTTCCAAAACTATCTGTGAGCTGTCCTCAGTGCAGAAGTTGGCAAAGCCAATCCCAGTCTGGCAAGAGTCCAGTTTCCCGTGTGTTGTGTGGCTTCTTCTTCAGCCAAATCAACAGGTCACAGTCCAGACATTCATGCCCATTCTATCCATGAGGGCCTCCATAGTACCCCACAAAAGATTACACATGCGCGCACTGCAGGAATGTTTATTGCAACTTTGCTCTCAGGTGGAGGGTCACTGGGAAGATCTAGTGTTGATCAGCTGCCACACACCTTTCTCTCTGCAGTGGTGGAATACCAACACTTAGTTGCAGGGATGGCCTTTTCTCAGCCCTGATTCCGCAGATGACCATTACAACGGATGCATCTCTCAGGGGGCAGGGGCACATCTACAAAACCTGACTGTCCTATATCAGTGGGATTCCGCTTAAAGGGACCTCTGCATCAATTAACTGGATCTGTGAGCTGTTCATCTAGTCCTGAAAGCCTTCCTAGCCCACATGCTGGGCCAAGTAACCCTCGTTTCGATGGACAACATGACAGCCACCTACTTACAGAAGCAGGGAAGCCCTTGCTCTCCCTAACTTTCTCAGCTAGCTTAGTCCACCTGGTGCTGGACTGTCCACCACGGGATCCATCTACTGGAAGAGTAAGTCTCAGGAGTGTACAACAACTTTTGGCGACCTCCCCAGCAAGATACTGCAACAAGTCCACGAGTGGGAGCTCCACTCAGGAGTTCTCCTCCGGTACTTCCAAAATGCCCAAACTTTGCCACCAGGTTCCCACACCTTTAGATCATGGCAATGCAATCAATCAATCAATAGATTTATAAAGCGCACTATGTACCCGTGAGGGTTTTCAAGGCGCGGGGTGGGGGGGGGAGAGCTGGTGTTACTGGTCGAAGAGCCAGGTCTGAAGGTGAGTAGGCCTTGAGTCTGTCACACGTTGGTGGGGAGGGTGTTCCAGGTTTTGGCGGCGAGGTATGAGAAGGCTCTGCCACCGGAGGTCTTTCTTCGGATGCGGGGGACGACGGTGAGGGCGAGGTTAGAGGAGCGGAGCTGACTGGTGGGGGTGTAGAAGCTGAGTCTGTTGTTTAGGTAGGCTGGCCCGGTGTCGTGGAGCGCTTTGTGAGCGTGGGTAAGAAGCTTGAAAGTGATCCTTTTGTCCACGGGGAGCCAGTGAAGGTTTCTCAGGTGGTGGGAGATGTGGCTGTGGCGGGGTACGTTGAGGATCAGTCGGACGGAGGCGTTTTGGATGCGTTTTAGGGGTAGTAGGTCTTTCGCTGGGATTCCTGTGTAGAGTGCGTTGCCATAGTCCAGCCTGCTGCTGACGAGGGCCTGTGTCACTGTTCTTCTAGTTTGTCGGGATCCACTTGTAGATTCTGCGGAGCATGCGGAGTGTGTTGTAGCAGGAGGAGGAAACTGCGTTGACCTGTTTAGACAAGGTGAGGGAGGAGTCGAGGATGAAGCCCAGGTTGCGAGTGTGGTTGGTCGGTGTTGGTGGGGTTCCTAGTGCGGTGGGCCACCAGGAGTCTTCCCAGGCGGAGGGGGTGGATCCGGGGATAAGGACCTCCATCTTGTCCAAGTTCAGTTTGATGGCTGATTCTCTTCCATTCGGCGATGGATTTCATCCCCTCGTGGAGGTTTGTTTTGGCGGTGCGCGGGTCTTTGGTGAGTGAGAGGATGAGCGGGGTGTCGTTGGCGTGGGTGAGAATGTTGAGGTTGTGTTGTTGGGCTGCTTGTGCGAGGGGGGCCATGTAGCTATTGAACAGCGTCGGGCTGAGGGATGAGCCTTGGGGGACGCCGCAGATGATGTTGGTGGCTTCGGAGCGGAAGGGGGGGGAGCAGTACTCTCTGGGTTCTGCCAGAGAGGAATGAGACTATACAGTTGAGGGCTTTTCCTTGAATTCCGGTTTCGTGGAGGTGCGATTCCAGGGTGCGGTGGCAGACTGTGTCGAAGGCGGCAGATAGGTCCAGGAGGATGAGGGCTGATGTTTCGCCGTTGTCCATTTGGCATCTGTGGCGGCGAGAAGGGCGGTTTCGGTGCTGTGGTTTCGTCTGAAGCCGGACTGGGAGGGGTCTAGGATGCCGTTGTCTTCGAGGTGGCTGGTTAGTTGTGTGTTGACGATTTTTTCAATCACCTTTGCTGATAAGGGGAGCAGGGAGATGGGTCGGAAGTTCTTGAGGTCGTTGGGGTCTGCTTTGGGTTTCTTGAGGAGGGCGCGGATTTCGGCGTGTTTCCATTTTTCAGGGAATGTTGCTGTTTCGAAGGAGATGTTGATGACTTTCCGTAGTTGGGGGGGATGGTGGTGTCGGCTATGTTGTATACGTGGTGTGGGCAGGGGTCTGACTGAGATCCTGAGTGGATGGAGTTCATGATCTTGCGTGTCTGTGTCGCTCACGTTGGTCCAGGAGGTCAGGTGGTTTGCACAGGTGGAGTGTTCAGGGGTGGGGTCTGGCGTGGGAGTGGCGTCAAAACTGTTGTGGATGTCGATCTTCCGGTGGAAGAAGGTGGACAGTGCATTGCAGAGTTCTTGGGATGGAGGGATGTCGTTGGCGCTGGGGTTGGAGAGTTCTTTCACGATGCTGAAGAGCTCTTTGCTGTTGTGTGCGTTGTTGTCCAGGCGGTCTTTGAAGTGGGATCGTTTGGCTTGTCTGATGAGTTGGTAGTGCTTGCGGGTGGCGTCCTTGTGGGCTGTGAGGCTGTCAGGTGTGCGTTTGAGGAGCCATTTCTTTTTTAGCTTCCGGCAGTTGCGTTTGGAATTTAGCAGCTCGTCGGTGAACCAGGTGGCTTTTCTTCTGGCTTGGTTGTCGGTGGGTTTTTGAGTGGCGTGAGGGTGTTGGTGCAGTCGTTGATCCACACGGTGAGGTTGTTGGCGGCAGTGTCTGGGTCGGTGGAGTCGGGGGGGGGGGGGGGGGGGGGGGGGTTCTGGACGAGGGCGTTGGTAAGCTGGTCTTCCGTAACTTTGTTCCGGCATCGGCAGGGTGGTTGTTTGGTGCGATGGTGCTCGGTATGGTTTTTGTAGGTGAAGTGGATGCAGTGGTGGTCGGTCCAGTGGAGTACGGTGGTATGGTTGAAGGTGATGTGGGCGCTTGAGGAGAAGATGGGATCAAGCGTGTGGCCAGCGATGTGGGTTGGTGTGTTGACGAGTTGTCTGAGGCCGTGGTTGGCGAGGTTGTCGATCAGAGTAGTTGAGTTGGTGTCGTTGTTGTTCTCCAGGTGGAAATTTAGGTCTCCGAGGAGGATGTAATCCGTTGAGGTGAGTGCGTGGGTGCTGGTGAGGTCGGCGAGGGATTCGCTGAATGGTGCTCGTGGTCCGGGGGGTCTGTAGATGAGCGTTCCTCTGAGAGTGGTGTTTGGGTTGGTGTGGATGCGGAAGTGTAGGTGTTTGGCGGTCTTGAGGGAGTCGTCGGTGTGGGTGTCGACTTTGAGGGAGGATTTGTGGGCGATGGCTATGCCTCCTCGGATTCCGTTGTTGCGGTCCCTACGGATGATCTTGTAGCCGTCCGGGATGGCTATTGCGATGTCTCGCGCCGAGGAGTCGTTCCACCAGGTTTCGGTCAGGAAGGCTACGTCTGGGGCGGTGGAGTCGAGCAGGTCCCAGAGCTCGATGGTGTGCTTGCGTGCAGAGCGGGTGTTGAAGAGTATGCAGTGGAGGTGGTTTGTTCCGGTCTTTGTAGGTTTCCCTGTTCTGTCGCAGGTGAATTTGCAGGCGCGGCATGCAAAGGGTCCGTGGGTGGTCCTTGGTGAGTACTGGGAGCATGCTGTGGTGCGGCCGGGGTTGAGGGCGTTGAGTTGGTCGGCCGTGTAGTGGCGTCTGGAGGTGCAGGGGTCTCGTGGACCGGGGGTGGTGGTGCTGGGCGTGCATGGGTGCAGACGGGCTTGCCTTTGGCGCCCCCGATCCGCACGGACGCTGCGCGGCCATGCCGTGGCTGCCATAAGAGGAGGGGAGGGTGGGAGTGGCAGCTGGGAGGCGGGAGGGTTCGTCTAATGAGAGGGCAATAAGGGTGAACTGGTCACAGATGTTTGTCTACACTTTTTTATACCTTTTCCCCTCCTTCTGTTCTTGGTTCAGAGGCTACTACCGAACTTCCTCACCCCTATTGTGGTTGCTCAGACCTGAACTAGACCGCCCTGGTTCAACTCTCTCATTGAGCTCTCAGTGGTTCAACACAAAATGCTCCCTAACAGGCCGGACCTTCTCAAGCAGAACCATGGAGAAATTGGACACATCAACCTCAGGGGTCTCAACCCTGCAATCTGGCTCCTGATTTGGGGTACCTCAGTTTACCTCTTGGATGCATTAGTATTCTTAAAGAAGCATGTAGGCTCACAACTGGTGCCTGCGGTGCTGCCAAATGGAAAAGGGTTGTCTGCTACTGCCTTTGAAACCAGATTGACCACTTATCAACCAGTGTTCAAAGCAATGTTTAAAATAATAAACCTATTGATGTGGGAAAATAATTCAATGTCCATCACAGTTGATCTGTAGGTCACCAGATAAAAAGATGTATTCCAATTTTCAACCAAATTATAAAGTCTCCTGCGTCTATAGACACATATACTCACAGAATACAAGTGTGGAATTTAGTAAGATGTACAATCACAGCCAACATGTTTTGTGACAGTTACAACAAAATACTACTCCATATAATCATACTAATTATAATGTTACACATAATAATAGTACAAAATACTCCAGCTTGACTGTACCTAACATAAATTCAAAAACGCACCCAAATCCCATTTTTAAATTGAATGTTCCAAAACATGAAACTTTAAACATTTATAAAACATTTACAGAGATCATCATTGATACACTTTCTTCTTGTATACATATTCACATTGAATATTGCAGATTAAACACTTTACATTTCTTTCTTCTTAGCATATTGGTAGAGGGATGACAAAAATGGGAATTTGTATCCCACTTGTGGAAGTGATAATATTATATTTAGCTGTTTGCAGTTATTGTATATGCAATTACTTCATATGCCCTCCATTAAATACCTTTGATGCTCCAGGGGGGATAGAATCAATTTTTGAACTTCAAAGCTCTAAACAGAGAATCTTAAAGGGTTACACACCAAATCCAGGCTGAGTCTGAAGGGCCCCTTCATGATTAGGATTAATCTAAAATGGTGGAGTCCGAGTATAATGCCAATTGTAAGTTCACAATGCACCATCTATCTTGACAGCCTGTAACACTTCCAGAGCCAGCCTCTAAATGGTGAAATTTTGTGTAGGAAAATGCTCTTTTTGGCATGGTTACCCTCCAACTTTTGCCTGGTATTGATGCTGACTTGACAGAGTGTGCTGAGGTTCTGCTAACCAGGCCTCCACGATTGGCACACCACTGGCACACAGCTAAGTCCATTCTAAAAGGTACCAGTTGTTTCAAGGGCTGTGTGACCAGGGAGGGTCCCTAATGGCTGCAGCAGGTATTGTACTACCCTAAGGGACCCCCTTGCCAAACACATGCACATTGCCATTGCAGTTTGTGTGACTGTTTGGGAGAAAAAGGTAAGTCGACATGGCTGCAAACCATTGCCTGGGGCATAGGTAAGTCACCCCTCTAGCAGGCCTTACAGCCCTAAGGCAGGGTGCACTATACCACAGGTAAGGGCATAGCTGCATGAGCAATATGCCCCTACAATGTCCAAGTCCATTCTTACCGATTGTAAGTGCAGTGTGGCCACGTTAGGGACATGGGCTGGGAGTTTGTCATTACAAACTCCACAGCTCTGTGATGGCTTCACTGATGTCTGGGAAGTTTGGTGTGAAATGTCTCAGCACAGTATGATGCCAGTGTTTTATTTATTGTAAAATGCACACGAAGGGCATCTTAGTGATGCCCCCTGTATTTTCCCCAACCCTCTAGTGTAGGGTTAACCGCTCTGTGCCAGCCTGCCACTGACCAGTTTCTGACCCTATGGGGTGACCGCCTCTGCACTCTCTGGGGGCAGGAACAAAGCCTGCTCTGGGTGGAGGTGCTTCAACCCTCCCCCCTGCTCCCCCACAGGAACTGCAACATTTGGGGTTGAGCCTCAAAGGCTCAAGCCTCCTGTTACAGTGCCCCTCCAACTGGTGGAGCTGCAACAAGTGGAGATGCACAACCCTCCCTAGTTAGGGTGTACATAGCGGAGGTGACTCCCTCCTTGCAGAATCCTCCATCTTGCTTTAGAGGAGAAGGACCAATAGGCATAGGAATGTGCCCCCCCTTCCAAAATAGAGTGGACACAGTAAGGGTGTAGCCGCTCCCAGGGACAGTAGCAATTGACTACTGCCCTCTGACCCCTGGAAAACCCCTAAATCTAGTATTTAGGAGCACCCCCTGAACCTTGCTGTTCAGATGCCTAGCAGTCTCAAGAAGAAGAAAGGACTAAAGAGCAGACTCCAGCAGTGTAGACTCCAACTGACGAGGCCCCAGCCCTACCGGCCTGCCTGCAGCTTCAGGACCCCTGCTACAAAAAGGCGATGCATCTTGCAGGACCAATAACCTCTTTTAAAAGAAAAAAATAAAAAAAAATTAAAGAAAAAAATAAAAATCCCAGAGGACTGCCTCCCTACCAGAAGACCAAGGACAGTGGCCCTGTCCACCCAAAAAAACATTTAAGAAGGACTCCAGAACTGCCCTGTCCACTCTGCGCCCGACGTCCTTGGCCCATGTCCAGGTAGCCCACTGGTCCAGAGAAGGTCCCAAGGGAATCAAGCTTTAAGTCCACCATGGGTTGACCCTTTCTGGGCAACACGACTATGCCTGCAGCCTAAAACGTGGGACCTCCTGACCACCACTGGATTCTATGAAGTTTCCTGATCCCCAAAGGTACCCCTGCACCCGCAACCCCCTGGCTTTGGGGAATCTGACCAGTGGTCCAGCAACATCCAGTGGGCTCCGCTCCTCCTTGTCCATCCTTTGGATTTCTGCAACCGATCACCTGGACCCAACTTGCAGCATCTTTGTGACCCCTGGTTGCCCCATTAAAAAGCATTGGGCACCAGACGCAGTTTGCATCCTGCACCCGGCCGCCCCTGTGCCACGGAGGGTGTGTTTGGCTCTAACCTGTGACCCCCGTGCTCCTGTAAACCCCCCAGCTCTATGCCCTAACATCACAGGTACTTACCTGCAAGCAGGTATTTTCTGAGTGCTCCCATTCCTCATAGGATTCCTTTGAAAGCCCAACACCAGCTTTGACCTCTGCGCCCTGCTGGTCCTGTGTTGCCGGTGGTCCACTTTTGGGGTCAACTTGAACTTCCACCTGTGAACATTCTAACCCCCTGTTTTAAAATGCTACTGTTGGCATGGTTACCCCTAACTTTTTGCCTTTTGTTGATGCTAACTGTAAGGAAATGCCTCCTTGGCATGGTTACCCCCTGACTTTTTGCCTTTACTGATGTCAAGTTATGATTTGAAAGTGTGCTGAGGCCTGCTGACCAGGCCCCAGCACCAGTGTTCTTTCCCTAACCTGTACCTTTGTCTCCATGTAAGGAAATGCCTCCTTGGCATGGTTGCCCCCTGACTTTTTGCCTTTGCTGATGCTATGTTTACAATTGAAAGTGTGCTGAGGCCTGCTAACCAGGCCCCAGCACCAGTGTTCTTTCCCTAACCTGTACTTTTGTATCCACAATTGGCAGACCCTGGCATCCAGATAAGTCCCTTGTAACTGGTACTTCTAGTACCAAGGGCCCTGATGCCAAGGAAGGTCTCTAAGGGCTGCAGCATGTCTTATGCCACCCTGGAGACCTCTCACTCAGCACAGACACACTGCTTGCCAGCTTGTGTGTGCTAGTGAGGACAAAACGAGTAAGTCGACATGGCACTCCCCTCAGGGTGCCATGCCAGCCTCTCACTGCCTATGCAGTATAGGTAAGACACCCCTCTAGCAGGCCTTACAGCCCTAAGGCAGGGTGCACTATACCATAGGTGAGGGTACCAGTGCATGAGCATGGTACCCCTACAGTGTCTAAATAAAACCTTAGACATTGTAAGTGCAGGGTAGCCATAAGAGTATATGGTCTGGGAGTCTGTCAAACACGAACTCCACAGCACCATAATGGCTACACTGAAAACTGGGAAGTTTGGTATCAAACTTCTCAGCACAATAAATGCACACTGATGCCAGTGTACATTTTATTGTAAAATACACCACAGAGGGCACCTTAGAGGTGCCCCCTGAAACTTAACCGACTATCTGTGTAGGCTGACTAGTTTTAGCAGCCTGCCACAAACCGAGACATGTTGCTGGCCCCATGGGGAGAGTGCCTTTGTCACTCTGAGGCCAGTAACAAAGCCTGCACTGGGTGGAGATGCTAACACCTCTCCCAGGCAGGAATTGTCACACCTGGCGGTGAGCCTCAAAGGCTCACCTCCTTTGTGCCAACCCAGCAGGACACTCCAGCTAGTGGAGTTGCCCGCCCCCTCCGGCCAGGCCCCACTTTTGGCGGCAAGGCCGGAGAAGATAATGAGAATAACAAGGAGGAGTCACTGGCCAGTCAGGACAGCCCCTAAGGTGTCCTGAGCTGAGGTGACTCTAACTTTTAGAAATCCTCCATCTTGCAGATGGAGGATTCCCCCAATAGGGTTAGGATTGTGACCCCCTCCCCTTGGGAGGAGGCACAAAGAGGGTGTACCCACCCTCAGGGCTAGTAGCCATTGGCTACTAACCCCCCAGACCTAAACACGCCCTTAAATTTAGTATTTAAGGGCTACCCTGAACCCTAGAAAATTAGATTCCTGCAACTACAAGAAGAAGGACTGCCTAGCTGAAAACCCCTGCAGAGGAAGACCAGAAGACGACAACTGCCTTGGCTCCAGAAACTCACCGGCCTGTCTCCTGCCTTCCAAAGATCCTGCTCCAGCGACGCCTTCCAAAGGGACCAGCGACCTCGACATCCTCTGAGGACTGCCCCTGCTTCGAAAAGACAAGAAACTCCCGAGGACAGCGGACCTGCTCCAAGAAAAGCTGCAACTTTGTTTCCAGCAACTTTAAAGAACCCTGCAAGCTCCCCGCAAGAAGCGTGAGACTTGCAACACTGCACCCGGCGACCCCGACTCGGCTGGTGGCGATCCAACACCTCAGGAGGGACCCCAGGACTACTCTGATACTGTGAGTACCAAAACCTGTCCCCCCTGAGCCCCCACAGCGCCGCCTGCAGAGGGAATCCCGAGGCTTCCCCTGACCGCGACTCTTTGAACCTAAAGTCCCGACGCCTGGGAGAGACCCTGCACCCGCAGCCCCCAGGACCTGAAGGACCGGACTTTCACTGGAGGAGTGACCCCCAGGAGTCCCTCTCCCTCGCCCAAGTGGAGGTTTCCCCAAGGAACCCCCCCCTTGCCTGCCTGCAGCGCTGAAGAGATCCCGAGATCTCTCGTAGACTAACATTGCGAACCCGACGCCTGTTCCTACACTGCACCCGGCCGCCCCCGCGCTGCTGAGGGTGAAATTTCTGTGTGGACTTGTGTCCCCCCCGGTGCCCTACAAAACCCCCCTGGTCTACCCTCCGAAGACGCGGGTACTTACCTGCAAGCAGACCGGAACCGGGGCACCCCCTTCTCTCCATTCTAGCCTATGTGTTTTGGGCACCACTTTGAACTCTGCACCTGACCGGCCCTGAGCTGCTGGTGTGGTGACTTTGGGGTTGCTCTGAACCCCCAACGGTGGGCTACCTTGGACCAAGAACTGAACCCTGTAAGTGTCCTACTTACCTGGTAAAACTAACAAAAACTTACCTCCCCCAGGAACTGTGAAAATTGCACTGTGTCCACTTTTAAAACAGCTATTTGTCAATAACTTGAAAAGTATACATGCAATTTTGATGATTTGAAGTTCCTAAAGTACTTACCTGCAATACCTTTCGAATGAGATATTACATGTAGAATTTGAACCTGTGGTTCTTAAAATAAACTAAGAAAAGATATTTTTCTATATAAAAACCTATTGGCTGGATTTGTCTCTGAGTGTGTGTACCTCATTTATTGTCTTGTGTATGTACAACAAATGCTTAACACTACTCCTTGGATAAGCCTACTGCTCGACCACACTACCACAAAATAGAGCATTAGTATTATCTATTTTTACCACTATTTTACCTCTAAGGGGAACCCTTGGACTCTGTGCATGCTATTCCTTACTTTGAAATAGCACATACAGAGCCAACTTCCTACATTGGTGGATCAGCGGTGGGGTACAAGACTTTGCATTTGCTGGACTACTCAGCCAATACCTGATCACACGACAAATTCCAAAATTGTCATTAGAAATTGATTTTTGCAATTTGAAAAGTTTTCTAAATTCTTAAAAGACCTGCTAGGGCCTTGTGTTAGATCCTGTTTAGCATTTCTTTTAAAGTTTAAAAGTTTGGTAAAAGTTTGAATTAGATTCTAGAACCAGTTTTAGTTTCTTAAAAAGTATTCCAACTTTTAGAAGCATAATGTCTAGCACAGATGTGAATGTGGTGGAACTCGACACCACACCTTACCTCCATCTACAGATGAGAGAGCTAAGGTCACTCTGTAAACTAAAGAAAATAGCAATGGGCCCCAAACCTACCAAAGTACAGCTCCAGGAGCTTTTGGCAGAGTTTGAAAAGGCCAACCCCTCTGAGGATGGCAACTCAGAGGATGAAGATAGTGACTTGGAGGGAAATTCCCCCCCTCCAGTCCTACTTAGGGAGAGCAGGGCTTCTCAAGCCCTGACTCCACAAATAATAGTCAGAGATGCTGGTTCCCTCACAGGAGGGACCAACAACTCTGAAATCACTGAGGATAACTCCAGTGAAGAGGACATCCAGTTAGCCAGGATGGCCAAAAGATTGGCTTTGGAAAGACAGATCCTAGCCATAGAGAGGGAAAGACAAGAGATGGGCCTAGGACCCATCAATGGTGGCAGCAACATAAATAGGGTCAGAGATTCTCCTGACATGTTGAAAATCCCCAAAGGGATTGTAACTAAATATGAAGATGGTGATGACATCACCAAATGGTTCACAGCTTTTGAGAGGGCTTGTGTAACCAGAAAAGTGAACAGATCTCACTGGGGTGCTCTCCTTTGGGAAATGTTCACAGGAAAGTGTAGGGATAGACTCCTCACACTCTCTGGACAAGATGCAGAATCTTATGACCTCATGAAGGGTACCCTGATTGAGGGCTTTGGATTCTCCACTGAGGAGTACAGGATTAGGTTCAGGGGGGCTCAAAAATCCTCGAGCCAGACCTGGGTTGACTTTGTTGACTACTCAGTGAAAACACTAGATGGTTGGATTCAAGGCAGTGGTGTAAGTAATTATGATGGGCTGTACAATTTATTTGTGAAAGAACACCTGTTAAGTAATTGTTTCAATGATAAACTGCATCAGCATCTGGTAGACCTAGGACCAATTTCTCCCCAAGAATTGGGAAAGAAGGCGGACCATTGGGTCAAGACAAGGGTGTCCAAGACTTCAACAGGGGGTGACCAAAAGAAAGGGGTCACAAAGACTCCCCAGCAGAAGGGTGATGAGACAACCAAAACTAAAAATAGTAAAGAGTCTTCTACAGGCCCCCAAAAACCTGCACAGGAGGGTGGGCCCAGAGCCTCTTCACAAAACAATGGGTACAAGGGTAAAAACTTTGATCCCAAAAAGGCCTGGTGTCATAGCTGTAAACAGCATGGACACCAAACTGGAGACAAGGCCTGTCCCAAGAAAGGTTCCACTCCAAACTCCCATCCAGGTAACACTGGTATGGCTAGTCTCCAAGTGGGATCAACAGTGTGCCCAGAGCAAATCAGGGTCCACACTGAAGCTACTCTAGTTTCTGAGGGTGGGGTGGATTTAGCCACACTAGCTGTCTGGCCGCCTAACATGCAAAAATACAGACAGCAACTCTTAATTAATGGGACTAGAATAGAGGGCCTGAGGGATACAGGTGCCAGTGTCACCATGGTGACAGAGAAACTGGTTTCCCCTGGCCAATACCTGACTGGAAAAACTTACACAGTCACCAACGCTGACAATCAGAGAAAAGTACATCCCATGGCGATGGTTACTTTAGAATGGGGAGGGGTCAATGGCCTGAAACAGGTGGTGGTCTCCTCAAATATCCCAGTGGACTGTCTGCTTGGAAATGACCTGGAGTCCTCAGCATGGGCTGAGGTAGAACTAAAAACCCATGCAGCAATGCTGGGTATCCCTGAACTGGTGTGTGTGAAAACAAGAGCACAATGCAAGGCACAGGGTGAAAAAGTAGAGCTGGAGTCTGGAAAAATGGCCCAGCCTACCAAGAGAACAGGAAAGTCAGTTGGGAAACCAACTGCAACACAGCAAAAGAAAGGGAACCTCTCTTCTCAGGAAGAAGTTCTGCCCTCTGAGGGAACTGAGCCTTTGGAGCTTGAACCTTACCAGGTTGAGCTCTTAGGCCCAGGGGGACCCTCCAGGGAGGAGCTGTGTAAGGGACAAGAAACCTGTCCCTCTCTTGAAGGCCTTAGGCAGCAAGCTGCTGAAGAGTCCAAAGGCAAGAAAAATGGAACGCATAGGGTCTATTGGGAAGATGGACTCCTGTACACTGAGGCCAGAGACCCCAAACCTGGTGCCACTAGGAGAGTGGTAGTGCCTCAGCTGTTCAGAGAGTTCATCCTAACATTGGCCCATGACATTCCCCTTGCTGGACATTTGGGACAAACCAAGACGTGGGAGAGGTTAGTCAACCACTTCTACTGGCCCAATATGTCCAGCATGGTTAAGGAGTTTTGCCTCTCCTGCCCCACCTGTCAAGCCAGTGGTAAGACAGGTGGACATCCAAAGGCCCCCCTCATTCCACTTCCAGTGGTGGGGGTTCCCTTTGAAAGAGTGGGTGTGGACATAGTTGGTCCACTGGAACCTCCCACAGCCTCAGGAAATATGTATATCCTGGTAGTAGTGGATCATGCTACCAGGTATCCTGAAGCTATTCCCCTTAGGTCGACTACTGCCCCTGCAGTAGCCAAGGCCCTCATTGGTATCTTTACCAGAGTGGGTTTCCCTAAGGAGGTGGTGTCTGACAGAGGTACCAACTTCATGTCAGCATACCTAAAGCACATGTGGAATGAGTGTGGAGTGACTTATAAATTCACTACACCATACCATCCACAAACTAATGGCTTGGTTGAGAGATTCAACAAGACATTAAAAGGCATGATCATGGGGCTCCCAGAAAAGCTCAAAAGGAGATGGGATGTCCTCTTGCCATGTCTGCTTTTCGCTTACAGAGAGGTGCCACAGAAGGGAGTAGGATTCTCACCCTTTGAACTTCTGTTTGGTCATCCTGTAAGGGGACCACTTGCCCTTGTTAAAGAAGGCTGGGAGAGACCTCTCCATGAGCCTAAACAGGACATAGTGGACTATGTACTTGGCCTTCGCTCTAGAATGGCAGAGTACATGGAAAAGGCAACCAAAAACCTTGAGGCCAGCCAACAGCTCCAGAAGTTTTGGTATGACCAAAAGGCTGCACTGGTTGAGTTCCAACCAGGGCAGAAAGTCTGGGTTCTGGAGCCTGTGGCTCCCAGGGCACTCCAGGACAAATGGAGTGGCCCTTACCCAGTACTAGAGAGGAAGAGTCAGGTCACCTACTTGGTGGACCTGGGCACAAGCAGGAGCCCCAAGAGGGTGATCCATGTAAACCGCCTTAAGCTCTTCCACGACAGGGCTGATGTCAATCTGTTGATGGTAACAGATGAGGATCAGGAGGCAGAGAGTGAACCTCTCCCTGATCTTCTGTCATCAGACCCAAAAGATGGTACAGTAGATGGAGTGATCTACTCAGACACCCTCTCTGGCCAACAGCAAGCTGATTGTAGGAGAGTCCTACAACAGTTTCCTGAACTCTTCTCCTTAACCCCTGGTCAGACACACCTGTGTACCCATGATGTGGACACAGGAGACAGCATGCCTGTCAAGAACAAAATCTTTAGACAGTCTGACCATGTTAAAGAAAGCATCAAGGTGGAAGTCCACAAGATGCTGGAATTGGGAGTAATTGAGCGCTCTGACAGCCCCTGGGCTAGCCCAGTGGTCTTAGTCCCCAAACCTCACACCAAAGATGGAAAGAAAGAGATGAGGTTTTGTGTGGACTACAGAGGGCTCAATTCTGTCACCAAGACAGATGCCCATCCAATTCCAAGAGCTGATGAGCTCATTGATAAATTAGGTGCTGCCAAATTTCTAAGTACCTTTGACTTGACAGCAGGGTACTGGCAAATAAAAATGGCACCTGGAGCAAAAGAAAAGACAGCATTCTCCACACCTGATGGGCATTATCAGTTTACTGTTATGCCCTTTGGTTTAAAGAATGCCCCTGCCACCTTCCAAAGGTTGGTGAATCAAGTCCTTGCTGGCTTGGAGTCCTTTAGCACAGCTTATCTTGATGATATTGCTGTCTTTAGCTCCACCTGGCAGGATCACCTGGTCCACCTGAGGAAGGTTTTGAAGGCTCTGCAATCTGCAGGCCTCTCTATCAAGGCATCCAAATGCCAGATAGGGCAGGGAACTGTGGTTTATTTGGGACACCTTGTAGGTGGAGGCCAAGTTCAGCCACTCCAACCCAAGATCCAGACTATTCTGGACTGGGTAGCTCCAAAAACCCAGACTCAAGTCAGGGCATTCCTTGGCTTGACTGGGTATTACAGGAGGTTTGTGAAGGGATATGGATCCATTGTGACAGCCCTCACTGAACTCACCTCCAAGAAAATGCCCAAGAAAGTAAACTGGACTGTGGAATGCCAACAGGCCTTTGACACCCTGAAACAGGCAATGTGCTCAGCACCAGTTCTCAAAGCTCCAGATTATTCTAAGCAGTTCATTGTGCAGACTGATGCCTCTGAACATGGGATAGGGGCAGTTTTGTCCCAAACAAATGATGATGGCCTTGACCAGCCTGTTGCTTTCATTAGCAGGAGGTTACTCCCCAGGGAGCAGCGTTGGAGTGCCATTGAGAGGGAGGCCTTTGCTGTGGTTTGGTCCCTGAAGAAGCTGAGACCATACCTCTTTGGGACTCACTTCCTAGTTCAAACTGACCACAGACCTCTCAAATGGCTGATGCAAATGAAAGGTGAAAATCCTAAACTGTTGAGGTGGTCCATCTCCCTACAGGGAATGGACTTTATAGTGGAACACAGACCTGGGACTGCCCATGCCAATGCAGATGGCCTTTCCAGGTTCTTCCACTTAGAAAATGAAGACTCTCTTGGGAAAGGTTAGTCTCATCCTCTTTCGTTTGGGGGGGGGTTGTGTAAGGAAATGCCTCCTTGGCATGGTTGCCCCCTGACTTTTTGCCTTTGCTGATGCTATGTTTACAATTGAAAGTGTGCTGAGGCCTGCTAACCAGGCCCCAGCACCAGTGTTCTTTCCCTAACCTGTACTTTTGTATCCACAATTGGCAGACCCTGGCATCCAGATAAGTCCCTTGTAACTGGTACTTCTAGTACCAAGGGCCCTGATGCCAAGGAAGGTCTCTAAGGGCTGCAGCATGTCTTATGCCACCCTGGAGACCTCTCACTCAGCACAGACACACTGCTTGCCAGCTTGTGTGTGCTAGTGAGGACAAAACGAGTAAGTCGACATGGCACTCCCCTCAGGGTGCCATGCCAGCCTCTCACTGCCTATGCAGTATAGGTAAGACACCCCTCTAGCAGGCCTTACAGCCCTAAGGCAGGGTGCACTATACCATAGGTGAGGGTACCAGTGCATGAGCATGGTACCCCTACAGTGTCTAAATAAAACCTTAGACATTGTAAGTGCAGGGTAGCCATAAGAGTATATGGTCTGGGAGTCTGTCAAACACGAACTCCACAGCACCATAATGGCTACACTGAAAACTGGGAAGTTTGGTATCAAACTTCTCAGCACAATAAATGCACACTGATGCCAGTGTACATTTTATTGTAAAATACACCACAGAGGGCACCTTAGAGGTGCCCCCTGAAACTTAACCGACTATCTGTGTAGGCTGACTAGTTTTAGCAGCCTGCCACAAACCAAGACATGTTGCTGGCCCCATGGGGAGAGTGCCTTTGTCACTCTGAGGCCAGTAACAAAGCCTGCACTGGGTGGAGATGCTAACACCTCTCCCAGGCAGGAATTGTCACACCTGGCGGTGAGCCTCAAAGGCTCACCTCCTTTGTGCCAACCCAGCAGGACACTCCAGCTAGTGGAGTTGCCCGCCCCCTCCGGCCAGGCCCCACTTTTGGCGGCAAGGCCGGAGAAGATAATGAGAATAACAAGGAGGAGTCACTGGCCAGTCAGGACAGCCCCTAAGGTGTCCTGAGCTGAGGTGACTCTAACTTTTAGAAATCCTCCATCTTGCAGATGGAGGATTCCCCCAATAGGGTTAGGATTGTGACCCCCTCCCCTTGGGAGGAGGCACAAAGAGGGTGTACCCACCCTCAGGGCTAGTAGCCATTGGCTACTAACCCCCCAGACCTAAACACGCCCTTAAATTTAGTATTTAAGGGCTACCCTGAACCCTAGAAAATTAGATTCCTGCAACTACAAGAAGAAGGACTGCCTAGCTGAAAACCCCTGCAGAGGAAGACCAGAAGACGACAACTGCCTTGGCTCCAGAAACTCACCGGCCTGTCTCCTGCCTTCCAAAGATCCTGCTCCAGCGACGCCTTCCAAAGGGACCAGCGACCTCGACATCCTCTGAGGACTGCCCCTGCTTCGAAAAGACAAGAAACTCCCGAGGACAGCGGACCTGCTCCAAGAAAAGCTGCAACTTTGTTTCCAGCAACTTTAAAGAACCCTGCAAGCTCCCCGCAAGAAGCGTGAGACTTGCAACACTGCACCCGGCGACCCCGACTCGGCTGGTGGCGATCCAACACCTCAGGAGGGACCCCAGGACTACTCTGATACTGTGAGTACCAAAACCTGTCCCCCCTGAGCCCCCACAGCGCCGCCTGCAGAGGGAATCCCGAGGCTTCCCCTGACCGCGACTCTTTGAACCTAAAGTCCCGACGCCTGGGAGAGACCCTGCACCCGCAGCCCCCAGGACCTGAAGGACCGGACTTTCACTGGAGGAGTGACCCCCAGGAGTCCCTCTCCCTCGCCCAAGTGGAGGTTTCCCCAAGGAACCCCCCCCTTGCCTGCCTGCAGCGCTGAAGAGATCCCGAGATCTCTCGTAGACTAACATTGCGAACCCGACGCCTGTTCCTACACTGCACCCGGCCGCCCCCGCGCTGCTGAGGGTGAAATTTCTGTGTGGACTTGTGTCCCCCCCGGTGCCCTACAAAACCCCCCTGGTCTACCCTCCGAAGACGCGGGTACTTACCTGCAAGCAGACCGGAACCGGGGCACCCCCTTCTCTCCATTCTAGCCTATGTGTTTTGGGCACCACTTTGAACTCTGCACCTGACCGGCCCTGAGCTGCTGGTGTGGTGACTTTGGGGTTGCTCTGAACCCCCAACGGTGGGCTACCTTGGACCAAGAACTGAACCCTGTAAGTGTCCTACTTACCTGGTAAAACTAACAAAAACTTACCTCCCCCAGGAACTGTGAAAATTGCACTAAGTGTCCACTTTTAAAACAGCTATTTGTCAATAACTTGAAAAGTATACATGCAATTTTGATGATTTGAAGTTCCTAAAGTACTTACCTGCAATACCTTTCGAATGAGATATTACATGTAGAATTTGAACCTGTGGTTCTTAAAATAAACTAAGAAAAGATATTTTTCTATATAAAAACCTATTGGCTGGATTTGTCTCTGAGTGTGTGTACCTCATTTATTGTCTTGTGTATGTACAACAAATGCTTAACACTACTCCTTGGATAAGCCTACTGCTCGACCACACTACCACAAAATAGAGCATTAGTATTATCTATTTTTACCACTATTTTACCTCTAAGGGGAACCCTTGGACTCTGTGCATGCTATTCCTTACTTTGAAATAGCACATACAGAGCCAACTTCCTACACTCCACAATTGGCAGTCCCTGGTAACTGGTACCCCTGGTACCAAGGGCCGTGATGCCAGGGAAGGTCTCTAAGGGCTGCAGCATGTCTTATGCCACCCTGGGGACCCCTCACTCAGCACAGACACACTGCTTGCCAGCCTGTGTGTGCTGGTGGGGAGAAAATGACTAAGTCGACATGGCATTCCCCTCAGGGTGCCATGCCAAACCTCACACTGCCCATGGCATAGATAAGTCACCCCTCTAGCAGGCCTTACAGCCCTAAGGCAGGGTGCACTATACCATAGGTGAGGGCATAGGTGCAGGAGCACTATGCCCCTACAGTGTCTAAGCCAAACCTTCGACATTGTAAGTGCAGGGTAGCCATAAGAGTATATGGTCTGGGAGTCTGTCAAACACGGACTCCACAGCACATAATGGCTACACTGAAAACTGGGAAGTTTGGTATCAAACTTCTCAGCACAATAAAATGCACACTGATGCCAGTGTACATTTTATTGTGAAATACACCCAGAGGGCATCTTAGAGATGCCCCCTGAAAACATACCCGACTTCCAGTGTGGGCTGACTAGTTTTGCCAGCCTGCCACACACCAGACATGTTGCTGGCCACATGTGGAGAGTGCCTTTGTCACTCTGTGGCCAGGAACAAAGCCTGTACTGGGTGGATGTGCTTCTCACCTCCCCCTGCAGGAACTGTAACACCTGGCGGTGAGCCATCAAAGGCTCACCCCCTTTGTTACAGCACCACAGGGCATCCCAGCTAGTGGAAATACCCGCCCCCTCCGGCCACAGCCTCACTTTTGCCGGCAAGGCCGGAGGAGATAATGAGAAAAACAAGGAGGAGTCACTGGACAGTCAGGACAACCACTAAGGTGTCCTGAGCTGATGTGACTCTGACTTTTAGAAATCCTCCATCTTGCAGATGGAGGATTCCCCCAATAGGATTAGGGATGTGCCCCCCTCCCCTCAGGGAGGAGGCACAAAGAGGGTGTAGCCACCCTCGGGCTAGCCCCCCTACCTAAACACACACCTAAATTGAGTATTTAGGGGGTTCCAGAACCAAGCAAGAGAGATTCCTGCAACCTGAAGACGAAGAAGGACTGCTGACCTGAAGCCCTGCAGAGAAGACTGAGACACCAACTGCTTTGCCCCCAGCCCTACCGGCCTGTCTCCCCACTTTGAGAAAAACTGCAACAGCGACGCGTCCCCCAGGGTCCAGCGACTTCTACTCTGCATCTAAAAGGACCAAGAACTCCCGAGGACAGCGGCTCTGTTCCACAAAGACAAACTTGCAATAAAGAAACCACTTGTAAAGAAATGGCTCCCTGTTGCAGTTACCCCCCACTTTTTGCCTGATACTGATGCTGACTTGACTGAGAAGTGTGCTGGGACCCTGCTAACCAGGCCCCAGCACCAGTGTTCCTTCACCTAAAATGTACCATTGTATCCACAATTGGCACACCCTGGCATTCAGATAAGTCCCTTGTAACTGGTACTTCTAGTACCAAGGGCCCTGATGCCAAGAAAGGTCTCTAAGGGCTGCAGCATGTCTTATGCCACCCTAGAGACCCCTCACTCAGCACAGACACACTGCTTACAAGCCTGTGTGTGCTAGTGAGAACAAAATGAGTAAGTCGACATGGCACTCCCCTCAGGGTGCCATGCCAGCCTCTCACTGCCTATGCAGTATAGGTAAGACACCCCTCTAGCAGGCCTTACAGCCCTAAGGCAGGGTGCACTATACCATAGGTGAGGGTACCAGTGCATGAGCACTGTGCCCCTACAGTGTCTACACAAAACCTTAGACATTGTAAGTGCAGGGTAGCCATAAGAGTATATGGTCTGGGAGTCTGTTTTACACGAACTCCACAGCACCATAATGGCTACACTGAAAACTGGGAAGTTTGGTATCAAACTTCTCAGCACAATAAATGCACACTGATGCCAGTGTACATTTTATTGAAAAATACACCACAGAGGGCACCTTAGAGGTGCCCCCTGAAACTTAACCAACTATCTGTGTAGGCTGACTGGTTCCAGCAGCCTGCCACACTAGAGACATGTTGCTGGCCCCATGGGGAGAGTGCCTTTGTCACTCTGAGGCCAGTAACAAAGCCTGCACTGGGTGGAGATGCTAACACCTCCCCCAGGCAGGAGCTGTGACACCTGGCGGTGAGCCTCAAAGGCTCACCCCTTTGTCACAGCCCAGCAGGGCACTCCAGCTTAGTGGAGTTGCCCGCCCCCTCCGGCCACGGCCCCCACTTTTGGCGGCAAGGCTGGAGGGAACAAAGAAAGCAACAAGGAGGAGTCACTGGCCAGTCAGGACAGCCCCTAAGGTGTCCTGAGCTGAAGTGACTCTAACTTTTAGAAATCCTCCATCTTGCAGATGGAGGATTCCCCCAATAGGGTTAGGATTGTGACCCCCTCCCCTTGGGAGGAGGCACAAAGAGGGTGTACCCACCCTCAGGGCTAGTAGCCATTGGCTACTAACCCCCCAGACCTAAACACGCCCTTAAATTTAGTATTTAAGGGCGACCCTGAACCCTAGAAAATTGGATTCCTGCAACTACAAGAAGAAGGACTGCCTAGCTGAAAACCCCTGCAGCGGAAGACCAGAAGACGACAACTGCCTTGGCTCCAGAAACTCACCGGCCTGTCTCCTGCCTTCCAAAGATCCTGCTCCAGCGACGCTTTCCAAAGGGACCAGCGACCTCAACATCCTCTGAGGACTGCCCCTGCTTCGAAAAGACAAGAAACTCCCGAGGACAGCGGACCTGCTCCAAGAAAAGCTGCAACTTTGTTTCCAGCAGCTCCAAAGAACCCTGCAAGCTCCCCGCAAGAAGCGTGAGACTTGCAACACTGCACCCGGCGACCCCGACTCGGCGGGTGGCGATCCAACACCTCAGGAGGGACCCCAGGACTACTCTGATACTGTGAGTACCAAAACCTGTCCCCCCTGAGCCCCCACAGCGCCGCCTGCAGAGGGAATCCCGAGGCTTCCCCTGACCGCGACTCTTTGAACCTAAAGTCCCGACGCCTGGGAGAGACCCTGCACCCGCAGCCCCCAGGACCTGAAGGACCGGACTTTCACTGGAGGAGTGACCCCCAGGAGTCCCTCTCCCTCGCCCAAGTGGAGGTTTCCCCGAGGAATCCCCCCCTTGCCTGCCTGCAGCGCTGAAGAGATCCCGAGATCTCTCATAGACTAACATTGAAAACCCGACGCTTGTTTCTACACTGCACCCGGCCGCCCCCGCGCCGCTGAGGGTGAAGTTTCTGTGTGGGCTTGTGTCCCCCCCGGTGCCCTACAAAACCCCCCTGGTCTGCCCTCCGAAGACGCGGGTACTTACCTGCAAGCAGACCGGAACCGGGGCACCCCCTTCTCTCCATTCTAGCCTATGTGTTTTGGGCACCACTTTGAACTCTGCACCTGACCGGCCCTGAGCTGCTGGTGTGGTGACTTTGGGGTTGCTCGGAACCCCCAACGGTGGGCTACCTTGGACCAAGAACTGAACCCTGTAAGCGTCTTACTTACCGGGTAAAACTAATCAAAACTTACCTCCCCTAGGAACTGTGAAAATTGCACTAAGTGTCCACTTTTAAAACAGCTATTTGTCAATAACTTGAAAAGTATACATGCAATTTTGATGATTTGAAGTTCCTAAAGTACTTACCTGCAATACCTTTCGAATGAGCTATTACATGTAGAATTTGAACCTGTGGTTCTTAAAATAAACTAAGAAAAGATATTTTTTCTATATAAAAACCTATTGGCTGGATTTGTCTCTGAGTGTGTGTACCTCATTTATTGTCTATGTGTATGTACAACAAATGCTTAACACTACTCCTTGGATAAGCCTACTGCTCGACCACACTACCACAAAATAGAGCATTAGTATTATCTATTTTTACCACTATTTTACCTCTAAGGGGAACCCTTGGACTCTGTGCATGCTATTCCTTACTTTGAAATAGCACATACAGAGCCAACTTCCTACATTGGTGGCAGCGGTGGGATACAAGACTTTGCATTTGCTGGACTACTCAGCCAATACCTGATCACACGACAAATTCCAAAAGTGTCATTAGAAATTGATTTTTGCAATTTGAAAAGTTTTCTAAATTCTTAAAAGACCTGCTAGGGCCTTGTGTTAGATCCTGTTTAGCATTTCTTTTAGAGTTTAAAAGTTTGTAAAAGTTTGAATTAGAACCTAGAACTAGTTGTAGATTCTTAAAAAGTATTCCAACTTTTAGAAGCAAAATGTCTAGCACAGATGTGACTGTGGTGGAACTCGACACCACACCTTACCTCCATCTTAAGATGAGGGAGCTAAGGTCACTCTGTAAAATAAAGAAAATAACAATGGGCCCCAAACCTACCAAAATACAGCTCCAGGAGCTTTTGGCAGAGTTTGAAAAGGCCAACCCCTCTGAGGGTGGCAACTCAGAGGAAGAGGATAGTGACTTGGAGGAAAATTCCCCCCTACCAGTCCTATCTAGGGAGAACAGGGTCCCTCAAACCCTGACTCCAACAATAATAGTCAGAGATGCTGGTTCCCTCACAGGAGAGACCAACACCTCTGAAATCACTGAGGATAGCTCCAGTGAAGATGACCCCCTGTTAGCCAGGATGGTCAAAAGATTGGCTTTGGAAAAGCAGCTCCTAGCCATAGAAAGGGAAAGAAAAGAGATGGGCCTAGGTCCCATCGATGGTGGCAGCAACTTAAATAGGGTCAGAGATTCTCCTGACATCCTAAAAATCCCCAAAGGGATTGTAACAAAATATGAAGATGGTGATGACATCACCAAATGGTTCACAGCTTTTGAGAGGGCTTGTGTAACCAGAAAAGTAAACAGATCTCACTGGGGTGCTCTCCTTTGGGAAATGTTCACTGGAAAGTGTAGGGATAGACTCCTCACACTCTCTGGAAAAGATGCAGAATCCTATGACCTCATGAAGGGTACCCTGATTGAGGGCTTTGGATTCTCCACTGAGGAGTATAGAATTAGATTCAGGGGGGCTCAAAAATCCTCGAGCCAGACCTGGGTTGATTTTGTAGACTACTCAGTAAAAACACTGGATGGTTGGTTAACTGGAAATGAAGTGTGTGACTATGTTGGGCTTTATAATTTGTTTATGAAAGAACACATTTTAAGTAACTGCTTCAATGAAAAGTTGCATCAGTATCTGGTAGACCTAGGTCCAATTTCTCCCCAAGAATTGGGAAAGAAGGCAGACCACTGGGTCAAGACTAGGGTAACCAAAACTTCCACTGGGGGTGACCAAAAGAAAGGGGTTACAAAAACTCCCCAGGAGAAAGTGGGTGACACTAGAAACAAAGAAAAAGAGTCCTCTGTAGGCCCCCAAAAACCAGAACAGGTGGGTGGGCCCCAAGACACAACCCAAAACAAAGGTGGGTACCAGGGTAAGAACTGGGATGCCACTAAGGCATGGTGCCACAACTGTAAACAGTCTGGGCACCATACCAAGGACACTTCTTGTCCCAAAAACAAACCCCAGAACAAAATTCCAGGGGTAACCAGTGTAGCCATGGGAGATGACTCCTCAGATGAGGAGGTCTTCCTAGCCTTCAACTGGAAACAGGGCCCAACAGGTGAGTTGGAGATTCCAGAGGGAAGTAGACACTTCCACCACCTACTGGTGAATGGAATCCCAACCACTGCCCTGAGAGACACTTGTGCCAGTCACACTATTGTGCATGACAGGCTGGTGCTCTCAAACCAGTACATCCCAGGTGAGACTGCCAGGGTAAGAGTTAGCCTAGACAGGGTCACTAAGAGGCCTGTGGCTTTAGTGCCCATAGAAGTGGGTGGCACTCTTAGCTGGAGAAGGGTAGTAGTCAGTACAGACCTCCCCCTTGATTGTCTCCTTGGAAATGACTACCCAGAGGTTAGTCAGAGCCCAAGAGAGAAACTGGTTCAGTGCCAGTCCTCTCCCAAGGATTCTGGAAGTCCTGCCTCTGCAGTAAATGCAAGCAGGCCCCAGAAGAAGAAGAAAAGAAAACCGAGTAGGAAGGGTGGACAACCTTTAGCCAAGGTTACAGCAGGCCAAGGAGATTCTGCTCCAGTAGGGGAGAACTCCAAAACTGGCCCTGATAAAGTCCAACCTGACCCACAAGAAGTCCTGGCTAGTCAGGCAACTGTTAAACCTGAGTGGGTGGCTCCTCAGCTAACAGAAGAAAGAGTGGAAGAAGGGTGTTTACTACAAGATGTGGTAACCCCCCACTCCAATACAGCAGACAGGCAACCTGAACCCAAAGAAGCCTGTAACTTAGCCCCTTCCCTTTTAGGTGAAGAGCTAAAGGTGTGGTTCTGGGCACTGACAGCTGTCAGTGGCCTCTGCTGGGTGTTAGCCTTTATGGCTGCACTATCCTTAGCATGGTGGTCTGACCCCATGCCAAATAGCAAGTTAGGCCCCCTGACCCTATTGGTCATGGTGGGGTTACTCCAGCTCTGGGTAACCTCTCTGGGTAAGCTAGGGGTAACCCTGGCCAAGATAAGATTAGCAGAGGTGGATACCTCTAAACCCAAAATAAAAAGAATGGGTGGAGACATTGAAGAGGCAAACAAGAGGCAATTCAGACTAGGTCCTATCACTGTGGAAGTGGGTCAGTTCCCCAAAGGGAATGACCTGAACAGAAGGATGTAAGGCAGAGTAGGCCCCGCAACTAACCAGCCTATTTCTCCTACTCTTCCTCGCCTGACAGACTAGGAAGACTCTCCCAGCTTGGGCTGAGTCTCCTGGCCTGTGGGCTGGGGGGGGCTTGTGTAAAGAAATGGCTCCCTGTTGCAGTTACCCCCCACTTTTTGCCTGATACTGATGCTGACTTGACTGAGAAGTGTGCTGGGACCCTGCTAACCAGGCCCCAGCACCAGTGTTCCTTCACCTAAAATGTACCATTGTATCCACAATTGGCACACCCTGGCATTCAGATAAGTCCCTTGTAACTGGTACTTCTAGTACCAAGGGCCCTGATGCCAAGAAAGGTCTCTAAGGGCTGCAGCATGTCTTATGCCACCCTAGAGACCCCTCACTCAGCACAGACACACTGCTTACAAGCCTGTGTGTGCTAGTGAGAACAAAATGAGTAAGTCGACATGGCACTCCCCTCAGGGTGCCATGCCAGCCTCTCACTGCCTATGCAGTATAGGTAAGACACCCCTCTAGCAGGCCTTACAGCCCTAAGGCAGGGTGCACTATACCATAGGTGAGGGTACCAGTGCATGAGCACTGTGCCCCTACAGTGTCTACACAAAACCTTAGACATTGTAAGTGCAGGGTAGCCATAAGAGTATATGGTCTGGGAGTCTGTTTTACACGAACTCCACAGCACCATAATGGCTACACTGAAAACTGGGAAGTTTGGTATCAAACTTCTCAGCACAATAAATGCACACTGATGCCAGTGTACATTTTATTGAAAAATACACCACAGAGGGCACCTTAGAGGTGCCCCCTGAAACTTAACCAACTATCTGTGTAGGCTGACTGGTTCCAGCAGCCTGCCACACTAGAGACATGTTGCTGGCCCCATGGGGAGAGTGCCTTTGTCACTCTGAGGCCAGTAACAAAGCCTGCACTGGGTGGAGATGCTAACACCTCCCCCAGGCAGGAGCTGTGACACCTGGCGGTGAGCCTCAAAGGCTCACCCCTTTGTCACAGCCCAGCAGGGCACTCCAGCTTAGTGGAGTTGCCCGCCCCCTCCGGCCACGGCCCCCACTTTTGGCGGCAAGGCTGGAGGGAACAAAGAAAGCAACAAGGAGGAGTCACTGGCCAGTCAGGACAGCCCCTAAGGTGTCCTGAGCTGAAGTGACTCTAACTTTTAGAAATCCTCCATCTTGCAGATGGAGGATTCCCCCAATAGGGTTAGGATTGTGACCCCCTCCCCTTGGGAGGAGGCACAAAGAGGGTGTACCCACCCTCAGGGCTAGTAGCCATTGGCTACTAACCCCCCAGACCTAAACACGCCCTTAAATTTAGTATTTAAGGGCGACCCTGAACCCTAGAAAATTGGATTCCTGCAACTACAAGAAGAAGGACTGCCTAGCTGAAAACCCCTGCAGCGGAAGACCAGAAGACGACAACTGCCTTGGCTCCAGAAACTCACCGGCCTGTCTCCTGCCTTCCAAAGATCCTGCTCCAGCGACGCTTTCCAAAGGGACCAGCGACCTCGACATCCTCTGAGGACTGCCCCTGCTTCGAAAAGACAAGAAACTCCCGAGGACAGCGGACCTGCTCCAAGAAAAGCTGCAACTTTGTTTCCAGCAGCTCCAAAGAACCCTGCAAGCTCCCCGCAAGAAGCGTGAGACTTGCAACACTGCACCCGGCGACCCCGACTCGGCGGGTGGCGATCCAACACCTCAGGAGGGACCCCAGGACTACTCTGATACTGTGAGTACCAAAACCTGTCCCCCCTGAGCCCCCACAGCGCCGCCTGCAGAGGGAATCCCGAGGCTTCCCCTGACCGCGACTCTTTGAACCTAAAGTCCCGACGCCTGGGAGAGACCCTGCACCCGCAGCCCCCAGGACCTGAAGGACCGGACTTTCACTGGAGGAGTGACCCCCAGGAGTCCCTCTCCCTCGCCCAAGTGGAGGTTTCCCCGAGGAATCCCCCCCTTGCCTGCCTGCAGCGCTGAAGAGATCCCGAGATCTCTCATAGACTAACATTGAAAACCCGACGCTTGTTTCTACACTGCACCCGGCCGCCCCCGCGCCGCTGAGGGTGAAGTTTCTGTGTGGGCTTGTGTCCCCCCCGGTGCCCTACAAAACCCCCCTGGTCTGCCCTCCGAAGACGCGGGTACTTACCTGCAAGCAGACCGGAACCGGGGCACCCCCTTCTCTCCATTCTAGCCTATGTGTTTTGGGCACCACTTTGAACTCTGCACCTGACCGGCCCTGAGCTGCTGGTGTGGTGACTTTGGGGTTGCTCGGAACCCCCAACGGTGGGCTACCTTGGACCAAGAACTGAACCCTGTAAGCGTCTTACTTACCGGGTAAAACTAATCAAAACTTACCTCCCCTAGGAACTGTGAAAATTGCACTAAGTGTCCACTTTTAAAACAGCTATTTGTCAATAACTTGAAAAGTATACATGCAATTTTGATGATTTGAAGTTCCTAAAGTACTTACCTGCAATACCTTTCGAATGAGCTATTACATGTAGAATTTGAACCTGTGGTTCTTAAAATAAACTAAGAAAAGATATTTTTTCTATATAAAAACCTATTGGCTGGATTTGTCTCTGAGTGTGTGTACCTCATTTATTGTCTATGTGTATGTACAACAAATGCTTAACACTACTCCTTGGATAAGCCTACTGCTCGACCACACTACCACAAAATAGAGCATTAGTATTATCTATTTTTACCACTATTTTACCTCTAAGGGGAACCCTTGGACTCTGTGCATGCTATTCCTTACTTTGAAATAGCACATACAGAGCCAACTTCCTACACCACTTTTAAAGGACTCCACGTTCCCGCCGGAAGCGTGAGACTTTCCACTCTGCACCCGACGCCCCCAGCTTGACCTGCAGAGAAACACTACAGGGAGGACTTCCGGGCGACTACAAGCCCATGAGTAGCCAGAGTTGACCCCCGAGCCTCCACAGCGATGCCTGCAGAGGGAATCCAGAGGCTCCCCCTGACTGCGACTGCCTGCTTCAAAGAACCCGATGCCTGGTAAAGACACTGCACCTGCAGCCCCCAGGACCTGAAGGATCCAACCTCCAGTGCAGAAGCGACCCCCAGGTGGCCCTCTCCCTTGCCCAGGTGGTGGCTACCCCAAGGAGCCCCCCCGCCTGCCTGTTTCTCTGAGGAGACCCCTGGTCTCCCATTGAAACCAATTGCAAACCCAACGCCTGTTTGCACTCTGCACCCAGCCGCCCCTGTGTCGCTGAGGGTGTACTTTCTGTGCTGACTTGTGTCCCCCCAGGTGCCCTACAAAACCCCCCTGGTCTGCCCTCCGAAGTCAAGGGTACTTACCTGCTGGCAGACTGGAACCGGGCACCCCCTTCTCCATTGAAGCCTATGCGTTTTGGGCACCACATTGACCTCTGCACCTGACCGCCCCTGAGCTGCTGGTGTGGTAGCTTTGGGGTTGCCCTGGACCCCCAACAATGGGCTACTTTGGACCCAACTTTGAACCCTGTAGGTTTTTACTTACCTGCAAAACTAACCAATACTTACTCCCCCCAGGAACTGTTGAAAATTGCACTGAGTCTAGTTTTAAAATAGCTTATTGCCATTTTTGCCAAAACTGTACATGATATTGTGTTGATTCAAAGTTCCTAAGATACCTATGTGAAATACCTTTCATTTAAAGTATTGTTTGTAAATCTTGAACCTGTGGTTCTTAAAATAAACTAACAAAATATATTTGTTCTATATAAAAACCTATTGGCCTGGAATTGTCTGAGTGTGTGTTCCTCATTTATTGCCTGTGTGTGTACAACAAATGCTTAACACTACCCTCTGATAAGCCTACTGCTCGACCACACTACCACAAAATAGAGCATTAGAATTATCTCTTTTTGACACTATCTTACCTCTAAGGGGAACCCTTGGACTCTGCATGCTATTTCTTACTTTGAAATAGTACATACAGAGCCAACTTTATACACTGTCTCTTAGAGGCTGACATGAATTGAGTAGGGAGTTGCACTGGATGGATCAGAGACATTGGAGACTTATTGTTCAGCTCTTCAGCCTGAATGTCCCAGAAGCCTTCCAACGCTTTACGGTTTTTCAGACTTAACCCAGTTTGGCTGAAGGTCGAATGACATTCCAGCAGCGGTTCTGCTTTCAGTTCTCTGCTGATTCTGCATTGGTGCATACGCCTCTTATGTCCAAATAACCATAAATGAACACTGACTGAGTGGGTCAGATACTTTTTCCCTATAGTGGTTTTGATGGGCTCCCAGGATCAAACTGAGGGTCTTCTTCTTTCAAACGTTCCACGGCCCTTCAAACTCCTGGTCGAGCTTTCTGTGAATGCCTCTGGCCAGATATCTACTTTGAACCCAGTTCTGTCTGTCTTAGATGTGATGAGTATGAGCCTCTGGGTCTAGTTTTGAACCTGTTGTCATGGGATGTAATCACACCAAAGGTTATGGGTTGTGGATAAGCTTCAGCCAGGCAAGGAAATCAAAGGGTAAGAGATGACTCTTTCTCAGTCTACCATACACACCAGTTTTGAAAAGAAGTGCACACCATTGTGTGTGCAGTCGGAATGGCACACAGGGATATTGGGAGATCCATCACCTAGTCCAACATGTCTTGCAGCACACAGAATGTAGGGGCACATACATGTTAACCCAGATATGCCATGCCACAGACAACCTTCAACAATGTCTCAAACATGACGAAGGTCAGGAACCTCAGCTATGAACAAACATTTTATAGGAGGAAGCAGATAGTCCAAGCAGTTCCCATCCTGCCCCCTCTCAGGTGTACAGGCTTTTCCCATTACATAAATCATGCTAATGTTGTCAATCATTCACCACAGAGCCTAGATTGATTGGGTCATTAGGTTACTCAAAATGGGGTAGGACTTGTGTGTCCCCTTGGCATAGTAGTGCAGCTCTATTTCCAAAATGTGATGCACATGGATTAGCAATCACTGTAACGAAAAACCTCCCAGAAAATGTGCAAAGGTAGGGTGGTGGCATCCCTTCCAAATGCCAGGCGGCACACTTTCTTTCCAACGGGGATGACTTGCCTTATGCTTTTAACAATTGTTTGGGCTTATGTTGTTCCTTTTTTATTATGTGGCGAAAACATCACCCTGCACCCCAGTTAAATCCTTGGTTTGTTTGGTACTTCTCATCTTTTGGTTGCAGATAACGTACTAATGTGGATGTGATCTGTGCAAATTAACGCACACATAAGCAGCTCTTGAATACTTTAAAAGTCCAGAAGATACAGATTTGTTAAAGTGTGTAGGTAGCATTCGGATAGATTTCTTCTCTCCGTATTTGACCCCAGCAATGGATTGAACATTTTGCGACCAATCACAAAAAATAGATTTTCAGGATTAGAAGTTTAAACAAAAACTGTTTGAAATGCTAATCATCTTTTTCAGTGATAGTTCTGTTTAGGAAGCTAATTTCCAGCATCCCGTAGCTCTCATAGAGGCATTTTAATTTCACTGATCAACAGTAATAAACTGTTGTAGTAAAATCGGTATGTAATTTTGCCATTACAGGTGACTAGTGATCCTGCAACCGGAAATAAATAAAATCACAATGGTTTGGTCTTGCCTACAGCTTTTAGCAGTCTGAAGGCAAAAGACCTTTTGTGAACTATACCAATAACTTAGCTTGTTGCCCATTGCGTAGTATTGGTTGGCAATTTCATTTGCTTGCTTGCTTTTTCAATGGTTTGTTTTCCTTTTCTTGTTTGTCCCTTTACTGGAGCATAGCTTCTTTACCATCCTTTTGATTTGCTGATATGTATCCTTCCACTACTCTCATTTAGAGAAAATGTTTTCCCTTATCTTGAAGTACTTCACTAGAGTGCACATTTTTCCAGCTTTCGTTTGTGTGCTGCTTGCCCACCTAAATTACTGAACCGCCTGCTGTCAGGGTTGCTCCTTCCTACCCCAACTTTCTCTCTGGTAGCTTGGATATCCACCCCTACCCACATGGTATATATTGCTCCCTTCTGCCCAATCTGACTTTTTTATTTTTATTTAGTGCCACCACATCTGTTGCCCCATTTGAACCACCATACCTCCCTGCAACCTGCACCTTCATCACTTACTGTCCATGTAGTACTTATACATTCATTGCTGATGGACCACTCCAAATATGCAGATGTGCTTTTGCACAGTGAAAATTATTATTTTGTTAGTTACTGCTCCAAGTGGTAGCCATTATCTTGGATTCGTAAATAAAAAATAAAAACCCACCCGTGTTACAACATACTTCGCATTTTCATGCGTATGCCTTCTGAATGATGCAGATGTATACAAGCTCATGCATCCTCAAAGTCCTGGGGGTGATTGGGATAGTCCTATAGGACCCATGAACCTGTATGGGGCTACATATGGAATAACACAAGTGCATTTTTTATTTTTTATTTAAAAATCTAAGATAATGGCTAGCACTTGGAGTAGTAACTAAAAAAATAAATATTTGTTCGATGGCATCTGTCGCTGTAGATACGCATGTTTTGCAATAGCTCGCCATCTGGTGTTGGGCCGGAGTGTTACAAGTTGTTTTTCTTCGAAGAAGTCTTTCGAGTCACGGGACCGAGTGACTCCTCCTTTTGTGTCCATTGCGCATGGGCGTCGACTCCATCTTCGATTGTTTTTTTTTCCGCCATCGGGTTCGGACGTGTTCCTGTCGCTCCGAGTTTCGGAACGGAAAGATAGCTAATTTCGGAAGATTTTCGTCGGTATTGTTGCGTTCGGGATCGGCGTAGTTAGATTCAACACCGCATCGAAGATCGAAGAGCTCCGGTGCCCTTCGGGGTAGTTTTTCGATCCCCCGTCGGGGCCTGGTCGGCCCGACCGCGTGCAGAAGAACGCCGATGGAACGGACCCCGTTCAGTTTCTGTCCCAAATGCCACAACAAGTACCCCTATACAGACCAACACTTGGTCTGTAACCTGTGCCTGTCACCTGAGCACAGTGAAGACACCTGCGAGGCCTGTCGTGCGTTCCGGTCCCGAAAAACACTCCGAGACCGTCGAGCCAGAAGACTTCAAATGGCGTCCGCGCCGACAGCCCACCGAGAGTTCGAGGAACAAGAAGAGGAAGGTACCTTCTCGATCCACGAATCGGACTCCGAGGAATTCGATGACCCACGAACCGTGAGTAAGACGTCGAAAACAACACATAAGAAGATTGACAAGGCCCAGGGGACGCCACTGCCACCAGGCCATGGCTCGACCCATAAATTCGGTGACCGACCGTCGGCACCGAAAAAGGCCCAAACAGTGCCGAGACCGTCCGACTCCGGTCGAGACACCGGCACGCAGCCTTCTCGGGACCGACAAAGTGCTGGAGACAAGCATCGACACCGAGATAGCGGTGTAGACACGGCTCGACGCCGAGACAGCGGCACCGACGAAGATCGACGCCGAGAGGTTTCGGCCCCGAAAAAGAGAAAAGTCAGCTCGGAGCCGAAAAAAGATGCAGACAGGGTTTCGGTGCCAAAACAACCTGCAACCGACCCAGTTTCAGGCTCTTATACAGAGGAGCAATCACTAACCTCCCAAATGCGAAAGCATAGGTTCGAGGAAGAGCTGCAATCTACCGATGTAGACCATACGCAAAAGCGTATTTTCATACAGGAGGGAACAGGGAAAATAAGCACCCTTCCCCCTATTAGAAGAAAGAGAAGACTGGAGTTCCAAACTGAACAAACACCACAAACAAAGGTGGTGAAGAAGGTTACTCCACCACCCTCTCCTCCACCTGTAACTCACGTCTCACCAGCACAAACTCCATCACATTCCCCAGCTCACACCACCATGAGCCAGGGTGACCAGGATCAGGACGCATGGGACTTATACGACGCCCCAGTGTCAGATAACAGCCCGGAGGCATACCCTACGAAGCCATCTCCACCAGAGGACAGCACTGCGTATTCTCAAGTGGTGGCTAGAGCAGCACAATTTCACAATGTAAGCCTCCACTCAGAACAGGTCGAGGATGACTTTTTATTCAACACCCTCTCCTCCACCCACAGCTCCTACCAAAGCCTGCCTATGCTCCCTGGTATGCTCCGGCACGCAAAAGAAATTTTTAAGGAGCCGGTCAAAAGTAGGGCAATCACACCAAGAGTGGAAAAGAAGTATAAGGCGCCCCCTACAGACCCTGTTTTCATCACTGCACAGCTGCCACCAGATTCCGTCGTTGTAGGAGCAGGTAGGAAAAGGGCCAACTCCCACACATCTGGGGATGCACCACCCCCAGATAAGGAAAGCCGCAAGTTCGATGCAGCTGGAAAGAGTCACAGCACAGGCTGCAAACCAGTGGCGCATCGCAAACTCTCAAGCACTACTTGCGCGCTTTGACAGAGCCCATTGGGATGAGATGCAACACCTCATTGAACATCTACCCAAAGACCTACAAAAGAGGGCAAAGCAAGTGGTTGAGGAAGGTCAAAACATTTCAAACAACCAGATACGCTCCTCCATGGACGCAGCAGACACAGCTGCAAGGACAATTAATACATCTGTGACCATCAGAAGGCATGCATGGCTACGAACGTCTGGGTTTAAACCAGAGATACAGCAGGCAGTTCTCAATATGCCTTTCAATGAAAAAGAACTGTTCGGTCCAGAAGTGGACACGGCGATAGAAAAACTTAAAAAGGACACGGACACTGCTAAAGCAATGGGCGCACTCTACTCCCCGCAGAGCAGAGGAAACTACGGCACCTTCTGCAAAACACCCTTTAGAGGGGGGTTTCGGGGTCAGGCCACACAAGCCAGCACCTCACAGGCAACACCGTCCAGTTACCAGGGACAGTACAGAGGAGGCTTTCGGGGCCAATACAGAGGAGGGCAATTCCCTAGGAATAGGGGCAAATTTCAAAGCCCCAAAACCCCTACAACTAAGCAGTGACTCACATGTCACTCATCCCCTCCACACAACACCAGTGGGGGGAAGAATAGGTCCTTATTACAAGGCATGGCAGGAAATCACTACAGACACTTGGGTTCTAGCAATTATCCAACATGGTTATTGCATAGAATTTCTACAATTCCCTCCAAACATACCTCCAAGAGCACAGAATTTATCACAACATCATTCCCAGCTCCTGGAGACAGAAGTTCAAGCACTATTGCAAAAGAATGCAATCGAATTAGTACCAAACACACAGGAGTTTATTCACTGTACTTCTTAATACCAAAAAAGGACAAGACGCTAAGACCAATCCTAGACCTCAGAATAGTAAACACATACATCAAATCAGACCACTTTCACATGGTCACACTACAAGAAGTGTTACCATTGCTGAAACTACACGACTACATGACAACCTTAGACCTCAAAGACGCGTATTTCCATATACCAATACATCCATCGCACAGGAAATACCTAAGGTTTGTATTCAAAGGAATACATTACCAATTCAAAGTATTGCCTTTCGGTTTAACAACAGCACCAAGAGTCTTTACAAAATGTCTAGCAGTAGTCGCTGCACACATCAGAAGGCAGCAAATACATGTATTCCCGTATCTAGACGACTGGCTAATCAAGACCCATTCGTTAGCAAAGTGCTCACACCACACAAATCAAATCATACAAACCCTCTACAAACTAGGGTTCACCGTCAACTTCGCAAAATCAAACATCCTGCCGTGCAAGGTACAACAGTACCTAGGAGCCATAATAAACACAACAAAAGGAGTAGCCACTCCAAGTCCACAAAGAATTCAAAACTTCAACAACATCATACAACGCATGTATCCAACACAAAAGATACAAGCAAAGATGATATTACAACTCCTAGGCATGATGTCTTCATGCATAGCCATTGTCCCGAACGCAAGACTGCACATGAGGCCCTTACAACAGTGCCTAGCATCACAATGGTCACAAGCACAGGGTCACCTTCTAGATCTGGTGTTAATAGACCGCCAAACTTACCTCTCGCTTCTATGGTGGGACAATATAAATTTAAACAAAGGGCGGCCTTTCCAAGACCCAGTGCCACAATACGTAATAACAGATGCTTCCATGACAGGGTGGGGAGCACACCTCGGTCAACACAGCATACAAGGACAATGGAACGTACATCAAACAAAACTGCATATAAATCACCTAGAACTGCTAGCAGTTTTTCAAGCACTAAAGGCTTTCCAACCAATAATAGTTCACAAATACATTCTCGTCAAAACAGACAACATGACAACAATGTATTATCTAAACAAGCAAGGGGGGACACACTCAACGCAGTTGAGCCGGTTGGCACAAAAAATATGGCATTGGGCAATTCACAACCAAATTCGCCTAATAGCACAGTTTATCCCAGGGATTCAGAATCAACTCGCAGACAATCTCTCTCGAGATCATCAACAGGTCCACGAATGGGAAATTCACCCCCAAACTCTGAACACTTACTTCAAGCTCTGGGGAACACCTCAAATAGACTTGTTTGCGACAAAAGAGAACGCAAAATGCCAAAACTTCGCATCCAGATACCCACACAGGCAGTCCCAGGGCAATGCCCTATGGATGAACTGGTCAGGGATATTTGCCTACGCTTTTCCTCCTCTCCCTCTCCTTCCTTATCTGGTAAACAAACTCAGTCAAAACAAACTCAAACTCATATTAATAGCACCAACTTGGGCAAGGCAACCCTGGTACACAACGCTGCTAGACCTATCAGTAGTACCACACATCAAACTGCCCAACAGGCCGGATCTGCTAACACAACACAACCAACAGATCAGGCACCCAGATCCAGCATCGCTGAATCTAGCAATCTGGCTCCTGAAATCCTAGAATTCGGACACTTACAACTTACACAAGAGTGTATGGAAGTCATAAAGCAAGCCAGAAGGCCATCCACCAGGCACTGCTATGCAAGTAAATGGAAGAGGTTTGTTTGCTACTGCCATATTAATCAAATCCAACCATTACACGCAACTCCAAAAGATGTAGTATGTTACTTGCTTCACCTACAAAAATCTAACCTAGCTTTCTCTTCCATTAAAATACACCTTGCAGCAATATCTGCATACCTGCAGACTACCTATTCAACTTCCCTATATAGGATACCAGTCATTAAAGCATTCATGGAGGGCCTTAAAAGAATTATTCCACCAAGAACACCACCTGTTCCTTCATGGAACCTAAATGTTGTCCTAACTAGACTTATGGGTCCACCTTTTGAACCCATGCACTCCTGCGAAATACAGTTCCTAACCTGGAAGGTCGCATTTCTCATCGCCATTACTTCCCTAAGAAGAGTAAGCGAGATTCAGGCGTTTACAATACAAGAACCTTTTATACAACTACACAAGAATAAGGTCGTCCTAAGGACTAATCCTAAATTTTTACCAAAGGTTATTTCACCGTTCCATCTAAATCAAACAGTGGAACTTCCAGTGTTCTTCCCACAGCCAGCTTCAGTAGCCGAGAGGGCACTACATACATTAGATGTCAAAAGAGCATTAATGTATTACATTGACAGAACAAAGAACATCAGAAAGACTAAACAACTATTTATTGCATTCCAAAAACCTCATGCAGGAAACCCAATATCAAAACAAGGTATAGCCAGATGGATAGTTAAATGCATCCAAATCTGCTACCTTAAAGCTAAACGACAGCTGCCCATTACACCAAGGGCACACTCAACCAGAAAGAAAGGTGCTACCATGGCCTTTCTAGGAAACATCCCAATGCAAGAAATATGTAAGGCAGCCACATGGTCTACGCCTCACACATTCACCAAGCACTACTGTGTAGACGTGTTATCCGCACAACAAGCCACAGTAGGTCAAGCCGTATTAAGAACATTGTTTCAGACTACTTCCACTCCTACAGGCTGAGCCACCGCTTTTGGGGGGATGACTGCTAACTAGTCTATGCAAAACATGCGTATCTACAGCGACAGATGCCATCGAACTGAAAATGTCACTTACCCAGTGTACATCTGTTCGTGGCATCAGTCGCTGTAGATTCGCATGTGCCCACCCGCCTCCCCGGGAGCCTGTAGCAGTTCGGAAGTTACCTTCAACTATTTGTATATATATCATTTCAACCTTAAATAGGTACATACTTAGTCACTCCATTGCATGGGCACTATTACTACAATACAACTCCTACCTCACCCTCTGCGGGGAAAAACAATCGAAGATGGAGTCGACGCCCATGCGCAATGGACACAAAAGGAGGAGTCACTCGGTCCCGTGACTCGAAAGACTTCTTCGAAGAAAAACAACTTGTAACACTCCGGCCCAACACCAGATGGCGAGCTATTGCAAAACATGCAAATCTACAGCGACTGATGCCACGAACAGATGTACACTGGGTAAGTGACATTTTCATTACTGTGCAGAAGCACATTGAACCACTGGAATGGCCCATTGCAACGAATACATAAGTGTGTGTGTTCGGTGGCATGTGTAGCTGCAGATACACATGCTGTGCATTATCCTGCCATCCAGTGTTGGGCTCGGAGTGTTACAAGTTGTTTTTGCTCGAAGAAGTCTTTTTGAGTCACAGGACCGAGTGACTCCTCCCTTTCGGCTCCATTGCGCATGGGTGTCCACTCCATCTTAGATTGTTTTCTTTCCGCCATCGAGTTCGGACGTGTTTGCTTTCGCTCCGATAGTTTGAGTCAGAAAAGTTTCAAAACTCTCTAGTTCTCGTCGGTATTGTTTCGATCACGTTCCATCTTCTGTCGATACTTCGGTACTGTCAAATCAAACATCGTTACTCTCCCTTCGGGGCGCCCGTGCCCAACTTGGGCCTAGTGGGGCCGACCGCGTGGAAGCCTCATGGACCGGACTCCATTCCGCTTTTGTCCTCGGTGCCAAGCTAAATTCCCTTACACGGACCAACATCTCGTCTGTAATCTCTGCCTTTCCCCAGACCATTGGGAAGAAAACTGTGAGGCCTGCAGATCCTTCCAATCTAAGAAAACACTCAGACACAAGACCACAGAGACTCGAGATGGCATCCAAAATCACAGAACGTCGAAGAGGAGGAGATCACGCAGACTGCTGTCTCCATTCGAGGATCCGACTCCGAGCAGGAGTCCGAGGAGGACAGACCGGTCACAGCAGGACAGCACATAAGTACGCCTGCCCCTGTCCCAGCCAAGCCCAAACATAAGGCCTTGGGGACGCCACTGCCTGAAGGCCATGGCTCGACCCAAAAAAAAAGACCTTCGGTGACCAACCCACAACTTCGGCACTGAAAAAGGCCACTCCTCCCAAGCCATCAGGCTCGAGCCGAAGCTCTGTCTCTGAGCCCAGCAAACATCGCTCTTTCGAGTTGAAATCTCAATCTTTCAGAGCAGAGACCATCCTCAACCCTGACTTTTTCGATACTGAAAAAAACAGCTTCGGAGCCGAAAAAGTCTATTTTACATAGAGGGGCATGAACTTTCACAGGCACTTAAAGCCATAAAGCTACTGACGGAGACTCACAAATGGAGGCAATGGATGAAAGGCAAGCCAAGATTCACATCCATAAAGAGACTGGCAGAATTTTAACAGCACCTCCTCCAAAACCAAAGAGGAAATTAGCCTTTCAAGAGGAATTGGACACTGCACAGCCTCCAGCTAAAGTGCCAAGAACAAAGGAGAAACCTCCTTCTCAATTTTCTCCTCCTCAGTCTCCTCCTCAGTCTCCTCCTCATTCTCCACATTTACATATCTCTCCCCCTACTAGTCCTACACCTATGCAGTCACCAGCACTCATTTGATTTGCAGCAGGACAATGTGGATCCATGGGATCTTTATGATCCAGACGACAACCCAGATTGCTATCCTTCTAAGCCTTCACCACCAGAGAATAGTACAGGCTACACAAGTCATAGCTAGGGCGGCATCGTATCACAATGTTGCCATGCATACTGATCCATTAGAGGATGATTTCCTTTTTAATACTATCCTCTACACATGCAACTTATCAGTCGCTTCCTATGCTCCCAGGCATGTTAAAACATGCTGACCAGATATTCAAGGAGCCAGTAAAAGCAAGGATAATTACTCCTAGGGTGGAGAAAAAATATAACCACTTCCTTCTGATCCTGTCTTTATCACCCAACAGTTACCTCCAGACTCCGTAGTTGTAAGCGCAGCCAGAAAAAGAGCAAGTTCGCAGTCATCAGGCGATGCATCCCCACCAGACAAAGAGAGTAGGAAGTTTGATGCTTACAGGGAAAAGGGTGGCCTTTCAGGCAGCCAACCAGTGGAGGATAGCCAACTCTCAGGCATTGTTGGCTAGATACGACAGGGCCCACTGGGATGAGATGAAAGACATAATTCAACATCTCCCCAAGGAACAGCAAAAAAGGGCACAACAAATAGTAGGGAGGGCACAAGCCATCACCAATAATCAGATCAGGTCAACCCTAGACTCTGCAGATACAGCAGCCAGAACCATCAACACTGCTGTAACCATAAGAATACATGCATGGCTTAGGTCTTCAGGATTCAAGCCTTAAATACAACAGGCAGTCCTCAATATGCCGTTCAACCAGAAACAACTTTGCAGCCCAGAGGTGGACACTGCAATTGAAAAAAATGAAAAAAGATTTGAACACCACAAAGGTCATGGGTGCTCTGTATACCACGCAATACAGGGGATCCTTTCGTAAGCCCCAATATAGAGGTGGATTTAGAGCCCAAACGGCTGAGGCATCCACCTCATAACCAAAGTCGGCCTACCAACCTCAATATCAACGAGGTGGTTTCAAAGGTACTTATAGAGGCCAGTACCCCAGAGGCAGGGGAAAATATCAACCAGCAAAACAAGCCTCACAACAAACTAAGCAGCGACTTGTGCCATCTCTTCCCAATTCACACCTCACCTATGTGGGGGAAGACTGCAAAGGTTTCCCAACAATTGGCTACCCATTACCACAGACAGCTGGGTATTATCAATTATCCACAATGGCTATTGCATAGAATTGACACAAACTCTACCAAATATTCCACCAAGAACACACAAGCTGTCGACAGACCATATCGCTCTGTTGCAAGAAGAAGTAAAATCTCTATTACTCAAACAAGCAATAGAAGCTGTGCCACAAAATCAAATAGGGACAGGAGTTTACTCACTATTTCTTCATTCCCAAAAAGGACGGGACCTTAAGGCCAATATTAGATCACAGAACCCTCAATCTTTACAACCTGTCAGAACACTTTCACATGGTAACACTACAGGATGTTATCCCACTACTTCAACAACACAATTTCATGGCAACATTAGACCTCAAGGATGCGTATTTTCACATACCCATCCATCCAGCGCACAGAAAATATCTCAGATTTGTCATTCAAGGAAAGCATTATCAGTTCAAATGTTACCCTTCAGAATAACAACAGCTACAAGGGTATTCACAAAATGCCTGGCGGTAGTTGCAGCCCACCTAAAGAAGACAACACATTCATGTATTTCCATATCTGGACGACTGGCTAATATAATCAGTCATACACAGTGTCAAACCATGTGCATTATGTAATACAAACCCTGCAGACCCTAGGGTTCTCCACTTAAACTACCAAAAGTCACAACTACAACCTGCGCAAATTCAACAATATTTAGGGGCGACACTAAATACTCAGAGCGCTAGCAAGCCCAAATCAGCAAAGAATACAAGCATTTCACAATATATTAGCACAAATACAGACAAGCCAACAGTACACTGTAAAATTTGTAATGAAATTATTAGGCATGATGGCATCCTGTTTTGCGATTGTTCCACATGCAAGACTAAACATGCGGCCCTTGTAACAGTGCCTTGCACAGCAGTGCAAGGTCAACTTCAAGATCTAGTGTTGATAGACCGCCAAACATACATGTCCCTTCAGTGGTGGAATTCCAAAAACCTAAACAAAGGGCGACCATTTCAAGACTCCGTGCCTCAGACCATACTTACAAAAGATGCCTCAATGATTGGCTGGGGAGCTCACCTCAACAATCAAAACATTCAAGGACAATGGGAGACCAAACACAAACAGTTAGCACTCAAAGCTTTTCAGCCTCTTCTAACTCACAAGAATATCTTTATCAAAACAGACAACATGACAACAATGTATTACCTAAACAAACAAGGAGGGACACATTCGTCCCAACTCTCCCTCCTAGCCCAAAACATTTGGAAATGGGCAATCCACAACAAGATTCACCTGGTAGCACAGTACATTCCAGGGATACACAACCAATTGGCAGATGTTCTCAGCAGAAATCATCAACAAACACACAAGTGGGAGATTCACCCTCAAGTACTTCAACGATACTTTCAACAGTGGGGAACACCACACATAGATCTGTTAGCCACCAGCGAAAACGCAAAATGCCAAAACTTTGCATCCAGATACCCACATCCTCTATCCAAGGGCAATGCTCTATGGATCAATTGGTCAGGGATATTTGCTTATGCTTTTCCCCCTCTCCCACTCATTCCATTTGTAGTCAACAAACTGCGTCAAAACACACTCAAACCGATACTCATAGCGCCAGCGTGGACACGTCAACCGTGGTACACAACACTATTAGACCTGTCAGTAGTACCAGATATCAAACTCCCAAACAGACCAGATCTATTGACACAAAACAAAGGGCAGATCAGGCATCCAAATCCCAACACACTCAATCTAGCGATTTGGCTCCTGAGGTCATAGAATTTGGGTATCTACAACTACCAACTGAATGTATGGAAGTAATTAAGCAAGCAAGAAAACCCACTACAAATTACCCCACTTTCAGCATCAATCTGCTCTTTGTAATCATTACGTTTGCACCAGTGTAAGATGTGCGCTGCAATGAGGACCGCTTTGCTGGAACATATATAATATCCATTGCTGAGATATTGCATCTTTGTTTTGTGATCATTTTTAGAATTGCACGTGTTGCTGCATTTGAAATAAAAGCTCACGCCATTTTTTCTGTGCATGAGAACTTGAGAAGGGCTTTAATAAATTCATTACTCCAACTAAGAGTGCTGCATTCTTTGCATTCTATTCACTTTGTTTTCCTCTCAGTCTGAAGTAGAGCAGAACAGTATCTCACCACTTTAACCCCAGGGAGGCTTTTTAACCCCTTCCCTCCCCCAGTGGAAGTCTTGGTCACCCTACTCTTGACCCAATAGTCTGCCTTCTTTTCCCTTTCTCGGGGAGAAATTTGACTTAGGTCTACCAAATATTGATGCAGCTTGTCTTTGAAGTAGTTACTTAAAGGATGTTCTTTCATAAACAAATTATAAAGCTCATCATAGTCATGCACTCCACTGCCAGTTATCCCACCATCTAGTGTTTCACTGAGAAGTCTACAAAATCAACACAGGACTGGCCTAAGGTTTTGTAAGCCCCTGTGAACCTAATTCTATACTCCTCAGTGGTGAATCCAAAGCCCTCAATCGGGGTAGCCTCCGAGTGGTCATAGGAGTCTGCATTTGCACCAGTGACTGTGAGGAGCCTATCCCTACATTTACCAGTGAACAGTTCTCAAAGGAGAGCTCCCCAGTGAGATCGCTTCAACTTTCTGGTTCCATAGGCCCTCTCAAAAACTGTGAACCACTTGGTGTTGTCATCTCCTTCCTCATACTTGGGGACAATTCCTTTGGGGATTTTAGGGGTGTTAGAGTGCTCCCTGTCGCTAAGAATTAAATTGCTGCCACTATTAGTGAGTGCTAAGCCCATTTCTGATCTTCACCATTCTATACCCAGGAGCTGTCTCTCCAGAGCAAATATATTAACCATCCTTGCCAAAAGGAGGTCCTCTTCACTGAAGAACTGGACTCCCCTGTGGGAGACCCTCAAACCGTGAGTACTATCCTTGGAGTCCGGGATACTTGGACCCTGTCCTCCCTGGTTGGGTGAGGAGGAGGGAGTTCATCCTCCTAATCCCTACCTTTTTCCCAATCTGAGGGGAGGTCTTACTCCTCAGCAGTATGTTCCCTTGCATACTCTTCCAAGAGCTCCTGCATCTTACCCTTGGAAGGGTTGGAACCAGCTTTAATTTCTTTCAGTCTGCAGAGGGACCTTAACTCTCATCACAAGATAGAGGTAAGGGGTGAGGTTGAGCTCCACAACCATATCCTCTGAGATGCTCATTTGTTTATTAAAGTTGGGGATTACTTTTAGGAATTAAAAACTACTTCTAGCTACTTACCCCTAACTATAGCAACCTAGCAGGACTTTTAAAAATCATTGGTGTTCCACCTTGATCGTACAAAAGAGTTCCAGGTGGATGATCAGCTCTGTCAGTTATGTGGGTGTGAAGAAAGGTTGGGCAATCCAGAAGCAGACCATCTTCAGATGGGTCATACTCTGCATTAAGATCTGCTTCAAACTGGCCAAGAAGCAACTCTCTAAGGCTTTGTGTGCTCATTCTACCCGTTCTAAAGATGCAATCACTCTGCTAGAACATAAGTTCCAGCACTTGACATCTTCAAGGCGGCAATGTGGGCATCTCTACACATGTTCACCAAGCACTACTGCCTGGACAGTCTGGTCCGTAGGGATGGGCACTTTGTCCGTTTGGTCCTGAAGGGCTGTGGTTGCAGATTCCTTCCTGTTGGAAATGGCCCTTTTTGCAGGGTTATCCCCAAACCTTTTGGTTTCTTTCTATTTTTTAGGTCTGTTTTTGCTGGTTTATTGTCTCTTTAAATCTGATTAAAGTGTAGATTCCCTTTGGGAGCGGATGGACATGTGGAGTTTGGGTTCTCTGAGCTCACAATTTAAACATATATATTTTAGTAAAGTTGATTTTAAGATTGTGCGTTTGAAAATGCCACTTTAAGAAAGTAGGCATTTTCTTGCTTAATCCATTCTGTGACTCTGCCTGTTTGTGGATTGCCTGTCTGGGTCAGTTTTACAGTTGGGCTGTTCACACCTCTCCTCTAGACGGTGACACAAAGGGGGCTGGGGTGTAGCCTGCATATCTTGATTAGCCATCTGTGCTGGAGGGGAGGGGAGGAGTGGTCATTCACACCTGAAAGGACTGTGCCAGTCCTCACACAATGCTGTCTCCGACCCCCTGGTAAGTGTCTGGGACCTGGCCTGGACAAGGAAGGTCCTGCAAACACTTGAGACTTTGCTTTGAAGTTTGCAAACTTTAAAGGCAGAACTGGGTATAAGAAGCAGACCCAAAACCCCAGACTTCTAGAATCTTTCTGGAATCAAGAGGAACCTCTGCCAAGGAGAAGAGCTGAAGAGCTGGAGGAGGAGTACTGTCCCTTTGCTGTGTTGCTTTGCTGGACTGGCCTGCAGTTGCTGCTTCTGCCTTAAAAGAGTGCAAAGGGTGAACTTTGCTGTGTGTCCTGCTTGAGAGAGTTGGAAGTCTCAGGGACACCAAAGACTTCAGCTTCCTCAACCTGCAGCACTGGGAACTGTGCATTTTGTGCTGTCCAAGAGGAGAAACCACTGCGACGACGCCAACGAAGCCGCTGGCCTGCATCGTGACCTGCCAACGCCGCACGGAGTCGCATTGCCCCGCTTCGCACCGCGACCCTGGTCTCACCGACGCCATCATTGGACGGCTTCACCGAGTCACTGCTCGCACTGTGACCTGTGGGCACCGCACTCCGGCGTCACCTGCTCACACCACAGCCTGGGCATCCCAGACAACGTCGCTCCTGCTGACACCGGCGCCGCTGCCTGCACCGTGGCCTGTGGACACCACTCGTGAGGGTCACGAAGCACTGTCCCGCACCGCTGGCTTGGGCCTACTGACGACAGCGCTTCTGCAACGACTAGGCCGCTGCCTGCAATGTGACCTGTGGACACTGCACATTGCACCGCCAGCTTCACACCGCAGCCCAGGTCTCACCGACGATGCTGGACGCCGTCACTGTGCCGCTGCCTGCACCGTGACCTGTGGGCACAGCATGTCTCATAGTCTCACTTTGCACCGCAGCCCAGACGCCATCAACGCCAGCGCACCTGATTTTCATCAGCCCAGAGTTCGATCCTGAGGTGCATGACTTCAAGGGCCTGACGACTCCAGCAGCGACGCCACTCTCCGGAGCTCACCGCGAGGATCACGACGCCCTGCAAATCCAAGGTACTGTTTAGGGGTCTTCCCGACACCATAGCTGGTCCGCTACGCAGCGGCCAGCCTGAACTGTTGGTTTTGTTGATCATGACGCCGTTATAGCCCCAGGTGGAGTTATCGACTTCAAGGAACTGTAGTCTTGCAGAATTAATCTTTTTCTTTCTGTATGTTGTATTTTTATTGTATTTGGTCTTGTTTTATATAGATAAATATTGGCTATTTTTCTAAAACTGATGTGGTGTTCTTTTGTAGTGTTTTCACTAATTACTGTGTGTTATGTGCAAATGCTTTCCACATTGCTTCTGAGATAAGCCTGACTGCTCATGCCAAGCTACCAAGGGGGGTGAACAGGGGTTATCTGAGCGGGTATCTCACTTATCCTGACTAGAGTGAGGGTCCCTACTTGAACAGGGTGCAAACCGACTGCCAACTAGAGACCCCATTTCTAACACTTACCAACCCACCCTTCCTCCCTGCTCTGCACACTGATTTTCTAGGGGCAGGGTCTTCCCTTTCAGGGCCTTAATTTTGATGCACCAATAGTCCGTTTCTTTTTGGTTCTGCGCTTCTGGTGTGGAAAGTCAGGAAAAAGAAAATTACATCAGCATGCTGGGGTGGCGCCTATATTAGAACAACGACATCATATTCGGTGCGGGCGACGGACGTGGAGCCGATTGACGCCACCTAACAGCATGCAGGGGTACTGGTTATGAAAATCTCTGATTTCAGTCTGACTCCTGGGGGAAATTCAAAGATAAGTTATATGCAACTAGATATTGTCTCTACCAGATAAGATGTTACTAAATATAAGTAACTTGTACTTTAGTTACTTAGTATAGTCATTATTTCTCCTGCCAGTTGCACAGTTCTAGAGTTTCTCCTCTTTTGGTAAGTGTTTCAGTGTAGCACACTCTTTCAGCAGGGACCCTATAGAAGCTGTGAGTGGATGCAGCTATACAGACCTTTATCCATAGGGGAGATGTAAATTGCACTGCATTGACATTTACCCAGTGCTTAATTTGTTTGAGGAAAAAATAAAATAAAAGCCAGGACCCGCATCAAGAAGTCACTGTGGATTGCACCACCCATTGCCAGTGCTGCCAATGACTGTACCAAAACAACTACTAATCATCGGTCTCCTACAAGTGTGACAATTCAGACGATTACAGACCCTCATAGCTATAGAAATGGCTTGAGGTGGATGGTATTAGCCATTTTTATTGTATATTGAATTAATAAACTGTTGTGCTCGTCTCTAAATTAAACACCACCACCATGTGGCAGACTGTCCTAACTGCCGGTATTGATGATTGTCGGTGTTTAGCACCAGAAACCACCAGCTCCCGTTTACCCAACAACTGATGAGGAATCTGTGCTCTTTGGACACGTTTTGCATGTGGTATTTGCCATTTCCTGTTGAATCACTCCACCCAAAATAAGGAAGGTGAAAGCCTGATGTCGCATCCATACTCCTAGCAGAATGTAGCAAGGAAATTTCAAAAACAGAGGTGCAGTAAGGAAGTGGGATTGGGGAGTAGTGATCACACGAGTGATGGCACACACTTATGTAGTGGCATTTGTACAATCTTTGTGACATGAGCATACATTTAAAACGTTTTTAATGTGCTACTTAAAAGTAAGAGCGAATATTTCCATTATATTTGTTGGGCACTCTCTTTACAAGGTAACTCACGTTCTTTTCATACTCTAGGTTTATCCAGTTGTCTCGTTTCCAGTTGCTTCTATCAATCAGGCTTCCAAGGATGCTGTAGAGAAGCACCGCAGTGAGTTTGCATCAACTTCCCGCATTCTGAGACAGGTAAGTCGCAATGAACTGTTGAAGCACTATAACATGAAACATATATAATCCAGTAAAAAGTTAGAGAGGGAGGTCCAAGGGTTTTGGGTGTGTACTTCTTATCGGACATACTTTGAGAGATCTGCCTTCGGGAAGATAAACTGGTGGTGGAAATTGGACAAATCACTATCGACATTGATCAGCCAGCCATCCAAACTAATAAACCAGCTATCTGCAGAGGACCGGGGTACAGAGTTTGTACGTTGAGATTAGATCATTTTTACTTTAAGTTTCAGCTTTAAACACTTACCCTCTTTGAGGCACTCCTTATCGCAGTGTGTGCTATCATTCATTTGTAGAAAGAGGAAACTCGCCTGCATTTGAGAAACGTTTTGGCAATTCTACTTAAGCTTTCAGACCATCCAATCAATCCTCTAAAATTTCTCCTTTCTCCCTCTGCTGCATGACAGCAGTTTCTCACCCCATTCTATTAGTTTGGCTTGCAATAATTAGAATGAGTGACAAGCTGCTGGCCTGGCTGCTGGCATTTCTAATGAAGTGAACTCAAGCTTTTGTATTGCCCAGTTTAAATTCTTTAAATTTTCATTCATGGGACCCCACTGAGGCTCAGCTTTAAGGCCCATGTTGTTCAATATCCAAATCGTCTCTCCCAAAACACTAATTTGTTTCTTCAGGGCCGATGTTACCCAATTTACAATATGCATGAATGTAGCTCTGACCGCCATTCAACTTATTGTAATCCATGTCTAGTACCAACTGGATAAACAAGTCACTGACCTTACTCAAAGAACACAGTTTATTTTAGTTGCAAACTCTTCAAGTCCCTGATCATCTGATTTGAGGACAACTGAGTTAAGTTCAACCACCCTCCACACTACTTCAACAGCCTGCTCCCATATTTATGGGTTAATTTAAGCTACACTGTCTTCTAAAATGAATGAAAATAAGGTAATTACAACTTGCAGTTTTATCATGAACGCCCACGAATATTTACATTCTGCTGCCTATGTAATACTTTGGTCTTGACTACCCTTGTGTCACAGCTGAACTACTGTAATTTAGTCTTACCTTGGCCACCTACTGGATCACCAAGTCACTGAAAATGAAGCAGCTAAACTCATCCTTGGCAGACACTTGCACATCAAACCCTATGTTGTCTTTTTGCATTAGCTTCCTATAATCAAAAGAGCTGCTTTAAATACCTCGGCTTCAGTCACTTGGCTATGTGTTGGGTGTCCTCTTTCCCTGAGACATAGGTTTGTGAACACATCTGTAAAGAAATGGCTCCCTGTTGCAGTTACCCCCCACTTTTTGCCTGATACTGATGCTGACTTGACTGAGAAGTGTGCTGGGACCCTGCTAACCAGGCCCCAGCACCAGTGTTCCTTCACCTAAAATGTACCATTGTATCCACAATTGGCACACCCTGGCATTCAGATAAGTCCCTTGTAACTGGTACTTCTAGTACCAAGGGCCCTGATGCCAAGGAAGGTCTCTAAGGGCTGCAGCATGTCTTATGCCACCCTGGAGACCTCTCACTCAGCACAGACACACTGCTTGCCAGCTTGTGTGTGCTAGTGAGGACAAAACGAGTAAGTCGACATGGCACTCCCCTCAGGGTGCCATGCCAGCCTCTCACTGCCTATGCAGTATAGGTAAGACACCCCTCTAGCAGGCCTTACAGCCCTAAGGCAGGGTGCACTATACCATAGGTGAGGGTACCAGTGCATGAGCCTGGTACCCCTACAGTGTCTAAGCAAAACCTTAGACATTGTAAGTGCAGGGTAGCCATAAGAGTATATGGTCTGGGAGTCTGTCAAACACGAACTCCACAGCACCATAATGGCTACACTGAAAACTGTGAAGTTTGGTATCAAACTTCTCAGCACAATAAATGCACACTGATGCCAGTGTACATTTTATTGTAAAATACACCACAGAGGGCACCTTAGAGGTGCCCCCTGAAACTTAACCGACTATCTGTGTAGGCTGACTAGTTTTAGCAGCCTGCCACAAACCGAGACATGTTGCTGGCCCCATGGGGAGAGTGCCTTTGTCACTCTGAGGCCAGTAACAAAGCCTGCACTGGGTGGAGATGCTAACACCTCCCCCAGGCAGGAATTGTCACACCTGGCGGTGAGCCTCAAAGGCTCACCTCCTTTGTGCCAACCCAGCAGGACACTCCAGCTAGTGGAGTTGCCCGCCCCCTCCGGCCAGGCCCCACTTTTGGCGGCAAGGCCGGAGAAAATAATGAGAAAAACAAGGAGGAGTCACTGGCCAGTCAGGACAGCCCCTAAGGTGTCCTGAGCTGAAGTGACTCTAACTTTTAGAAATCCTCCATCTTGCAGATGGAGGATTCCCCCAATAGGGTTAGGATTGTGACCCCCTCCCCTTGGGAGGAGGCACAAAGAGGGTGTACCCACCCTCAGGGCTAGTAGCCATTGGCTACTAACCCCCCAGACCTAAACACGCCCTTAAATTTAGTATTTAAGGGCTACCCTGAACCCTAGAAAATTAGATTCCTGCAACTACAAGAAGAAGGACTGCCCAGCTGAAAACCCCTGCAGCGGAAGACCAGAAGACGACAACTGCCTTGGCTCCAGAAACTCACCGGCCTGTCTCCTGCCTTCAAAAAAAAGATCCTGCTCCAGCGACGCCTTCCAAAGGGACCAGCGACCTCGACATCCTCTGAGGACTGCCCCTGCTTCGAAAAGACAAGAAACTCCCGAGGACAGCGGACCTGCTCCAAGAAAAGCTGCAACTTTGTTTCCAGCAACTTTAAAGAACCCTGCAAGCTCCCCGCAAGAAGCGTGAGACTTGCAACACTGCACCCGGCGACCCCGACTCGGCTGGTGGCGATCCAACACCTCAGGAGGGACCCCAGGACTACTCTAAGACTGTGAGTACAAAAACCTGTCCCCCCTGAGCCCCCACAGCGCCGCCTGCAGAGGGAATCCCGAGGCTTCCCCTGACCGCGACTCTTTGAACCTAAAGTCCCGACGCCTGGGAGAGACCATGCACCCGCAGCCCCCAGGACCTGAAGGACCGGACTTTCACTGGAGAAGTGACCCCCAGGAGTCCCTCTCCCTTGCCCAAGTGGAGGTTTCCCCGAGGAACCCCCCCCTTGCCTGCCTGCAGCGCTGAAGAGATCCCGAGATCTCTCATAGACTAACATTGCGAACCCGACGCTTGTTTCTACACTGCACCCGGCCGCCCCCGCGCCGCTGAGGGTGAAATTTCTGTGTGGGCTTGTGTCCCCCCCCGGTGCCCTACAAAACCCCCCTGGTCTGCCCTCCGAAGACGCGGGTACTTACCTGCAAGCAGACCGGAACCGGGGCACCCCCTTCTCTCCATTCTAGCCTATGTGTTTTGGGCACCACTTTGAACTCTGCACCTGACCGGCCCTGAGCTGCTGGTGTGGTGACTTTGGGGTTGCTCTGAACCCCCAACGGTGGGCTACCTTGGACCAAGAACTAAGCCCTGTAAGTGTCTTACTTACCTGGTTAACCTAACAAATACTTACCTCCCCTAGGAACTGTGAAAATTGCACTAAGTGTCCACTTTTAAAACAGCTATTTCTGAATAACTTGAAAAGTATACATGCAATTTTGATGATTTGAAGTTCCTAAAGTACTTACCTGCAATACCTTTCGAATGAGATATTACATGTAGAATTTGAACCTGTGGTTCTTAAAATAAACTAAGAAAAGATATTTTTCTATACAAAAACCTATTGGCTGGATTTGTCTCTGAGTGTGTGTACCTCATTTATTGTCTATGTGTATGTACAACAAATGCTTAACACTACTCCTTGGATAAGCCTATTGCTCGACCACACTACCACAAAATAGAGCATTAGTATTATCTCTTTTTGCCACTATCTTACCTCTAAGGGGAACCCTTGGACTCTGTGCATGCTATTCCTTACTTTGAAATAGCACATACAGAGCCAACTTCCTACAACATCGTACTCTCAGGATCAAAAGGTGGCAAAGGAAAAACAAAAGCTTGAATCTGAAATGGCTGCGCTGTTTTAGTGCAAGGAGTTCAACACATTAAAGGAATTCAGAATTCCAAGCAAACCTTCCATGGCCATCCATGATAAAGAGGAGGAAGCAGCATTAGAAGCTACAGCGACACCAGAACCTCATGAGGAAGCCGAAGAGGAATTCTGTGACCCCCAAAGGGAAAGTAGACTTTGAAGATGAGTGGAATGACCTCGACACGGAGAGCCCAGAGGAAGAGGTAGATACCTGTCCCTAAAGATTGAGACCTGATCACATCACATTGTATACTAGCCTGGTCAGAAGGGCCACAGATGCAAATGGGGTGTCACTAGAAGAGGAGAAATGAGACTCCTGCTTTCCTTTTGAGACCTTGATGCCATCCAATATGGGGAACCTGTATCTACCAATGCTGCACAGCATATTGGACCGAGGCAAAGAAGCCTTTCAGGAACCTGCTACAGCAAAGACAGTTACCCTCCGGGTAGAGAAGAAATATAAACCCTCATAAAAAGGCTGAACTTCTACAACCTCAGTAAAGAGGTCAAAGAACTCCTTCAAAAACAAGCACTAGAAAAGGAACGCATCACCATATCTCTTGGTTCTAAAACAAGGCCCCTCCTTAAGACCAATTCTGGTTTGCTGTTTGCGGTTGAACTTGTTTTTTCAACCTGCATTTCAAAATGACAACACTACAAGAAATAATCCCACTACTGCAAAGCGGGGACTACTTGGCAACCATAAACCTAAAGGATGCGTACCTACACATACCCATGCATATGCACTCAAAATGTATCTCTGATTCATACTGGAGAAAGTACACTATCAATTCAAGGTTTTGCCATTCGGCATAAAGTCAGTACCAAAGGTCTTTGCAAAATGCCTTTCAGCAGTAATAGCTTTTATGAGAAGGGAGGGAAATACTAGTATATCTATACTTCGACTGTCGCATTGGCTCTCATTATCCTAAATGAGTCTACTGGATTTCTAGGTAGCAGGATCGTTCACGGTGTGGGGGACTGAGTCTGACCCACTTGGAAGGACCTCTGTCACCCTAAATCTGGTTTTGCTCCTGCTAACTAGCAGTGCCTCATCTCTCCCAAGAGGAAGGGATGATTGGGCAGCCGAGCGCATGACATCTTTGGAACTTCTCAGTGAAGTCGTGGTCACTCGGATCCAAACCAGCTCTCTCATTTACAGTATGATCTCATATACAAATGACAAAGGCAGTTTAAGTTTTATATATTGTTTAAATAAAACGACTGCATTTTAGATATTAAGGCGTGAGCCGCAATAACCAGAACCATACAACACAGTAGGATTGAAATAGTCACGAGGAGAGTGAACCATAAGAATAACGCTATCATGGTGTTAACAATTTCTACTCTCTCTCAGCTAGTTCTATTTCGAGCACAGCATGTAAAGCTTCTAACTTGCCTTTTTAGATTCCCTGGGAAGACATCAACCCTCATACCTGAGCAAAGGCCTGTGATCTTGTTCAGCATCTGCAACGAGGCAGTCAGCGTCTAGTTGTGGTTCCCTGGTCGGAATCTCCCTCTTGCATGTATTGGGACAAGGAAGTGTTTTTATAACTAACATGTCAGCGTGATCACAAAATGCCTCTACGCAAGAACGCCAAAGACTAAACTCCTACCACGTCTATCGGCAATGTACCAGACTGTATCCTTGGCTGAAGCACAGAGTGAACAGGAATGTGTTATTGAGAACTCCAGTGCTGAAGTAGGCTAAACAGTGTGATATAAAAATAAAACAAGACCGTAGAACTGGTTATTTGAAAAATAACAGTACGAAGCCAAATAAAAAGCATGTAGAGCAAAGTGCACAGAGGCTCTAAGCTGCGAGCAAAGGAATAAAATACATCCAGGGCAAAATGCACAAAGGCCTAAAGCCTGAAGCTAATGTGCAAAGGATACGTAAAACTGACCACACTACAAGATGACTGGCTGGTAAAGGCAAAGACCAAACAAAAATGCCAAAGGGACATCCAAACGATGATCACGACCTTAGAGAGACCAGGTTTTTCCATTAAACAACAAGGAGCCATCTCCATTACTAGAAGAAGAAAATGTTTTCCTAGGAGCAAGACTGAATTCAAAGACACCTGGATCATACCAGATTTAGAAGAGGGTAGAGACGATTGTGGAACAAACTCGCATATACCAAAGGGAGCGCACTCTGACAGTGGGGACAGTCATCAAGCTAATGGGCATGATGACATAATTCATTCCACTCATAACACATGCAAGAGTACACATTTGCTAATTCCAAGAATGGTTATGCAACAACTGGTCACAGGACTCTGGGAGTTGGGAAGATCTAGTGGTTGTATCAGGAAAGATACAAAAAGAAGTAAAATGGTGGACATCAAAGAAAATAACATGAGGGAAACCATTCAAGACACCTTCCCCAACCATCACAACAGATGCATCCCACAAGAGTTGGGGAGCACATACAGGCAACCTGAAGATACGAGGCCAGTGGAACAACAGATGTAATAAAACACATCAATTTCCTGGAAATGAAAACCGTGTTCCCAGCCCTGAAGGCCTTTCAGGCAAACATAACAGAAACAACTGTACTGCTACAAACCAACAATACCACACCAGTGTTTAACCTGAACCAACAGGGAGGCACAAAGTCTTTCACCCTGAGCAGGGACATCTTAAGGGTTTTTGGGGCCCCTAGGCTAAATGGATTTTTGGGCCCCAGACAGGTTTGTATTTATGGTCCAATTTCAGCTTTCAAGCCCTCTTTGGTTCGGTCACTGACAGTGCACAGGCATACTCGTCCAAATTCTGTTCAGGGATATAGTGCCTTGTGTTTTCAATATTGTAACACAGCAGCAGCTCACTAATATTACTGCAAATAATCTCTGTGACACCCTCCCATTTCTCATATGTGAGGTCCTGTTTTGATCAAAAAGAGCCTTTTTTTAATGGATGTTGCATGAAACATAAACAGAAAATTTCTCAGCGAAATGTCTAATAGACTCACACATCACCCACATTAAAAATAAATTAAACGGTATTTCAAATAATCTGTTCAAATAATTTTTCACGTAATCAGGGCAAGCTCTCTGCAGAACAAAGCTATCTCTATCAGGGGGCCACCTCAAAGGTGCCTATGCCTTAAAAAGTCTCTGACCATGAGTAAGTTAGCCCAGGAAATATGGCAATGGGCAATCCCAAGAAGAATCAACTTAAACCACCCACCTTCCAGGAAAAGAGGACACGAAGCTGGACAGACTGAGCAGACAAGAAAGCAGCTCATATGAATGGGAACTAAAACAGGAAATCTTCAGAGCCTTGGGCATGCCAGCGATCTATCTGTTCGCAACAGTAGAAAAAAAAAATGCCACCTCTTCACCTCGAGGTCTCGACACCACCAGTCAGAAGGGAATGCCCTGTCACTAAACTGGTCGGGTAGATTTGATTGTGTCTTTCCACTAATTCCCCTAATTTCCGAGGTACTGGAGGAAGCCAGACAACCTGGGAGAGACCACATCCTAATAGCCCCACAAAGGGCCAGCCGGACTTGGTATTCAGACCTACTAGACTGGCCAAGTGACAAATGATCGAGATCAGGGAGGAACAGAACCTCCTTACAATACAGAGGGGGAAGTTTTTCATCCAGAGCCAGCGAAACATTCTAGCAGCTGGAAGCATGAATACATAGTCTGGACACCTACATATACCACGTAGAACTATGGAAATATTAAAGGAGGCAAGAAAACCTACCTCAAGGCAATGCTATGCAGTAAAATGGCGAAGGTATCTCCATTGCTGCACAAAGAACAAGACTATGGAAACAATAACAAAATAGGAAAGTGTACTGATATACCTCTCCCATCTGTTGTAACATGTCACACTCAGATCCTTCAAATGTATCCAGATACGCACATTTGCTCTGCATTCCTTTGAGTTTAATTATTCTTGTTGCTACAGATCTCATTTTTGGTTTACAATTTAGTTTGGGCTTTTTAGGCATATAGAGACATGGAAATAACATTGCATGTTTTTGGCCAGAATGTAAGCCCTTTGTGGTCTGTGAATTCTCGATTTCAGATGATAGTCTGTGCAGTTACTTTATGATGATTTAAGCCTGTTACAGACTGGAATGTTACAGAATATTAGCGACCAATCATAATGTTTACATGTGGCCACGTATGTGTTCTTCCTTGACACTGTAATCTTTACCTTCTGTTCATTGAGCTTGTAATCGACTGATGTGCAGTCCATCTGAGATGTTGTGATCCCTTGATGGTTCTACGAGATCATACGTTTTTTGTGTTTTTGTACTTAAAGCCTGTGTTGGGAAGTTGATTACCTTTTTATTTTTATTTTTGCTTGATATTTATGTACCGTTTTCTTTTCCAGAAACACACAATCGAGTTGATTCCACTCACTAAAGTCAACTACTCCTGGAAAGGGAATCCCAACTCCTACTTTGTCTATGGAGTGGAGAACAAGGTTTTTACCGACAGCTACCCTGCGACGTGCTGCTGCGCCGTCATGTGAACTGGACAGCGCCTGAATGAGCCTGTGAATGTATATAACATCACTACTAGTAGTAGAGTAACCTGTTTACAGTAGGTCTCAGCCTATACCCAAAAAATATTAACTTCTACGTATTCTGAGGCCTTATTATTATTTTTTTTTTACATTTTATTTTGCCTCCACCAAGGCACTTTTATTGGAATTGTAAATCCACACTGCTTTAGACTTTTGGATTTTAAAAGAAAAAGGTATCTAGAACGAATAATGATTGCAGGACATGTTGTATAGCATCTAAAGCTGATCTCTGAATCAGAGGGACTTCAAAGCATTTTTGCCTATGCAAGTGGGATTAATAGTTCATGAAAATCCCTATAGTTGCGGGTTTACTGAAAAAATGTAGCAATGGTTGAAAACTCGTAGCCCTCAACCTAACCAATAATAAAGGTGCTTAATTGGGAAGAAAGAAGAAATGCAAAGAATGTTTCTTAAGTCGTTAAAATCGTTTTTAATCAAAACTGATGTTTTTTTAAAAAATTTTTAGTGGTTTGCCTTCAAGACATAAAATCCTTAATAGATTTTTTTGGGGAAAAATGAAAATGTAGCATTGATTAGTTTACCATGAACTGTAGGACAACCACTGATTGAGAGCACCAATAGAGTGACTCATATACAAATAGCATATCTAGGCACGTAGTTTGAAAGCTGAAAGTACAACCAAGACACTGTGAACTATAGACCAGGTGATTCTAATTTGAGCCTTGTCAAGGTCTTTGTTTCGACTGGCTCCTAGTTCTCCGTAAACTTAGTTCGAAATTGGAATCCAGCTATAATGCTGTAGACCAGTGCGGTTTCGTGGAGGTCAGATGGAGGTTTTAGTCTCTACATTTCCCCATCAGAGAAATTACTTCACCAAAGTGTGGGTGGATACCGTACTGGTCACATCACCTTGTAATCTCCCACTGGCTAAACTTTTTTTTTTTTTTTTTTTTTTTTTTTTTAATTAAGGTTGAGGTTGTTAACCTACATTCTTCTATCGGTTTTTACTATTACGAGAGATTTACCTTTTTGAGATGTCACCAGGTGAGGAATGTATACCGTATGTAAGCCCTTCGCTGAAGATATATCCTGCTTTAGAGCTAGTAAATGGTGGTGTGTGTATTTTCGATTGTTGTAATTTTTTTTATAAACGTTATTAAATTCTTATTGTCCGTTTTGATGGCGAGTTGGAACCAGTCTTTCTGACCCCCAGATGCCTTGATTAATATTCTACTGCACCGTGGTGTGCCTTTAATTTTTCAATTGTACTAGTTATCATGGGATTTTTTATGTTGGCAATTTTTCAGAAGTGTTTTCACTTGACATTCACCCTGATACTTGTCGATTTAAGAGATAAGCCTGCTAGTACATGCTGTTTAGATTATCTGTTGGCATGTGTAGTGGGCCAACAGGATTAGTCCCAGTCAATTTTTGATGTAAGATCTGCAACAGCATCAGACCAGCAGATGCCTTATGTTACTCACAAAATGTTGTTTGTTTTGCATCTGCAACGAGTCACCCTCAGTATGGCTTCTGATAGTCAATTACTTGCCTTGACAGTCTTGAAAGGAAAAATATGCTTTCTGCCTCCTTTCCAACTTGGGATAAAACTGCTCTACCTCTGAGATCTGAATTTTTCCTGTCCTCAGATTCCAGTGAAGTCCCAGCAGTTTCCTGGGATTATGTTAATGTTCTTACAGGATTCAGCTTTGAATAGAGATGTGGTATTGGGTTTTACCACTAAACGATAGTCTTGCTTCGAAGTATGAGGTATCGACAGGAAATAAAATTGCATTCTTTACCTAAGTTCTTGGCACTTGCTTCTTTAGTGTGTCTTCCACTTTTTGTCCTGGCTTTGCGTTTGTTCTGGTCATTTGATTCTGGTCTTTTCGAGATGGAAACTAGTGCACACTCACTTGGTGTCTTTATGCACATTTAAGGGATGTGGCAGTTTAGAGAACGGTTTAATGTGGACTAATCTGCTTTCCGACATTTGTTGATCTGGGTGATAAGTTGCTTTGAAACCATCTCTTCTGGCTGGTGCTAGCATGTGCACCCCCAAGGTTGACAAGTGTGAAATCGCAAACCACTGACTTGTGTTTGCCTTTTAAGATCCCCTTCCTCTTTCATGACCACCTGTTCCCACTACTGTTTGCTATAGGTTGGTTCTCTGGAATACTGTACCATGCTTTGATTTGTAGTTTATATTGTGTGCAAAGGAATTTTCTCTTCAAGTTTGTGTGCTTTTGTGTTTTGGAACTTTAATTCTTTTTTCACCTTTGCAAAATTCTACTAAAGCAATTTATTTTTTCATGGTGGAATTTTATGCTGCATGAAGTTAAAAACTAGTCCCATCTTCAGTTTATATAAATTTAATTCATAAGCAGCTTCATGTGATCCAGTAATCTGCAAAGATTTAATTCCACATATGAATCCAAATATTTTAATGTTCATATCGAATGCTTCTTTGAGGACTGCAGTCCACCTTATTGTCAGCGATTGGTCCGCACATTGTATAGACTTAACTTGCATTCTGAAAACACTTCTGTATACTATTGTGCTTTTGCCTTTCATTTGGTCTTTGTGTTGTATGCACTTGTTTTCATTGGCTGACGAGACTGATCTAGCAGACTGTTTTTCGGCTGACCGGCAAGGAGCAGTCCACATGTGCTCTGCTACTACTTTGGTGCTACCTCAAAATCTCTAGCAATGGACTGTTAAACAAGAGTGTGGTTCCTCCTGTGTGTACATTGATAACAAATTAAATAACAGGGGGCCAGATATACCTAGCTTTTTTTTTTCTTGTCAAACGGCCTGATCTGCAGAATTGGCCATATGCGACAAGGCAAAAACCATTTTGGTTTGTACAAACCCTATTTTGCGATTCAATAATCTGTTTACCGAATCGCAAAATAGGTTTGCGAGTTGCTATTTGGAAGGGGGCGTGCTGAGGACGACCCTTCCAAATAGTGAGTTGCAGTGGTATGCAAGATTGTTTTGCAACTGTGAATGCGGTTGCAAAACAGTCGCAGTTACCACCAACTTCAAGTCGGTGGTAACCCATTTGCAAATGGGAAGCCCCCCGTTTCCCCCCCCCCCCCTTCCATGAATGGGGGTGCCAACATTTTTTCAGAGCAGGCAGTGGTCTGTTGGACCACTGCCTACTATGACCTCGTGGGAGGTCTGTACTGATTTTGGAGCCTGAATAATTTTTCTGCACCCATGGCATGGTCTAGCAAGGTATAAGATGCTAAACATGCATGGAGGTGACCTCTGTGCTCTGCTGCTAAATAGTGTCAAACATTCAAATTCATGCTGGTGTCACTACTAGGTCTAATTGTTTTTGAGGGTTGGTGTTAAAGAAGAGTAATCCTATGGTTTCTCGAAGACTGTTTATTTCACTCTTCTTCATTCCTCGCATGCAGGTCCTGCATCTTTGTCTGGCATGTTGGCTGGTTTGCTGGCCAATTATTAAGATGGTGCAGCAGACTTGTGTTCATTGTGTAGTTTAAACCCTGGTAGACTTTGGTCTGGGGACACTTGCTGTCACAGGGTCGGGCAACATGTCCGCAAATTCATTGACTATGAATCTTTTGGTAGTTGTATGGTATTATCCACCATAACCTGTGATATTTTCATGCAGTTGTGAATGTTAGTCCTAATGCTCCTCCTCTGGTATTACATCATGGCTGTTTCTGGTCTGGCAATCCTACCTTAATTAAAAGGAGTGTTCTCTGACCTCTGTTAATTGTGTTTTTTGCGACTTCCGGTCTTGCTGTGGATATCAAAGCTGATTTTCAAAGTGCAAATGAATTTGTCGGACTCCTCCTGTCCATGCCTGTGGAATTCTGTTTGATTAATTTGTGGAATTCTGTTTGGTTCATTCAACCTTAGAGTATGTTCTTGGGTAATGTCTTCTGTCTTGACTGATTTATTCACTTGTTCTCAGCTCAGTCTGTGATCCTATATGCCTTATCTGTTAAAATGGTGGTGAGGGTGAACCTGGGACCTGTCGGCGCTCTGACACAATTGTAATGTAACAGGCGATGATGCGACGAGAAGTGTAACAGTGTGCCTTCCAAGAAGCAACCCCTGTAATAAGTTTTCAGAATCTTTACGTTTTCAGAATCCTTAAAATGTGACAATATCCAATATGGAGTTGGTTCTGATGCCCTACTATTTCACAAGGAACCTGGTGCCAGACCGTTTCAACACATAGCTCAGCGCAGTGTATTTGTTTGTATTCTGAATGACATTATAATCTCGACTTTGACAATTGTCAGTGCGTTTTGTAGGGTTTTTTCACATATCCATATTTTAATGCTTTTTTATGTGTTTAAAACGTTTTAGGATTTTTTCTATTGCCATTCACCATCAAATTGACATTTCTCCTCTTTTGTAAACACCAGACTACCAGTTACTATACCAGCTCTAAAATCATTAAAGAATAATTTGATCAAGTTTTTAAGGAATTACTTAATACAGTTTTGCTGCACAAATAGGCTTTTAGGGTACACAGAGCTGGCAGTTCTTTTCATTGTTGGCCTCATGACAAATTGTCTAAAATTAGATGCAAAGTGGCTTAAGAATGGGTTAGTGAAAACTATCCCTGAATAAACAGAATTTTGTAAACTGAAAGTATTTTTTGCTTGCCCTCTTAAAACCATTTGGTCTGAAAATTCATTCCAGGTGAAGTGAAGGACTGTTTAAAAAGATTGTCGAACTGAGTATTCTGTGCCCATTACAGACTGATCTAGCTGTATAGCTGCTCACTGAGCAGGCAGGCTGTGCAGACAAAATGATGCGAGGAACTGTTGAGGTCCTAAAGTTTTATTTGTTGAACTGTACCAAAACGGTGTGTACCTCAAATGAGTGGTATGTAAGACCTGCTCTCTTTTTCATAGTCTTTAACTGTAGCCACAAGACTTCTGAATTTAATATATGTGTGTACTAATGCAATCATCAGTAAAAGGTTATTATGCATGTTAACATTTGTCAGCTCTGTCCTATATAGTTATTCTAGAGGACATGTGATATATTAGTTGTGCCTGTCTATACTATCCTTTGTAACCTGCATTTTGCATAAACCGCATACTGCATTAATATGAAATAAAGAATCTGTGAGGAGCAAGTAATTTTGTTTTTGAAGCTACAGTGTTGTATTTTATTTTTAAGGGTTTCTTCTCACACCGTGCCGATGGGTGTGGAAGCCTTTCGCAAGTCATTTTGGAGTGAATGTATGCAACCTACTGTGGGAGGTGGTGACCAGTGTAGGTTCTGGACTCTTTACACTGAAATTACTACCTGCAATACTACATATACAGTATTAAAACCCTTTAGTAAGGCCGCAGAGGAGATGGTGATGCACACCAATCCTTCGTTCAAAAATATGTTCCAATTTATAGTTTAACTTCTGTTTTAATACACTTGTTAGAAATGGGGTTTCTGGTTGGCTGGGGTATGCACCTAAGCCAGGCAGAACCCACCCACTCTTGTCAGGACAAGGGAGTTCACGTCTAAGATAACCCCTGCTCTCCCCCTTGGTAGCTTGGCATGAGCAGTCAGGCCTATCCTGGAGGCAATGTGTAAATCGTTTGCACAACATACACAATACATGTGACACAACATATAGTCCACAAGGTAAACACAACACTGAGCTACGTAAAACTACACTGTATTGCACAAAACATAATTAGACCACACATTACATATCAGAAATACCCTGCTACCTTAGCAGTTGTCAGAACGTTACATAGGTTACTAATACTCTGCAAGAATAAGTAGTAGTCTCATTAGAACGTGTAAGTACTCAGGAGTCTGCAACACAGGCAGTAGTCAGGAATCGCATTATTACACAAACGCACTTGTCATAGAAATATCATACATGCCCATATCAGGAACATTATACAATATATGGCAAGTCATGAAGATATATTAGCATGTTATGCCCATAAAAGGAACATCTATCTATCTATCTATTTATAGCTGCAGATACACATGCTATGCATAGGTCCTGCCATCTAGTGTTCAGCCCGGAGTGTTACAAGTTTTTTTTGTTTTTTTTGTTGAAGCAGTGTTTTCAAGTCACGGGATCGAGTGACTCCTCTGCTGCTCCATTGCGCATGGGCATCGACTCCATCTTAGGTTGTTTTCTTTCCACCATCGGGTTCAAACGTGTTTCTTTTCACTCCGGTAGTTTGAGTCGGAAAAGTACTACAAATTCTCTAAATTAGTCCGTATTGTTTTGATCGCGTACCATCTATCATCGAGACATCGGTGCCGGTGGATCCAGCTCTTTATTTGCCCTTCGGGGCACCCGCGCCCAACTCTGGCCTGGTCGGCCCGACCAAAGCCTTGTCGAAGCCTCATGGACCGGACGCCAGTTTAGTTTCTGCCCTTGGTGCCACGCCAAGTTCCCTTATACGGACCAACATCTTGTCTGTAACCTGTGTCTGTCTCCAGACCACTGAGAGGATACTTGCGAGGCCTGCAGATTCTTCCACTCTAAGAACACTCTACGAGACCGAAGAGCGCGAAGGTTGGAAATGGCATCGAGAAGCACCAAACGTCTCGACGTGGAAGAGGAGGAGATTATGCACACCGTAGTCTCCGTTCGGGGGTCTGACTCCAAGCAAGAGTCCGACAATGACAGATCAATAACAGCAGGACAGCACATGAGTACGCCTGCTCCTGTCTCATCCAAGCACAAGGCCTCGGGGACGCCACTGCCAGAAGGCCATGGCTCCACCCGTAAAAAGACTTCCGGTGACCAAGCAACAACTTACGCACCGAGAAAGGCCATGCCACGAAGCCTTCGGACTCGAACCGAAGCACAGGCTCCAAAATAGTCACACCATCCCATTGAGTCGAAGCCTTGAAAATCCCTCTCTGAGCAGTGGCCAACATCTACTCCAGGCCTTTCGATCCCGAGGAAACCGGCTTCGGAGCCGAAAAGACCCATATATACAGAGGAGCATGGACTTTCCAAACAACTGAAAAAAAGCCATAGATTTGCTGAGGAACTTATCAAATGGAGGAATTTGATAAAAGGCAGGCCAGAATTCAAATTCATAAAGACACTGGCAAGATCCTCACTGCACCTCCTCTAAAAACAAAGTGGAAGCTGGCCTTTCAAGGACATTTGGACACTGATCAGCCACCGGCTAAAGTGCCAAAACCCAGACAAAAATCTCCACCGCCTCAGTTCTTGCCTCACCAGTCTCCTCCTCATTCTCCTCACATAACTGTCTCTCCACCTACTACCCCCCACTGCACAGTCTCCAGTACACTCTGCAGATTCACAGCAAGATCATGTCGACCCATGGGACCTTTACGATGATTGCATTTCTGACAACAGTCCAGACTGCTTTCCGTCAAAATAGTCATCCCCAGAGGATAGCACCTCATGTTCTAGCTATGGCAGCGTCATACCATAATGTAGCCATGCACACAGAACCTCTTGAGGATGATTTTCTATTTAATACGTTGTCCTTAAGTCACACCACGTACCAGTCTCTACCCATGCTTCCTGGCATGCTAAAACATGCACATCAGATTTTTCAGGAACCAGTTAAGGCAAGAGCAATCACTCCTAGGGTAGAAAAGAAATATAAGCCGCCTCCTTCTGACCCAGCTTTTATTACCCAACAGCTACCTCCAGATTCCGTAGTGGTCAGCGCAGCAAGAAAAAGGGTTAACTCCCAGTCGTCTGGTGATGCACCGCCACCAGATAAAGAAAGCAGGGAATTCGATGCTGCTGGTTAAAGAGTAGCATCACAAGTGGCTAATCAATGGAGAGTAGCCAACTGCCAAGCACTACTGGCTATGTACGATAGGGCCCACTGGGACGAGATGAAAGATATCAACCAGCATCTCCCCAAAGATCAACAAAAAAGAGCCCAGCAAATAGTTGAGGAAGGGCAGGCTATTACAAATAATCAAATTAGGTCAGCGTTAGACTCCACAGACACAGCAGCAAGAACAATCAATACTGCGGTCACCATTAGAAGACATGCATGGCTTCGGTCGTCAGGCTTTAAACCCGAAATCCAGCAAGCTGTCCTTAACATGCCATTTAATGAAAAACAGCTGTTTGGCACACAGGTTGATACAGCCACTGAAAAAAAGAAAAAGGACTCTGACACTGTTAAAGCCATGGGGGCTCTTTATTCAACACAGTACAGAGGCTCATTTTGGAAGCCTCAATACAGGGGAGGTTTTCGAGCCCAAACATCTGAGGCATCTACCTCACAATCGAAACAGTCTTTCCAGCCGCAGTACCAAAGAGGGGGGTTTTGAGGAACATACAGGGGCCAATTCCCCAGAGGTAGGGGAAAATATCAGCACTCAAAGCAAACCACCCACACAAAGCAGTAACTTGCTCTACATCTTCCCTCGCCACACTTCCCCTGTGGGAGGAAGACTGCAAAAGTTCCACACACACACTGGTTACCATCACAACAAACAATTGGGTCTTCTCCATTATCCAACATGGTTACTGCTTAGAATTCGCACAAATTCCTCCAGATATACCTTCAAAACCACACACTCTCCTCCCAACACATTTCAATGTTGCAAACTGAGATACAATCACTGTTACTCAAACAAGCCATAGAGCTTGTACCACATCATCAAATAGGAACAGGGGTTTACTCCCTGTATTTCCTCATTCCCCAAAAAAGACAGAACATTGAGACTAATACTAGATCTCAGAACTCTCAATCTTTACATCCTATCAGAACACTTTCGCATAGTAACACTACAGGATGTAGTCCCACTGTTACAACAACAAAGATTTTATGGCAACACTGGATCTCAAAGATACGTATTTTCACATACCCATCTGTAGGAAGTTGGCTCTGTATGTGCTATTTCAAAGTAAGGAATAGCATGCACAGAGTCCAAGGGTTCCCCTTAGAGGTAAAATAGTGGTAAAAAGAGATAATACTAATGCTCTATTTTGTGGTAGTGTGGTCGAGCAGTAGGCTTATCCAAGGAGTAGTGTTAAGCATTTGTTGTACATACACATAGACAATAAATGAGGTACACACACTCAGAGACAAATCCAGCCAATAGGTTTTGTTATAGAAAAATATCTTTTCTTAGTTTATTTTAAGAACCACAGGTTCAAATTTAACATGTAATATCTTGTTTGAAAGGTATTGCAGGTAAGTACATTAGGAACTTTGAATCATTTCAATTGCATGTATACTTTTCAAGTTTTTGACAAATAGCTATTTCAAAAGTGGACACTTAGTGCAATTTTCACAGTTCCTGGGGGAGGTAAGTTTTTGTTAGTTTTACCAGGTAAGTAAGACACTTACAGGGTTCAGTTCTTGGTCCAAGGTAGCCCACCGTTGGGGGTTCAGAGCAACCCCAAAGTCACCACACCAGCAGCTCAGGGCCGGTCAGGTGCAGAGTTCAAAGTGGTGCCCAAAACGCATAGGCTAGAATGGAGAGAAGGGGGTGCCCCGGTTCCGGTCTGCTTGCAGGTAAGTACCCGCGTCTTCGGAGGGCAGACCAGGGGGGTTTTGTAGGGCACCGGGGGGGACACAAGCCCACACAGAAATTTCACCCTCAGCAGCGCGGGGGCGGCCGGGTGCAGTGTAGAAACAAGCGTCGGGTTCGCAATGTTAGTCTATGAGAGATCAACGGATCTCTTCAGCGCTGCAGGCAGGCAAGGGGGGCTTCCTCGGGGAAACCTCCACTTGGGCAAGGGAGAGGGACTCCTGGGGGTCACTTCTCCAGTGAAAGTCCGGTCCTTCAGGTCCTGGGGGCTGCGGGTGCAGGGTCTTTTCCAGGCGTCGGGACTTAGGTTTCAGAGAGTCGCGGTCAGGGGAAGCCTCGGGATTCCCTCTGCAGGCGGCGCTGTGGGGGCTCAGGGGGGACAGGTTTTGGTACTCAGTCGTAGAGTAGTCCGGGGGTCCTCCCTGAGGTGTTGGTTCTCCACCAGCCGAGTCGGGGTCGCCGGGTGCAGTGTTGCAAGTCTCACGCTTCTTGCGGGGAGTTGCAGGGTTCTTTAAAGCTGCTTCTGGAAACAAAGTTGCAGTCTTTTTGGAGCAGGTCCGCTGTCCTCGGGAGTTTCTTGTCTTTTTCGAAGCAGGGCAGTCCTCAGAGGATTCAGAGGTCGCTGGTCCCTTGGAAGGCGTCGCTGGAGCAGAGTTCTTTGGAAGGCAGGAGACAGGCCGGTGAGTTTCTGGAGCCAAGGCAGTTGTCGTCTTCTGGTCTTCCTCTGCAGGGGTTTTCAGCTAGGCAGTCCTTCTTCTTGTAGTTTGCAGGAATCTAATTTTCTAGGGTTCAGGGTAGCCCTTAAATACTAAATTTAAGGGCGTGTTTAGGTCTGGGGGGCTAGTAGCCAATGGCTACTAGCCCTGAGGGTGGGTACACCCTCTTCGTGCCTCCTCCCAAGGGGAGGGGGTCACAATCCTAACCCTATTGGGGGAATCCTCCATCTGCAAGATGGAGGATTTCTAAAAGTTAGTCACCTCAGCTCAGGACACCTTAGGGGCTGTCCTGACTGGCCAGTGACTCCTCCTTGTTGCTTTCTTTGTTCCCTCCAGCCTTGCCGCCAAAAGTGGGGGCCGTGGCCGGAGGGGGCGGGCAACTCCACTAAGCTGGAGTGCCCTGCTGGGCTGTGACAAAGGGGTGAGCCTTTGAGGCTCACCGCCAGGTGTCACAGCTCCTGCCTGGGGGAGGTGTTAGCATCTCCACCCAGTGCAGGCTTTGTTACTGGCCTCAGAGTGACAAAGGCACTCTCCCCATGGGGCCAGCAACATGTCTCTGGTGTGGCAGGCTGCTGGAACTAGTCAGCCTACACAGACAGTCGGTTAAGTTTCAGGGGGCACCTCTAAGGTGCCCTCTGGGGTGTATTGTGCAATAAAATGTACACTGGCATCAGTGTGCATTTATTGTGCTGAGAAGTTTGATACCAAACTTCCCAGTTTTCAGTGTAGCCATTATGGTGCTGTGGAGTTCGTGTTTGACAAACTCCCAGACCATATACTCTTATGGCTACCCTGCACTTACAATGTCTAAGGTTTTGTTTAGACACTGTAGGGGTACCATGCTCATGCACTGGTACCCTCACCTATGGTATAGTGCACCCTGCCTTAGGGCTGTAAGGCCTGCTAGAGGGGTGACTGACCTATACTTGCATAGGCAGTGAGAGGCTGGCATGGCACCCTGAGGGGAGTGCCATGTCGACTTACTCGTTTTGTTCTCACTAGCACACACAAGCTGGCAAGCAGTGTGTCTGTGCTGAGTGAGAGGTCTCCAGGGTGGCATAAGACATGCTGCAGCCCTTAGAGACCTTCCTTGGCATCAGGGCCCTTGGTACTAGAAGTACCAGTTACAAGGGACTTATCTGGATGCCAGGGTCTGCCAATTGTGGATACAATGGTACATTTTAGGTGAAAGAACACTGGTGCTGGGGCCTGGTTAGCAGGGTCCCAGCACACTTCTCCGTCAAGTCAGCATCAGTATCAGGCAAAAAGTGGGGGGTAACTGCAACAGGGAGCCATTTCTTTACACCATCCATCCAGCGCACAGAAAATATCTCAGGTTCGTAATACAAGGAAAACATTACCAGTTCAAGGTGTTACCCTTCGGCATAACAGCTCCCAGAGTATTTGCAAAATGCCTTGCCATAGTCGCAGCCTACATAAGAAGGCAACACATCCATGTCTTTCAATATCTTGACGACTGGCTAATAAAATCCAACAGTCAGACAGTGTCGACACCATACACGTTGTGTAATACAGACCCTACACACAATAGGGTTCTCAAACTACCAAAAATCTCAATTACAACCAGCGCAAGTTCAACAGCATTTAGGAGCCACATTAAATACCCAAACAGCCCTTGCAAGCCCAAGTCCACAAAGGGTATAATCATTCCACAATATATTACCACAAATTCAGCCAAACCAACAGTACACAGTCAAGTTTGTCATAAAACTGTTGGGCATGATGGCATCATGCATCACCATTGTCCCCAATGCAAGACTAAACATGCTGCCCTTACAACAGTGCCTTGCAAAACAATGGTCACAGGCACATGGTCAACTTCAAGATCTAGTGTTGATAGACCGCCAAACACACATCTCGCTTTGGTGGTGGAATTCCACAAATTAAAAAAAAAGTGGCCATTTCAACACCCTGTGCCTCAAGCCACACTTACAACAGATGTATCAATGATTGGATGGGGAGCACATCTCAACAATCACAACATTCAGGGACAATGGGACAACAGACATAACAAAATTCACATAAACCACTTAGAACTGCTAGCTGTATTCCTAGCACTCAAAGCCTTTCAACCTCTTCTCGTTCACAAACACATTTTCATCAAAACAAACAACATGACTACAATGTACTACCTAAACAAACATTGAGGGACCCACTCATCACAACTTTGTCTTCTAGCACAAAAGATTTTGCATTGGGCAATTCACAACAACATTCACCCTGTAGCACAGTACATTCCAGGGATTCACAATCAATTAGCAGATGTTCTCAGTCGAGATCATCAGCAAACACACGTGGGAAATTCACCCCCTGGTACTTCACAAGTACTTTCGCCAATGGGGAACACCAGACATAGATCTATTCGCAAAATGCCAAAACTTCGCATCCAGGTTCCCACACCCTCTATCCAAGGGCAATGCTCCATGGATCAACTGGTCAGGGATATTTGCTTACGCTGTTCCCCTTCTCCCGCTCATTCCATTTCTGGTCCACAAACTGCATCAAAACAAACTCCTACTTATAGCGCCAACGTGGGCACGTCAACCATGGTACACGACATTGTTAGACCTATCACTAGTACCACACATCAAGCTGCCAAACAGACCGGATCTGTTGACACAAAACAAACAACTAATCAGGCATCCAAATCCAGCAATACTCAATCTAGCAATCTGGCTCCTGAAGTCTTAGAGCTTGGATATCTACATCTTCCACCAGAATGTATGGAAGTAATTAAACAAGCAAGAAAACCCACTACCAGGCAGTGCTATGCAAACAAATGGAAAAGGTTTGTCTGTTACTGTCAATCCAAACAAATAACACCTCTTTCCACAACCATACAAGACATTGTAGGTTATTTACTTCATCTACAAAAAGCAAATTTAGCTTTTTCATCCATTAAAATACATCTCGCAGCTATTTCAGCGTATTTACAAAATATACAAAACAACTCTCTATTTAGAGTCCCTGTTATCAAAGCCTTAATGGAAGGGCTAAAACGTATCATACCACCCGTAACACCACCAGTGCCTTCATGGAATCTCAGTATTGTACTCACACGGCTCATGGGTCCACCATTTGAACCCATGCATTCGTGTCAGATTCAATATCTAACATGGAAAGTAGCATTCCTCGTTGCAATCAGTTCATTACGAAGAGTTAGTGAAATACAAGTATTCACTAATGAACAACCTTTTATTCAAGTACACAAACATAAAGTAGAACTTCGCACAAACCCAAAATTCCTACCTAAAGTAATCTCACTGTTTCATATAAATCAAACAGTGGAACTTAGTCTTCTTCCCACAGCCAGACTCAGTAGCAGAAAGAGCACTGCATACATTGGACATTAAAAGAGCTTTAATGTATTACATTGACAGAACAAAATCATTTAGGAAAACTAAACAGTTATTTGTGGCATTACAAAAACCACATACTGGAAATCCCATCTCAAAACAAGACTAGCTAGATGGATAGTAATATGCATCCAAATGTGTTACTAATAGCTGTCTTTTGGCTTTTAGGTAACACCAAAAGCACATTCCACCAGGAAAAAAGGTGCAACAATGGCCTTTTTAGGAAACATACCAATGACCGAGATTTGTAAAGCAGCCACTTGGCCAACACCCCATACATTTACCAAGCATCACTGTGTAGATGTGTTAACAGCACAACAAGCCACAGTTGGACAGGCTGTACTAAGAACACTATTTCAAACAACTCCTACAGGCTGACCACTGCTTATGGGAGGAAAACTGCTTTGTAGTCTATGCATAGCATGTGTATCTGCAGCTACACATGCCATCGACCGGAAAATGTCACTTACCCAGTGTACATTTGTTTGTGGCATGTTCCGCTGCAGATTCACATGCGCCCACCCGCCTCCCCAAGAGCCTGTAGCCATTAAAGTTAAAACAAACATTTGTGTGTGTGTGTGTGTGTGTATATATATATATATATATATATATATATATATATATATATATGTATATGTGTTCGATGGCATGTGTAGCTGCAGATACACATGCTGTGCACATCCCGCCATCTGGTGTTGGGCTCGGAGTGTTGCAAGTTGTTTTTCTTTGAAGAAGTCTTTTCGAGTCACGAGACCGAGGGACTCCTCCCATTTCGACTCCATTGCGCATGGGCGTCGACTCCATCTTAGATTGTTTTTTTTTTCCGCCATCGGGTTCGGACATGTTCCTTTTCGCTCCGTGTTTCGGGTCGGAAAGTTAGTTAGAATCTCGGAAAAATCATCGGTATTGTTTGCGTTCGGTATCGGGTTAGTTACAACAGATCGACACCGAATTAAGAAGAGCTCCGGAGGCCCTTCGGGGTTTTTTCGATCCCCGTCTGGGCCTGGTCGGCCCAGCCACGTGTCTATTCAAGGCTGATGGAACGGACCCCATTCCGCTTCTGTCCAAAATGCCATAACAAGTATCCATATACAGATCAACATCTGGTCTGTAACTTGTGTTTGTCACCAGAACACAAGGAGGATACTTGTGAGGCCTGTCGAGCGTTTCGGTCCAGGAAGACACTCAGGGACCGAAGAGCAAGAAGACTGCAAATGGCGTCGACAGGACAAGGGCGTTTCGAGGAGGAGGAAGAAACATTCTCCACCCAGGATTCGGACTCGGAGGAGATCGATCCCGAAGAAACGCCGAAAACCGTGAGTAAGACGTCGAAACAGAGAACTCACGAGAAGACCGCTAAAGCCCAGGGGACGCCACCGCCAACAGGCCATGGCTTAACCCGAAAAATAGGTGACCGTTCATCGGCACCGAAAAAGGGCGAGCTGATGTCGAAGTCATCCGACTCCGGTCGAGATACCGGCACACAGCAATCTCTGGCCCGAGAAGATTCGGCATCGAGACAGCGGCACCGAAATTGGTCGGCACCGAGAAGGCACGACGCCGAAAGTAAAAAAGGTTTCGTCGGAGCTGAAAAGAGCAGCCGAAAAGGTTTCGGTACCGAAACATCCGGCCTCTGAACCGAAAATAAGTTCCTATTCAGAGGAAAAAAGGACTGTCCTCACAAATGAAGACACACAGATTTGTACAAGAATTAGAGACAATAGAGCCAGATCACACACAAAGACGGCTCTTTATTCAAAAAGATACGGGAAGATCAGCACTCTTCCTCCAATCAAAATGAAGGGTAAACTTGCCTTCCAAGACAAGGACAAACAGCCACACGCAAAGGTGGCTAAACAAGTAACACCACCACCATCCCCACATCACTCTCCGCAACCATCACCGGTAGCCACTCCACCAATGATGCAATCCCCAACTCATACACGGATGAGTCAAGATGACCCTGACGCATGGGACCTTTATGACGCACCAGTGTCAGACAATAGTCCTGAATGCTATCCAGCGAGACCATCGCCACCAGAGGATAGTACAGGCTACGCTCAGGTGGTGTCGAGAGCAGCAGCATTTCACAATGTCAGCCTTCATTCAGAACCCATTGAAGACGACTTTCTTTTTAATACACTGTCGTCCACACACAGTCAATATCAGAGTCTTCCGATGTTACCCGGAATGCTAAAACACTCCAAACAAGTGTTTGAAGAGCGTTTCAAAGGGAGAGCCATTACTCCAAGAGTAGATAAAAAATATAAACCGCCACCAACAGACCCAGTGTGCATCACACAACAGCTAACACCAGACTCTGTTGTAGTTAGAGCAGCGCGCAAAAGAGCCAACTCTCATACTCCAGGAGATGCACCACCTCCAGATAAAGAAAGTAGAAAATTTGATGCTGCAGGCAAAAGAGTGGCGGCACAGGCAGCAAACCAGTGGCGTATTGCAAATTCGCAAGCTTTGTTAGCCAGATATGATAGGGCCCATTGGGATGAGATGCAACACTTTATTGAACATTTACCAAAAAAGTTCCAAAAAAAGAGCGCAGCAAGTGGTAGAAGAGGGACAAAGTATCTCCAATAATCAGATACGGTCAGCAATGGACGCTGCAGACACATCTGCTAGAACTGTCAACACAGCAGTAACAATAAGGAGACATGCATGGCTGAGTACATCAGGATTTAAACCAGAGATACAGCAAGCTGTGCTGAATATGCCATTTAACGGACAGCAGTTGTTTGGGCCGGAGGTGGACACTGCAATAGAAAAACTTAAGAAAGATACCGACACAGCCAAAGCCATGGGCGCACTCTACTCCCCGCAGAGCAGAGGCACATTTCGAAAGACACAATTTCGAGGGGGGTTTCAAGGGCAGACCACAGAAGCCACAACCTCACAAACAAAGCCCACTTACCAGAGCCAGTATCAGCGGGGAGGTTTTCGGGGACAATATAGAGGAGGACAATTTCAAAGAAATAGAGGAAAGTTCCAAAGTCCCAAAACTCCTCCAAACAAACAGTGACTTCAAGGTCACAAATCCCCAACACATAACACCTGTGGGGGGGGAGACTAACCAAGCTTTACACACATTGGGAGGAAATAACAACAGACACTTGGGTCTTAGCAATTATCCAGCATGGTTATTGCATAGAATTTCTCAAATTCCCTCCAAACGTCCCACCGAAAACACACAGTATGTCAAAACAACATATAGATCTTCTAGGACTAGAAGTTCAGGCATTGCTACAGAAAGAAGCAATAGAATTAGTACCAAAACAACAAATAAACACAGGAGTTTACTCACTGTACTTTCTAATACCCAAAAAAGACAAGAGTCTGAGACCTATACTAGATCTCAGAACATTAAATACCTACATCAAATCAGACCACTTTCACATGGTTACATTACAAGACGTAATCCCATTACTCAAACAACAAGACTACATGACAACACTAGACCTAAAGGATGCATATTTCCATATACCAATACATCCTTCACACACAAAGTACCTAAGGTTTGTATTCCAAGGGATACATTACCAATTCAAAGTGTTGCCATTCGGAATAACAACTGCGCCAAGAGTTTTTACAAAATGCCTGGCAGTAGTAGCTGCACATATCAGAAGGCAGCAAATACATGTGTTCCCGTACCTGGACGATTGGTTAATCAAAACCAACACGCTAAGACGGTGTTCACAACACACAAAATATGTCATAGAAATCCTACACAAACTAGGTTTCTCAATCAACTACGCAAAGTCACACCTTCTGCTGTGTCAAACACAGCAATACTTAGGGGCGACAATCAACACAGCAAAAGGGATTGCCACTCCAAGTCCACAAAGAGTTCAAACATTTCACAATGTAATACAGGCTATGTATCCAAACCAAAAGATACAGGTCAAAATGGTAATGAAATTACTAGGCATGATGTCTTCATGCATAGCCATTGTCCCAAATGCAAGGTTGCACATGCGGCCCTTACAACAGTGCCTAGCATCACAATGGTCACAAGCACAGGGTCAGCTTCTAGATCTGGTGTTGATAGACCGCCAAACATGCATCTCGCTTCAATGGTGGAACAGTTTAAATTTAAACCAAGGGCGGCCTTTCCAAGACCCAGTGCCACATTACGTGATAACGACAGATGCTTCCATGACAGGGTGGGGAGCACACCTCAATCAACACAGCATCCAAGGACAATGGGACATACAGCAAAGACAGTTTCACATAAATCACTTGGAACTGTTAGCAGTATTTCTAGCGCTAAAATCATTTCAACCAATAATAACCCACAAATACATTCTTGTCAAAACAGACAATATGACATGAATGTATTACCTAAACAAACAGGGAGGGACACGCTCGACACAGTTGTGTTTCCTGACACAGAAAATATGGCATTGGACGATTCACAACCAGATTCGCCTAATAGCACAATTTATTCCAGGAATTCAGAACCAATTAGCAGACAATCTCTCTCGGGATCACCAACAGATCCACGAATGGGAGATTCATGCCCAAATACTAAACACTTACTTCCAAATTTGGGGAACACCACAAATAGATCTATTTGCAACAAACGAAAACTCAAAATGCCAAAACTTTGCATCCAGGTACGCACAACATCAGTCTCAGGGCAATGCGCTATGGATGAACTGGTCAGGGATATTTGCGTACGCTTTTCCCCCTCTCCCACTCCTTCCATATCTAGTAAACCAGTTGAGTCAAAACAAACTCAAACTCATACTAATAGCACCAACATGGGCAAGACAACCTTGGTACACAACACTACTAGACCTTTCAGTAGTACCTCATGTCAAACTACCAAACAGACCAGATCTGTTAACACAACACAAACAACAGATCAGACATCCAAATCCGGCATCGCTGAATCTAGCAATTTGGCTCCTGAAATCCTAGAATTCGGACACTTAGACCTCACACAAGAATGTATGGAGGTCATAAGACAAGCTAGGAAACCTACCACTAGACACTGCTATGCAAAAAAATGGAAAAGATTTGTTTATTACTGTCATAATAATCAAATTCAGCCCTTACACGCATCTGCAAAAGATATAGTAGGATATTTACTACATTTGCAAAAGTCAAAGCTAGCTTTCTCTTCTATAAAGATACATCTTACCGCAATTTCAGCTTACCTGCAAATTACGCACTCAACTTCATTATTTAGGATACCAGTCATAAAAGCGTTTATGGAAGGCCTAAAGAGAATTATACCACCAAGAACACCACCAGTTCCTTCATGGAACCTCAACATTGTCTTAACACGACTCATGGGTCCACCTTTTGAGCCCATGCACTCTTGTGAAATGCAATACTTAACGTGGAAAGTTGCATTTTTAATTGCCATCACATCTCTAAGAAGAGTGAGTGAAATTCAAGCATTTACCATACAAGAACCATTTATTCAAATACACAAAAATAAAGTAGTTCTATGAACAAATCCAAACTTTTTACCAAAAGTTATCTCACCGTTCCACTTGAATCAAACGGTAGAATTACCAGTGTTCTTCCCACAGCCAGATTCTGTAGCTAAAAGAGCACTACATACATGAGACATCAAAAGAGCACTAATGTACTACATTGACAGAACAAAACTAATTCGAAAAACAAAACAACTATTTATTGCCTTTCAAAAACCTCATACAGGAAATCCAATTTCAAAACAAGGCATTGCTAGATGGATAGTTAAGTGTATTCAAACCTGCTATCTTAAAGCAAAGAGAGAGCTGCCTATTACACCAAAGGCACACTCAACCAGAAAGAAAGGTGCTACAGTGGCCTTTCTAGGAAATATTCCAATGAACGAAATATGTAAGGCAGCAACATGGTCTACGCCTCATACATTTACCAAACACTACTGTGTAGATGTGTTAACTGCACAACAGGCCACAGTAGGTCAAGCTGTACTACGAACATTATTTCAAACAACTTCAACTCCTAAAGGCTGAACCACCGCTTTTGGGGAGATAACTGCTTACTAGTCTATGCACAGCATGTGTATCTGCAGCTACACATGCCATCGAACGGAAAATGTCACTTACCCAGTGTACATCTGTTCGTGGCATTAGTCGCTGCAGATTCACATGCGCCCACCCGCCTCCCCGGGAGCCTGTAGCCGTTTAGAAGTTGATTTTGAACATTTGTAAATTTCTAAATATATTACTTTAAACTTCATTTTGTACATACGTATTCACTCCATTGCATGGGCACTATTACTAGCATACACAACTCCTACCTCACCCTCTGCGGGGAAAACAATCTAAGATGGAGTCGACGCCGATGCGCAATGGAGTCGAAATGGGAGGAGTCCCTCGGTCTTGTGACTCGAAAAGACTTCTTCGAAGAAAAACAACTTGTAACACTCCGAGCCCAACACCAGATGGCGGGATGTGCACAGCATGTGAATCTGCAGCTACACATGCCATCGAGCATATATTTATATAAGTGTCAATCTATGGGCTGGGATAAAAGAGAAAACATGCCTGGCTCATAAAGGTGTACATTAAAAACCAGATGTTCTTCTCATGAGCAAGAGATTGTATGAGTGTGAAATTTAATTCAAGCTAGTCTCGGGAAAACTGCTTTTTAACTTGAGTCATGTATTTTTGTTTTAAAAGAAGTCTCAAATTTAATTTTACTGCTAAATGTTTTCAGTGTTGCTGGACCTGACCCTTTTTACGGGGTCACTCCCCAAACTTTTTGCTTTTCCTCCTTATTATTCTGACCCTTTTTGGTTGACGTTATGACTCTGGGCACTTTACCACTACTAATCAGTGCTAAAATGCATGTGCTCTCCCTTGTAAACTTGGTATGATTGGCTTATACTTAATTGGCGTATTTAATTTACCTGTAAGTCACTTGTAAAGTGGTATCTCTCTACCCAGGGCCTGTAAATTAAATGCTATTAGTGGGAAAGTTAGTTAGAATCTCGGAAAAATCGACGGTATTGTTTGCGTTCGGTAGCGGGTTAGTTACAACAGATCGACACCGACTTTTGAAGAGCTCCGGTGGCCCTTCGGGGTTTTTTCAATTCCCCCGTCGGGGCCTGGTCGGCCCAGCCACGTGTCTCTTCAAGGCTGATGGAAGGGACCCCATTCTGCTTCTGCCCAAAATGTCACAACAAGTATCCGTATACAGATCAGCACCTGGTCTGTAACTTGTGTTTGTCTCCAGAACACAGAGAAGATACTTGTGAAGCCTGTCGAGTGTTTCGGTCGAGGAAGACATTAAGAGACCGAAGAGCAAGAAGACTGCAAATGGTGTCGGCACCGACAGCACAAAGGCATTTGGAGGAGGAAGAAGAAACCTTCTCCATCCAAGAGTCGGACTCGGACGAGCTCGATCCCGAAGAAACGCCTAAAACCGTGAGTAAGACGTCGAAACATAAAACTCACGAGAAGACCACAAAAGCCCAGGGGACGCCACCGCCAACAGGCCATGGCTTAACCCGAAAAATAGGTGACCGATCTTCGGTACCGAAAAAGGGCACGCTTGTGTCGAAGTTATCCGACTCCGGTCGAGATACCGGCACACAGCAATCTTGGGCTCCGAGCAAGTTCGGCACCGAGACAGTGGCACCGAAATGGGTCGGCACCGAGAGACCACGACGCCGAAAATAAAGAAAGTGTTGTCAGAGCTGAAAAAGGCTACCAAAAAGGTTTCCTTTCCGAAACATCCAGCCTCGGAACCGAAATCAGGTTCCTACACAGAGGAACAGGGATTGTCCTCCCAAATGCAAGGACATAAGTTCGGACAAGAACTAGAATCAATGGAGCCAGACTACACTCAAAGGAGGCTCCACATTCAAAAGGACACAGGGAAGATAAGCACTCTTCCCCCAATTAAAATGAAAAGAAGACTTGCCTTTCAAGAAAAGGACAAGCAGCCACAGGCGGCAAGACGAACAACTCCACCACCATCAATGCACACATCACCGGTAGTCACTCCACCACTGATGCAATCCCTAACTCATACTGCAATGAGTCAAGATGATCCCGACGCATGGGACCTTTATGATGCGCCAGTATCAGATAACAGCCCAGACTGTTACCCAGCGAGACCGTCGCCACCTGAGGACAGTACATCCTACACACAGGTGGTCACAAGAGCAGCGGCTTTTCATAATGTCACCTTGCATACAGAACAGATTGAGGATGACTTTCTGTTTAATACACTATCCTCCACTCATAGCCAATACCAGAGCTTACTTATGCTATCTGGAATGCTAAAACACTCCAAACAGGTGTTTCAGGAGCCTGTGAAGGGCAGGGCCATAACTCCAAGGGTGGAGAAAAAGTACAAGCCACCGCCTACAGACCCTGTGTATATCACGCAGCAATTAACACCAGACTTTGTGGTAGTAGGGGCAGCTCGCAAGAGAGCAAACTCTCACACCTCGGGAGACGCACCACCTCCAGACAAGGAGAGTCGCAAATTCGACGCTGCAGGGAAAAGGGTTGCAGCACAGGCAGCAAGCCAATGGCACATTGCCAACTCACAAGCACTTCTGGCAAGATATGATAGGGCTCATTGGGACGAAATGCAGCATTTCATAGAACACTTACCCAAAGAGTTCCAGAAAAGGGCACAACAAGTGGTGGAGGAAGGACAAAGTATCTCAAATAATCAGACACGGTCAGCAATGGATGCAGCAGATACAGCTGCAAGGACAGTAAATACTGCAGTAACAATAAGGAGACACGCATGGTTGCGTATGTCAGGATTCAAGCCGGAAATACAACAAGCCATGCTGAATATGCCTTTTAATGGACAGCAGTTGTTTGGGCCGGAGGTGGACACTGCTATCGAAAAACTTAAAAAAGACACTGATATGGCCAAAGCCATGGGCGCACTCTACTCCCCACAGAGCAGAGGCACATTTCGCAAAACACAGTTTGTGTTCCCGTACCTAGACGATTGGTTAATCAAAACCAACACACTAGAACGGTGTTCACAACACACAAAGTACGTCTTAGAAACCGTACACAAACTAGGTTTCTCAATCAACTACACAAAGTCACACCTTTAGCCGTGTCAGACACAGCAATACTTAGGGGCAACAATCGACACAGCAAGAGCGATTGCCACTCCAAGTCCACAAAGAGTACAAGCATTTCACAATGTAATACAGGTCATGTATCCAAACCAAAGAATACAAGTCAAAATAGTAATGAAACTCCTAGGCATGATGTCCTCACGCATAGCCATTGTCCCAAACGCAAGATTGCACATGCGGCCCTTACAACAGTGCCTAGCATCACAATGGTCACAGGCACAGGGTCAACTTCTAGATCTAGTGTTGATAGACCGCCAAACATACACCTCGCTTCAATGTTGGAACAATATAAATTTAAACCAAGGGTGGCCTTTTCAAGACCCAGTGCCTCAATACGTAATAACTACAGATGCCTCCATGATAGGGTGGGGAGCACACCTCAATCAACACAGCATTCAGGGACAATGGGACTCTCGGCAAAAACAGTTTCACATAAATCACTTAGAACTATTAGCAGTATTTCTAGCGTTAAAAGTATTTCAACCAATAATAAGCCACAAACACATTCTTGTCAAAACAGACAACATGACAACAATGTATTACCTAAACAAACAGGGAGGGACACACTCAACACAGTTGTGTCTCCTGACACAGAAAATATGGCATTGGGCGATACACAACCACATTCGCCTAATAGCACAATTCATTCCAGGGATTTAGAATCAGTTAGCAGACAGTCTCTCTCGTGATCACCAACAGATCCACAAATGGGAGATTCACCCCCAAGTACTACACACTTACTTCCAAAATTGGGGAACACCACAAATAGACCTGTTTGCAACAAAAGAAAACGCAAAATGCCTAAACTTTGCATCCAGGTACCCACACGATCAGTCTCTGGGCAATGCGTTATGGATGAGTTGGTCAGGGATATTTGCATACGCTTTTCCCCCTCTCCCACTCCTTCCATATCTAGTAAACAAGTTCAGTCAAAACAAACTCAAACTCATACTCATAGCACCAACTTGGGCAAGACAACCTTGGTACACAACACTACTAGACCTCTCAGTAGTGCCTCATATCAAACTACCAAACAGACCAGATCTGTTAACTCAACACAATCAACAGATCAGACACCCCAATCCAGCATCGCTGAATCTAGCAATTTGGCTCCTGAAGTCTTAGAGTTCGGACACTTAGACCTTACACAGGAATGTATGGAAGTCATAAAACAAGCTAGAAAACCAACCACTAGACATTGCTATGCAAATAAGTGGAAAAGGTTTGTTTATTATTGCCATAATAATAAAATTCAACCCTTACACGCATCTGCTAAAGACATCGTAAGCTACTTGCTACATTTGCAAAAGTCAAAACTAGCTTTTTCATCCATTAAGATACATCTTCCCGCAATTTCAGCTTACCTGCAAATTACACACTCAACTTCACTATTTAGGATACCAGTCATAAAAGCCTTTATGGAAGGCCTAAAAAGAATTATACCACCAAGAACACCACCAGTTCCTTCATGGAACCTCAGCATTGTCTTAACACGACTCATGGGGCCACCTTTTGAGCCCATGCACTCATGTGAAATGCAATATTTAACATGGAAAGTTGCATTTCTAATTGCCATCACATCTTTAAGAACAGTAAGTGAAATCCAAGCATTTACCATACAAGAACCATTTATTCAAATACACAAGCATAAAGTAGTTCTACGGACAAATCAATTTTTTTTACCAAAAGTCATTTCACTGTTCCACTTGAATCAAACAGTAGAACTATCAGTGTTCTTCCCACAACCAGATTATGTAGCTGAGAGAGCACTACATACATTAGACATCAAAAGAGCGTTCATGTACTACATTGACAGAACCAAACAAATTTGGAAAACAAAACAATTATTTGTTGCTTTCCAAAAACCTCATTCAGGAAATCCAATTTCCAAACAAGGCATTGCTAGATGGATAGTTAAATGCATTCAAACTTGTTATCTCAAAGCAAAGAGACAACTGCCTTTTACACCAAAGGCACACTCAACTAGAAAGAAGGGTGCTACTATGGCCTTTCTAGGAAACCTTCCAATGACTGAGATATGTAAGGCAGCCACATGGTCTACGCCTCCTACGTTTACCAAGCACTATTGCGTGGATGTGTTAAGAGCACAACAAGCCACAGTAATCCAGGCAGTACTACGAACTTTGTTTCAAACAACTTCAACTCCTACAGGCTGAACCACCGCTTTTGGGGAGATAACTGCTTACTAGTCTATGCAAAGCATGTGTATCTGCAGCTACACATGCCATCGAACGGAAAATGTCACTTACCCAGTGTACATCTGTTCGTGGCATGAGACGCTGCAGATTCACATGTGCCCACCCGCCTCCCAGGGAGCCTGTAGCCGTTTCGAATTTGATCTTGAACATTTGTAAATTTGTAAATATATCACCTTAAAATACATTATGTACATGAGTCCCTTGTAACAGTCCGAGCTCAACACTAGATGGCAGGATAATGCACAGCATGTGAATCTGCAGCATCAAAGAAGTCTTTTCGAGTCACGAGACCGAGGGACTCTTCCCTTTCGACTCCATTGCGCATGGGTGTGGACTCCATCTTAGATTGTTTTCTTTCCGCCATCGGGTTCGGACGTGTTCCTCTTCGCTCCGTATTTCGAATCGGGAAAGTTAGCTAGGCATCGAAAATTTGACTGTATTGTTCTCGTTCAGTACCGGGTTAGTGTTAGTTTATCGGCACAGACAGAAGGAGCGCTCCGGCAGCCCGGGGCTTCCGTTCTACAGCGGGGCTTGGTCGGCCCGACCACATCCATCGTCGAAGACTAATGGATTGGACCTCCTTCCACTTTTGTCCGAAGTGTCACTCAAAGTATCTCTATACAGACCAACACCTGGTCTGTAATCTGTGTTTGTCACCAGAACACAGGGAGGATACTTGTGAGGCTTGTCGAGCGTTTCGATCTAAAAAGACCCTACGTGATCGACGAGCGGGAAGACTGCCAATGGCGTCGACACCGAGAGAACAACTCGACGGCAAAGAGGAGGAAGAAGGGGACGGACTCTGATGAATCCGAAAGCGAGCGACCCTCGACGGTGCAGCGAACAGTGAGTAAAGCTACCCCGTCCAAAACTCACAGAAAAATTGTTAAGGCCAAGGGGACGCCACCGCCAGCATGCCATGGCTTAACCCATCGAAAAGAAAGTGACCAAACATCGGCACCCAAAAGGCCAGAGATTTGCCGAAGACTTCCGACTCCGGTCGAGATTCCGGCACCGAACGATCTCGACACCGAGAGTTCGACTCACCCAAAGTGAGAAAAATATAGTCGGAACCGAAAAATACATTTTCTGAAACATCGGTACCGAAAAAAGCGGCTTCGGAGCCAAAAAGAAGCTCTTACACAGAAGAGCAAGGACTTTCCAGCCAAATGCATGAAAGACACAGGTCCGAGCAGGAAATAAGTATGGATGAACCAGACCATACGCAAAGGAGGTTGGATATCCAGAATGAGACTGGGAAAATACAAACTCTTCCTCCAATTAAGACCAAAAGAAAACTGGCATTTCAGGAGACGGAAATGCAGCCGAAGGCGGCCAGAGAAAAATCCCCACCACCAAGGTTTTCACCACAACCTTCCCCACTGCACTCACCACAACTGTCTCCAATGGGAACACTTCTGATGCAGTCACCTACACATACAGGGATGACACAGGATGATCCTGATGCATGGGACTTATATGATGCACCAGTATCAGATAACAGTCCGGATTGTTACCCAACAAAGCCGTCACCTCCAGAGGACAGTACTGCATATACGCAGGTACTGTCCAGGGCAGCTACGTTCCACAACGTAGCAATGCGTTCTGAGCCAATACAGGAGGATTTCCTGTTCAACACCTTGGCATCCACCCACGCTTCCTACCAGAGTCTGCCAATGCTCCCTGGTATGCTCAAACATGCAAAACAGGTATTCCAGGAGCCAGTTAAAGGAATGGCTATCACGCCTAGGGTGGAGAAGTACAAGCCTCCCCCAACAAATCCTGTGTTTATAACACAACAACTTACACCGGACTCAGTGGTTGTAGGAGCAGCAAGAAAAAGGGCAAACTCTCAATCGTCAGGAGACGCACCACCGCCTGCAAGAGAGTAGAAAGTTTGACGCAGCGGGCAAACGAGTGGCAGCACAGACAGCCAATCAATGGCAAATTGCTAATTCGCAAGCCCTCCTTGCTCGCTACAATAGGGCACACTGGGACGAGATGCAACACATTATACAACACTTGCCCAAAGAACACCAGAAACGTAATCAGCAGGTTGTGGAAGAAGGTCAGGCAATTTCCAACAAACAAATAAGGTCCGCACTGGACTCTGCAGACTCTGCAGACATGGTAGCACGAACGGTCAACACTGTGGTAACCATTCGCAGGCATGCATGGTTAAGCTCTGGATTCAAGCCAGAAATCCAACAAGCGGTGTTGAACATGCCTTTTAACCAAGAACAATTGTTTGGGCCGGAAGTGGACACAGCAATTGAAAAGTTAAAGAAAGACACGGACACAGCCAAAGCCATGGGCGCGCTCTACTCCCCACAAGGCAGAGACACATTTAGAAAGCCACAATTCAGAGGGGGTTTTCGGCAACAAACATCTGAGCCTTCCACCTCTCAAACCAGACCCACCTATCAGAACACAATACCAGAGGGGAGGGTTTTGTGGCTCATATAGAGGGGCACAGTTCCCAAGAGGAAGGGGAAAGTTCCAAACACCTAAAACAAGCCAAACCAAACAGTGACTCCAATGTCACAAAACCCCAACACTCATTACCAGTGTGGGGGGAGACTTACTGCATACTATCAGAACCAGACACACATCACTACAGACGTACGGGTCCTAGCCATTATCCAACATGGTTATTGCATAGAATTCACAAATTTCCCACCAGATGTGCCCCCAAGGGCACACAATCTGTCCACACAACACTTAGACCTATTACAAATAGAGGTCCAAGCACTATTACAAAAACAAGCAATAGAGCCAGTACCCACCCATCAGAAAGGAACATGTGTTTACGCACTATATTTCCTAATTCCAAAGAAGGACAAAACGTTAAGACCTATCTTAGATCTCAGAACACTGAATCTCTTCATCAAGTCAGACCACTTCCACATGGTAACACTTCGACTTGGTTCCCTTACTAAAAAAGGAGGACTACATGTCAACATTGGATCTCAAGGATGTGTACTTTCACATACCCATCCATCCTTCTCACAGAAAATACTTAAGGTTTGTAATACACGGCGTACACTATCAATTCAAAGTGTTACCGTTCAGGATAACAACAGCCCCAAGGGTATTCACAAAATGTTTAGCAGTAGTAGCCGCTCACATAAGGAGACAGCACATGCACGTATTCCCATATTTAGACGACTGGCTAATAAAAACCAGCACTCAACAACAGTGTCTTCTTCATACGCAATACGTCATAGAAACTCTACACAAACTAGGGTTCTCTATAAATTACCAGAAATCACATCTGCAACCATCCCAAATACAACAATACTTGGGAGCAACACTCAACACACAAAAGGCAAGTGCCACTCCAAGCCCACAAAGGGTCCAAGCGGTCCAAAATATAACATCAAGCGTACAGTCAAACCAACACTGCACAGTAAGGTTTGTAATGAACCTTCTAGGCATGATGTCTTCATGCATAGCCATTGTCCCAAATGAAAGATTACACATGCCGCCTGTAGGAAGTTGGCTCTGTATGTGCTATTTCAAAGTAAGGAATAGCATGCACAGAGTCCAAGGGTTCCCCTTAGAGGTAAAATAGTGGTAAAAAGAGATAATACTAATGCTCTATTTTGTGGTAGTGTGGTCGAGCAGTAGGCTTATCCAAGGAGTAGTGTTAAGCATTTGTTGTACATACACATAGACAATAAATGAGGTACACACACTCGGAGACAAATCCAGCCAATAGGTTTTGTATAGAAAAATATATTTTCTTAGTTTATTTTAAGAACCACAGGTTCAAATTTAACATGTAATATCTTGTTTGAAAGGTATTGCAGGTAAGTACATTAGGAACTTTGAATCATTTCAATTGCATGTATACTTTTCAAGTTATTCACAAATAGCTATTTTAAAAGTGGACACTTAGTGCAATTTTCACAGTTCCTGGGGGAGGTAAGTTTTTGTTAGTTTTACCAGGTAAGTAAGACACTTACAGGGTTCAGTTCTTGGTCCAAGGTAGCCCACCGTTGGGGGTTCAGAGCAACCCCAAAGTTACCACACCAGCAGCTCAGGGCCGGTCAGGTGCAGAGTTCAAAGTGGTGCCCAAAACGCATAGGCTTCAATGGAGAGAAGGGGGTGCCCCGGTTCCAGTCTGCCAGCAGGTAAGTACCCGCGTCTTCGGAGGGCAGACCAGGGGGGTTTTGTAGGGCACCGGGGGGGGACACAAGCCCACACAGAAATTTCACCCTCAGCGGCGCGGGGGCGGCCGGGTGCAGTGTTAGAACAAGCGTCGGGTTCGCAATGGAAGTCAATGAGAGATCAAGGGATCTCTTCAGCGCTGCAGGCAGGCAAGGGGGGGGCTTCCTCTGGGAAACCTCCACTTGGGCAAGGGAGAGGGACTCCTGGGGGTTACTTCTGCAGTGAAAGTCCGGTCCTTCAGGTCCTGGGGGCTGCGGGTGCAGGGTCTTTTCCAGGCGTCGGGACTTAGGTTTCAGAGAGTCGCGGTCAGGGGAAGCCTCGGGATTCCCTCTGCAGGTGGCGCTGTGGGGGCTCAGGGGGGACAGGTTTTGGTACTCAGTCGTAGAGTAGTCCGGGGGTCCTCCCTGAGGTGTTGGTTCTCCACCAGCCGAGTCGGGGTCGCCGGGTGCAGTGTTGCAAGTCTCACGCTTCTTGCGGGGAGTTTGCAGGGTTCTTTAAAGCTGCTCCTTTGGATAAAGTTGCAGTCTTTTTGGAGCAGGTCCGCTGTCCTCGGGAGTTTCTTGTCGTCGAAGCAGGGCAGTCCTCAGAGGAGTCAGAGGTCGCTGGTCCCTTTGGAAGGCGTCGCTGGAGCAGAGTTCTTTGGAAGGCAGGAGACAGGCCGGTGAGTTTCTGGAGCCAAGGCAGTTGTTGTCTTCTGGTCTTCCTCTGCAGGGGTTTTCAGCTAGGCAGTCCTTCTTGTTGTTGTTGCAGGAATCTAGTTTCTAGGTTCAGGGAGAGCCCTTAAATACTAAATTTAAGGGCGTGTTTAGGTCTGGGGGGTTAGTAGCCAATGGCTACTAGCCCTGAGGGTGGGTACACCCTCTTTGTGCCTCCTCCCAAGGGGAAGGGGTCACATCCCTAATCCTATTGGGGGAATCTTCCATCTGCAAGATGGAGGATTTCTAAAAGTTAGAGTCACTTCAGCTCAGGACACCTTAGGGGCTGTCCTGACTGGCCAGTGACTCCTCCTTGTTGTTCTCATTATCTCTCCTGGACTTGCCGCCAAAAGTGGGGGCTGGGTCCAGGAGGCGGGCATCTCCACTAGCTGGAATGCCCTGGGGCATTGTAACACGAAGCTTGAGCCTTTGAAGCTCACTGCTAGGTGTTACAGTTCCTGCAGGGGGGAGGTGTGAAGCACCTCCACCCAGAGCAGGCTTTGTTTCTGTCCTCAGAGAGCACAAAGGCTCTCACCGCATGAGGTCAGACACTCGTCTCTCAGCAGCAGGCTGGCACAGACCAGTCAGTCCTGCACTGAACAATTGGGTAAAATACAGGGGGTATCTCTAAGATGCCCTCTGTGTGCATTTTTTAATAAATCCAACACTGGCATCAGTGTGGGTTTATTATTCTGAGAAGTTTGATACTAACCTTCCCAGTATTCAGTGTAGCCATTATGGAGCTGTGGAGTTCGTTTTTGACAGACTCACAGCCCATATACTCTTATGGCTACCCTGCACTTACAATGTCTAAGGTTTTGCTTAGACACTGTAGGGGCATAGTGCTCATGCACATATGCCCTCACCTGTGGTATAGTGCACCCTGCCTTAGGGCTGTAAGGCCTACTAGAGGGGTGACTTACCTATGCCACAGGCAGTGGGAGGTTGGCATGGCACCCTGAGGGGAGTGCCATGTCGACTTAGTCATTTTCTCCCCATCAGCACACACAAGCTGGCAAGCAGTGTGTCTGTGCTGAGTGAGGGGTCCCTAGGGTGGCATAAGACATGCTGCAGCCCTTAGAGACCTTCCCTGGCATCAAGGCCCTTGGTACCAGGGGTACGAGTTACAAGGGACTTACCTAGGTGCCAGGGTTGTGCCAATTGTGGAAACAATGGTACATTTTAGGTGAAAGAACACTGGTGCTGGGGCCTGGTTAGCAGGGTCCCAGCACACTTCTCAGTCAAGTCAGCATCAGTATCAGGCAAAAAGTGGGGGGGTAACTGCAACAGGGAGCCATTTCTTTACACCGCCCTTACAACTGTGCCTAGCAAAACAATGGACACAAGCACACAGTCAACTTCAAGATCTAGTGTTGATAGACCGCCAAACACACTTCTCGCTTCAATGGTGGAACCCAATATATTTAAACAAAGGGCGGCCATTCCAAGACCCAGTGCCTCAAGCAATTATCACAACATATGCTTCCATGATAGGGTGGGGAGCACACCTCAACAAGCACAGCATACAGGGTCAATGGGACAATCAACAAAAACAACTTCACGTAAATCATCTAGAACTGCTAGCAGTGTTTCTAGCATTAAAAGCATTTCAACCACTGGCAGCCCGCAAACGCATTCTTGTCAAAACAGACAACATGACAACAATGTATTATCTCAACAAACAAGGGGGGACACACTTGTCACAACTGTGTCTCTTAGCACATAAGATTTGGCATTGGGCAATTCTCAATCACATTTGCCTGATAGCACAATATATACCAGGCATTCAGAACCAGTTAGCCGACAATCTCAGTCGAGGTCACCAGCAAACTCACGAATGGGAAATTCATCCACAGATCCTACAGGATCACTTCCTCCGCTGGGGAACACCAAACCTAGACCTATTCGCAACAAAAGAAAACGCAAAATGCCAAAACTTTGCGTCCAGGTACCCACACCCTTAATCCAAGGGCAATGCACTATGGATGAGTTGGTCAGGGATATTTGCTTACGCTTTTCCCCCTCTCCCACTCATTCCTTATCTGGTCAGCAAGCTAAGTCAAAACAAACTCAAACTAATACTCATAGCACCAACCTGGGCTCGCCAACCGTGGTAAACAACACTGTTGGACGTATCAGTAGTACCTCACATCAAATTACCAAACATACCAGATCTGTTAACATGACACAAACAACAGATCAGGCACCCCAATCTAGCATCGCTCAATCTAGCAATCTGGCTTCTTAAGTCTTAGAATTCTAAACCTTACACAAGAGTGTATGGAGGTCATTAAACAAGCTAGAAAACCTACAGCAAGACATTGTTACGCAAACAAATGGAAAAGATTTGTTTGCTACTGCCACACTAATCACATTCAGCCACTACATGCCTCCACAAAGGACATTGTAAGCTACTTATTACACTTACAAAAGTCTAATCTAGCATTCTCTTCCATTAAAATACATCTCACTGCAATATCTGCCTATCTGCAGATTACGCATACAACATCGCTTTTTAAAATCACAGTAATTAAAGCATTTATGGAGGGACTAAAGAATCATACCCCCAAGGACGCCACCAGTACCTTCGTGGAACCTTAATATTGTATTAACATGACTCATGGGACCACCATTCGAACCCATGCACTCTTTTGAAATGCAATATTTGACTTGGAAAGTAGCCTTTCTAATAGATATCACATCACTTAGAAGAGTAAGTGAGATACAAGCATTTACTATTCAAGAACCCTTTATACAAATACATAAAGTGGTTCTCTGTACAAATCCCAAATTCTTACCAAAGGTCATATCACCATTCCACCTAAACCAAACTGTGGAACTCCCAGTCTTTTTTCCGCAACCAGACTCAATAGCGGAAAGAGCCTTACATACATTAGACATAAAAAGAGCACTAATGTATTACATTGACAGAACAAAACAGTTTCGTAAAACAAAGCAATTGTTTGTAGCCTTCCAAAAACCTCATGCAGGTAATCCTATATCCAAACAAGGCATCGCCAGATGGATAGTTAAATGTATTCAAACTTGCTATATTAAAGCAAAAAGAGATTTACCTATTACACCAAGAGCACATTCCACTAGGAAGAAAGGCACCACAATGGCTTTTCTTGGGAATATACCTATGACAGAAATTTGCAAGGCAGCCACCTGGTCTACGCCTCATACATTCACTAAGCATTACTGTGTAGATGTGTTAGCAACGCAACAAGCCACAGTAGGACAGGCTGTATTAAGAGCATTATTTCAGACAACTTCAACTCCTACAGGCTAAACCACTGCTTTTTGGGGAGATTACTGCTAATTAGTCTATGCACAGCATGTGTATCTGCAGCTACACATGCCACCGAACGGAAAATGTCACTTACCCAGAGTACATCTGTTTGTGGCATGAGACGCTGCAGATTCACATGCGCCCTCCCACCTCCCCGGGAGCCTGTAGCCGTTTTTAGTTGAATGAAAATTGTAAATTTTTAAATAAATATTATTTTGATACACATTATGTACATACATACCTACTCCATTGCAGGGGCACATCGAGTATACTCACAACTCCTACCTCACCCTCTGCGGGCGAAACAATCTAAGATGGAGTCGACGTCCATGCGCAATGGAGCCGAAAGGGAGGAGTCCCTCGGTCTTGTGACTCGAAAAGACTTCTTTGAAGAAAAACAACTTGTAACACTCCGAGCCCAACACTAGATGGCAGGATAATGCACAGCATGTGAATCTGCAGCGTCTCATGCCACGAACAGATGTACACTGGGTAAGTGACATTTTCCATATATACATATATATATATATATATATATATATATATATATATATATATATATATATATATATATATATATAATTTGACCTTCGTGCAATAACATACTGGTGAAAGGATAAACTGGCTGCAATAAGTAATATGAAACACCCAGAGACGTTTTAACTGTATACAGGTAACACAAAGTTTTTGTTGTAGAAACTTCTTATCGGCATTCATTAACATAAGGCTTGCTTTTTCTTATAATGTTTCTTTCATTTCTGCCTATGATGTACAACACTTTCTTGGATCGAATACTGAATTTCGTATTTTGGAAATAAAACAAATAGCTCATACTTCCGCTCCCTAATTACTTACTTTTTAGATTGGAGTAAGTCATTCCAACATAAATGAGAATCTGATTTGTTCGCTTCTTGCTAATTCACAAATCAACGTAGTTGTTACACCTGAATCAAGACTTAAAGTCCTCACTCCAATCTCTACTCTTAAAAGTCTCAACAGGAATTAAGAGAAGCTTAAATAATATAGTTTTCTTTGATTCTTGCTGTTCACTCTCTTTTATTTTAAATAGTAATCCTTGGTTCAGGTATGAATGCCACATCTCCATATGGTAGACAAAGAAACTTTGCTGACAGTGCACATTAGTAGCTGGTTGAACGCAATCTACGTATGCTTTTAGCAACTGCTAAGGCCTTCCTTGTGATTAAATTGAGGTGTTAAGTACAATTTAAAGCAGGCTCCAAAATAGTCCCTTGAAAACTGCAGCTTTTAGTCTTAACTAAACCACATTTTCAAATCCAGATTCCATAGTTTTTCCAAATGCCTGATTTTTGTCTTGCTGATGTCAATTGTTAACCTTGTTTTCTCCTACAGAAGCATCCAATACGTCCAGTTCAAGACTTATGGGTGTGTGTTCCATTAGAACGAAATCATAAGCAGACAGAAGTACACTTGACCTTTCGTTTGCCAATCTTTATTGGTGGTGTTTTAGTTCTGGAAGTGTTTATGGGACTTCTAAGTACAATATGAATAATGATGGTACTACAACTCCGCCTTTCTTTAGGCTGTTGGTTGATAGGTCTTGCCAGAAAAAGCGTGTATGCTACTGTGAGACATTTTGTTTACCAAAAGAGGCTTGGAGCACGCCAATTGCTTACCATTCGTTGGCTTCATTGTCACTTTTATTTTATTGCCTCCTAATTGGACAGTGCGAGCAGATTGCAATTCCTCTTCTTGCATCTGGGGCATGGACCAAGTATTGACTTGTTCATTTTCATTAGTGTCCATCTGCTGCTATTGTGGTTCTGTTTTCTTTCTTCTTCCCACAAGATGCTTCTTTGTGCTCTTCCTGCATGTTGCATCTAATGCTGTCATGTTGCATTTTTCTCTCCTTTCACCCTGTTCCTCCCACCCATGCTTGTGCTTCTTTGACCCCCAACTTGCTGCTCCCTGTCCTTTTCTCACTGCCCTCACTCTTGCTTAATCACTCAACATTTATTTTTCCAGTGCTTGACCTCATGTTGCTTCTTTTTTCCATCCCCCCTCCCCTTAAGCTGCTTCATTGTTTTCACTCTTCCATTGTCTGTGTTGCCCCTTACCAAATCCCTTCCTCCCTGTTGTGTGTGTTGCTTGATAGATCCCATCTCCCCAACCCGTCCTCACTTTGTGTTGTGTACCTTCCATACAAAGAAAGTGCTGACCTCGTCCTAGCAACTTTTGTTTTTAACTTTTAGCCATGCTGCACTGCCACGCTGCTGTACAACACGCTAAAAGACATTGTCTAAACCAATTGCTGTCACATAAGCGCCAGCTATTGTGTTTGCCAATGCTTGTTTTCTCTGTCTAGTTTCCCCCCTGTTACCCTCTAAACTTTGGCCCATGTGCTATTGTGTTTGCTATGGATAATAGCAAATGTGCCCTTTAGGATCTCAAATCCATCCAGTTTCTTCCACAGAAAACTGCAATCAGTATAAAATAGAACATCTGATAAGTTCCAAGACTCGGTCAAAAACTAATTTGTTGCAGAGAGATAAGATTTACAATTGTGCCCTCTCCAAGTCCTTGCAGAATGATCTTGCACATATCTTTGAATAACTGCCATGCATTATAATTGATTGATATACTGCCCTTCTTATCAATAGGTTCTTCAGCAGAAAGTATTTATCGGCTGTGGACCCATATGATGATGGTCTGTGGTGCCTGAGCTCTGGTCACGGTTCCAAGTCATGTGAAAAAGGTGTCCTCATGCACCCAAAGGTGATCAGAGAGTGGGAGGCAAAACTCTACATCACCGGCCATAAGAAATCTTCTTCAAAACAGCTATGTGACTTCTGCTTGGTTTGGTAAGTTGAAAACGTGTTATAAGTGCAGGGATGCCAAGCAGAATTAGAACCTATCCTTTTGAAATCCGGAGAGCAGTAAATGAGGGAGATAGTCGAAGGGCTCTTTGCCTCCAGCACCTTCTGACCCTGATCCTGTGCCTTAGTTGGTCCTGGTGTGGCCTGAATTTCCTGGGCCATTGACAACCCCAGAGCAAATAGCACACTTGAAAAAGGTTATATTGCAGATCCTCCAGATGCTTCTCCTCCCTCTGTAGCACCTTCATGCCCCTTGGAGCCACAGGGACCTCCAGTCAGACTTCTAACACCGGGCCCTATGCTGCCTGCCTATGGGTCCTTATCGATGCCAGTCAACACCTCCATTGTGGCACCAAGGTCAAAGTTAGTTCTTTCTAACAGGTGGTGGTGCCAGGTCCGAGCTTGAACCTGGTCTCTGATTTTCCTCCCCACCCCCACCCCACCAACTCCCACTTGGTCCCTCACCCGGATTGGACATCAACATGTGGCAGGCACCTTATGCCTGAAATCTTTGCAGTGCAGGCATGTACTAATAAAGTGAATTCAAAAGCCTTCTCATTGAGGCCCTCCAGACGAGGAAGCGTAGTGTATTGACGCCTTAGCAAAAAGATGTTTTCGTCAGCTAGCTAGCTGTGGTGTCCCTTCTGGCCAGGTGTTCTGCTTTCCTGCTCTTATCTCATAACTGAGCTTAGAGAACCTCACTGGAATGCACTTATGAGTTTAAAGAAGACATTTATTGTTGTTATTACTTCACCACGAGGTTCCTGAGAGATTAAATTAGTGGATTGGAAGCACGTTCAAAAGTAGTTGCAGCAATGAATGCAAAATATATCAAAGTACTTCTCAGTTGCAATGTACACAGCAAATATTTGTGATTATATTATAGCATAACTTCAAAGCATAAAAAGTCAAAATTGCATCACCGTAGGGCCTATTACTGCTTCATCTTTCTTGGGCTTCAAGTTGATGACTCCATTCAACTGCAAGAAAGAGATTTTCTACCCAAACGGGAGACAGGCAACTGATGTCTCCGTTCCTGTCTGAAGTCAAAGCAGATTCAATCTAACTCTGCTGTAGTCCAGAGGCATCCTTAAAAGCAAACTCAGTGTGGGAACCGAAGAAACTTGGAGAGTGGCCAATTCTCCGAGCCTCACTCATTCTCAGACTGGATTGAGAGGTAAACACAAAATCTACGTGCTCTTATCAGCTAGGGTCTGGTGTGAAAAACACAGCTTGGAAAAACACAGCTCATCTGCAATGTCTCAACTGCAATGTCTAACTCCACGTTAAAGCCAATAGGCAGCTAACCTAAATATCAAATGTAATGCCTAATGCCATGTCAAAGCCAATAGGCAGCTAAACTGCATACCAAATGTAATGTGCTACTGGTGAACATTGAGCAACTAATATGCGCAGTGGTGAAACACAGTCATTGGTCAAACACAATTAATAGCATCACATTCCACCCTATGACCAATGAATTTTGGTTTACATACCTCTTATTTCAAACAAAAACATCAACACAAAAAAAACATTATAAGCAAATCAGATTTGAATGATTAAAAGCAATCACTGTAAAGCAATGAAAGTGGATTAACATATTGATCTCATAACTTTTCAAATCAGATACATCTACAATGAAAAGACTGAAACTTATATACTCTGAGTTAATAGTGTAGGAAGTTGGCTCTGTATGTGCTATTTCAAAGTAAGGAATAGCATGCACAGAGTCCAAGGGTTCCCCTTAGAGGTAAAATAGTGGTAAAAATAGATAATACTAATGCTCTATTTTGTGGTAGTGTGGTCGAGCAGTAGGCTTATCCAAGGAGTAGTGTTAAGCATTTGTTGTACATACACATAGACAATAAATGAGGTACACACACTCAGAGACAAATCCAGCCAATAGGTTTTTATATAGAAAAATATCTTTTCTTAGTTTATTTTAAGAACCACAGGTTCAAATTCTACATGTAATATCTCATTCGAAAGGTATTGCAGGTAAGTACTTTAGGAACTTTAAATCATCAAAATTGCATGTATACTTTTCAAGTTATTCACAAATAGCTGTTTTAAAAGTGGACACTTAGTGCAATTTTCACAGTTCCTAGGGGAGGTAAGTATTTGTTAGTTTTACCAGGTAAGTAAGACACTTACAGGGTTCAGTTCTTGGTCCAAGGTAGCCCACCGTTGGGGGTTCAGAGCAACCCCAAAGTCACCACACCAGCAGCTCAGGGCCGGTCAGGTGCAGAGTTCAAAGTGGTGCCCAAAACACATAGGCTAGAATGGAGAGAAGGGGGTGCCCCGGTTCCGGTCTGCTTGCAGGTAAGTACCCGCGTCTTCGGAGGGCAGACCAGGGGGGTTTTGTAGGGCACCGGGGGGGACACAAGTCCACACAGAAATTTCACCCTCAGCGGCGCGGGGGCGGCCGGGTGCAGTGTAGAAACAAGCGTCGGGTTCGCAATGTTAGTCTATGAGAGATCTCGGGATCTCTTCAGCGCTGCAGGCAGGCAAGGGGGGGGTTCCTCGGGGAAACCTCCACTTGGGCAAGGGAGAGGGACTCCTGGGGGTCGCTTCTCCAGTGAAAGTCCGGTCCTTCAGGTCCTGGGGGCTGCGGGTGCAGGGTCTCTCCCAGGCGTCGGGACTTTAGATTCAAAGAGTCGCGGTCAGGGGAAGCCTCGGGATTCCCTCTGCAGGCGGCGCTGTGGGGGCTCAGGGGGGACAGGTTTTGGTACTCACGGTATCAGAGTAGTCCTGGGGTCCCTCCTGAGGTGTTGGATCGCCACCAGCCGAGTCGGGGTCGCCGGGTGCAGTGTTGCAAGTCTCACGCTTCTTGCGGGGAGCTTGCAGAGTTCTTTAAAACTGCTGGAAACAAAGTTGCAGCCTTTCTTGGAGCAGGTCCGCTGTCCTCGGGAGTTTCTTGTCTTTTCGAAGCAGGGGCAGTCCTCAGAGGATGTCGAGGTCGCTGGTCCCTTTGGAAGGCGTCGCTGGAGCAGGATCTTTGGAAGGCAGGAGACAGGCCGGTGAGTTTCTGGAGCCAAGGCAGTTGTCGTCTTCTGGTCTTCCGCTGCAGGGGTTTCAGCTAGGCAGTCCTTCTTCTTGTAGTTGCAGGAATCTAATTTTCTAGGGTTCAGGGTAGCCCTTAAATACTAAATTTAAGGGCGTGTTTAGGTCTGGGGGGTTAGTAGCCAATGGCTACTAGCCCTGAGGGTGGGTACACCCTCTTTGTGCCTCCTCCCAAGGGGAGGGGGTCACAATCCTAACCCTATTGGGGGAATCCTCCATCTGCAAGATGGAGGATTTCTAAAAGTTAGAGTCACCTCAGCTCAGGACACCTTAGGGGCTGTCCTGACTGGCCAGTGACTCCTCCTTGTTATTCTCATTATTTTCTCCGGCCTTGCCGCCAAAAGTGGGGCCTGGCCGGAGGGGGCGGGCAACTCCACTAGCTGGAGTGTCCTGCTGGGTTGGCACAAAGGAGGTGAGCCTTTGAGGCTCACCGCCAGGTGTGACAATTCCTGCCTGGGAGAGGTGTTAGCATCTCCACCCAGTGCAGGCTTTGTTACTGGCCTCAGAGTGACAAAGGCACTCTCCCCATGGGGCCAGCAACATGTCTCGGTTTGTGGCAGGCTGCTAGAACTAGTCAGCCTACACAGATAGTCGGTTAAGTTTCAGGGGGCACCTCTAAGGTGCCCTCTGTGGTGTATTTTACAATAAAATGTACACTGGCATCAGTGTGCATTTATTGTGCTGAGAAGTTTGATACCAAACTTCCCAGTTTTCAGTGTAGCCATTATGGTGCTGTGGAGTTCGTGTTTGACAGACTCCCAGACCATATACTCTTATGGCTACCCTGCACTTACAATGTCTAAGGTTTTGTTTAGACACTGTAGGGGTACCATGCTCATGCATTGGTACCCTCACCTATGGTATAGTGCACCCTGCCTTAGGGCTGTAAGGCCTGCTAGAGGGGTGTCTTACCTATACTGCATAGGCAGTGAGAGGCTGGCATGGCACCCTGAGGGGAGTGCCATGTCGACTTACTCGTTTTGTCCTCACTAGCACACACAAGCTGGTAAGCAGTGTGTCTGTGCTGAGTGAGAGGTCTCCAGGGTGGCATAAGACATGCTGCAGCCCTTAGAGACCTTCCTTGGCATCAGGGCCCTTGGTACTAGAAGTACCAGTTACAAGGGACTTATCTGGATGCCAGGGTCTGCCAATTGTGGATACAAAAGTACAGGTTAGGGAAAGAACACTGGTGCTGGGGCCTGGTTAGCAGGCCTCAGCACACTTTCAATTGTAAACATAGCATCAGCAAAGGCAAAAAGTCAGGGGGCAACCATGCCAAGGAGGCATTTCCTTACACAACCCCCCCCCAAACGAAAGAGGATGAGACTAACCTTTCCCAAGAGAGTCTTCATTTTCTAAGTGGAAGAACCTGGAAAGGCCATCTGCATTGGCATGGGCAGTCCCAGGTCTGTGTTCCACTATAAAGTCCATTCCCTGTAGGGAGATGGACCACCTCAACAGTTTAGGATTTTCACCTTTCATTTGCATCAGCCATTTGAGAGGTCTGTGGTCGGTTTGAACTAGGAAGTGAGTCCCAAAGAGGTATGGTCTCAGCTTCTTCAGGGACCAAACCACAGCAAAGGCCTCCCTCTCAATGGCACTCCAACGCTGCTCCCTGGGGAGTAACCTCCTGCTAATGAAAGCAACAGGCTGGTCAAGGCCATCATCATTTGTTTGGGACAAAACTGCCCCTATCCCATGTTCAGAGGCATCAGTCTGCACAATGAACTGCTTAGAATAATCTGGAGCTTTGAGAACTGGTGCTGAGCACATTGCCTGTTTCAGGGTGTCAAAGGCCTGTTGGCAGTCCACAGTCCAGTTTACTTTCTTGGGCATTTTCTTGGAGGTGAGTTCAGTGAGGGCTGTCACAATGGATCCATATCCCTTCACAAACCTCCTGTAATACCCAGTCAAGCCAAGGAATGCCCTGACTTGAGTCTGGGTTTTTGGAGCTACCCAGTCCAGAATAGTCTGGATCTTGGGTTGGAGTGGCTGAACTTGGCCTCCACCTACAAGGTGTCCCAAATAAACCACAGTTCCCTGCCCTATCTGGCATTTGGATGCCTTGATAGAGAGGCCTGCAGATTGCAGAGCCTTCAAAACCTTCCTCAGGTGGACCAGGTGATCCTGCCAGGTGGAGCTAAAGACAGCAATATCATCAAGATAAGCTGTGCTAAAGGACTCCAAGCCAGCAAGGACTTGATTCACCAACCTTTGGAAGGTGGCAGGGGCATTCTTTAAACCAAAGGGCATAACAGTAAACTGATAATGCCCATCAGGTGTGGAGAATGCTGTCTTTTCTTTTGCTCCAGGTGCCATTTTTATTTGCCAGTACCCTGCTGTCAAGTCAAAGGTACTTAGGAATTTGGCAGCACCTAATTTATCAATGAGCTCATCAGCTCTTGGAATTGGATGAGCATCTGTCTTGGTGACAGAATTGAGCCCTCTGTAGTCCACACAAAACCTCATCTCTTTCTTTCCATCTGTGGTGTGAGGTTTGGGGACTAAGACCACTGGGCTAGCCCAGGGGCTGTCAGAGCGCTCAATGACTCCCAATTCCAGCATCTTGTGGACTTCCACCTTGATGCTTTCCTTAACATGGTCAGACTGTCTAAAGATTTTGTTCTTGACAGGCATGCTGTCTCCTGTGTCCACATCATGGGTACACAGGTGTGTCTGACCAGGGGTTAAGGAGAAGAGTTCAGGAAACTGTTGTAGGACTCTCCTACAATCAGCTTGCTGTTGGCCAGAGAGGGTGTCTGAGTAGATCACTCCATCTACTGTACCATCTTTTGGGTCTGATGACAGAAGATCAGGGAGAGGTTCACTCTCTGCCTCCTGATCCTCATCTGTTACCATCAACAGATTGACATCAGCCCTGTCGTGGAAGAGCTTAAGGCGGTTTACATGGATCACCCTTTTGGGGCTCCTGCTTGTGCCCAGGTCCACCAAGTAGGTGACCTGACTCTTCCTTTCTAGTACTGGGTAAGGGCCACTCCATTTGTCCTGGAGTGCCCTGGGAGCCACAGGCTCCAGAACCCAGACTTTCTGCCCTGGTTGGAACTCAACCAGTGCAGCCTTTTGGTCATACCAAAACTTCTGGAGCTGTTGGCTGGCCTCAAGGTTTTTGGTTGCCTTTTCCATGTACTCTGCCATTCTAGAGCGAAGGCCAAGTACATAGTCCACTATGTCCTGTTTAGGCTCATGGAGAGGTCTCTCCCAGCCTTCTTTAACAAGGGCAAGTGGTCCCCTTACAGGATGACCAAACAGAAGTTCAAAGGGTGAGAACCCTACTCCCTTCTGTGGTACCTCCCTGTAAGCGAAAAGCAGACATGGCAGGAGGACATCCCATCTCCTTTTGAGTTTTTCTGGGAGCCCCATGATCATGCCCTTTAATGTCTTGTTGAATCTCTCAACTAAGCCATTAGTTTGTGGATGGTAAGGTGTAGTGAATTTATAAGTCACTCCACACTCATTCCACATGTGCTTTAGGTATGCTGACATGAAGTTGGTACCTCTGTCAGACACCACCTCCTTAGGGAAACCCACTCTGGTAAAGATACCAATGAGGGCCTTGGCTACTGCAGGGGCAGTAGTCGACCTAAGGGGAATAGCTTCAGGATACCTGGTAGCATGATCCACTACTACCAGGATATACATATTTCCTGAGGCTGTGGGAGGTTCCAGTGGACCAACTATGTCCACACCCACTCTTTCAAAGGGCACCCCCACCACTGGAAGTGGAATGAGGGGGGCCTTTGGGTGCCCACCTGTCTTACCACTGGCTTGACAGGTGGGGCAGGAGAGGCAAAACTCCTTAACCATGTTGGACATATTGGGCCAGTAGAAGTGGTTGACTAACCTCTCCCACGTCTTGGTTTGTCCCAAATGTCCAGCAAGGGGAATGTCATGGGCCAATGTTAGGATGAACTCTCTGAACAGCTGAGGCACTACCACTCTCCTAGTGGCACCAGGTTTGGGGTCTCTGGCCTCAGTGTACAGGAGCCCATCTTCCCAATAGACCCTATGTGTTCCATTTTTCTTGCCTTTGGACTCTTCAGCAGCTTGCTGCCTAAGGCCTTCAAGAGAGGGACAGGTTTCTTGTCCCTTACACAGCTCCTCCCTTGAGGGTCCCCCTGGGCCTAAGAGCTCAACCTGATAAGGTTCAAGCTCCAAAGGCTCAGTTCCCTCAGAGGGCAGAACTTCTTCCTGAGAAGAGAGGTTCCCTTTCTTTTGCTGTGTTGCAGTTGGCTTCCCAACTGACTTTCCTGTTCTCTTGGTAGGCTGGGCCATTTTTCCAGACTCCAGCTCTACTTTTTCACCCTGTGCCTTGCACTGTGCTCTTGTTTTCACACACACCAGTTCAGGGATACCCAGCATTGCTGCATGGGTTTTTAGCTCTACCTCAGCCCATGCTGAGGACTCCAGGTCATTTCCAAGCAGACAGTCCACTGGGATATTTGAGGAGACCACCACCTGCTTCAGGCCATTGACCCCTCCCCATTCTAAAGTAACCATTGCCATGGGATGTACTTTTCTCTGATTGTCAGCGTTGGTGACTGTGTAAGTTTTTCCAGTCAGGTATTGGCCAGGGGAAACCAGTTTCTCTGTCACCATGGTGACACTGGCACCTGTATCCCTCAGGCCCTCTATTCTAGTCCCATTAATTAAGAGTTGCCGTCTGTATTTTTGCATGTTAGGCGGCCAGACAGCTAGTGTGGCTAAATCCACCCCACCCTCAGAAACTAGAGTAGCTTCAGTGTGGACCCTGATTTGCTCTGGGCACACTGTTGATCCCACTTGGAGACTAGCCATACCAGTGTTACCTGGATGGGAGTTTGGAGTGGAACCTTTCTTGGGACAGGCCTTGTCTCCAGTTTGGTGTCCATGCTGTTTACAGCTATGACACCAGGCCTTTTTGGGATCAAAGTTTTTACCCTTGTACCCATTGTTTTGTGAAGAGGCTCTGGGCCCACCCTCCTGTGCAGGTTTTTGGGGGCCTGTAGAAGACTCTTTACTATTTTTAGTTTTGGTTGTCTCATCACCCTTCTGCTGGGGAGTCTTTGTGACCCCTTTCTTTTGGTCACCCCCTGTTGAAGTCTTGGACACCCTTGTCTTGACCCAATGGTCCGCCTTCTTTCCCAATTCTTGGGGAGAAATTGGTCCTAGGTCTACCAGATGCTGATGCAGTTTATCATTGAAACAATTACTTAACAGGTGTTCTTTCACAAATAAATTGTACAGCCCATCATAATTATTTACACCACTGCCTTGAATCCAACCATCTAGTGTTTTCACTGAGTAGTCAACAAAGTCAACCCAGGTCTGGCTCGAGGATTTTTGAGCCCCCCTGAACCTAATCCTGTACTCCTCAGTGGAGAATCCAAAGCCCTCAATCAGGGTACCCTTCATGAGGTCATAAGATTCTGCATCTTGTCCAGAGAGTGTGAGGAGTCTATCCCTACACTTTCCTGTGAACATTTCCCAAAGGAGAGCACCCCAGTGAGATCTGTTCACTTTTCTGGTTACACAAGCCCTCTCAAAAGCTGTGAACCATTTGGTGATGTCATCACCATCTTCATATTTAGTTACAATCCCTTTGGGGATTTTCAACATGTCAGGAGAATCTCTGACCCTATTTATGTTGCTGCCACCATTGATGGGTCCTAGGCCCATCTCTTGTCTTTCCCTCTCTATGGCTAGGATCTGTCTTTCCAAAGCCAATCTTTTGGCCATCCTGGCTAACTGGATGTCCTCTTCACTGGAGTTATCCTCAGTGATTTCAGAGTTGTTGGTCCCTCCTGTGAGGGAACCAGCATCTCTGACTATTATTTGTGGAGTCAGGGCTTGAGAAGCCCTGCTCTCCCTAAGTAGGACTGGAGGGGGGGAATTTCCCTCCAAGTCACTATCTTCATCCTCTGAGTTGCCATCCTCAGAGGGGTTGGCCTTTTCAAACTCTGCCAAAAGCTCCTGGAGCTGTACTTTGGTAGGTTTGGGGCCCATTGCTATTTTCTTTAGTTTACAGAGTGACCTTAGCTCTCTCATCTGTAGATGGAGGTAAGGTGTGGTGTCGAGTTCCACCACATTCACATCTGTGCTAGACATTTTGCTTCTAAAAGTTGGAATACTTTTTAAGAATCTACAACTGGTTCTACAATCTAATTCAAACTTTTACAAACTTTTAAACTCTAAAAGAAATGCTAAACAGGATCTAACACAAGGCCCTAGCAGGTCTTTTAAGAATTTAGAAAACTTTTCAAATTGCAAAAATCAATTTCTAATGACAATTTTGGAATTTGTCGTGTGATCAGGTATTGGCTGAGTAGTCCAGCAAATGCAAAGTCTTGTACCCCACCGCTGATCCACCAATGTAGGAAGTTGGCTCTGTATGTGCTATTTCAAAGTAAGGAATAGCATGCACAGAGTCCAAGGGTTCCCCTTAGAGGTAAAATAGTGGTAAAAATAGATAATACTAATGCTCTATTTTGTGGTAGTGTGGTCGAGCAGTAGGCTTATCCAAGGAGTAGTGTTAAGCATTTGTTGTACATACACATAGACAATAAATGAGGTACACACACTCAGAGACAAATCCAGCCAATAGGTTTTTATATAGAAAAATATCTTTTCTTAGTTTATTTTAAGAACCACAGGTTCAAATTCTACATGTAATATCTCATTCGAAAGGTATTGCAGGTAAGTACTTTAGGAACTTTAAATCATCAAAATTGCATGTATACTTTTCAAGTTATTCACAAATAGCTGTTTTAAAAGTGGACACTTAGTGCAATTTTCACAGTTCCTAGGGGAGGTAAGTATTTGTTAGTTTTACCAGGTAAGTAAGACACTTACAGGGTTCAGTTCTTGGTCCAAGGTAGCCCACCGTTGGGGGTTCAGAGCAACCCCAAAGTCACCACACCAGCAGCTCAGGGCCGGTCAGGTGCAGAGTTCAAAGTGGTGCCCAAAACACATAGGCTAGAATGGAGAGAAGGGGGTGCCCCGGTTCCGGTCTGCTTGCAGGTAAGTACCCGCGTCTTCGGAGGGCAGACCAGGGGGGTTTTGTAGGGCACCGGGGGGGACACAAGTCCACACAGAAATTTCACCCTCAGCGGCGCGGGGGCGGCCGGGTGCAGTGTAGAAACAAGCGTCGGGTTCGCAATGTTAGTCTATGAGAGATCTCGGGATCTCTTCAGCGCTGCAGGCAGGCAAGGGGGGGGTTCCTCGGGGAAACCTCCACTTGGGCAAGGGAGAGGGACTCCTGGGGGTCGCTTCTCCAGTGAAAGTCCGGTCCTTCAGGTCCTGGGGGCTGCGGGTGCGCAGGGTCTCTCCCAGGCGTCGGGACTTTAGATTCAAAGAGTCGCGGTCAGGGGAAGCCTCGGGATTCCCTCTGCAGGCGGCGCTGTGGGGGCTCAGGGGGGACAGGTTTTGGTACTCACGGTATCAGAGTAGTCCTGGGGTCCCTCCTGAGGTGTTGGATCGCCACCAGCCGAGTCGGGGTCGCCGGGTGCAGTGTTGCAAGTCTCACGCTTCTTGCGGGGAGCTTGCAGAGTTCTTTAAAACTGCTGGAAACAAAGTTGCAGCCTTTCTTGGAGCAGGTCCGCTGTCCTCGGGAGTTTCTTGTCTTTTCGAAGCAGGGGCAGTCCTCAGAGGATGTCGAGGTCGCTGGTCCCTTTGGAAGGCGTCGCTGGAGCAGGATCTTTGGAAGGCAGGAGACAGGCCGGTGAGTTTCTGGAGCCAAGGCAGTTGTCGTCTTCTGGTCTTCCGCTGCAGGGGTTTCAGCTAGGCAGTCCTTCTTCTTGTAGTTGCAGGAATCTAATTTTCTAGGGTTCAGGGTAGCCCTTAAATACTAAATTTAAGGGCGTGTTTAGGTCTGGGGGGTTAGTAGCCAATGGCTACTAGCCCTGAGGGTGGGTACACCCTCTTTGTGCCTCCTCCCAAGGGGAGGGGGTCACAATCCTAACCCTATTGGGGGAATCCTCCATCTGCAAGATGGAGGATTTCTAAAAGTTAGAGTCACCTCAGCTCAGGACACCTTAGGGGCTGTCCTGACTGGCCAGTGACTCCTCCTTGTTATTCTCATTATTTTCTCCGGCCTTGCCGCCAAAAGTGGGGCCTGGCCGGAGGGGGCGGGCAACTCCACTAGCTGGAGTGTCCTGCTGGGTTGGCACAAAGGAGGTGAGCCTTTGAGGCTCACCGCCAGGTGTGACAATTCCTGCCTGGGAGAGGTGTTAGCATCTCCACCCAGTGCAGGCTTTGTTACTGGCCTCAGAGTGACAAAGGCACTCTCCCCATGGGGCCAGCAACATGTCTCGGTTTGTGGCAGGCTGCTAGAACTAGTCAGCCTACACAGATAGTCGGTTAAGTTTCAGGGGGCACCTCTAAGGTGCCCTCTGTGGTGTATTTTACAATAAAATGTACACTGGCATCAGTGTGCATTTATTGTGCTGAGAAGTTTGATACCAAACTTCCCAGTTTTCAGTGTAGCCATTATGGTGCTGTGGAGTTCGTGTTTGACAGACTCCCAGACCATATACTCTTATGGCTACCCTGCACTTACAATGTCTAAGGTTTTGTTTAGACACTGTAGGGGTACCATGCTCATGCATTGGTACCCTCACCTATGGTATAGTGCACCCTGCCTTAGGGCTGTAAGGCCTGCTAGAGGGGTGTCTTACCTATACTGCATAGGCAGTGAGAGGCTGGCATGGCACCCTGAGGGGAGTGCCATGTCGACTTACTCGTTTTGTCCTCACTAGCACACACAAGCTGGTAAGCAGTGTGTCTGTGCTGAGTGAGAGGTCTCCAGGGTGGCATAAGACATGCTGCAGCCCTTAGAGACCTTCCTTGGCATCAGGGCCCTTGGTACTAGAAGTACCAGTTACAAGGGACTTATCTGGATGCCAGGGTCTGCCAATTGTGGATACAAAAGTACAGGTTAGGGAAAGAACACTGGTGCTGGGGCCTGGTTAGCAGGCCTCAGCACACTTTCAATTGTAAACATAGCATCAGCAAAGGCAAAAAGTCAGGGGGCAACCATGCCAAGGAGGCATTTCCTTACAAATAGTGTCTCTAAAATAGCAATTTGATGTAGCATGTAAAGGTACACGGTCCACCTGAAAGGTTTGCTGGAATGTAAGCGGAAGTCAAGAGTTCCATATGAAAAAACACAGACAGTGAACCGGTATGGTTGCTTAGTTCCAGTGGAAGAATGTAATCAAACAAGTTGAACTTGAACTGAAGGCGCCAGTTGCGCAAAATGGATCCATGGGGTTGGTACTTTAATCAGTCAGGTTCAGGTTGGGGGTTCGGTCCTTCCCCCGACCCCACACGCACACACCCGAAGGGAGACCACACAGCACACTCATGGTCAGTGGCGAGACGTGGTAGGATCTGCTAAAGAAAAAAGTAGGACTTTTCTTGCAAAAAACATATGTCATCTGAAATGTGCCCTTCCTCTTCCTTGCCTTGTTTTATAATCTTGGGGCCCTTTGTTATGATTTCTGCAGGTTCTGGAGGGTCATTTGGGGATTGAACCCAAACCTTAACACTGAGGTTTTTATCTGCTGCACCACAGCTTCCCTTTTCTTGCACTGTCAGAAGGGCTGGGGCAGACTCCTTCTTTACCAAACCTCCATTCACTGCACTTTTGACAAGTTGGGCCATTCTGTCTCCAATTTGTATGAATGAATCTGATTCTTTTCTAGTTATCAGCATAATTTTGATTTCTCCTTGGTGATCTGCAGCAATCACTCCCCCTAAAACCTGATCAATTTGCCATATCGGTCCTGGTAACTTTCCTCTCTCCCACTGATCTCTGACTGTTTGTGGGTCAGCTTGCTGTTGTGCGTGCTGACAAATAATCAGTTTTTATCAAATCTAGGGAAATGTGCATCTCTCTAATCTCTGCCCACCTGTAAGTGGCTTTTTCTCCCAGATGTCCACATTTCTGGTGCACCCACTTAGCCATCTCCACTAAGTCAGAATTCTGGGTGGACACTTCTCTCTCTGAATTTTCCTCTATAACATCTGCAAGGGAATTGAACAAGTTATGTACAGGCTCTGTGGAATACCAAATGGCTAAACCATTGGCAGTGAACCAAGAATCAGTGTAAAAATGACACATCTCAAGCAGCTCTTGCTTTAAAGTCTGACACACATTGTACAAATCTGAATCAATAGTCAAACAAACATGCTTTTTTTTATCCTCAGGGGACACAAATTCAAATGGTGCACTCAATTTCACTGGTGATTCTTTTACCTGTGGTACTTCCTGCACCCTCTCCACATCCTGAAAAGGGGCTTGTGACACCTGTCCATGTAGGGCTGCAGTGCCTCTAGCCCTGTCTTGCATATACCAGATCCAATGTATAATACTAGCCTCCTGTGCCTGTCCTAAACTGTGAGATTTAGGTGAACTCATCACCCACTGATAACAAGTCAAATGCTTACTCCAAAGTTCCAGGGGCACTCTTGTCCTCCCCTGTTCCTGATTTACATGTAAATCAGTGTTTCTCTCTTGCACTGCGCAGAAACCTAAAGTCTGAATTATATAATTGCCAAATCAAAAGCGTGCAGCTGCTCATGTTTTTTCCTAGTTACTTTATACCAAAGTGTTAAGATTTCACTCATTTGAGGGCTATACTGTTTCCAAAAATCAAAAAGCTCATGAAACTCAGTGTCTCTTGCTTAGTGCAAATAGTAAGAAACTCAAAAATCTTTTGTTTTACTTGTGACAACATCTGTCTATTTTCTGGATTTCACTGAATTTCCAGTAACTGCACATTTTGTGACAGTACTTCTGCCTTGTCCGAATTAATTTAACTTTGTCTGTAAATAACATTCTGAGCTCTGTTCTCAGTGTTCTCTGTTAAGGAATGCTCTTCAACTGCCAAAAACTGTGGGGTGTTTTGCGCTATGCTCTGCTTACGCTGAGGCTCAGACTGGCACACAGCTGTTTTAACCCCCTCATTACTGGAATGGGAAAAGCCAGATTCTTCTAAAACAGCAGTTTTATAGATTTCAGCATTATCTTGCATTAATGTGTTCTGGCTAATTTGCTCCTGTAAATTCTTATTTTCATGTTCTAACTGCCTACATCTCTCCTGCATTTTTCTGTATGCAGATAAAAGTATCCAAAACCTTCTGTCAAGAACAAAAGGAACATCATTTCTTTCAAAAGGCACATTTTCTAAATATGCTTTATCACAGCACTCATCCCAAGACTCACACAGTCCTGATAAACAAGAAAACATGTTGCTCACTGCACCATAAGGCAGTTTAACTTCACATGCATTTTCAAACATGGTCTGCCATGCTTCTTTAATTCTCTAAACAACAAAAAAACAATTACACTTTTAAATCGTGCACTTCCAATATCCAATTTGACTCCCAGACTGCTGACTCACGCCAAAATGTTCTGCTTTCCTGCTCTTATCTCATAACTGAGCTTACAGAACCTCTCTGGAACGCACTTCTGAGTTAGAAGAAGAAATTTATTGTTATTATTACTTCACCACGAGGTTCCTGAGAGATGAAATTAGTAGATTGGAAGCACACGTTCAAAAGTAGTCGCAGCAATGGAAGCAAAATACATCAAAGTACTTCTCAGTTGCAATGTACACAGCAAATGCATGTGATTATATTATAGCATAACTTCAAAGCAAAGCATAAAAAGTCAAAATTGCATCACCGTAGGGCCTATTACTGCTTCATCTTTCTTGGGCTTCAAGTTTATGACTCCGTTCAACTGCGAGAAAGAGATTTTCTACCCAAACAGGAGACAGGCAACTGACGTCTCCGTTCCTGTCTGAAGTCAAAACAGATTCAATCTAATTCTGCTGTAGTCCAGAGGCATCCTTAAAAGCAAACTGTGTGAGAACCGAAGAAACTTGGAGAGTGGCCAGTTCTCCGAGCCTCACTCGTTCTCAGACTGGATTGAGAGGTAAACACAAAAGCTACGTGCTCTTATCAGCTAGGGTCTGGTGTGAAAAACACAGCTTGGTCTATCAAGTGGAAAAACACAGCTTGGAAAAACACAGCTCATCTGCAATGTCTCAACTGCAATGTCTAACTCCACGTTAAAGCCAATAGGCAGTTAACCTAAATATCAAATGTAATGTCTAATACCATGTCAAAGCCAATAGGCAGCTAAACTGAATACCAAATGTAATGTGCTACTGGTGAACATTGAGCAACTATTATGCGGAGTGGTGAAACACAGTCATTGGTCAAACACAATTAATAGCATCACACCAGGTACATCCACTTTTTAATGGACATGGCCGGAGTGGTCATGTCAGCTATTATGGAAGACCATCTGGTGCCTCAAGCCAAACGATTTAGGATGGACAGATTCAACAAATTATGTCCTGTGCACTTTCCAGGACACTACTGATTGCATAGTGTGCACTACAGGCACCAGGTTAGTGCTTAGAAATGCTGCGATGTGAGCAACTAGATATTTTAGGGATGTCCAAAGTCCCATATGAACATGCCCCTAAATCTAGAATTGTTAGATAAAAGGCTGACTCACCACTTGGCTGATTTAAGGATAGTCACCTCACAGCCCAGTCTTTGGGGTTATGGTTGCCAGCCTGCCAATGCACCAGCAGAACAGAAAATGTAGGGGCTACACCAGATGTCTAACGTCCTGGTAATATCAATCTTCTCAGCCAGTACAGACCACAGCCCAACCTTTTCAAAGGTGACCTGGTAGCAGCCAAGCATGTTCACACTATCGGAGGCAGCATTCATCTACTTCCTCCTACCCTGCTGCATTGGTCCCCAAGCTACTTTGATTTTCCCTAGCAGGCCAGAAGTTAGCCAGAGGTATGAACTGACATTTCCTCCTGGAAATCCATGACATTAAAGGATGAGTTTTACAAGTTGTTCAAAGCGGCTATGCCCTACTTTTCATTTCTTCCCCACTTCATAATACACCCACTCCAGAACAAACTTTAGCAGACCACGCCTCCAACTTAATGCAAGAAGTCAACCTCCGTCTAGCCAAGGGTATCATCTGACTAGTACTGGACATGGAGAGGAGCGAGGGATGCTACTTCCATATGCCAGTGAAAGGAGGCACCAGACCTATACTGCACCGCTGGCCATTGAACACCTTTCTGAGAAAGTACAAGTTCAAAATGCAGATCTATCTTCTTGAAATCTAAGAGACTGGATGGTTTCCATGGGACTGTGGGGTATTTTCATACTTCTTTCCTTCTGTGCCACAGATGCAACCCGCTGATCACAAACTTCATCAGAGCATTTCCAATTTGCAGTGTTGCATTCAGCCTTGCCTTGGCTCGGCTCATCTGGCATTCATAAAAGTGATGGTGTTCGCAGGTCATCTTTGACAGTCGCAAACACATATATTCCTGTGCTTTCATAACTGGCTGTTTAAGCTTGGATCACTGTAGTCACCACTTTCTTGGAGTCCGTGGAGTTTTTCTATCACACAGTTGAAGTCCCACTGGAGCTCTACGCAGTGAATCCTCCTCTTAGGGGCTATCATGGATACTACGTGGCTCAAGGCCATCCCACTACTGCAGCAAGTCTGGGACATTCGGATATGATCCTGATGTTTCAAACACAGCCCTGGGTCTTTGAGAAGATGATTCTGAGGCTTATTGGGCTTATAGCCTCATGAACCCTCCTATGCCCTCTAGATGGCACCTTCGGGCCATGCAGTGTAACTAAAGGGTTTAGTTTTAGTAAGTTGAGCACACATACGGTCTGTCTAGTTCTGCCAGTGGACTTCTCAGCATCATCTATGGTGGTGGATGAACTCTGACCTGGGCTGTTAACCTCATCCAGACTTTACAGTTTTGACAGATGTGTCAGTGGTGGGGTGGGTTGGTCACCACCAAGAGGTTGAGATCTGAGGTTTCTGGTCTCCATAAGAGCACCCGCTCCACATCAGTGTTTTGGAACTTTGTTTTTTTGCATTCTATATTTCCCAGAAAGCCTTCCTGCCAATTATCCGAGAGGCTGGTGCAGGATCTCATAGACCACCTGCCTAGGATATTATACTGAAACAGATAGAGTATAATTGGGTCCTGAATCCTGCCAGGAGTCCTTGCACCTCTGAAGAATGCTGGACCAGTAGCAGATGCTTCTGGTGGCCAACCATCTGGCTGGGTGTTTGAAAGCCGAGGAAGATGAGCTGAGTAGGTATGTGCTGGTGGGCAATTAATGGCATAGCCACCCAAAGGTGGAATTAGGCATCTTCAAACAGTGGGGTATGATCTGGCTAGATCTGTTCACTGCCGCCGAGAATAGGCAGTGTTGAAAATATGTGGGCTAGAGTTAATCCAAGTAGGTCACTGGGAAATGCACATTTTATTGTGTTCAAGGGTTATTCAATTTCTCATGCAGATTTAGCCGATATTGGAATGTGCGGACAAGAAATATACTTGTGGGCCGTAGTTTGGGCTGGACTGTTCCTATGGGGAACAGGATCGAGACTGATTTGCAAATAGCCGGGTCTAAACTGGGGTGGCGTTGTAAGCAAAAGAACGATGGATGGTGAATGAGTGCTAACAATTCATAAATTCTTACCAAGATTATTTGTCAATAACTTTTTTTTTAGGACCCAAACATCGGAGGAAAAAATGGATTCTGGGTGAAAACGAAGAATGATGAAATTAATAAAACAGGACAATGTCAAATATAGATTGAAGAACACAAGCTGATGGATTTTTTCTTTTTACAGGAGGTTGTCAAAAAGCCTGTAACAAAAAATATCAGGATGCAATGGGGAAATTATGGCGTTAATTGTAGCCCTTACTCTCACCTGAACACAAACTTCCCAACTAAACTCTAAACGTAACCTCTTTTGTACTGACAATAACCATGATCCCCTATGTTAATCCAGACCCTAATTTCACTGACATAAACAGCCATCACTCTTTAATGTCCGAGTATTTGTTAATATATCAAATATGTGCATCATTTGTAAGTTGTTTGTAGCTTCACTAATACCTGCAGAAAGTTTTTTATTGTCATGCTTGCATTCATCATTATGAAATGTACTTTTTTTTTCATTTTTTTTTCATATGCTTCACAGCAACATGCGTCAATTTACTCTTTAAAGACCACCGGCAAGTAAGTTGGCTAAACAAAAAAAAGCCTGCCATTAGGACTTAATTACATTCACAAACCTTAAACCCGTGTTTTTCCCATTTACCCTTCTCCCACTCTCTCTGCCTCCTCCCAATTGCCTCAAAGAAATTGGAGGGAATCTTATAACTATACTCTTTCTGGATGCAGTAAAGCCTGATTAATGTACATTTCCCCACAATACTAGAAAGTATGCCTGTGCCTAGTTCACAGAGTTCTGCTACGAGGAATCCTGTGAAGTGCTGCACAGCAGAGTTTGTGTAAATCACAGTGTTCGAGCTGATGTTAAGCACCAGGAGTTTCTCCTGTGCTCTATAATCCGCGTGTACAGCATCACGCAGAGCGCCAGAGGGTGCTAACTTCTTTCTGCTGCTCAAGTAGATTTTCTACTTGAGTGGCAGCTTCTTCAATGTGACCGGCAGGTTTCTCAACGCGGGCGATCACGACCTGCTGCCACCGCCCGCATTCAGAAATGTCGCTCGCACTCGCCACACAAAGCGATTTCTGTTGCTCGCGCTCACCAACTTGGCATTGGCGAGCCGCACAGGGGGGGAAACTTCCACGCCACTTTGCAGAGTTTTTCGGAACTCCGTGCGGAGCTGGTTAAAAATCTGCGAACTCTGCCGGCAGAATTATTCACCCATCCATAGTAGAAAGCCTATCTATCTATGAATCAACTGAACATGTAAGGCTTCCTTGAAATGGCTAAAACGTTTAGAATGTGACATACGTTTGTAGGGTTATTGTACTGGTGCTGACCTATTACCATTGTGTCCCTGAAACCAGCTCATCAATTGTAGCTCTTGAAACAGAACCGTGTATGCGAAAACGCTTTGTTGTGGGCACCGTGGGCGGAAATATTTTTTATGAGGTTTTGTGGACTAGAAGGACCTCATTCTGAATATACCTTAGAAGATATGCACTCTTGGCTCTGTTATCCAATTGCTTGTGCTATCTTTAAGTGGAGTGTCAGTATGTGTGGCACCCGAGGGAGGTAACTGTATGGTGTGTGTGTATGTGATTCAGTCATGAATGCTTAAAACTCTTTGATTAGGATAGCAGTGGAACCGAAATTAGGTTGGAGACAGTTGACCATACCTCACTGTGACTTTGGATTGTACCTAAAGACTCAACTGAAAGTTACCGTTAAGAATATTGGCGTAAGACTAAATAACTCTGACTATGAGATGTTTGGTATAGAAAACCACAAAAACTCGTATTTACCACCTGAATTGTTTCAAATAATATTAATCATTCCCGTCCACATTGGGTTCGTAGTCTGTGTGAAACTGGACAGAAGTAACGCCCTCCATCCTGGGACCCCCAAAGAGATGATTAGTCACGCTTCAGACGGCCAAGAATATGAAAGTTCGTTTATCAGCTGGACGAGCCAAAAAGGATCATTTTATTAAAATCCAGGAAAGCCCTATGAAGGATCGCAGCCGGCTCACTAGTTGTATTGCGTTACGAACCTTTTACTTGGCATTCTCCTGCCACCTAGGGGTCAGCTGTGGAACTGTGCTCGAATTATCTCAAGAATAGAATCTTCGCATATAGCAAGCATATCGGTGATATGAAATGACAAGGTTGTATTTTGTGCACTGCATCAAACACTGTGAAGGATGGAATACGAGTTAATCTCAACTGCTGGCGCTTTGCTCTCGGCAGCTTCTGGTTCACTGTTTAACCCAACAGGTGACTTTACACATAAACCCACCTTAGATAAATCAAGACCGATCCTGCTGGTCATGGGAACAGACCAGCTTTAACTGCTAGATGCCCTCGCCCCATCCAAAAGGGAATACAGATAGGAGCAGACGAGTTTGTTTATTTGTGCCTCCACAGTGAGGTACGTGATCAGCCCTGTGACACAGTGGTTGAGATTCCTCCCATCACGTTTTGTATTGCTAAGCACTACAGGTATGCTCAGATGCGGGTCCCATGCTCTGCGCCACTGGAATTAAGCTGCATCATACTGGTAAGGCCCAAATAGGCTAAACGTTGTCTGTGCTTGCCTGAATTATGGTTCAGAGGGGAATGGACTGTTCTTGTTGCATCAGAACCAAATTTCTGGCTGGATCCCATCTGAAGTGGCACGGTGCCCATAAAACGATGGAGTGGGATGGTCCCAGAGTAATTTGCAGTGGCTGAGATTCATTCAAGCATTCCATCCATCGCAATTTGTTATTCCTCTCTATTTTTTTACGCACTTCTGGTTTCTGCCCAAAGTATCTCTCCTTTCAAACATTTGAATTACCTAATCTTTATTTGTGTGCACTTGAACTTCTGTACACAAACTTAGCTGGGAAGCCGAGTTTAACGGATAGAAGTGTCCTTCAGAAAAAACAAGTTACTTAACTATGGTAGTGCTTTCTGGTGGTTGCTCTATCTAACCGTAGATTCCTCACTGCCCTCTCCCTTTCTGTGGAGTGGTCACTTTTTCCAACTAAAATTGTCCTAATTTATCGTTTAAATCTTTATTATTTCAGAACATAAACATAAATACAAACTACTGCCATTTGAGGCCATGTCCAACAGGACCAGCTATGCCTAGCTACACTTTATAATACAGTGGCATCAACAAGTCCACAATCAATTCCAGTCCCACCGTCCCTTAGTACTCACTCTGAAGTAGTGTGTGCTGGATAGGTCTCCTTCCCATTCACACCTTAAGTGGAGTTCCCATAGTGGATATATCATGTCCCATGTCTGTCAAGCGTAACAGCAGTAAGAAAATAAGATGGTTGTATGACGGAACCAAGCATGCCATTACCACGCATACCATTACCACACGTCTTTGTATTTACTACTAACATTTGGATGTAAAGGAATGGGTGGTAAAGGCATACACGTGGTAAAAATATAGAAGGGTTAAGTATATTATTTATACACTACTTGCTGGAGGTCGCCAGTAGGTAGTTATATTTAGGACCTAGTTTCCATAGGAATCACATTTTTTGTCTTGGCTATATATTTGGTGCCGTTTATGAATCTTCAGGAACTTTTCCCCAAAAAGTGTTAAGTTGGGTCTTGTGCTTGGAAATTTTCAGGTTCATCATTTAAGTTGGGGGCGATTTAAAAAAAAAAAAAAAAAGGGGGGGGGGGGGGGGTTAAAAATGTGTTTTCAATGTTAATTCCCAGAAAGATTTTATACACAACTACAGCCCGAACCGCTTGATGGAATTACACCAAATTTGGCAGAAAGGTAGGTCTTGGTCCAGAAAGCACCCTTTTTGGGTTGAGCGTAGCAGCGAGCAAGCGCTGCTTTTCGGAAGTGTTGGTATGTATCTGGGCTTTTAACCACGCCCACCACACGCCCATCACTATCACTCGTTCATGGGCTTTTCGTTGGTAAATTCTGTTTGTCCCTCCTTAGGGCGGTTTTGTTACCACCTTTGCCACCGCCCGCCCCTGTTACATGGCTAATTGCATTTTTGCCAATATGTTTGACTGCAAGCAAACTTTTTTCCTTTTCTCTCTTCACGCTGATGGTCATGGTGGCAGTCTCCTCACTTATGTGAAACTGTCTTTTTTTCATTTTTTTAATTAGTTGTTTACTGATCATGTCTTTGGTGTATGTTGTACTTATTTCTCTTTTATGCCCTTTCTTCCTCTCACAACAGCCTCGGTTTTAAGGGCACTGGCCGATCAGCCTGTGTTTTTGGAATATTTCATTCTGAGCAGCTCATGTTTTTGTTTTTCACTATGGGGTACTACAGTACTGTTTAGAAATGGTGCACAAACCAAAATCCTCCCTGGCTATCAGAAGTGAAGGGGCTGAGCCTGCCGCTGGTTTCAATCGCTTTTAGAAACACCTCCGAAGGGGAAAAGAGTTTACTGTCCTCCCAGTGAAGTTTGGGCTTCTTGCTAGCAGCCTGTAAATCTCACCATTTGTGTGAGCTTGTTACACTAGTTGCTAGCTCTGATCGGAATAGTTCATGTTCCTCGCAGCAGACACGTTAACAGTCTGATACGGTAAAATTAGTCCAAGCTTCCACTAGAGAGAAGTATGTTCTTTCTCCAGAAATAAAATTAATCACCAGTTATTTTAACATTTGAAGATTGAATGCAGTCTGTGATCTGCCTATAACATGTTCTTTGCAGCAGCCACATTAACCCTCTGCACTGCCTTATAATAATTCCAAGCTTCATCTCTTGCTTACAGCGCTGCATTTATTATGACCAAAAGAGACACTTGGGAAAGTCATAAAACCGAAATGAAAGCGCAACAAACGGAAAATTTGCTTCTTTGCAATTTCAAATTAGCCTGCTTTAGTATTCAGTACTTGTAAAAGTATATGCAGCAGTTATTAGTGTCTGCTGTAAAGTGACAGCTGAACCCAGAAAAACATCCGTTTTCGCTATCAAGGCAATTGTGGGTCTCGTAAGCTAAAAACATAAAGCTTAAGGCCTCGCTATCAAGGAAATATAAATCTGCCTTCTGTGTAGATTAACAGCTGGATCTAAACAAGGCACACTTATTATGTTTGCAGCGCTTAAGTTGTGCCGGTGTGTTCCGATACAGGGCAGAAACAATTTTTGTTAAAGGGACATCAGTTATTTTTCTGCCTCACTGATTTACTGTTGGCAAAATAAATAATAAGTTATTAGAAATGAAATTCTAACATGTGACAATGTCCTTCCGCTCCATACTATAAACAAGCTTCCAGGCTGGAAGATTAACCCCTTAATGGTTACGTCCTTGTTTGCACCGCTCAGGTGGCGAGGACGTAGCCATTACATCCTGCTATGGGCCCTGTGGGGGAGCGCTAGCACTTCCCCTCCTTACCCCCCCCCCCTCCAATGGCCAAGTACCCACCTCCCCTGGGTAGGGTTGGAAGGGGAATTGCTTCCCCTTCCAACCCCACTCCTCCGATTTCATGTGGTGGTGGGCCGGGAAAGGCAACAAAGGAGAGACTTTTCCTTTCCTTTGATGTCTCTGAGCATTTCTGCTGCCCGATCGTAAAGCGATCGGGCAGCAGAAATGCCCACTAGACACCAGGGATATATATATATTTTTTGAAGTTATTGTCATGAGGGGAGTGACACCCCCGGGCAAGGGTCGCTCCCGGGGGGAGGAGGGGGCAAATTAAGGCCATTTCTAACCCGCCCCCTCCCCGGGGGGGGGCAGGTTGGCCTATTCTAATTAGGCTGGTCTTCCCCCAGAGAGGGCAGAAACCTCTAGACACCATAGTTCATGGTTTTTTTTGTTCACTTTTTTACACGTGGGGAGCAACCCCTTAGGCAAGGGTCACTCCACTGGGAATGGAGGGGGGGGAATTAGCTTTAGGCCATTTCTGCCTCCCTCGGGGGCAGATCGGCCCATTTTTATAAAATCACTAGGCACCAGGGATTTATAATTTTTTTTAATGTATTTTTTAAAATAGATGTGGAGCGCCCCCCCTAGGCAAGGGTTGCTTCCCTGGGGGGCAATTTTATTTTAGGCCATTTCTGCTCCCCTTGGGGGCATATCAGCCTATTTTTATTAGGCCAATATGCCCCCAAGGGGGCAGAAACCCCTAGAGAACCGGGATTTTTATTTTCTTGTGTCAATTTTACGCAAGGGGAGCAACCATTTAGGCAAGGGTTGTTCCCCCGGGGGTGCAAATTTATTTTAGGCCATTTCTGCCCCCTTTAGGGGCAGATTGGCCTATTTTTTATTAGACTGATCTGCCCCCAAGGGGGCAGAAACCACTAGGCACCAGGGATTTTTTTTTGTTGTTGCACCAATTTCACGCAAGGGGAGCGACCCCTTAGGCAAGGGTCGCTCCTGTGTGGGTAGGGGGGGTTCACATTTTTGTCCATTTCAGCCCCCCTTAGAGGCACATCAGCCTCTTTCTATTAGGCAGATCTGCCCCGGGGGGGGGGGAGGGAAGAAATCACATGGGCACCAGGGATTTGTGTGTGTTTTGTTTGGGGGGGGGCAGCCCCTTGGGCAAGGGTCACTCCCCCTGAGGCACATTACTGTTGGCCATATCTGCCCCCCTTTTACCGCGCCTATTTTTGGAAGGCCCATCTGCCCCAAAGGGGGGCAGAAAGCCCACCAGAGAACAGGACCCCTGGACCCCCTCGGGTGTCTAGTTTTCAGAAATGTTTGGGTTTGGTAGGTTTTTCTATATGGCTGCTGAGCTCAGAACCAAAAACGCAGGTGCCTCCCCCGCAAAAACAGCCAGTTTTCTATTTGATAATTTCGACGTGTCCACATAGTGTTTTGGTGGGATTTCCTTTCGTGGCCGCTAGGCCTACCACATAAGTGAGGTACCATTTTTATCAGGAGTCTTGGAGGAATGCTGGGTGGAAGGAAATTTGTGGCTCCTTTTAGATTCCAGAATTTTCTATCACCGAAATATGAGTAAAGTGTTTTGTTTGCCAAATTTTGAGGTTTGCAAACGATTCTGGGTAACAGAACCTGGTGAGAGCCCCACAAGTAACCCCATCTTGGATTCCCCCAGGCGTCTTGTTGTAAAAAAATGCACAGTTTTGGCAGGTTTCCCTGGTGCCGGCTGAGCTACATGCCAAAATCCACAGCTAGGCATTTTCCAAAAAACCCGTTCGATTTCAATGTGAAAATGTGATGTGTCCATGTTGCATTTCCTGTTGCGGGCACTATGCCTATCCACGCAAGTGAGGTACCATTTTTATCAGGAGACTTGGGGAACATAGAATAGAAGAACAAGTGTTATTGCCCCTTGTCTCTCTCTACATTTTTTCCTTCCAAATGTAAGACAGTGTGTAAAAAAAGATGTCTATTTGAGAAATGCCCTGTAATTAACATGCTAATATGGGGACCCCGGAATTCAGAGATGTGCAAATAACCACTGCTTCTCAATACCTTATCTTGTGCCCATTTTGGAAATAGAAAGGTTTTCTTGCTACCTATTTTTCACTCTTTATATTTCACCAAATGACTTGCTCTATACCCGGTATACAATGAAAACCCACTGCATGGTGCAGCTCATTTATTGGCTCTGGGTGCTGAGGGTTCTTGATGCACCTATATATCCCCGCAACCAGAAGAGTCCAGCAGACCTACCGGTATATTGCTTTTGAAAATCTGACATTGCAGGAAAATGTTAGAGTAAAACGTGTAGAAAAATTGCTGTTTTTTCACCTCAATTTCAATATTTTTGTATTTCAGCTGTTATTTTCTGTAGGAAAACCTTGTAGGATCTACACAAATGACCCCTTGCTGAATTCAGAAATTTGTCTACTTTTCAGTAATGTTTAGCTGTCTGGGATCTAGCATTGGGTTCACACCCATTTCTGTCACTAAATAGAAGGAGGCTAAAAGCACATAAAATAGTGAAAATGGGGTGTGTCCCAGTAAAATGTCAAAATTGTGCTGAAAAATGTGGTTTTCTGATTCAAGTCTGCCTGTTCCTGAAAGCTGGGATGCTTGAGATTTTAGCTCTGCAAACCCTTTGTCAATGCCTTTTTCAGGGAAAAACCACAAGCCTTCTTCTGCAGGCCTTTTTTCCCATTTAAAAAAAAAAAAAAAAAAAAAACTATTTTTTTTCTCTTTTGGCTAATTTCTTGGTCTCCTTCAGGGGAACCCACAAACTCTGGGTACCTCTGGAATCCTAGGGTGTTGGGAAAAAATGATGGAAATTTGGCATGGGTAGCTTATGTGGACAAAAAGTTATGAGGGCCTAGGCACAAACTGCCCCAAATAGCCAAAAAAAAGGCCTGGCACCTGAGGGAGAAAAGGCTTGGCAGCGAAGAGGTTAAGGAGCTACATAACAAATACGTCTCCCAAGATGGCCACCAGAGAAAAGAGCCCAAATGTAGCCCATGTACACCCCAATGAGACGTGTGCAAAACACGTTTTTTTTGTTTTTTGCAGCCTTATCTAGCACAGACTTCACATGAAGGTATTGGAGTGCTTTACATGAGCATCAGTTACATTACACAAGGACACATTCATTTTGGTGTTAGGCATGGTGAGATTAAGTGATTTGCCCAGAATCATAGGATGTTGAACTGATGCCAAAACTCAGACCTGGTTCGCCAGTTGCAGTGTCTGCAGCTCTGGCCATAACGCCACATTCTGTTCCCTAAAAGCAATATATAATTAATTGATAAAATAGATAAATAAGCATCAAGATAGCAAGTAATTTAAAAGTGCTTTGTCACTATTTGAGAACTCCAAAAATATGTCCTCATTTTTGTTTTTTAGAGCACTAACCATAATTTCAATGGGAATAAGACCCTCTAATTTTGATAATTTCTAAAGGAAATGCTTTAAGTATTTACATTTTTTAGGTATGCCATACTTTTTCATAAATATAGAATGTTAGTAATCCTGTTGTTCATTAGAATACTGTGGGGAGGCAGAGGTCAGGGGCACGGACTCAGATAATTGAGGGCAGGAAGGAGGGTGCAGAGGCCACAAGTTGACCACACTGGGCAGGTCGTGGAGCAGCGGCAGCCTAATGGGTCATGGAGAGCAAAGGAAAGGGGGGCAGGGGTAACAAACCCACCATGCAGGACAGGCAAGAGAGGCTGTGGCAATATAACAGACCATTGAGGGCAGAAAGAAGAGGCAGTGCAATTATACATGCCAACAGTCCTGATTCAAGCAGGAGACTCCCAATGTTTGTAAGCCCAAAAGGGCTTTATTTTATCTCTCCTGCTTAAAATCTCCTCTATTTCAATGTTAGTCAAGGGGGGAAATCAATTCCCCAGATTTTGTTTTCAAAATCTCCCTCCTACCAAGTTCAAAATGTTTGCAAGTATGATACATTGTATCACGGAGGGCAGGAGGAATGGGGGTGGGGACATGGGCTTGGATAATGGAGGGCAGGAGAGAAATGGGCAGGGGCACCAAACTGACCTTACAGGGTAGGCATCAAAGGTTGCAGCAGCACAATACACCACACAGGGCAAGAGGATGGCAGTGCAGCACAACGACCATGGAAAGCAATAGGGAGGGGACAGGGACATGCGCATGGACAATGGAGTGCAGAGGTGAAGAGGCGAGAGCAGCAAGCTGACCATACCGGGCATACACGAAGGACAGTTGCAGCATAGGGAACCATGAAGGGCTTGATGGAGGGGGCAGGAGCAGAAAAGTTGACCAAATAAGGCAGCAAGGGGGAGGGGATAGGGGCCTGCAAATGGAAGACTAAAGGTGGAGACAAGGGAGCAGGGCAGGAGCAGCAAGTTGACTTTGGAGGGCAGGATGGATGGGCACTGGAAGCACAATACACCATGGATGGCAACAGTGAGACTATAATGGCATGCATATGGACAACGGAGGGAAGGTGGGGCTCAGTGGGTAGCAAGCTGACCACACAGGGCAGGGGGTAGAGGCTGGGGCAGCACAGAAGGCTGTGCATGGCAAGCAAGAGGGTTACTGTCAGCACAGCGTCCATGGTGGGCATGAGGGATGGGGTAGAGGCAGGCACAAAGGACCATGGAGGACAGAAGAGAGTGGTAGGGGCTTGGCACAGATGAGAGGGCAGGAGAAGGTGCTTCACACAGACCATTCAGGGCAGGCAGGGGAAGCAGTTGCAGCACAACAGACATGGAGGGCAGAAGGGAGCTGCAACAAAATGAAGGGCCGTAGGGCAGGGATGGGGCATGAAACTCGGACAGGCGGGTGGTGGTGCCAGGAATAGGCAGCAGACATCTGACCATACTAGGCAGGTGTGAGGGGCAGTGGCAGCTCAACAGAACACTCAAGTGGATAGGAGGGGCAGTGGCAGGTCTATAGGACATGGTGGGGGAAAAAGGAGTGAGCAGTGGCATGCACAGAGACATCGGAGTGCAGGGGCAACAAGCAAAGCACAGAGGCTAAGCAGGAGGGCCATGATGGGGCATAACATTGGACAACAGAGGGCAGGAGGAGTGGCCAGGGACATGGAGCTAAATGGAGGGCAGTGGCAGCACATCGGATCATGCAGGGCAAGATGGAGGGGACTGGTGCATGGAGTCAGATAACAGTGGGTAGGGAGGAGATGGATGGGGCAGCAAGCTAACTGCTCAGGGCAGGTGGGAAGGGCAGTGCCAGAACAAAAACCACACAGGGCTGTAATGAGGGAGCAGGGGCATGTACTTTGACAGTGGTTTTTAAGGGGGTGGGCAGGAGCAGCACGCTTGGGTGGGGGTGGCAGACCCTGCGCCCAATGCCTCCTCATCGTTCATTGCTACAGGCATATTCTTAACGTTAAACTTTACAAATTCAAGTGACAAAACCAAAGGTTATAGGAAGCTTGTAGTTGGAAAATCAAATTAAAATAAAACTTTGAAATTCACAAAAAAACAAACAAAGGTTAGAGGGTCATTATAGATAGGTGCATATCTTACACGCACAAAACCAAGAAATTTAGCTGTTATAGTTTATTTCAAGTAACTGTAATGCATGCCCTAAGATACTATAACTCTCATCCTCGCCACGCATTGCTAAGTACCCCAGATAGTACATCACTCATGGCATCATTGATAATATCACCATAACTTTTGCAGTAAAATTATTGATGGAAAAACTGTGCATGCGAGGCTGCGAGTTATAGTTACCTTAAGGCATGAGTTATAGATACTTGAAATAACTCCAATAGCTGAATTTGCATGGAAACCCATACCCACCTTACAAATACTCTTGCCACCTAAAAACCTATACGCACCCTAGCCCCCAAAAATGCCTTAGCCACCCAAAAATCCATACGCACCCTAAAACCCAAAAATGCCCTTGCCACCCAAAAACCTATGTCCACCCTAAAACCTAAAGACGCCCTTGCCATTCAAATACCCATACCCACCCTAAACCCTCAAAAAGCCTTTGCCACCCAAAAACTCATACCTACACTAAGCCCTAAAAATACCCATGCCACCCATAAGCCCATACCACCCTAAATCCTAAAAATGCTGTGCCACCCAAAACCCATACCCACCCAAACCATAAAAATGCCCTTGCAATCCAAAAACCCATACCCACTCTAAACTCGTAATGCTCTTTCCACCCAAAAACCCAAACCACCCAAAACCCTAAACGCTATTGCCACCCAAAAATCCATACCCAACCTAAACCCTAACAACACCCTTGTCACCCAGAAACCGATAACCACCTTAAACTCTAAAAATGCTGTTCTCATCCAGAAACAAAATTCCTTGTAGAGGCATGTGTGGTGAAGGCATATGTGTTGTAAAATCCTGCATGGTAAAGGCATGTGTTGTTAAGGATTTGTGGTAATGGGTGGTTATGACCATGTTGTAATTGCTGGTTCAGCTTACTGAATTCCATGGAGAGGAGCACTCAATACAGAACCTACATGTCTTGGAATGCTGCGGTGTGGTTTGTCATCGCCATAGTCAGTTTCTTCATGCCCAAGATATGCTGTATCCTGTGTAACCTTGTTGGGTGGGTGGTGACTTTCTCCGTTCTCCAGAGGGAGAGTATCTATCTATACACAGCTCCAAATACCAAGCTAATAAGGCGGCTCTGGCATGAACTGGCCAAGGTTTGGCCTAAGATGACATAAAGCAGGAATGCTGGAGCTGCATGTCAAGATGAGTATCTACATCTGTCAAAACTGTGTTCCAGTACCTTGTTAGGTTTGGACATGGCCACAGAGATGCAGCGGTGTGTCAGCAAATTCCACCAGCACACTGAGTACGGAGGGGGTTGCCCTTGTGAAGCCTGATGGGAGTAAGGTTTCGGTATGTTGATAACTTAGTGGCTATTGCCATGCTAGCCATGATAGATTATCCCGCAATGCTTTTGTATGCTAACTTTCATATAGAAGAAAATTGTTGCGGTCAGTCATCTTGTAGAACGTCCTAGTCTCTAACTTGCCATGGTTGATTATGATCAAAAGGTCAAGGAACGAAAGTTGGGTAGTAGACACGGTGGAGGAAAACCTTAAACGGTCCAGTCCATTAATCCATGTGAAATGAACTGCCTGCTTGGGTTGGGTCATGCCATACTATCAGGATGTCATCAATGTATCTACGCCACATCTTGATGTTGGCCTTGAAAGGGTTATAATCTTTGAGTATAAATTGTTCCTCAAAATGGTACATATAGAGGCAGGCCAAGCTGGGAGCAAAGGTGCTACCCATCGATGTCCCGTGAATTTGGTTGTAAAGTTGTTCCTCAAATTTAAAATAATTTTCCATCAGTGCCATGGATGCACACTGCATGATAAGGAGATGGGGTAGGAGAATCCCATGTGTTGTGGGCAAGAGTATCTTCAACGACCTGAAGAGTTGCTTTCTGCGGTTTGTATATAAAGACTCCACATCCAGACTGATCAAAGCATGTACCTGTACAGAGGCATTAATCACATAAGTAAGGTTTAGGACTTCTTGTGTGTCCTTCAAAAAAGTGGATGTCTTCTGCACAAAGGGTTGTAGAAAATTATCACAAAATTTGGAAAGTGGTTCGAGAATCGAGCCAATCCCTGAGACTATAGGTCGACGAGGAGGTGGTAATCTGTCCTTATGGATTTTAGGGAGGCAGTAAGAGTAAGGTAAACGTGGATCGGGAGTATCAAGAAATTCAGCCTCTTTACGTGAGATCCAAGAATTAGTTAAGGCTTCATTGATCATCGTATGTATCCTCAATTGTAGTCCTGCAGTGGGATCTTGAACAATGGGGGCATAGTAAGTGGCATCACTAAGAAGACAGAGGATGCCTATAGCCCAGCCTTTATCTGCTGGCTTAATGACTGTTTGGGTCAAGTGCCAGGGTTTGAGAGCATCTCTGTCACGTGATGAAATGTTCATAAAGGTATGTTTGGGTTGTAGTTTCTTCACATCAACAAGGACCGCCTTCTCAAATGCGAGTACTTCACAGGGCATGGTGGAGATGGGTGGAACGAAGGTGGATGGATTACGCAGACCTGAATCCACCTGGTGAAGTTCAGCGTGACTATCCTTGAAAAAGAAATGTAACCGGATTTCTGAAAAAATTAGAAAGTTCACAGTAAAGATGGAAAAAAAACGTCCTGAGGGGTTGGAACAAAGCCCAGTCCTTTATTCAAAACACCAAGTTCATCAGTGGAAAGTAGTATGGATGACAGGTTGACTACTAAATTGTTGGGGTCTGACTCTTGCCCTGACTCCTGGTCACCATTTGTGGTTCCTCTCTGGCCCAATGTACATGTCGACCTCTTCTTCTGCCCTGGCCTCGGCCTAAAAAATGAACAAAAGGCATATAATGGTGTGGTTGATAGAAGGGATGCGGAGGTTGCCAAAATAGTGGTTGATTAGTAGGGAAGAGTAGGGGGTTGTAAAAAGGTTGGGGTCCACCCTCATTTGTACTCCATCCGTCAGATGAAGAACTATTGCTGTAGGTACAGGGTGTTCTATAGATGGGGCCTGAGTCGTCAGAAGAAGGTGGCTGAGTGTCGACCTCGTAGTCATCTTTGATGTAAGGGTACACCTTTTCTCTGCTGAACTTGTTGATGTCTTTCTGTAATTTAGTAATTTTTTTGTTGATTCAAGAATTCTTTGTTAACATTCAACTCAGAATTAATCTCCGCCAAGTGTGTCTTAAAGGCGTAGAGAGATAGAGTTGTTTTCAAAGTATTTTCTGTCAGATTAATCTCAATAGCAATAGAATCTACTAGTCTTTTTGATGTGTTGATTAGGACTAGCCAGTCCCTGGCGCACTTCCAAGCGATCTGTGCCCAGTCCCTCCTAAAGGCCAGGTCTTGTAGGAAAATCCTCTGGACATTAGTCACAATGAGTCCATTAGGGGCTATGTTGGCACAGAGGTACTCAGTCATAATATTCCCATGTAGGATAGTTTTAATAAGGTTGCGTTTAAGTGAGGAGAGTTTCTCACTTCAGGGAGTGTGGCTACCGGGTAGGTCTCTGGAGTCGGAACGCGCTGAGCATATAAGTACGCTCAAGTCTTTGTTTCCAGACTGTTAAACTTTTTTCAGGCCGTTGTTTTTGTTGGCACACTCCGGCCCTTTAAAACCAAGCATTACCAGGGTTTTGGTCATGCCTTTTTAAAAAAAACCTACACTCGAGCTTGTGATGGCACCATAATGTATGGATTTTGACTCCGTTTTTGTGTGTACAGGGTGCGACCGTATATTCAAATGTTGGATGCGCTCTCTGGTGAATTGCCTTTTAGGCCACCATTATCCTGACCTATATATAATTTGCTACTTAATAGTCAAGGATTTGTTTCCTGGATAATTGTCTTTGTTCTTGTTCTTTCATTTGCACTACTCTGCACTTCTTTTTGACCGTTCATTAAAGCAGGTGTATAATATCTTTTTACTACTAGTTATAAAGCATGGCATATATATTCTTTCTGTCCTTTTCGTTGTGTCTCTGTGCTTCATAACCAGTGCTTCCGCCACTATTTATGTAGAGCGACGCTAGTCCAGAGGCCATCATTTTCCCAAAGAACCCGTTCCTTAACCTAGAAGGATAAGGAATCTTAATATGACTTTTGTTACACCTAGCATGGCAGCACATTAACACAAAGTGTCACAACACTATTTGGTGTCTATTTCACTCCGATCACTTAACCAACAGAGATAGGTTATTTTCAAATCTGTTGTTATTGTATCTTTTTTTGTTCACTGGTTCTCGCCTATTCAGGCTTTGAGCTGTGCAGCTGTTTGATGTAAGTCGCCTTTGCCTTTCTAAAATTTATTTTAAGGTGTGTAAATAGAGTTTAGGAGGTATGTGTTTTGGTCCTGATGAAGCGCCATGTGATTCACCTAGACCCTTGAGGCGCGAAACATGTTTACCCTATATCGTAGCAAGAAGGAAAGTGCCCTTGCTACCTTTTTTTGATTGAATAGAGTGGAGGAGCATTATTTCCTTACCCACTCACATGTGGTTTTTAATCTTGGCCAAGATCCTCAAAGTCTTAATTAAACAATTATTGTTGAGGTCCTTGAGCCAATTTTAAGTCATTTTATTTTTCTCATGCTTTTTCTTAACAGTAGGTTTACTTTACTCCTACTGTTTCTGTCACTGCACACACTTCACAATCAAGAGCTCCTGCACAGTGCCCCCTAGTGGGGCCCGTAAGACATTGCAGCACCAGTCTGATGAGGAGCAAGCCCTGTGATGAAGCATGACATCCATTGGATGTGTGAGGGCTTTTGCTTCTAATTTTAGAGGTGTCTTGAGGATCCGTGTTCTTGTTTTTCCTTCTGTTAGGAACAGTGTACCTTAGAGGTGTTTTTTTTCTTAGTTGATTGGGTTTACCAGAACCAGCCATCCCATTCCATTACTATCAATTGGGAAAAATTAAATGAGTCCATGGCCTTGAACTGGACTCTCCATGCAGCGATTTTTGCCTCCTCCTTTCCCTCAAAGTTTTTCTAAGTAACCTAAGGATGCTTGCTGGGTCATGCCCCTACAAAATAACAAAAGAAGCATGTCACCAGTTGGAAGTCCATGGCTACAGCTGGGAACTTCAGGTCTATATATCCTGGGAAAGATGTGATCTGAGTAACGGGGGTGCAAGGGAAAAGGGGGTCTGGACCAACTCTCCGACTCCCTCCAGTTCACTACAAATTGAGAAGACAGATCATGTGAAGATGTAGGAAAGACCATTAAAAAGAAGCCCAATGCTAGCCCAAAAGAAGTCTGTAGAAAAAGGGCATAGCCAAGACACCCAGCACCAAGAGGGAGGGTCACGTTGCATGCCACATGCTGGGATTAGAGGGGTATACACATGACCTCAGGGCATGTTGCGATCATCAAACAACGTTCAGTTGCGATGTGTTTCCTCTTTATACCTCGCCCTGCGCACATGTAGGTTGAAAGAGACCGCCTCCATCAATGGCACCCCCATGCACACAGTAGGAGGGATAGGATACTTGAGGGTTGGTGACACCTACAGAGTGCTAGTTAATAACTGAAATAACCTACATGCTCACAAGATCACCCTGTTAAAAATGCTTTACTGCTGTACACCCAGTCAGTCATGGAGAGGGAGGAGTCCCAACAACCCCTAAAAATGAATGAGTCCATGAAAAATAACCCACATTTTCAAAATAGGCCACCTTCTGGTGCCTCCCCAAAACTGCTTGAATGTAAGAACACTAATGTGTCCACGCAAGGTCAAGACCCACAAGCATTTGTTATCAGGGACCTTATTTATAACCTAAAAAGAAATGCTGTAACTGTTTTATGATGCTCTGAGAACATTTATAAAACACCACTCAGATCGATTATACTTCTAGACAGTCCTCAGACCCCGTTTCTGTAACTGTTCTCCCAGTCATAGTGTTTTTGTTTTGTCAAATGCCTCTGGTCTTTTATTTTTTTAAGGTAAATTCACATTTAAGAAACCAAGATACACTGACCCAGGGAAAGCCGCCAAAACAACAGTAAGTACAATTACCCCAAATAGCCCCAACAAACAAACATGAACAAAACAACAAGTAGGAAGTCCAACAGGTTGTCAGATGCCACAGTGTCACCACAGTTAACTCCAGGAATGGGGTGGAGAGCTCCACCTCTGGGGATGTGCCCCAAGATCTCCGGCTCCTCTGCCGCCCACCACCACAACAGGAATCGGGCTGCACTACAAGTCTGAGATCCTACCAGCAGACCAACCGCTAAGTCAACGAGTAGTGGCATCCTGATTCCCTGGGTCTCCTAATAGACTATCTATAACTGCTTATTTCCCCAGGGCTATTGCTATGGGGTCTGGGTAAAGTCTTTTGGATGATTTCCCCTCCTTTAGCCACTAGGAGTTGCTGCCCAAAGCGAACAGGAGACCCATGTGGGGAGCCCTGGACTGAGTCCTCCGTAATATTCAGAAGGTGATTAGCCTCAGCCACCATCTTAAGCAGGTGCTTCCCATCTGAAACGAACATGTGGTCTGGCTTTGAGAATATTTTCTTTCTGAGAAATACTATAATGGGGTGGAATGCTCTGCAGAAAGTTCATAAAACAGAGCTAGCTGGTGGCATTGAAGCCACTCAGGATGCACATATCTACCATGGTGTAGGATAGATTTTAATTTAGAAATTATGGACACAAGCCAGAATATCAGGGGGAAGACCTCCCACCCACCCAGTGGGACCTGTCCAGTTTTATGTTTGACCTCTTCTTTCACTTCCAGGATCTGCCGGAATTGGGCCAAGACGTAGTCAGAGATATCTGAGCCCTGAGCTCCTGGCAGAGCCCCGCATGTGCAGAGGTTGATCCTGCTGGAGCGTTTCTCAAGGTGTTTTGCATGCAACGGAAGGATGGCCTGCTGCTCTTGCAGACAGAAGACCTCTTTGCACAAGTGTTGAGCTCCTAACCTCTCACCGTTCTGTTGTCCTTGAGGGTGGAAACTCTATTAACCACACCTGCAAGGTTGTGCCAGACCTCTCTGACATCCTACGAGAGCTCTTGCTTGACATAGTAGGTATCCTCTCACACTGAAGCAAATAAACCATCCTTAAATACCCTGGTTAATGGGGCCTCCTCATTTCCCCCTCCAAAGTGGTAGAGTGCACTTGCGTCCGCCTGCCCACGTTAGATGCTTGCTCGCTTCATGAATGCAGTAGCACTTTTAGCGTCTGATCTTTCTTCTCCCACACCAGGGTAACGCTTAAATCTGCAAAGTGAACAGGTGTCAGTGCAGAAAGTTCCTGAGGGGCTGCACCAAAACTAGACCAGTGCGGCCACTGGGGACACCTGCTGTCCCCGCCTCAGGCACAAGGAAAATCTTCGGCTTGCATATTGATTGTGAGCACAGCTGTGTACCAGGCCACTTGATTGAAGTGGAGGGAGTGGGAGTGTGAGAGGGGGTGGGGGTTCGAGCAGTCAGGACAAATGGGCCAGTCAATGATGCAGCAGCCTAATCCACCCTGCCACCCACCTTTGATCCATAATGCCCACCAACCACACCAGCCTCCCTCTCCATTGCCACAGAGGACTCCCATGGCACCTGGCTCAATTCCATGCTCCTCCGCGGTTCATTGTTGCTGTAGGCCACGTTTGTAATCACCTTTCCGCTGAGCACACGGTCACAGTGGCTGCGCATGCTGACCATCGCACCATAGCCACCACAGAATCCTCTTTGCAGCTGTCAAGGTCCTGTCTGGGGATCACTGCCTGCCTGCCCAGGGCTACAGTCCTAGCACCCACAGGCTGGCATCCAAAGAGACTCCGTGGAAACTCTGTGGAGCGCAACAGTCCGGCCCCCTCTCACCTCATCCGCCATCTTGATCTACACGGTGATCAGGATTCTGAGCACCATGCCAGTGCCTAAGTAAGGTCTTCAGGGGAGTCACTCTGCCCCCGCCAGGTGGAGGCACCATTATGGGGGTCCATTGCTATGGACAGCATCTCTAAGTCCTGGGACTCACTGTAGGAGTTAAGATGTGGCAGGCAGCCAGAGAAGCTGGATACTGCATTCCACATAGCTGGCATCTTGCCACACACCCCTAAAATGGTCGTAATTTATAAATCTTCATACTGGTACCAACAATTGTTTTGTGCTTTTAAGGCACAGAATGAGCCAAGAAACTTCAATCATGCTCATAGATGGGGCTATATGTAGCGCTCCTCCATCATATTTTGGGGCAGGGTGCAGCCAATGTGGAGCTGCACAGTACCCCCTAGCAGTATGTGGAAGCACTGCTTTGGAAATTTCTGGCTGAAGTCTGGCATCTGGGTATTATTCTAAAGGTGAGTGATCTGCGGTTAGATGAGGATCCATCAGAAAGAGCATCAGCAAAGGGAAGGAACTTGTTCCTCTTGTGTTTGAGGGGGATGCTCCTTTAAGAATAGGTTCTTCCTGAATTGCAGGACATTTGGAGTAGTTATGTCACTGGGGATACTTCTGCTTTTTCACTTATTACATCTTTGTTTTACATATTGATGATGCCCTGGCTGCTGCTGTGACACTGCTTGCCATATGTGGTCAGTTTCTTGGTCAAATATGTCAGAATGTTGTTCCTGACAGCCTTGTATGTGATGCAGCTGGTCTTGAAGATTATAAAGGCCTGGGAGCAGAGCTATGGTAGTCTCTTCATTCTGACATCGACTGGTAGATGATATTCACTCTAATGGCGTACTCCTATCTGTAATATTCTTTCCAGTGTAGTGAGTGGTGTCTTGGAGATCACAGAGCTGACCAGATCATTGCCACCATCTTGCTGGTAAAATACCAGGGCTTGTAGTGTCCTGAACTCATATTTTTGGAGCAAAGGTTTCAATTTTCTGTGGAAGAATTGGTAACATTCTGTATTAGTCTTACTGATGAGTTTCAAATAGAGGTATGTATAGATGGATTTCTCATTGTCTGCTTGGGGCTGAGAGGGAACTATCTAGGTTCCTATTGGCGAACAGTGATTGAAACCATGGTTTTTGAGGGATGTTGGTGAACAAGAGAAATTCAGTCTTCCTTGGTTTGAGCTTCATATATGTATTTAACACCCAGTTCTGGATTAGTTTCAGTGAGTATTTAATTCACTGTATGTCTTTGGTAAAAGAGTTTTTAAGGAGGACAGTGGTAGTGTTGGTATGTTATTGTTGATGGGTATGGGTCCTGTGGGTCCCCTCTAGAGGGCGAAAACAATAGGGGGCAAGGAGTTAACCCTGTAGTGCTATACAGGGGGCTGGGGGGGTTTGGTATCTAGCTGTTCCCAGCTCTATTAATTTATGGTGGTTAGCGAGGAAGGAGGTGAGCTACTTCAAGATTCTCAGAAGTCCATGCATGTTTCTTGCATGTGTATCAGAGCTGCAAGGTACACAAGCAAAATATAATTTACCTTGGCTATTAGAGACTACTTTGATCACACAAAGCTGTTCCATACTATATCCAGCTATTTCTTGATTTTGTGCAACCACATCAGGAAAACCTATTTCCAAATGTGCACTCCTCATGCCGATCTCTAGCTACTCTAAGACCATATTTAACTTACAAGAAGTGGACTTCCATTACTTTCTTTGAAAGTAGGCCGCTTGTGACCATTGACAGAAAAGAACCATAACCGTGTCTAATCAAGACATTTACAAAGCATTGACAGAGCGTAGCTTATATAATCTATATTAACATGAAATGTTTATGAACTAATGTATAATAATGCTGCCTGGAAACTGTATTAATATATCTTGCTAAAACATGCGCTTGAAATGTGCCCACGGGGAGTGGCCCCCAATACATACGGGGACTAATGAAATTGACTAATAATGTTGAAATTACATATAATGATATGATTTTACATTAATAACAATAGACATGTAAGAGTTTTGCTAATAAATCATTAGGCCTTAGTTAGCATGAGTCGAGGCCTAGCTGCCTGACTCTCATATTAAATGTATTTTTCTAACGTGCAGTGTGCTGACTTGCTGAAGGACATGAACTCTTGTTTTTCTCCAAACTAGAAGCTGAATGTAACTGTAGTAGATCCGTTCTCATGCTTATAGAAACATTTTAGCTGAATGCAACACTGTAGACCAGTCGTAGGTACAAGGTCGCCTGAACCGGTACAGACAATGGAGCCACTGACCGAAGATGCGCAAAGGACCACAAGACTATGAAATCATACCAGACATTTCACCCGCAAAAGACGTCAATCATAACAACCAATAAAATACGTGAGAACTGTTATGGGGTGACAAATTTGATGACCTAATGTAAAGTTAATTGGATAAAGACAGTGGGGTGCAACCCCTTGTCCAACCAGATTTTAGGGGAATGTACAACCAAAAGGGGATAAAAACCCTTGTCACCAGGAAGTAAATTAGAACTAGGGAGTAGGAGACTAGGAGAGGGGGAGATGCTAATGCGATTTGCTGTGATCCAGAGACTTTGTCACTTTGCTGAGTGACTTGATAATTTACTTAGAACCATCCTTGCCCTTAGATTGCTCGTTTACACTTTACCTCCTTATGAGGGAAGTACCCCTTTTACGGAGCTGAATCCTTGAGGGCGAATCAATGGATGTCCTGAGGACGAAGACCGAACCGGAGTGCTGACCCAAACTGGAGGGTAACTATATGACAATGAAATTGTGATTGTTTGCTTTTCCTTTCTAGGTACCAACTGCTTCTTTTGACAGAGACCATAGTTAGATGTTTTCCAAATTGGTGTTTCTAAATTGTTTTGCATGAAGCCCAACATGCCAATGCTAATTAGAGGTTAGTTGAGAGGGGTTCACTAAACTGACGCAAATAGACAAACAACTGAATCTATGCTTTGTTGAATAACCTAGGGTGATAATCTGCTAAAGACAACCTATGCTGATGCCGTGTTATATTCTAATGTTTGTGATTCTTGCTCTGATGAAATCTTATCAGAGTTGCCATATTGTGACTATGCTAATGTGTTTCTTGGTTTTGAGACTAATAAACTTACTAGTAGAATTGTAATCAATAGGGAATAAATATCACAAAATGTATACTAAACTGTTGTGGTTACTCATGACTGAAAGGTCATGGTGGTTTCGGAGTCTTATTAAATATCTTTGACTAAGGTGAATTGCATTGACTCAATAAATATTGATGACATTATTGACGTATTGATTGACATGTTGATTAGCTACCTCGTGCTAAGGTGTCTTCAAACGGGGTCAAAAGATTCATTGGCCTAAAACGAGTCCCAAAGTGAGTAAATTAGTCATAAGGGGATGCGTTATCAGTTCTGGTAGCAGAGCAACGGTTTAGGCCCTTTGGGGCCCTAGGACGGAGGATTATTATTTTAAATAGTTTTTCGAAATAATGCAAATTGAAGGTATGATGTGTTTCTAAATTCCCCATGACTTTCCCAGAATCTTGGAGCCTGCTTAAGTGAGTTGGGTATGTTCTAGTATGGGTGGTGTTTGCCACCTGCTCAGCTTATGCATATTGCAGGTGTTTTGTTAAGTTTGTGTGGATTTAGGTCAGGTAATGTTGTTTTAGTAGGAGTGGGCCTACTCTGCAGTATGAGAGTAGGGAAGTCGGCGAACTTCATATGAGTGTGGTGCTTTGTGCTCAAAATTATCCACGTGATTGTTGTTGGTGATGTATGGACCCGTCGTGGTCTAAGACTCCGGAGTATATTGACAAGTGTAGGAGACACTTGGGTTTATGTTGTAATTTGTGTGGTTTATTAGGTCAATCGGGCCTGGTTGACAAGTCGAGTTTGAGTCAAATTGTGTGAGTGTAACCTTCGATGGCGATTTGGCAAGTTCTAAAGTGCACTAGAACGAACCATTGACAAGTCGAGAGTAGGATTTGCGGGTCGAATTCTGCTTGCGAGTGCGGGAGCTGAGAAGGAGAAAGTAGCAGCCGAGGCTTCAAGTGTAATCTCTGTAAAGTTCTGAAGCGATTGTGTACCCTTGCTGTAGTAAACCGGCAAATTTGAGTTTTTGTTGTTAAAGGTGCTCGCAATAATTTTGCATTAGTTTGGTGTGAATCCAGTGTGAGGAGGACAAGCCGCAAGACTTTGTCAGCTGCAGTGTGAGAGTGGGACATCAGTGGTGCCGCGCTGGGCTATGTCAGTTGCCGAGAGGGGTCGCGCACGGATTGGCAGCCGGACGTGAGAGGCAATAGGTTGAGAAAGGTGGGTGAAGAGTGTTCTGAGAATTAAAGTCACTTTCTGATTAGATTCAAAACAAAGATGCAAAAATGAAGTTTTTCAAGGCTTTAAAGAGTGCCTAGAAGGGAGATACATATATTAGGGCGAGTGAAGGGGAGCCTACACCACCTGAGGGCACTCCAGCTTATATTGTAATGGAAGAAAAGGGAGTTGCACCATGTCTTTGGATGAAGCAGTGGTGAAAATTAACAGAGAAGCAGGGATATTTAGCGTTAACGGAGCATGGAACGTTCAATACAAGAATCTTAGAGAACTTGAGGTGGATGTTAAGTGTGCAAAAGCCGCCTCCGAGACCAGCTCAGTATGAGGCATTAGCATGCTGAGATTTAATGGCCATACGACAAAGACAGCAAAAATTTGAAAGGAGAATGAAAAGGGCAGAGAAAACTTTAGCTGAGGCTAGATGGGACAATGAGAGCAGGATGTGAAGAAGGGGAATAGTTGACGGACTCAAATTGTTTCTGGCAATAACCCAGGAAGATGAGACGCAGGGAAAGAAAGCCACCTGTAAGACAAACAAGGGGTATAGCAAGACAAAAGAAACTTAGAGGTCTTTGGTGGATAAAGATGATTCAGATGATGATGATGATGATGATGAGGAGTTTCTTGATCAGCTGTTACATGATCGCCTGCCACCTTATGCTATAAATGACAATGCTCCAAGCACTAGTGCAGGTCCTGAGGGTTCGACACAAAGTAAGGGAATTACAAGTACAGTGCAGACAAGCGATACAGTTTTGATATAGAATGGTGTCAGTGTACCCACTGCAGCAGACATGCAGACACAGTTGCAACCTCCGCCACAGATACAGAGGATTTATCCAGATGTCCCAGTACTAGAGACAAATAAGAGTCTAATGGTGCCGCCTGACCCGATATTTACGAGATCAAAGCTAGTGCAGATTGAGCCAACTCGGCAATTGTTGCCCCAGCCGCAGCAACAACTGATTCTGGGTTACAATCCAGTGGCGGGACCTCAGTCAGTACCTGCACCAGCCACAGTGAGTCAAGCTTTAGGAGTTACTGCTCCACGGGGTTTGGGATCTGGTCAGACTCCAGCTGCCATATCATTACCAATTACTGTTTGTCCGCCAGTACCGCTGTATGCGCAGGGTAAGCCTGACGTGTGTGATCAGGGAGTGAGAGCCCTAGAAGTAATAAGAGGAGGGTTCACAGGAACTCCCCAGCCAATGACATCAAGGGAACAAGCAGCAGAAGGACTCAGGTCTTTATTAGACCTCAGTCCCATTGGGGCTCCTTTAGAGGCAATGAGACAAGCAGGGCTAAGTGTGCTAGCCCCGCAGACACTGAGTACAAATAGGTCGCAGTCACCATTGATGCAGTCAGGGAACATTTCGTTGCAAGGCTTTTCCGTGCAACAGTTGAATGAGTGGTTAGAAAAGACCAAGGCTTCACAAACTACTGCAGTAACCGCAGAGAAATCAGAAAGAGATGAGTACCTGAATTTTGTGAGACTGGGTGTAGAAGCTGCAGAACTGGTAGAAGGAACAATGGGGGTGAACAGATTAGAGTCATACACAGAAGCAGGATTGAGGTATCTGTGCCCCAAAATCACTTAAGAAGTAAGTAAGGTGCATCAGATGTTGGCAAACCTGGCGGATAAATACAACATTGATATTGACGATACTAAACATTTGAAAAGAAGCTACAGATTAGACTTCGATTCTAAAGATTTTGATCACATGAGGTCTACCCGAATGAAAGTGCATCGTAAAGAAATACTGCAAAGTGCGCCGATCTGGGGTGCCTTAGAGAAATGGGAAGGCAGATGGGCAAAGAAAAGAGATAAAGAGAAAGGCGATGATCCTGCACCAAAGCAGGCTAAAACCGCACCGGAAACGGGTACAATAAAAATTTTACCAATGAGAGAGACAGCCGGAGGGGTTCTAGTCCATGTACCGTGGTCTAGGGGAGATATCCTATCATTCACAAATGATTATCCCAGGTTGAGGGAGAAATCAATAGAATGGTACCAACAGACGGACAGGTTTGTGAAATTGGCGAAATGTATGGATGTATAGAGTATTTATAAAACGCATTCTGGCCCGGGGGCATCGAAGCGCTAACTAGGGTGAGGCATCAGTGTCTGTGGAAATAAAAATGCAGACTATCGAGGGAACAGCCAGGTCTTAACCCGTTTCCTAAAGATAAGGTAATTGTGCTCCTTCCTGAGATCTAACAGGAGAGAATTCCAAATCCTAGTGGCAGCGATAGTGAAAGCTTTATCTCCCCACTTCACCTTCTTGGTGTGGGGAACTTGAATTTGAAAAGTGCTGGCAGAACGCAGCAGTCGTATAGGTCGGTGCCACTGTAGTTTGGTAGTCAAATACTTGGGACCAATCCCGTTTATGAGAAATGCAGAGGGCCTTAAAAGAAATCTGTTGAGCTATTGGAAGCCAATGTAGATTCCTAAGGCTCTCCTTAGCTGAAGCTGATTGTGGTAAGTTCAGTATTAGTTTAGCAGCTGTGTTCTGCATCAGCTGCAGTTTTTTGAGTGATCCTTTATCCAACTTAAACAAGAGGGCATTGCCGTAGTCCAATCTGGACAGGACCAGGGCCAAAGTAGCAGTAATTCTCCATTCTTTTAAAATAAAAGGGAACATTTTCTTCAATTTCCTCAGTATCCACATACAGAATTTAATAGTCTGATTGGCCTGAGGTTGAAAAAATAAGTGGTTGTTGAAAAGAAATCCTAGATTTCTTGAGGTGGAACCAGGTAAAAGCAGGGTGCCACACTCTTTGGGCCACCAGATAGGAAACCACTGAGCCCTACTTATCCCAAAGCAGAGAACCTCGGTCTTGTCGCAGTTCAATTTTAGCCAGTTGGCCTTCATCCAGCTGCTTACCGCCAACATGCAAGCATTAAAACGGGCCGCAACTACCTCCACGTCTTTATTAATAGGAATGATAATTTGAGTATCATCTGCGTGTGAGGTAGGGATGAAGCCAAACGAGCGTATTAATTCTGCCAGAGTAGCCACATAGACATTGAATAGAGTAGGGCTAAGTGATGAACCCTGAGGAACACCACAGGGCAGAAAGTAAGAGGGGGATCTAAAATCTCCACTGCTTACCGTAGACCACCTGTTAGGGAGAAAGGACTCAAAGAGCTTCAAAGCCTGGTCCCTGATACCTACTTGATGAAGACGTTCTAGCAGGATATGGGGGGCAATGGTGTTGAATGCTGCAGATAGGTCCAACAGGACCAGGAAAACACCCTGTCACTCATCGACCAGCCTCTGAATAGTGTCTGATGAGGAAATGAGAGCAGATTCCGAGCTGTGGGACTTTCGAAATCCATGTTGAGAGATGTCAAAACTCTCTGAAACTGACAAGAAATGGACCAATTCTCTGTTGATGTATTTTTCAAACATTTCAGCAAGAAAAGGGAGCAAGGCTATGGGGCAAGATATTGGTTAAATCATCATCATGTTTCCCAGTTTGCTTCTTTTATAGGGAATAATAGTAGTTTCTTTCCAAGCAGAGGGATAGATGCTGGAAGTAAGAACTTCCTGGAATATGGAGACCAGCGCAGATGCCACCAACTCCGGAACTAGTTGCAGTATAGCCGGAGGGCAGGGGTCTAACGGGGACCCAGATTTGCATTCATGAAGCAACTTACCAATTATATCTTGGGATGGCATGTTAAACTTGGTAAGTAACCTACAATTATCAGATATGGCTGTAGGTAGAACGGAGGGGAACAATGCCTTGGTGTCAGTAGGGAGAGAAAGCCCCTGAGTCTTGTCTAACTTAAAGCTGGAGTAAATATTTTAAATTTTGCTTTCAAAGAACTTTGCTATTTTGTTGCAAAAATCTTGAGAGTTTTCCAGCTTGGACGTGCAAGGGGGGGGTGGTAAGGGCATTAATAACTCTAAATAACTCTCTAGAGGAATTGGCAGCTTTTCTAATTTTTAGCGTAAGGAACTCTTTTAGCTATAAAGCAAGCCTCCTTATAACAATTTAAGGCTAATTTTAAATGAAGTTTCTCACTGGCACCCGGATTAAGGGACAGATGTAGAAAGGGTTTTGCGCCTCACAAACAGCGAAAAACACGGTTTGCGAGGCGCAAAAGCCTCTCCGGTATGCAGAAATGCATTTTGCGAGTCGGATCCGACTCACAAAATGCATTTCCAACTCGCAAATAGGAAGGGGTGTTCCCTTCCTATTTGCGACTCGCAATGCAATTCAATTGCAAATGGAATCGCAGTTACCATCCACTTGAAGTGTATGGTAACCCAGTCGCAAACGGGAAGGGGTCCCCATGGGACCCCTTCCCCTTTGTGAGTGGACAAAAAATATTTTTTCAGAGCAGGCAGTGGTCCAATGGACCACTACCTGCCCTGAAAAAATCCGAAACTAAAGTTTTCGGTTTTTTTTTCAAAGTGCAGCTCGTTTTCCTTTAAGGAAAACGGGCTGCACTTAGAGAAAAAAAACTGCTTTATTAAAAAGCAGTCATGGACATGGTGGTCTGCTGTCTCCAGCATGTCTTTGTGACCCCATTGCGAGTTGCAGAAGGTGTCTGAGACACCTTTCTGCATACCAAATTGCGACTTGCAATTTGCGAGTCGCAGGGACTCGCAAATTGCAAGTCGCAATTTGGATTTTTGCTACATCTGGCCCTCAGTCTCCAGCGACGCTCCTGTTGTCTGTATTTCCTCTGGAGAACCTTAAGGTCCTTAGAGAACCAAGGTTGGCTGGGTTTTTTTCCCATGCGTGGTTCATATACCTTCTGTGGGTCTAGTGAATCAACCCCCAAAGTAATTCCCTGGTTAAAACGGGCCAGTGGCGATAGAACAGACATCTTGGGATCATTCCAACTGCATTTTAGTGCCGTTTCTAGGGGTTTAGCTTTAATGCTTTTCCATTGTCTTATTAATTTATTCGGAGGAGTATGTATGGGGAAAGACAGTTTTTTTAATGAAATTGAAAGTCAGAAGTGAATGATCTGTCCACTTTAACAGGAGAGTTATATGCTTTAATTCTTCCTCAGGACGGGTACAAATTCAGTCGAGGGTGTGACCAGCTACATGAGTAGTCGAACCTTCCTTTAAGACCCAGTCTAAGGAGGCCATAATATTAAGAAATTCAGTAATCAACGGGTTACTACTGTCATCAAAATGAATGTTGAAGTCCCCTATTATAATTGCTTTAGGGGCCATAACAAACGGTTCCAGCAAATCAATGCATTCCAAAAGAAACTTAGAGAGGGGAGCAGGAGGACGATAGATTAAAAGCCCTTCTGAAACTAAAGTATTGCTATAGAAAAGTTTAAAAACCATCATTTCACATGCCTCAAAAGTAGTGCTCCTAGCAGTCCAAGTGCAGGTAAGGTCAGACCTACAGATAATGGCCAAACCCCCTCCTCTGATCTATAATATGAATAACCTGTGGGAGAAGCCTCAATGAAGTCCGGGTCAGAGTCAGGCCTAGCCCAGGTTTCAGTGATAAAAAGGCAGTCAATATTGAGGGTGGAGATAAGTTCACTAATTTCGAATTTATGCTTGCGAAGGGATCTAGTGTTGATAAGAGCAAAGGACCCCCTTTCCCTAGTGCCCCTTGTACCCCTACCGTTAGCATGATCAACCTTATTCCCAGCTTCCCTCAGAGCTTTATGCTCCTCTACTGTTAGTGGCCTTGGCGAAGACCAATTGCAGCGTGCACATTTCCAAGGGGCTGGGTTACCCGGTATAAGTGTATGAAGGCAAGGACTGCCTGCCAGACTGCGAATATCTGGATGGGCAAGCAGGCCTTCTTTAGGGGGAGATGTAAGGTTCCTGGCCTGTGCTGGCGTAGACTGGCTTGCCTTTGGGCCGCCTTCGGTGCTCCAGCGGCGGGCCCGCTGCACGGCCGTGTTTCTGCTCGCATTAAATCCCCTTGAGAAAACAACTGGACCGCTACCCGACAGGAAGCGTCCAGCTGGTAGACAGGAAGTGGGCTCTAACAGGCCCAAACTTCCTGCAAGGTCCAACAGCAAAAATGGACCCCCGGCTACAAAATTACACTAAAACAGCCCCCAACCAACCTCCGTGCAGAGCGCTAGTACAAAAGTGAAAAGAGCACTTGTAACAGCAGTATCAAATGAAACTTCTAAGCAATGCTAAAAATAGTAGAAGATGTATTCATAAAAAGATAAAACTAGTGCCAGAAAGAATAGTTAAAAATCTAAAAAGGTGCCGATGCAGAGTACTGCACTATAATTAAAACATTAAACATTTTGATTTGAGTAAATTAAAACACGGACACACGCACACACCTAGTCTGCGCGGCCGTGTTTCTGCTCGCATTAAATCCCCCTGAGAAAACAACTGGACCGCTACCCGACAGGAAGCGTCCAGCCGGTAGACAGGAAGTGGACTCTAACAGGCCCAAACTTCCTGCAAGGTCCAACAGCAAAAATGGACCCCCCGGCTACAAAAGGTCTCTGGGAAGATTTGAATACCCTGTTTGAAATTATGGTTCCACCTGACTTATTGCTTGATTGTAAGAGAGGTGTGGACTGGCCGACACAGGAACCGGCAAGGGATAAGGTTACTGGAGCACCATCTGAGGAGGTGATGAAGTATCATAAAGTGATTGAATTTTTGAAGCAGAAAGTGTCGCAGAAAGTGACAGATTGGCAGAAAATCGATCGAACCTCACAGGAGGCTAAAGAGTCGATTCATGCTTACTATGAGAGATTGTTGAAGGCATTCAAACATTACAGTGGCACTGAGACCATAGAACCGAAAGACATGAATCATCTTGCGTTCCAGTTTGTTGAAGGGCTGAGACCAGAGATTAGCCAGATGATTAAGAATCATTTGATCTGTTGGCAATCAAAGCCGATTGATGAGGTGTTGCAGTATGCAAAATACTGTAGTGACGAGATTGAGCTGAAGCAGATAAAGTTGAAGGAAAAGGTGATGGTGATGGTGATGGTGATGCAGATGAAGGCAGCGCAAGCAGGGATACAGGGAAATGGAGTACAGCAGGTGATAAAGCAACAACCGCAAGGGAATGGCATGTTTCAGGCACAACCAAGAGGTCGAGGTTTTGTGAACCACGGTCCAGACTTGAATACTGTTGTGGTTCAAAATGATGTGCAGGGAATGAAAAAGGTGTCACCATGTCATGCGTGCGGGGGCGTGGGGCATTGGAAGCGGGAATGCTCAATGGTGGTGCAGGATGGTGTTGTTCCACAAAGCAATGATGTCGGTACCTTTCAAAGTGTGAGGGGTCCAAAAATGAGGGGTCAAAATCTGAACTTCCAGAAAATATGGTACAGATGCAGGGGTTACAGCCCATGCAGCAAATACAAATGCCATGTATTCAACCAGCACAGATGCAGCAGGTACAACAGCAGGTTCCCATGGTACCTAGACCGCAAATGCAACTACCTTTGGCTCCAATGGGACAGCAACAGGTGATGCTTCCTCAACAGGTCACAGGCCAAATGATGAGTCAAAATAACACAGTACAACAGTTCCCATTGCGTGGTGAGGATGTAATAAACGATGAATGGTCGGATGATTGTTCAGACAGTGAGGAGTGCAGGCTTGTACTATGTAGAGGGGAAAGTAATGGGTCATAAGGTTTCATTCCTATTTAATACAGAAGCTACACGCTCTACAGTCGGAAGTGAAGAGGTTCTGAAATTACTACTTTCGGGGCGTACCAGAAGAGTGGTAGGAGTAGCAAATCATTTCTTGACAAATCCGATTACAGACCAGGTCCAAGTTGAAATTGGCAACTTTTAGGGTCTGCACAAATTTGTAGTGTGTGATTCTAGTTCAGTATCCCTATTGGGAAGAGACCTGATGTGCAAAACGAGGTGTTCGATTACCTGTTCCAATGAAGGAATTGAAGTCCAGACAAACAGTGATGATGAAGGGGACGATGGGCAGTTTTCTGAGTCAGAGACGGCAAATGAAGATTACCCACTGATAATTTATTCCCGATGCTTACAGTACTTGACTTGCCACTCGAGTTGCAGGGAACGGTGACAGAGAAAGTGTGGGACCTGACAGGAAAAGAAGTGGGACTGATAAAAGGAGTAGATATGGTCAAAGTACAGGTTAAGCCGAATGCAGTGTTTCCGCAGGTACCGCAGTACCAAATGACGCAAGATGTCCTCATTCAGGTAGCACAGATAATTGCAGACTTTGTGAAGCAAGGGGTTCTGAAAGAAGTGATGAGCAGCCTGTGTAATTCACCAATAATGGGTCTGAAAAAGCCTTGTGGGAAGGTTTGAACTGTGCAGGACTTGAGGAAAATAAACGAGATTGTGGTAAAATGCTGCCCCATAGTGCCAAATCCAGCAGTAATCATGTTCCAGGTCCCATGTGATGCAGCGTGGTTCACAGTTGTGGACCTGTCTCAAGCATTCTTTTCGGTGCCTCTTCATGAGGACAGCCAATTTCTCTTTAGTTTCAAATTCCTGGATAAGGTGTACAGTTGGTGCAGAATTCCTCAAGGGTTTTTTGAGTCATCTTCAATCAGATATTGAAGAAGGATTTGGAGTCGTTAGAACTGCCTTTCAGTTCGACATTAGTACATTACATTGATGATCTGTTAATTGCGTCCAGAACAAAAGACGACTGCAGGTATGACACAATTGCCTTATTGAACCATTTGGGAAAGAACGGACATAAAGTGTCCCCAAAGAAGTTGCAATACTGTCAGAGAGAAGTGAAGTACTTAGGTCACCTGATTGAGAAAGGGTCAATGAAAATATCTAAGGAAAGAGTGACAGCCATACTGCAGATGAATCCCCCGACAAACCAAGAGAGATGTCAGAATGTTTTTTGAATGGTGGGCTACTGTCGTCAGTGGATTCCCAGCTTCTCGATTATCTCTAAACCATTGATAAAACTTACAGGCAAGGAAGTTCAGGATGACCCGGGTAACATAATTTTGTCAGAAAAAGAGATGAAGGCATTCATGGAATTGAGAGAATGTATGTGCAGGGTACCAGCTTTAGGTATGTCTGATAACACAAAGCCTTTTCTACTATTTTGTCATGAACGTGATGCATGTTCTTTGTCTGTTTTAACACAGGTCCATGGAGGTGCAAACCACCCAGTAGCATATTTTTCATCTACTTTGGACCCAGTCGCAGCAGCCTTACCAGGTTGTTTGCGTGCAGTTGCAGCAGTTGGTCAAAGCCTCACACAGTGTGAAGGCATAGTGATGGGGCATCCCTTAACAGTAATGGTTCCTCATTCAGTTGAAATTCTGTTAACCCGTACCAAGACACAGCATATGACAAATGCTAGGCTGACTAGATATGAGACCGTCATACTGGGGTCTCCAAATGTTTCCCTCAAAAGATGTACTGTATTGAACCCGGCAACTTTACTTCCTGTTGAAAATGCAGACATTAGTGATGCTGAGGAAGTAGAACATGATTGTCTTGAGGTAACAGAACTATGCACCAAACCAAGACCTGACATCAAAGATACTCAGTTAGAAGAAAATGATTACATTTTATTTGTTGATGGTTCATGCTTGAGAGACTCAGTGGGAGTACTGAGAGCTGGGTATGCCGTGTGTACAATCACCGGTATTTTATAAACTTCCTGTCTCGAAAGAGTGTATTCTGCACAAGTGGCTGAATTAATTGCTCTTACTAAGGCATGCCAAGCAGCTGAAAACCTGAAAGTCTCTATCTATACTGACAGCAGATACAGATTCGGAATTGTACATGACTTTGGCCAGCTATGGTCACAGAGGGGTTTCATGACCTCTTCTGGTTCTCCAGTGAAAAATGGCGAAAAGATTAAGGATTTGTTGAAATTGCTGTGGTGAAATGCAATGCTCATGTTAAATCACAAGACTTTGTGTCAATGGGAAACGGCTATGCAGATCAAGTCGTAAGGTTTTGCGCATTGAACTGCATATCGTTCCGAGATCAGTGGGAATTGTTACCTGAAACTGAAAATGAAACATGTTTGAATTTTGCATTGAGGGTTGTTGACACATTAGATGAGCTAAAATTACTGCAGGGATGTGCTGGCAAAGAAGAAAAACGCTCTGGGCAGAGAATGAACTGTGTACAAAGAGCTGATGACTTATGGGTCTCAGAGGAGGGGAAAATGGTTTTGCCAAACAGTCTTCTGTCACAGTTTGCAAGGTTCTATCATGGCCAAGCCGATATAGGGAAAGACGCAATGGTCAGGTTGTTCAAAATCGATTGGTTCAATCCAAAATTCAGACAAGCTGCAGAGGTTATCTGTCACAGGTGCATCATCTGTCAACAGATGAATGCAGGAAAAGGGACGGTGGTGAATACGAGCCACGTTGGGAGAGCTGGCGGTCCATTCAGCAGGATGCAGATGGACTTCATTGAGATGCCTATGTGTGGAGGACTGAGAAATGTGTTGGTGATTGTGTGTGTTTTCAGTCATTGGGTTGAAGCTTACCCTACACGTAGGAATGACAGTCTCACAATAGCAAAGCTGTTGCTTAGAGAGTTAATACCACGTTTTGGATTCCCGATCTCTTTAGAATCAGATAGGGGCAGACACTTCGAAAATGAGGTGATTAAGCTCTTGTGTGCCGCATTGAACATTGAGCAGAAGCTGCATTGTAGCTACCGCCCTGAAGCACCAGGACTACTGGAGCAGATGAATGGTACCTTGAAGTCGAGAATGGCAAAAATGTGCGCAGCTACCAATCTGAAGTGGCCAGATGCCTTGCCCTTAGTACTGATGTCAATGAGAAACACACCTGACAAGAAAACTGGACTATCCCCCTATGAAATTCTGATTGGTCGAGCTATGTGATTGCCCGCAGTACCTGCGAATGCTCTTGTATATATCACGGATGATATGGTGTTGGACTACTGCAAGGGTCTGGCTGATGTGGTCCGCTCTTTCTCTCACCAGGTGAAAGCTAACACGTTGCCACTGATCAGTGATCCAGCTCACACCCTGAAACCCAGTGACTGGGTTGTTGTCAAGAAACACGTGAGGAAGTCGTGTTTGGGGCCGCGCTGGAAAGGGCCATATCAAGTAATACTGACAACCACTACTGCTGTGAAATGTGCAGGTGTTCCGAATTGGATACATGCCAGTCACACAAAGAGGGTGACGTGTCCAACTGACAAGGAACTTGAAGTATCCAAAAAAACAGCTGCAGAAAAGGAAGTCTCAGGGCCGGAGAGTATTCAAATGGGAACTGAGACTGAAGGAGAGCCCACTGAGGACGGCTCAGTCACTCAAAGTGAGTTCAAGAGGGGTGACAGTGAGCCTATCTTAGCTGAGGTAACAGGGGAACCAACGCAAAGAGAGGTTCTCCCAGAAGCAGACGGATTTGGGTTTGAAGTTGAACCCGTGACAGACCCTGAAGGCGAGGGGGAAGAAGCAGAGGGAGGTCAAAGTGAACTGACTCCTCCTGAGCCGATTGCAGGTCCATCAAGAGAAAACACCATAGCACAAGAGTAGGGCGCAGTTCAACGTTCTGAAGGGCCAAGCAAGAAGAAAACGCATAAAGGAGATATCTGGCCGAAGCCAGAAGCTGCAGTAGAGAAAGTGATCCCTGGAGACACAATTGAGGAAGAAGTTGACACAACCAGAAAAGAGGATCTTAGTGAAGGAGAGCTACAGAGTGAACGCATACTGAAAAGAAAAAGAGTCGCAAACAGAAGGTACGCAGGTCCTGAATGGGCATATGCAACAACAGCTGAATGGCAACAAGAATTCTTGGCATTCTGTTTTGATCGAGAGGTACCAGGTCGATACTACGGCACCTGAATTCAACTCTAGAAAGAGACTGTGTTAAAATATTGAAATTAAAATTGAAAGCTGAAAAGCTGAGAAAAGAGACTAATAAATTACCGGATGTGACACTGATAACCTGAATTGACTTCGAAAATCGATTGACAAGCTGCTAAACCTGATTTGACAAAGGGTCCTGGAGTGAGTGAAACACTGTAAATATACGCACAGAGAGAGAGACTTTTGCAGAAGAAAAAAAAAAGAGCCTTTATATCGTGCTCAAGTTGATTGTTTGCTTTATATTATTCTGCTATCAGATTCTTTACAGATCATGAGTTACACTAAGAGTAAGAGTAAAAAGGGTAGGATGTGTGGTTGGTTGAGTGTTATTCTAGGTATTGTGTGTGCAATAATAATTACAGATGTAATTGTGGGAATGCCTTGGATAGATAAGAAAGTGACTAACAATGCTTCAAAACCTGAGACTGCTACACTAACACCGTGGGAGAAGTTTGAGCAGGATGCAAAATACTTGCATGAGGGAACTAATTCAAAAGGGGAACTATCTACTTATGTCTTCTATCACTTGTTGAATGAGTATGTTGACACAATGGATGCAGAGAATTGTTATGTGTGCACAAAGATTCCTTCATCAGTGCAGGAAAGGGTTACTTACCATAGCTTGCCGCTAACTTACGGGATAAGCTGTAGCTTGCTACTAACAAGATTCTATGATCAAGAGTATGTGCAATATTTCTATTCTAACTTGGATGTAGTGTTTTCTTTTGTACCTGTGATTGAATTTCTAAACAAATTAGCTAAAGAACACAGCATAAAATTAGTTAGGGGTTTCTTTGAGCCAACACTAACATTTGGGACAGCTTAAGCGCACTGCAATAATTTAACCTGCTTACTAACACCTGTAGAGAAAAGCTTCTTAGATCACACTGATGATAGAGAAAAGCATTAAAGGAAAGGTTAGAAAAGGGATTAGAAAAACGCATGCATGCAAATGATTATGCTTACACTGCAATAAAGACACAAGGCAAATTAGCTATAGATGCATTACATGTAGGTAGGCTTTGTATATATAGGCCAAAATCTGAGTATGACATTTTATTTGTGGTAACGAGTGAGTGCAGGCATGTGTTTTTGTTTCAAAATAAATGGACATTCCTGTTAAATGGACAGGATCCAGCGATCCCTGGGATCTATTATATATGTGGACTTAATGCTTATTACCATCTTCCAAAGGGAAGGTATGGGACATGTTATTTGGGAATAGTTTTCCCAAAGATTTACCAGATTGATGACTTAAAACAAATTCCTAAAATGTCTGAATTACAACATGCTAGACAAAAGTGAGAGACAGCGGCTGCTGTCGTCTGTGACATATTTGGAGCCATAATTCCTTCAGTAGGGGTTATCCTAAACTCCATAAAGATTCAAAAGTTGTCTACTATTGTGGATAACATGCTGAAAAACTTCAGAGGGGCTATACTCCTGATGGATACTGAACTTGCTGCGGAGAGGGCTATGACTCTTCAAAACCGGCTTGCTTTAGACATTCTTTTAGCAAAGAGCGGCGGAGTCTGTAAGATGCTTAACGAGCACCACTGCTGTGTGTTCATTCCTGACAATAGCAAAAAGATTAGAAGTATGCTTACTAACCTAACAAGAGAGAGTGCGGATTTGAAGGAGCCTGGAGTTTGGGAGAAGGTGGGGAAAGGAATTACCAGAGTAGGGAATTGGTTTAGTAATATTTGGAACGGGGTTCTTGCTAAAATATTAGGGAGTTTATTGATCTGATTTGTCTATTGGGATTATGGGGATCATGCAAAATTAGTGAAAGAATTTAACAAAATTTGACAAAACGAAATAAAAGAAATGAAGAAAATGAAAGGGAGAAAATGTTTAATGAAATTTGGGAAAGCTCACGCAAAGGACAGGACGTTGAAATGCGCATTATGCGCAAAGTAAAAGGTTAAGGGAAAAGTTTGTGTGATGACAAGTGTCATCAGAGGAGGGACTGAGAGAGCGTAGCTTATATAATCTATATTAACATGAAATGTTTATGAACTAATGTATAATAATGCTGCCTAGAAACTTATATCTTGCTAAAACATGTGCTTGAAATGTGCCCACAGGGAGTGGCCGTCAATACATACGGGGACTAATGAAATTGACTAATAATGTTAAAATGACATATAATGATATGATTTTACATTAATAACAATAGACTTGTAAGAGTTTTGCTAATAAATCATTAGGCCTTAGTTAGCATGAGTCGAGGCCTAGCTGCCTGACTCTCATATTAAATGTATTTTTCTAACGTGCAGTGTGTTGACTTGCTGAAGGACATGAACTCTTGTTTTTCTCCAAACTAGAAGCTGAATGTAACTGTAGTAGATCCGTTCTCATGAAATTCGTCTTGCTTATAGAAACATTTTAGCTGAATGCAACACTGTAGACCAGTCATAGGTACAAGGTCGTCTGAACCGGTACAGACAATTGAGCCACTGACCGAAGATGCGCAAAGGACCACAAGACTATGAAATCATACCGGACATTCCACCCGCTAAAGACGTCAATCATAAGAACCAATAAAATACGTGAGAACTGTTATGGGGTGACACATTTGATGACCTAATGTAAAGTTAATTGGATAAAGATAGTGGGGTGCAAGCCCTTGTCCAACCAGATTTTAGGGGAATGTACAACCAAAAGGGAATAAAAACCCTTGTCACCAGTAAGTAAATTAGAACTAGGGAGTAGGAGACTAGGAGAGGGGGTGATGCTGATGCGATTTGCTGTGATCCAGAGACTTTGTCACTTTGCTTAGTGATTTGATAATTTACTTAGAACCATCCTTGCCCTTAGATTGCTCTTTTACACTTTACCTCCTTATGAGGGAAGTGCCCCCTTTACCGGAGCTGAATCCTTGATGGCGAATCAATGGATGTCCTGAGGACGAAGACCGAACCTGAGTGCTGACCCAAACTGGAGGATAACCATATGACAATGAAATTGTGATTGTCTGTTTGCTTTACCTTTCTAGGTACCAACTGCTTCTTTTGACAGAGACCATAGTTGGATGTTTTCCAAATTGGTGTTTCTAAATTGTTTTGCATGAAGCCCAACCTGCCTATGCTAATTAGAGGTTAGTTGAGAGGGGTTCACTAAACTGACGCAAATAGACAAACAACTGAATCTATGCTTTGTTGAATAACCTATGGTGATACTCTGCTAAAGACAACCTATGCTGATGCCGTGTTATATTCTAATGTTTGTGATTCTTGCTCTGATGAAATTTTATCAGAGTTGCCATATTGTGACTATGCTAATGTGTTTCTTGGTTTTGAGACTAATAAACTTACTAGTAGAATTGTAATCAATAGGGAATAAATATCACAAAATGTATACTAAACTGGTGTGGTTATTCATGACTGAATGGTCATGGTGGTTTCTGCGTCTTATTAAATGTCATTGACTAAGGTGAATTGCATTGTCTTAATAAATATTGATGACATTATTGACGTATTGATTGACATGTTGATTAGCTATCTCATCCTAAGGTGTCTTCAAACAGGGTCAAAAGATTCATTGGCCTAAAACGAGTCCCAAAGTGAGTAAATTAGTCATAAGGGGAAGCGTTATCAGCATTATTATGGTATGTTGAGTGCTTGTAGTGTGCGTTCAGGCCTTTATTGATGTCCCAAAGTGCTTTTGGAATTTGGGCACCTTTATGGTTCTGGAGTTCTAAATGACTTGAGTAAAAACAGTCTTTAGAAACTGTTCTTGGACTTTTCATACTGTTTTAGAGATGAGTAAAGTTGGATAATGATCTGCAAGGTTGAAGTAGACATATATTTTTTAGTAATGGAATATATTGCATGTTGGTCGGGTATGAATGCATGGATTGCTTGTGTGCACCCAAGGACTTTGCTGTGGGCTTCCTCTTGCTGAAAGTATGGTTGTCTATTACTTGGCTTCCAATGGTTATGGCGTTTATAAGACACCCTTTCCCATTGTGTGACTTTGGTGGAATTCCATGTATATGCAGTTTTTTTTCCGCATTTCTTTATTGAAAGTTATAAACAAGAAAACAGTGTTATGCATGACATTTGACATTACACAAGAGCATATAAAAGAGCAGAACGAGGAGGCAGAGCAACAAGCCTCCTCCATCAGCAATATGCCCAGATCGTGAAAAGGTAGTCCGAACCTCAGCAAGAACCTGCCGTGTTATAATAGTCTAAGAACTGAGCGGGATGAGCGTGAACATATATGGGGGCATGGGCAAGGCCCCCAGCTTTGCCATCTGTGGGGAAGTCCAGGTATCAGGAGGTAAGAATGCTGACCGCAGGCCAAAACTCATAGGAACAGTAGGCCTAAGGGAACACGTGTTTGCTCAAGTGATGGGAAAGGAGGTGGGCAGCAATAACAGGTCCAGGACCCCATGTATATATGTGTTGCAGCGAGATTCAATAGCACGACGAAGGGGGGTGGAGGTGTCAGAGGGATAATATTAAGCACTGTTAACTGCTATCCTTTTATAGAGACAGAGGAGATGATCATGTATGTAGGAGGGATATAGAGGGAGGAAGGGAGAGTGCGTAAGTAGGAAAGGCAAGGAGAGGTAAGAGGTGGAGAGAGAGAGAGAGAGAGAAGGAGGGATTAGAAGAGAAAGGGAGGTAAGAAGGGAGGGCCAGAAAGAAGGAGGAATAGAGAGAAATAGGATGAGGATGAAAAAGCGAGAGGAAGGAGGAGAAAGAGAGGGAGAGCGAGCATGACCGGCAAAGGGGTAGGCGTTGGGGGGAGTGGGGTGGAGATGTGAAAATAGAGGAATGAGTGGGGGGTTTAATTATTCGCTATTCGGAGAAAGGGGGCCTAGGTTTGTAGGAATAGCTCTGCCCTATCCTGTAGGTTATAAATGATACGTTCATGGACGGCTGTATGGAACATTGCCGAAAGACATTCTTAGTGTGAGGGGGGCTTTGCCGCACGCCAGTGTTGAAGAATACAAAGTTTAGCCACGGTCAGCACAGTATGTAAGAGGCAGAGTTGTATGCAGGACATGCCGTGGCTATCACCAGTGTCGTGCAAAAGAAGCAGGGTTTTCAGGAGAGAGGGTGGCAAGGGTAGGATCTCCCTCAGTGTGACCTCAGCTGCCTCCCAATATGGTTGAATATTCGGAGACAGTCACATAGTATATGTAGTAAGTCACAACGTGGGTGGGGGCAGCGCCAGCAAGTCATGTGGGGCAATAGTTCAGCTGCTCTAAGCTTCTGGGGCGTCCAGTGCCAGTTGTGGAAAGTCTTGAAAAGGCAAAATTTCATTCTTGCCTCTCGAGCCCCACGCTCCCGTGCCTCCAATAGGTCAGTCCACTCTTCCATATCATAATTTACCTGCAATTGGGTTTGCCATCTGGCCCCTAGGGAAGGTGAGCAGGGGCAGGGAGAATATATGCCGATTGAGTAGATTGTGCGGCCCAGACATCACTCCCAGGGAGGAACCCCAGGACTGTAAATACTTGTGCTCCGGTGAATATTGTAGGGTTCATGGGCGGGTCCCAAATCGGCTCTGGAGATGGTGTGAGAGCTGTCGGTATTGCCAAGAGCATTGGTCAGGGAGCCCAAACTCCGCTTCCAGCGCTGGGAACAATTTCAGCATCCCAAGTTGATCAATAGATAGGATGCCCTTTGCCCGCCAGACCTCCCAGTCAACTACTTTCCCCCTCTTAGGAAACCGGCATTGCCCCAGAGCGGCGCATGCGTATGAATCCCCGGATCCACTCCCAGAAGGCGGTGATCCCGAAACCGAGGGTGCAGCAAGTCTATAACTTGATGAGCAGGTTGTGGCTGGGGGGAGGCTCTAGAACCATAAAGCAGATCCAGGCCCAGCTGCATATTCGAGAGTACTTGTTTTGCCTTGACCCACAGGGGTGGGTCTGATACACCCGGAAGCATGAAGGCCAGCTGCGAAAGGTGTAGTGCAAGCGCAGTGTTCTACGGAAGGTAATCTCAGTCCCCCGCATTCCCGCCACGCAATGAGTTTAGCTTACTAATTTACATATGCAGGCATCTACTTTCTACCTTCCTAAGCTTTGACAAAGGAGCTAATAGCAGTACCATCCCTAACACATAGGTGTACTGTGACAGGGTGACCATGTGTACAGCTGGTACTCTTCCCCCAGAGGGAGAATCCCAATTGGGACCATTTTTCAAAAACACGTTTGGTACAGTCGAGCAGAGGTTCCAAATTATCCTGCACCTTGTGGGCTAAGCCCCTATTGACGAGTATTCCCAGATATTTAAGGCACAATTGTTTCCAATGAACTGGGAGGGCCGTGAGAACTGCACTTGTGGTTACCGAGGACAGGGGTAGAGCTTCACTCTTATCCCAATTTATTTGATATCCTGATAGTGCCTCAAATTCTGCCAGGACAGCCCGCAGTGCTGGGAGGGAACGTGAGAGGTCCATGAGTGTGAGTAATATGTTGTCGGCATACAAGTAGATAGGGGAGCGGCCTCCCCGGATAGGGACGCCAGCTATGAGGGGCGACTGTAGGATAGAAGCTGCCAGGGGCTCGACTGCCAGGAGAAATAGCAACAGCAACAGTGGGCAACCCTGCTGGGTTCTCCGTTTGACGGAAAACACATCAGAGAGGAATCCCCCACAATTGACCTGTGCCTTGGGTGAGTCGAACAGCCAACGGACTTTGGCAATGAACCCCTCCCCAAGATCAAAGTGTTTCAGGGTCTCAAAAAGATACCACCATTCGATCCGATCGAAGGCCTCCACAGCGTGAAAGGAGAAAGCCACAGCCTCCTCTCTGGGGTCTCTGGTGGCCCATAGTGCATGTGCGAAGGTGGTTCCTGGAGGAGCGTCCGGGTACAAAACCCACCCGGGAGTGATGGTTAAGAGACGGAATAACTTTTTTGAGGCGGGACGCCAAGATGCTAGCCAGTATCCTAACATCCCCGTTGAGGAGGGAAATGGGACGATAACTGCCTCATTATAATGGGTCCTTCCCTGGCTTCGGGAGGACTGTTATGGATGCGCTGTTAGAGATAGGATACAAAGATACTGTAGTTTCCGCACCCCAAAAGGCTTCATAGAGGGAGTCCACTGTATCTGCTCCCGTCCATTTGTAATATTCCGCTGGGAATCCGTCCTCCCCTGCAGATTTGTGGTAGGGGAGATTGGATATAGCATGCAGTATCTCCTCCTTGCTGATCTCACCTCCCAGTAGCCCTCTGCCCTCCTCAGTAAGACTGGGAATCCGGGCCTCCTCCAAAAATGCAGCCAGCCTGTCATGATCCGCTCCCATTTCGGGGGTATAGAGGGCCCGATAGAAGCGTCCAAATGTTTTGGCTATATCCTGTAGGTGTGTGAGGAGCGTCCTGTCAGAATCCAAAATGGCAGGGATGGCGAACACTGCCTCCTGCGGAAGTAACTGGGCCACTAGCAAGTGACCTGCTTTTGTGCCCTACTCATAGTGTCTGCCCTTCATCCTCTGTAGGGTGTACTTTCCCTGGGATGTATATAAAACATGGAGCTCCATCTTTGCCTTCTTGAGACAACAGTGCGTGGTCGGGGAGGGAGTCATAATATAGTCGCAGGTATATGTTGCTATAAGTCCTTCCAGTTCTCATTGGCGAGAGCATCTCTGGGCATTAGCAAGGGCTGTGTCTCTCATAAGTTGCCCTCTAATTGTCTCTTTTTCCACAGTCCAGAAGACTTGAGCAGAAGAGACCGAACCTTTATTGTCAGTTATATAGGCAGAGATATGAGCACATAGTTGTTCTTTGCCCTGCGGCGTATTATAGCTTGATGTGTTTAGGCGGCATGGTTTGCAACCGGGAGAAGCAAGGCCCAAGCTAACGGAGGCATGGCGGAGATCGCTTCCAATATCTGGGATTCACTGACCGTGGTGACCAGCATATGATAGATGAGGAAGTAGTCCAGCCGGGACTGTGTCCTGTGAACTGGTGATGGAAAAGTGCACTCCTGGTCAATCGGATGTGTAATGCGCCAATGATCTACCAACCTGTGGTCCTATATTACATCTCCCCACAGTGCTCTGTCCATGTTGTTGCTGATATCCAAGCTGCCGATTCTATCAAGAATCTGGTCTCGGGCCAAGTTCTAATCTCACCCAGGAGGTATTGGGAGGCTCCGATCGCTGTCAAGAGGTGCTTTTTAGAAAGAAGGAATGTTTGGCGTCCATAGGGGCGTACATGGACCCAATACAAAGTGTGTGATCTCCAAGTTTGAGTTTGGTAAGAATATATTGACCATCCAGGTCGGACCACGACTGGAGCACCTTAAACTGTAAGGAACAGCAAAGACGAATTGCACCCCCACATTTGCACACGGAGCCCGAGCCTCCCGACGTGGACAGCGGGCTACAACTATAAAGCACACTTCCCACCCAGTCACGGTGCAGTTTTTCATATTCCAAGAGTGATAGATGTGTTTCTTGCAGGAGGGGAATATCTTTGCGTTTGGATCGTAAATAAGAGACAACCTTCTTTCTTTTGATGTAATGCGTGAGGTCATGAACATTCCACAATACCGTTGCCAGTGGCAGAGTGGTTCCCATGCTAGGGGCAATCATAGGGGTCTGTGAGAGTGAAAAAGGTACTTCCGGGTTTAGAAAACACAGGGAGGTGACTCGGACTTCCTATGTCTGAGTAAGTGACAAAGAGAAAAATAGACGGGGTGGGCAGGGAACGCAGGGAAGGGATCTGCGGTCGCCCTCAGGAGATAGAAATCAGTTAAAGAAGAGAAAGAGAAGAAGGGAAAGAGAAAAAAGAGAAGGGAAGAGGAGAGTGAAAAATAGACAGAGAGGAAAGAGGGGAAATAGTTACAATGCTCACAGAGAGTGAGGGAGACGTAATCTAAGTTTGCTATGTGGGCAAAGGGGGGGCACCCTGTGTGGGCCAAATGTTGGAAAATGGGTTATTGGTAAGGGCAGGTAGGTACCTACACTTAGCAATAGGCCACTAACCTCCACTTAGGTCCAGTTAGGTCTCAGTAAATCAAACCCAGCTCAACCCTTGGTAGCTTGGCAACGAGCGTCAAGGCTTAACTTAGGAGACAGAGTGTAAAGCATTCAAATATCACAAAACAGTAATTAATAAAACACAGGAAACAGTTTAAAAATCCAAAACCAATTTATAATAATAGATTATATTTGTATCTTTAAAATGACACCAAAACGAATAAAATTGGATAAGGGGAACCGGAGATATGAATTTTTAAAGAATTATTATTTTTTTAGCGCCTAGAAACAAAAAGTGCTAATCGGGTCATCTGGTTGCACCTCGACCGGGGCAAAGTCAAAGTTTCAGGCCGACCGCGATGGAGCCCTGCTCGGCTACAGGCCGCGGGAGGCCTCGGTTAAAAGTTTACCTTCACACTTTGTCTCTTTTTCAAAGATTTTCTTCAGCAGGACGAACCTGCCAGTCCAATCCGACCTACTGGAGCCCTTCAGCGGGAATCCTCGGTGGAGATTTTTACCATCGGACTTAGTTGTTTTTTCGAGGTGAAAATCCTTCGACCGGGGTAAACCTGGATCTTGATCCGACGTCCATGGAGCCCTCCTCGGATACGCTGGTTGGGAGGTCCCGGTCAACTTTTTACCTTCGGACTTAGGGGGTCATTCTGACCCCGGCGGTCATAGACCGCCGGGGCCAGGGTCGGCGGGAGCACCGCCGACAGGCTGGCGGTGCCCCGCAGGGCATTCTGACCGCGGCGGTTTGGCCGCGGTCAGAAGTGGAAAACCGGCGGTCTCCCGCCGGTTTTCCGCTGCCCATTAGAATCCTCCATGGCGGCGCAGCAAGCTGCGCCATGTGGATTCTGGCACCCCATACCGCCATCCTGTTCCTGGCGGTTCGCCCGCCAGGAACAGGATGGCGGTATGGGGTGTCGTGGGGCCCCTGCAGTGCCCATGCCAATGGCATGGGCACTGCAGGGGCCCCCGTAAGAGGGCCCGAAAAAGAATTTCAGTGTCTGCTCAGCAGACACTGAAATTTGCGACGGGTGCAACTGCACCCGTCACACCTTCCTACTCCGCCGGCTCCATTCGGAGCCGGCTTCCTCGTGGGAAGGGTGTTTCCCACTGGGCTGGCAGGCGGCCTTTTGTCGGTCGTGATGTAAGACTGGGAATCCGGGCCTCCTCCAAAAATGCAGCCAGCCTGTCATGATCCGCTCCCATTTCGGGGGTATAGAGGGCCCGATAGAAGCGTCCAAATGTTTTGGCTATATCCTGTAGGTGTGTGAGGAGCGTCCTGTCAGAATCCAAAATGGCAGGGATGGCGAACACTGCCTCCTGCGGAAGTAACTGGGCCACTAGCAAGTGACCTGCTTTTGTGCCCTACTCATAGTGTCTGCCCTTCATCCTCTGTAGGGTGTACTTTCCCTGGGATGTATATAAAACATGGAGCTCCATCTTTGCCTTCTTGAGACAACAGTGCGTGGTCGGGGAGGGAGTCATAATATAGTCGCAGGTATATGTTGCTATAAGTCCTTCCAGTTCTCATTGGCGAGAGCATCTCTGGGCATTAGCAAGGGCTGTGTCTCTCATAAGTTGCCCTCTAATTGTCTCTTTTTCCACAGTCCAGAAGACTTGAGCAGAAGAGACCGAACCTTTATTGTCAGTTATATAGGCAGAGATATGAGCACATAGTTGTTCTTTGCCCTGCGGCGTATTATAGCTTGATGTGTTTAGGCGGCATGGTTTGCAACCGGGAGAAGCAAGGCCCAAGCTAACGGAGGCATGGCGGAGATCGCTTCCAATATCTGGGATTCACTGACCGTGGTGACCAGCATATGATAGATGAGGAAGTAGTCCAGCCGGGACTGTGTCCTGTGAACTGGTGATGGAAAAGTGCACTCCTGGTCAATCGGATGTGTAATGCGCCAATGATCTACCAACCTGTGGTCCTATATTACATCTCCCCACAGTGCTCTGTCCATGTTGTTGCTGATATCCAAGCTGCCGATTCTATCAAGAATCTGGTCTCGGGCCAAGTTCTAATCTCACCCAGGAGGTATTGGGAGGCTCCGATCGCTGTCAAGAGGTGCTTTTTAGAAAGAAGGAATGTTTGGCGTCCATAGGGGCGTACATGGACCCAATACAAAGTGTGTGATCTCCAAGTTTGAGTTTGGTAAGAATATATTGACCATCCAGGTCGGACCACGACTGGAGCACCTTAAACTGTAAGGAACAGCAAAGACGAATTGCACCCCCACATTTGCACACGGAGCCCGAGCCTCCCGACGTGGACAGCGGGCTACAACTATAAAGCACACTTCCCACCCAGTCACGGTGCAGTTTTTCATATTCCAAGAGTGATAGATGTGTTTCTTGCAGGAGGGGAATATCTTTGCGTTTGGATCGTAAATAAGAGACAACCTTCTTTCTTTTGATGTAATGCGTGAGGTCATGAACATTCCACAATACCGTTGCCAGTGGCAGAGTGGTTCCCATGCTAGGGGCAATCATAGGGGTCTGTGAGAGTGAAAAAGGTACTTCCGGGTTTAGAAAACACAGGGAGGTGACTCGGACTTCCTATGTCTGAGTAAGTGACAAAGAGAAAAATAGACGGGGTGGGCAGGGAACGCAGGGAAGGGATCTGCGGTCGCCCTCAGGAGATAGAAATCAGTTAAAGAAGAGAAAGAGAAGAAGGGAAAGAGAAAAAAGAGAAGGGAAGAGGAGAGTGAAAAATAGACAGAGAGGAAAGAGGGGAAATAGTTACAATGCTCACAGAGAGTGAGGGAGACGTAATCTAAGTTTGCTATGTGGGCAAAGGGGGGGCACCCTGTGTGGGCCAAATGTTGGAAAATGGGTTATTGGTAAGGGCAGGTAGGTACCTACACTTAGCAATAGGCCACTAACCTCCACTTAGGTCCAGTTAGGTCTCAGTAAATCAAACCCAGCTCAACCCTTGGTAGCTTGGCAACGAGCGTCAAGGCTTAACTTAGGAGACAGAGTGTAAAGCATTCAAATATCACAAAACAGTAATTAATAAAACACAGGAAACAGTTTAAAAATCCAAAACCAATTTATAATAATAGATTATATTTGTATCTTTAAAATGACACCAAAACGAATAAAATTGGATAAGGGGAACCGGAGATATGAATTTTTAAAGAATTATTATTTTTTTAGCGCCTAGAAACAAAAAGTGCTAATCGGGTCATCTGGTTGCACCTCGACCGGGGCAAAGTCAAAGTTTCAGGCCGACCGCGATGGAGCCCTGCTCGGCTACAGGCCGCGGGAGGCCTCGGTTAAAAGTTTACCTTCACACTTTGTCTCTTTTTCAAAGATTTTCTTCAGCAGGACGAACCTGCCAGTCCAATCCGACCTACTGGAGCCCTTCAGCGGGAATCCTCGGTGGAGATTTTTACCATCAGACTTAGTTGTTTTTTCGAGGTGAAAATCCTTCGACCGGGGTAAACCTGGATCTTGATCCGACGTCCATGGAGCCCTCCTCGGATACGCTGGTTGGGAGGTCCCGGTCAACTTTTTACCTTCGGACTTAGGGGGTCATTCTGACCCCGGCGGTCATAGACCGCCGGGGCCAGGGTCGGCGGGAGCACCGCCGACAGGCTGGCGGTGCCCCGCAGGGCATTCTGACCGCGGCGGTTTGGCCGCGGTCAGAAGTGGAAAACCGGCGGTCTCCCGCCGGTTTTCCGCTGCCCATTAGAATCCTCCATGGCGGCGCAGCAAGCTGCGCCATGTGGATTCTGGCACCCCATACCGCCATCCTGTTCCTGGCGGTTCGCCCGCCAGGAACAGGATGGCGGTATGGGGTGTCGTGGGGCCCCTGCAGTGCCCATGCCAATGGCATGGGCACTGCAGGGGCCCCCGTAAGAGGGCCCGAAAAAGAATTTCAGTGTCTGCTCAGCAGACACTGAAATTTGCGACGGGTGCAACTGCACCCGTCACACCTTCCTACTCCGCCGGCTCCATTCGGAGCCGGCTTCCTCGTGGGAAGGGTGTTTCCCACTGGGCTGGCAGGCGGCCTTTTGTCGGTCGCCCGCCAGCCCAGTGGGAAACCCAGAATGACCGCCGCGGTCTTTTGACCGCGGTACGGTCTTCTGACCGCGGTACGGTCTTCTGGCGGTTCCCGCTTGCGTCAAGCTTAGAATCAGCCCCTTAGTCTCTTTTTTGGAGATTTTCTTTACCGGGATAAACCAGCAAATCAGGCTGGGTCGCGGTTGAGGCAAGCCGGCTAGAGTTGCCGCAGCAGGTCGGTCCCTCTATGGTGCTTTTTTACAAAAGTTGTCCAAATTTCTCCAAACTTCTGGGGCTTCTCCCAGATGTCCTTTTAAGGTTCTTTTGAGGTCCACAGCTCACCCCAAGGGTCCAGAAGTTCTGAGATGGTCGTTGGGGGTGCTGACTACAACTCCCAGAATGCACCTGGCGCAAACTCCTTTTTGGCTACTGGACAGTGGTCAGCTGGTCGCTTTCTTCAGGAGTTGGTGCAGGGGACTCTGGTTAGCAATTTTTCACCTGTAGCAAACAGGGAGTCCCTCCTTGAACCAGTTGAAGCCAGGCAAAGTCCTTCTTGTGGTGAAGCCCAAGTGTGCAGCTGGTGCAGTCCTTCTGAGTGCAGGTTCCAGGTGCAGGCCAGGGGTCCAGCAGGGCAGTCTTTCTTCTTCTGTTGTTCTTCCTTGTTGGTTGTGGTAGGGAACTGAGGTGTGGGTGCAGGTCTGCCAGTTTTATCCTTGCTCCTTTGTGAAAAGCAGGGGGGTCCTGGTTCTCCAATCAGGTGCAGGGTCCTTCCCCCTGTGATGGCCACTTCCTGGGAAGTGTGGCAAAAATCAATCCCAGGAGGCAACATTCTCTAAAAATCCATCATGGCTGAATCTGATTTTTGGAGGTTACATCTGGCTGAGCCCACCCAATGGTGTGGCTAAAAATAATAAACACACCCCTCTCCTGTCCTCTCCTAATCTAATCAAGGGGGCACCTAGTTGTCTGGGGTTGCAGGATGTGGGGGTGTTGCTGGTTGCTCCAAATGTCCTTCTCTGCCTTTGAAGACCAGTTTAGCAGCCCTTACCTCTTCCTGACTCACCATCTGCTGAGGGGAGATTCCCTCCCACAGGCACATTCCTTTGTGTGAAGCCAGGCCACTTCACACCTCATCAAGGCAGCTTGGCCAGACAGCTAGAGGCTGGCCAATCAGAGCACAGCAGCAAAAACAATGCAGGGCTGAAATTGGCAACTTTTCAGTAAAGTTTAAAACTCTTTACCTGAACCAGTTATATTAAATCCCACAACTGGAAGTTGTGGGATTTATTACAACAATTAATTTGATACCAAATTCTTGGTATGCATCATTTAAGGAGACTTTAAAAATTAAAATAAAGTATCCCCATTCTAGCCTATGAAGGCCATTTACTACAATGAGGGAAAAACGAATTTGGCTGTTTTTACCTCACCAGGGCTTACAAAACTATTTTTATAAAGTCCCTGCTTATAGTTACATGGCACCAGCCCTAGGGGCACATAGGGCACACCTTAGGGGTGACATATATGTAAAAATAAGATAGTTTAAGACTTGGGAACTACTTTTAATTCCAAAGTCGAATTTGTATATAACTTTAATTTAAAAGCAGCCAGCAAGGCAGGCCTGCCTTTAAAATGACACTGGGCACCTCAGCAGTGCACCTATGGGTGCACTACCTATGCTGTGGTCCCTAACCCTACATGCCCTACCATATACTAGGGACTTATAGGTAGGTTCACTTAGCCAATTATACTTAGCCTAATTTTCATATCCATTTTACACAGAGCACAGGCCCTGGGACTGGTTAGAAGTACCCAGGGCACCATCAGAGTCAGAAAAACACCAGCAAGAAGTGGAAAATGGGGGCAAAAAGTTAGGGGGCCTCCTCATTCAGCCCTGTTTTCTCACAGCCAAACTTTGTTAAACTGCGGGTCTAAGCCTGTGAGACCCACGGCCGGGCGAGCACAAGGGCGGATAGGCAAGGAGCTGACTGGAAGAAAAGAGAACTACAGCACCAGAATGAAGGTGGGAAAGCCAGGAGTCAGGGACGAGGGAGAGGGAGAGGAAGAGGACTGACGGTGAGGGGAGGAGAGGGAAAGGTTCCATTAGGTAGTCAGTTGGGTAGGACATGAGGGGGAAGCAGCAGAGAAATGAGCGGGGAGAGGGGAGCTGTACCCTGTGGGATAGCAGAACCGTAAACATACGGACAAGCATTGCTCATATGAGAACAGTTCCCTATTAAACAATTGTCGTGGGGCAAACAGAGCGGCAGATGCAGGAGAACCACCACTTACTGAACCTAAGGATACCGATTTAGAGAGAGAGTGGAGAGGGGCCCCAACAATGCAATCCATATGGCAAGAACATCAATAGCAATATCAGTAACAATATAAAAAACAGAGATAACAATGACAAAATAGCTGAGGAATACATGCAGGATACTTAACGCTCAGCATATGGTTATTCCGGAAGTGCAGTGACTTCAGGCAGTCCAGCAAATGGCCCCATGGCCCCATGAGACATATCAGTCGGCATATGGCAGGGGCTTCAAGGGGGACCTTGATTTGTCTCTGTGCAGACCTTGGGTAATGTCTTCCAACACCTGTAGAGCTAAGTCATCCTGAGACCTCAGTGGACGATCCAGAAAACATCCCCCTTTTTGTGCCACAAAGTAGTTGTGGAGGGCTCCAGGGTCCGTGTCCGTTGGTCAGGTGGAGGTATTGAGCATAGAGGGGCTGGACAGCAGGTCCGCAGATTCATGATCCATGGGTTGGGCAGAGAGGCCATCCAAGTAAGAACGGAGGTCTGTAAGGTCAAAAAAGTCCCTGGAGTTACCATCTACCATTATCCACATGCAGGCCGGTTCAAAGAGCCCAAATTTAATGTTCAGATGACGCAGCTGAGGCCTAAGTGCAAGGAACGCTTTCCTTTTTTCATTTGTTTCACAGAAGTCTGCAGCAATACGAATTTCTTGACCGTTGTGGTGATATAGGCTATGTGCACTCGCAGCCAGTAGTAGTTGGCGGACCTGTTTGTGACGTAGGAAGCACGCTACAATGGGACGGGGCCTCTCAGCACTGTGCTTGTGTGAAATTCCAGTATAGGAGAAAAAGTAAGGCCCGTGAGGGGAGGAAGGCAGTACTTAAGGAAAGTCCTGAGATCCACGCCCTCCTCTTTCTCTGGCAGGCCAAAAAAGAGGACATTGTCCCTCCTGCTCCTGTCCTCCAGGTCTGCAAGTTTATGTTGAAGGAACTGTAGTTCTGAGTCTATATCTGGCAGGGTTACTATGTTACTTTCGACTGTAGTCAGGCGATGATCCAATTCTGTGACTTTGTCCTGGAAGCCGGCTATATCTGCACGGATCGACTTAAAGTCTGCCGAAAGATCCGTAATCTTGGAGTCCAGGCGATGGCCTACTGCTGAGATTTCCTGCAGGATACGCTCCATGGCAGTGTCCAAGCGTGAATCTACTGGAGGGTCTGCCGAGGTGGGGCCAGGCATAATGGCAGTTGAGGGCATTAGCCGTGGTTGTGAGACAGCTTCTGAGAAGAGTAGCTGTCACGTATGTTTACGGAATGATTTTCGAGAGGGCATCTCCGCAGGGGAGCGGGGCATTGAAAGTCCCAGGGGGGGCCATTAGAGCCCAGAGGCCCAGTGTCAAGGTATCGACAGAGTCAGTGGGAGCCCAGTTGCTGCTCAAAGGAACCCAACTATATCGGATCTGTAGGGCGCAGCTGCAGCGTCTAGCAGTTCATGTCCCACTGCGAAGAGTAAGTGTAGTAGGGCTCACCAGTATTGAGGTTCATGTAGACAACGAGGGTCGCGGTACCATCAGGCACGGTCCCTGGAGACGAGGCTGTTGGTCCATAGGCCAATGATAGAAAAGGTGCTGGAGAAGAGCAGTCTGGCGTTTCTGGCTACTACTAGAGACCCGCTCCGTCTCTTGAAGAGAGACACGAAGTGCAAGGGAGTAGTACCCTAATTCATTTCAGTGTACAGGTGGTTAGGCAAGGATTCTGTTGGGGTTGGTAGTAGAAGAGGAAGTCTTGTGCCCATGGTGCGGAGGGAGAAGTGCCCCATACGAAGTGCGTCTCCGGTAACCCAGGGCTAGGGGGCGTCACCTCAAGACGGTCAATGCAGCGTCCCGTAGAATTGCTGCGGTCCACTGGGGAGGAGGAGAAGGTGCAAGGATGCACCAGAAGGTTGACTAGTCCCACCGGCCAGAAATCTCCTCCAGGATGCCCACCCTAGGCAGAGGTAGCGACTTGTGGGTGAAAGCAGCAAGGGAGAGGTATGGTTATGAGTCAAGCAAGCCCGGTCCGTTGCTGCTACACTGCCTCCAATCTGGTAGGCCCCATTAGGTGGTATATAGATGTAATAATAAGAAAGAGGGGGAGCAGAATGCGTGGGATGTACAAATTTACAACAATGCGTCAAGCATGCAAGGCACCCCTCCGGTGCCTGCAGTCATTATCCAGAATGCTGCAGGTAACTGGTAGGTGCAGGGGGCACCCTAGAGCATGTGACCACTGAGAGTCCTGGAGGCCTTAGGGAGGGGGGAGATGAATTAAAGATGTCAGGAATGCTGCAAAACAGGCCCTCAGCTGCTCCCATAGCGCAGACTCCCCTCCCACTACCCAAGGCACGGTAATCGTGCGGGTGGCCTCCCCAGCAGGCCTCTGATGGTGCGTGCCGCCGTGGTCCCAAAGCAGGTGTTTAAAATGAACATTGAAAATTTAGCACACTGGTGCTTGCTCTGGTGAGGCCGTGGGCTGCACTGTAATGCTGCAGAGCTGTGAATTTGCCAGAGGCCCTTGATCTCTTCCGATGGTGACCTCTGTCTTCCAAGTGGAAGGGGGGGGGGCTCCCCCAGTGGCCTGGCGGTCCCACTGCCACCCCCAAGCACTCACCAAGCCGCAGGGGTCCGTTAGTTAGGAGGCCATATTCATTCGTGGCCAGACCACACCCCTCGTGTATGCAGTTTTAAATTAACATTGACATAGCAACTGAGTTGCTAGTTATATAAAACAGAGCTAAGACATGCATTTAAAAATACTGGGAGCAGTGGCTCTGGAACAGTTCTCAGAGTGGAAGGGTTGCCATCAAAGTTACATCACTGAAGTCACTGGGACTGTCAAAAATCCAAGTGTCACACAAAGAACAAGTCTATCCAGTGACATTTTTGACAGTCCCTATGACTTCAGTGATGTAACTTTAATGGCAACCCCCCACATGATGATACCCTAGAGAGTTAGTATTCAAGACAAAATGCATTTATATTGAACCCAATACAGGTCTTATACTCGCAGGATCGTACAATTTCCAATTTTCTTAATTCCATAAACCCGGTCAACTTGAAGAGTCCATCAGATTCTACCACCTTCCAGAGATGGTGGCAAACGCAACCAGTGCGGTCTGCTGCTAGTGCATTTACCCGGCCCCTCTCCCAGAACCCCATGCAGTGGGGTCACGAACGCTGAGGGAGCACCATGTGGTAAGGAGCTGGCAGCATTGGTGGCTACGGTCAAGGTAGTGTGGCAGCAGCCTAGTCGGGTGACTGTGGGCCTTTTTTTTGGCAAAAGGACATGCGAATGAAGCACGGTAGAAGAGCAGTGAGTCCTTTTTCCATTAAACAAGGATACCAGACTTGTTGCTGTTATTTAAACAGCAGAATTTGCACAAATTCTGAATTTATGCCACACTTTAAATTTTAAAAGAAATGGGGGAAGGGGGAACAGTTGTACTGTGTTTACGGGGAATTCTGTTGGAGCAAGTCACCTCCTAGCCACCATTTTGGTTCACAGTCTAGTCTCCCTCACTAGGAGGAGACTGTAAACCTGAGAGGCTGGCTTGACTGAGCAGCAATTAACAAGAATACTAGACTTAATGCTGCTATTTAAACTGTGTAATTTGCACAAGTTCTGAATTTCTGCCACACTTAAAATTTTAGCAACACAAAAGGATGATAGATGGAGTGCTAAAACTTTACAAATGCTTACCCCAGCCACAGATCTGGGTTTAATTCATCATTCTTTTGCTCACCATGCCACCCCATTTTGGACCCAGCCATATGCAAATCAGCCTTGACCCTGTGCCCCATGGGAACAATCCGGCTTGAACTGCCAAGCGAGGTCAGGTCCTCCCTGGACCGGAAACCAGCATCCCGGGGCAGGTTTCAGGGTATCACCCTTTATCAGCCAGGCTAGCTTGAATACAGTGGCACTTTACATTGTAACCATTTTAGCAGTATTGGGGGGACTATTGTGTTTACTGGGAATTCTGGGGGCGATCGCCTGTTAGAGGGAGTCACCTCCTGGCTGCCATTTTGGTTCACAGTCTAGTCTTCCTCACTAGAAGATAACTATAAAATACCAAGGCTGGCACGACTACACAAAGGCAAGTCTGTCTGTGCCAGTCTGCGCCCATTTGTGCACCGACCACACACAGCCAGCCATGCTGCCGGCTGGCCCTCAGATCACAAGGAAATTTTAAGGGCCAATATTTGTTATTTCAGGGAACGGCTATTGGACATTGGTGGGCAGAATCCCAGTGCCCTCAAACGTGCGGGGGTGGGAGGTAACGTTCATTCTAGTCTGCCTGGTAGTAATAAGACTCAGCCAACGACCACATTGAAACGTGGACTGTTGAATGTAAGGTCCTTAGTAAAGCATGAGATGAAAATTCACTTGCTTCTTCAATCCGGTGACTGGGACGCACTCTTTTTAACTGAAACTTGGACCACCCCTGACTCAGCTGTTGATCTGGGTATGGCCTGCCTGTCAAGCTACAGTGCTTTTAAACAAAGCTCGCCTGAAGAGGGAGGGAGGTGGAGTGGGTATTATTTTTAAAGACAAGTGGGACTTTGCCCTGTTTAGCCTGAATGAACTGAATGTTCCCGAACTTCTGGGCTTCTCCTTAAAAACCAGTGGAGGTTGCCTGTGCACAGGCATTGTATATTATTGCCCCCGGGACCTTCAAACTCATATACTCAGCCCCTCAGCTTTTTAGTAATGTGGCATTAGCTCATTCCAATTTCATTGTGCTTGGTGATTTTAATTTATGGTCAGACACTGACTTGTTTTCTGCACTTAGGGACCTACAACGATATTTTGGGAATGCATCACCTGATTCAAGCCCTGACTCACTAGGGGGCCATATTTAGACCTTATTTTTGCTACGGCAGGGCTAGTCACTGTGAGTAATATTCTACTTCTGCTGGACTGATCATGCCTTGATTTCCTTCCAACTTCAGGAAAATATCTCTGATTAGGTCATGTCGTGGCTGTGCCTGGAATAAATTTAAGACACTTAACACTGACAGACCCATCTTTAAGCTGTCACCTGTTATTGACCCAGATAGGTGAGTTGAAGACAACTATGTGGTCTTAGGGAATCAAATCTTGAAAACTCTGGATTCAGTAATTCCATTTAAGGTAACAAAGTCCTGCCCCTCTGCTCCTTGGTATAACGGCTGGCTTAAGCTTCTAAAGCAATCTTGTAAGAAGGCAGGAAGAAGTTGCTGTATTGCTGTAAGGAGGATGATAAAGTAGCCCTTAGGGAGGCCTTTGTGAATATAAGTTGGGAATCACAAAGGCCAAAGCGGAGTTTTATGCCAAATGCTATCTTGGCCACCCCAAATAGCGTCAAGAAGGTGTTTGAGATTACAAGAGAGCTGTCCAATCCAGCATGCATGAATAAGGTGATAGCACCTTCACAGACTCTCTGTGACATGCTAGCTGTATTTTTCAAGGACAAAATCAACAACATTTTAGAAGGTATCAATTCCTCAAACCCCAGCCAGACTCCCTTGGAAGGTCGGCAGATTGTTTCAATTGTCTCTTGTTTCCTGGTAACGAGAGTGGGACAGGTCCATGTAAGCTCGACCACTTTGGACCACTCTGGGAGGAAGGGTTCCACACTGTGGCCATGGCCACTTATTCAGGCTTGCCTCTGGATCCTTTGCCACACTTTCTTTGGAAGGAACAGACGGAGGACCTTTTCCCACTGCTCTGGCAAATTTGTTGTCAGACTTTGCAGTCAGGCTCGGTACCTTCCACTTGGAAAAAAGCTATTGTTACGCCTATCCTTAAAAAGCCTTTCTTGGATCCTTCTACTCTGAGTAACTGCAGACTGATATCTTTGCTGCCTTATCTCATTAAAATCTTAGAATGATTTATAAGCAAGCCACTATCTCAATACCTGGAAGCTAATAATCTGCTTGAAAAGGAGTAATTTGGCTTTTGGCCAGGCCATGGCCTGGAGTCGGCACTACTCATAGCAATAGATGAGCTTAGAATGAGGGTTGATGAGGGGCAATCTGTAGTCCTCATCTTATTAGACCTCTATGGTCTGTTACAATACACTTCCATCTCGGCTGACTGTGATTGGGGTGAGCGGTACAACTTTGAACTGGTTTCACTCCTATCAGACAGAAGTTAGGTGGTTGCTCTCCCCCCATTTCGTTTGGAGTTCAGGGCTATCAACCAGGGTGTCCCCCAAGGCTCCTTGATCAGCCCAATTCTTTTTAATATTTATATGGCCCTAATGTTCTCGCTTGTCAAATCACACAACATACAGCTAGTTAACTATGTCGACGACACTCAATTGATTCTATCGTTGGCAGGCAACTGACAGTTGACCTCCTTTCATGATTATATGAATGAGATTAATCACTTGCTCAGTTCTAACTCCATGAAGTTCGACGAGGATGAGACCAAGCTGTTTTGTTGCTCATCTAACAAGGAGCCGGTCACGCTTCCCCCTAATGTTTGGCCACTTCCATCCGATGGCACTTTTGTCCCTGCTGACACGGTTCTGAACCTGGGGGTTATTTTTGACAAAAAAACCTCAGTATGGAGAGCCACGTGAAGAAAATGTTGGGCATATGTTAAGCACTTCTGAGAGCTTTACGTAAGATTCTTCCGGTGTGGCCCGCCCACCCCCATTAGAGAACTTGCGGTAATCAGCGTCATCCTTTGTCGACTAGACCACTGCAATGCTCTCCTGCTGGGTGCACCTGATTACTGGCTTCTTTGTCAAGAGTAGAAGTTGTAGCTGCCTAACTTGCCTTAAACAGACCTAGAAGAGCCTCTGCTGCCTTAGCACTGAAGGATTTACATTGGTTACCGCTAAGACAAAGAATTGTGTTTAAGTCACTTTGTTTCGTGTTTAGAGCCCTGTAAGGGTCGGGACTACCCCCCACCCCATTAAGAAGATGCATTCCCAACAGGGTTCTTCGCTCCCCCTCAGCTAACTTGGCATGTGTGTCCAAGTTTAGGAATGCTAAATAAGGAGGTGGGACCTTTATGGTTGGAGCAGCCAGACTTTGGAATCAACTCCTAGCTTCCCTCAGATCGCTAACTGGTCTTTCAAAATTCAGGAATGCCGTTAAGACATGGCTCTTCCCTAAGTAACTCTGTTGTGTATCTTGGCAGTATCCTTAGCAGAAATCTCTTTTCCCCACTGTGGATAGTGCCAGGATTGTATTTGGAGGCGATTTAATGTGAACTCCCGGATTTCAGAGGTGAGTGTGGGCCACTGCAAGGAGTCAGCCACCGCTGAGACCATGACTGGAGGAATTGGGGGGCCTTAATCATTAAAGCACTGATCACCATAACTTTGCCATAAATGGAATTGCAATTTGAAAAAAGAGCTCCGGGAAGCACTGTCACTTGTTATTAGGCCAGTCAGTGAAGCAGCTCTGTGGCAATAGCTTTTAAGCCAACAACCAGGGGTCCAGTGAATCTTTGGTGTGAAGGTGTGAGGAGACTACCGTTTGTTTTTTCCCTGCTGCCAGATGAAGTTTCTATAGCTGTAATTCAAGTCCTCTACTGCTAACAGACTGAGTATTTCTTAGGACTGGTATTCTGATACTTGGATCAAGTGAGAAGGACCAACTTGCTGCAGCATGTGAACGCTTCAACAAAAATCAGCAAATTCTATGACCCCTGCATTTAGTTAATCCACCTCTGTTCAGAAAGAGAAGCGTAAGGAGGCCAAGTGAAGTCGGTCACCACTTGGGTGAACGCCAGAACAAAGGATGGAATCTAAAGTTAGAGATCTCCTGGAGGCATATAAGGGTGGTGGCCTTAGTAATCAAATAGGGAGCGAAAAGAGGTCAGATACTGAAAGCAGGGGAGGGGAGGAGTCGTCAGATCACCAATTAATGGACTCCTCACAAGCTTGGAAGGTATAGACAATAGTAATGTGCTGGGAAATGGAATTACTGCAAACATAACAGAAGTTGCTTCAGGCCCATCTGGACCCAAATAATACCCTGCGTTCTCAAAACCTATGAAAGTCATTGCACAGGCAAACATAGCGGTAGTCCGCGTAGCAGATGAAAATAATGGATGACAGGCTCTCTCTCCACAACAGGTATCTGCGATGGAAGCTGCACAACAGGCTGCAAACTCACAGTCAGTACTAGATCATGAAGTTATTCCAAAGAGACATTAACTGCAGCAGGAGCTGAGGGACGGAGTAGTCCATTAAAAGCATGTTTGAAATCATTCTAGCCAAGATCAGATAGTTGAAAACATCACTGATGCAGGGAATTGCAGCTCTCCATGAACATCTGGCAAAGATCGAGTAGGGCATGGCCCAGGTCCCAGAAAGACTGAAGGTGGCCAAAGCTAGAATTTCAGACCTAGAGTATAAGGTCATGTCCATGCAGAAGGAAGTCAACCAGTTGGAAAGAATAGACGACTTTTTGAAGATAAATTGCAAGATTTAGAGAACCACAATAGGCGGTCAAGCCATCGAATCGTTGGAGCACCGGAGGGGAGAGAAGGGCAGCAGGTACTTGAAAGAGTGGATGTCCTGTGGAAGAAAGCAATGCCTGAGTTAGTGGGCAATTTAACTATGACTAAGGAGCACAAGGGGTGCCAGCTTAACACCCTGCCAACACCGAGTACCCCTGCACAATCTTGGTGAACTTTGCCAACTATTAAGTCAAGGACCGCATCCTATCAAGAGCCATAGAAAAAAGAACGTTTTTGACTTTGGAGGTGCCTCAGCTTAAAATCTTCTCGGATATGTCTGTACTCCAAGCAGAGAAGTGGAGAGAATTTGTCAGAATTATTATCTCTTTTAAAGTTAGGGGGCTCAGGCCTCTGTTGTTCAGCAGACTAAGCTTAAGGTCTTGGTGAAAGGTCAATTCCATCTTTTTGCAGACACTGGGGAGACCCAGTTGCTTCTCCAGAAATTACTTGTCTGCTCCGAATGCATATATGGTTATGTACTCCCCCTTGGGATGAGTAGATGTATACAATGATTCATACATGCTTTTCCTCTTGTAGAAGTGACACTTAGTAAATGCGACAAACATACGGGGGTGAAGGGCATGTACATTTGTAACAGTGGGAGTGTTTATTTCTAAGCCTTAGTGGAATGTTTAGATCATTGGTCTCTATCTCTGATTGGTGTGTCTCCTGGGGGATGAGGAGGTGGGGTCTCTGGGACACCCGGGGCATGAATGAGGCAGGGCTCAGTGTCATGGCACTCAGGGCTCTGTGGGGTGAAAGGGACGATATGCAGGCAATTTCTTTCCCTGGATGGTGCACAGGGTGGGTGTGGTTTTAAGGATTTTTCAGTGAAAAAATGGTAGAATTCACAACTGGCTATTTGGTGGTGGATATCGACTAATGAAATTGGTAAAACTATAATCAATGCAGAATGGGCTACTTGAGGAATGGTTTGAAATGCCTTATGAAGCAAGAGCATCTAAGCACTTTTAAACCGGGGTGGTGCAATGAAGATGTGCAAATGGAGGGGGAGGGATTCATCTAGGGTGGTGAAATATGGTGAAAACACTCAATCCAACATTTAATTTGACTCTATTTGAAGATTTTGTATGTTTTAGAATAGATTTTTTCTTTTTTTTCTGAAATATTCTGAATATGGCTGACATATTATCTCAACATGGTGCACTTTTTAATTCAAGGTGAGGTGGGGGTTTCACCAGACGTTAAGAATTGCACTTAGGCACTTTATATATGATGTAAACCGCCTGTTACCTTATGAATAAGCTTAAAAGTGTTTTCGCAATGCACTTTAGCCTTTGGCAGATTAGGTAGCCACCACTTTTAGCATATTTTTATTCTACTCTAAAAACACGATGATGGGCATCCTTAAGCACGCTGCACTTTTGTGTCTAATGCCACAATTTAGCTGCGTACAAAAGCTGGGGGTGGTAGATCAACTAAAATAATGGTTACTTTCAAACTGCACTTTAGTCTACAGTATAGTATATAGATAAAAATATTTTCCACTTCTGGAAGACGTCAATGTTTTGGGTCCTATTTAAATGAAGATACATAAAGATGGCTAGTGCATCGTCACATTAAATGCCATTGGCACAAACAACAAGTGTAAGGCTCGGGCAAACGCAGACTGGGTCAAAGGGTACCCACCATTGTTAGAAATGGGGTCTCAGTTGGCAGAGGTGTATACACCCTTGTCCAAGTAGGGACCACATGGCAGAGGTGTATACACCATTGTCCAAGTAGGGACCACAATCCTAGTCAGGGTAAATCACACACAATCCAAATTATCCTGTGCCCACCCTCTGGTAGCTTGGCACTGAGCAGTCAGGCTTAACTTAGAAGGCAATGTGCAAAGTATTTGTGCAATAAACCATACAGTAACATAGTAAAAAAAACACCACAAACATACACTACACAGGTTTAGAAACATATAGGATATTTATCTGTTAAATTGAGGTAAAAACAATAAAAATTCCATAAGCACAAGTTGAGGTACCACTTTTGCAAGATTAAAAAGAGTCTTAAATTTTGGAAATCAACAGTTGTCTCTTGTTTTCACAAAGTATCTGGTTTGTGTCAAAGTTACCACGCACAGAGACCGCAGAGGAGGAAATGCGTGAAAAAATAAGGTGTGCGTCAGATTTTCTGACGCAGCACAGACAATGCGTTGTTTCTGTCCGTGCTGCATTGATTTCCAGCACGCAGTCTTGGTTCCTCACTGCGATGGCTGTATCTTTTGATGTCCAGGGACGATACAGGGAAAATCCTGGGCGTGCGGGAAGAAGTCACAGATTTACATTGATCTGGGTTGCAATGCATCAAATTTTCTGTTGCATGGCAGTCGCATCGTCGATTCTTCACTCAGGAAGTCAGACTGCATCGTTCCGGCACAGCAGTGCGTCAAACCAGTAGGGGTGTGCGTCAAATTTCCAGTCGCTACGCAGGCGCTACGTCAATCTTCGCTTGGGAAGTTGGGCTGCGTTGTTCTGGTTTGGCTGTGCAGTGATTTTATCGTCACAGGGCCGGCTGTGCGTCGTTTCCGGCAGGCTGTGTCAATTTTCGGCGCACAAGGAGTTTCCTTGAAGAGATGATGTCTTTTTGGCACTGAGACTTCAGAAAACAGGAGGCAAGATCAATCCAAGCTGTTGGAGAGCACTTCTCAGCAAAGTCGGAGGGCAGCAGGGCAGCAGTCCTTCTCAGCAAAGCATTCCAGATGAGTTCTTTGGGCAGCCAGGAAGTTCCTCTTGACAGGCTGCAGGTTCAGGTCCAGAAGTGTCTGATTTGGTGGGGTCAGAGACCCAGTTAATATACCCTAAAATGCCTTTCAAGTGGGGGAGACTTCAAAGAGTGGTTTAGAAGTGCACAAGGTCCCCTTTCAGTAGAGGTCTGTCTGCTAGGGTCCCAGAAAGGGGTTTGGCTTGGCAGTCCATTGTGTGAGGGCAGGCCACTAGCCTTTGAAATGTAAGTGTCTGGCCCTCCACTCTTCCAGCCCAGAAAGACCCATTCAACATGCAGATGAATGCAGATGTCTCTGAGTGTCCTGTGTTTGTAGTTATCTGGGTGGGATGCACAAGGGAGCTGTCAACCAGCCCAGACGTGGATTGAAGACAGGCTGTAAAGCACAGATGGATTTTAAATGCAGAGAAATGCTCACTTTCTAAAAGTGGCATTTCTAAAATAGTAAAATAAAATCCAACCTCCCCAATAAGCAGGATTTTCTATTACCATTCCGGCAATACTAAATATGCCCTGGTTACCCCTTCTGATCAGAATCTACCACTCAAACAGTATATGAGGGTAGACCTAATGCTATCTTATGAAAGGAGCAGGCCTCACATTAGTGGAAAATGAATTTAGGAGTTTTCCACTACCAGGAAATATAAAACACACATGTATATGTCCTGCCTTTTACCTATAGAGCACCCTGCCCTATGGGTTTCCTAGGGCCTTTCTTAGGGGTGACTTGTATTTAGAGAAAGGGGAGTTTAAGGCTTAGGAAGTACTTTTAAGTGCCAAGTGGAAGTGGCAGTGAAACTGCACACACAGGCCTTGCAATGGCAGGCCTGAGACATGGTTAATGGGTTACTTATGTGGGTGGCACAACCAGTGCTACAGGCCCACTAGTAGCATTCAATTTACAGGCCCTGGGCACATGTAGTGCACTTTACTAGGGACTTACAAGTAAATAAAAATTGGGAATGAACCAATGTTACCATGTTTAAGGGAGATAGCATATGCACATTAGCCCTGGTTAGCAGTGGTAAAGTGCACAGAGTCCTAAAACCAGCAAAAAGAGTGTCATAAAAGTGGAAGGAGGCAGGCAAAACGTTGGGGGATGACCACCCTAATGCTGTCAGGTCTAACAACCACATATTGTGCTTATTCAAGAGACTCGTTTTTGATGGAAAAAAGGGAACTAAAATATGAAATGTGTAAGCAATGGGCAGGCCACCAGTGTTATTTTCAAGTGCAAGTGCCGCCCACAGGGGATGGTAAAATATATAAACAGTCACTTCCTGTATCAAGTTACTTTTCCCAAACAGATAAAGGAGGTAGGTGGGCTCTTCCAGAGTAACTATAGCCATAATCTATGCTCTGATCTCAGATGACCCAGCCCCAATGGGAGAGCTTTGCTATGAATTGTTGACCATCCCTGGGCAGGTGATCATAGGTGGAATTTCTTTAAAAAAGATGGAACTAGGCTCTACATCTGATGCACAATAAGCCACAAATGGCCAGTGTTATGTGAGACTGTATGAAAAATTTGAATTTTGTTGACTTAGGATGAGAAAAGTATCCGCGTAAGTGGGAATTTTCCTGTTTTTCCAAAAGACATAAATCGGACACAAGATTAGACTATTTTCTTTCGGCACATCATTTGAACCTAAGTAATTAAACTCACATTCTGAATAGCTCCTCAGATCACTCTTTGGTGAAGACGGAAGTCTTGGAGATCAAGGTAGAAAGGCCTGGTGGTAGATGGTTCTTAAATAAGGTAAACTTCTAAGATGAAGAATGGTATAAGAGGATATTAGATAATAAACAACTTTAAGGTGAATGTAAATATGGCCAGGGTGAAAAATATTTAGGATGCATTTAAGGCAACTATTAATATTTAAGGCTGCATAACTTCCAGAGGAATTATGATGAGGAAAAGTCTGTTAGAATGTAGAACAGGGCTAGAATCAAAGCTTCCTCAGGCAAGCATGGAATATTTCCATAATAGAGCCACTGCTAACAAACTGGCACTTAGACAGGCAAGAGTTAACATGTAAGGTTATTAATATAAGCATGGGTACATCGCTAATGCTGCTCATCTTAAAAATATTTACGGGGAAAGTGAATATGCAGTCAAGCTTTTAGCTTGCCAGATCTGAGAAAGTCAAACATAGAATAAGGTTACATCTCTTATGGATAAAGAAACAAAAACTCATGTTATAGATCCTGTTTAAATTCAGGAGAGATTCCTCAAACATTATGAAGCGATATATAGTGGACAACAGGAGACTGATGATTTTTTATTTTGGCGCTTTTTAAGCCAGCTTACCATTAAAAAGCTAAGATCAAGCCAAGCTCAAGCTTTGGTAGCTAAAATCTCTCTTGAGGGAAATCGAGAAGGTTGTGAAATCATTGGCTAATGGGAAGGCCTATTGTGAAGATGGCCTGTCGGCTGAGTTTTATAAGAATGTTGCACCAGTTTTTAAATCTTGAGTTATTAAAACTTGCCAACTACATTATAGAAGGGGGTGAGGTTACAGCTTCATTTTGCACAGCAATAGTAGTCAGCTTCCTGAAAAAGCATAAATATATGGAAAATATAAATTTGTATAGACCCATTAGCCTTTTAAACGTTGACTATAAGATCATCACAAAATTATTGGGCACTCCATGAGGTTTTGTCTCTGGCAGACAGCTTTTCTCCATTACAAATTTTAATTCGAAGCCCTAGACTACTTTCTACAAAAACAAGTTCTTGCTCAGGTTCTTTTATTAGACACAAAAAAAGTTTGACCTAGTGTGTTGAGAAAGCGTCTTTGTTATTCTCAGGGAGTTAGGATTCCCAACCATATGTATTCAGATTGTATCTCCACTATCTAAAGTGGCAACAGCCCAAATAATTATCAACTCTAGCAATATTCACTCCTGTGAGGTTAGCAGGGGAGCAAGTCAAGAATGCCCACTGTCAACTTTACTTTTTCTCCCTTTTAATAGAGCCCTTAGTTATAGCTGTTCGGATTGATATGAGCTTAGTGGTGCCAATAAGTTGGATGGCTAACATCAAGTTATATGCCAATGATATAGCTTTATTTTTAAAACCAGATAGAAAATTAAAAGAAGGTTTTTAAACATTTTCAAGATTACCATACACTTGGTGAGTATAAGATCAATTAGCTGAAAACAAAGATTTTATTATCTAACTGCACACTCAACACTTTACTTGTAGAATTTCACCCTCTAGTCAATCTGAGGCCTATGTGAAGTATAAATAAGATCAAGGTGCTTTTTGCAAAATTGACTAACCTATCTCTCTCAATACTGGGTTGTGTTGCTTTGATTCAAATGCCAATTTTACCTTTGTGCAATTTCTTGTTTGCTGCTATCCCTTGTGCTCTTCAGAGACGGTTCTTCAAGAAGTTGGAGGGGATGTTTTCTGCCTTTATGTGGGATAATAAATGCCTAGATTGGCCCTAGATACATTGTGTGTCAGTGAAAGAAGGGGGCCTTGCTTTGCCCGATTTAAGAGAATATTTCTTTGTGAATTTTGCACATAGTTCACCTAGGTTTTTTAAGACCCCAGGGATCAACTGAATGGATAACTTTTTATTTATTTAAAAAACCTCTTTTTTCATGAAATTGATGATTTTCTGCACCTCACAAGATCACCTAAAAGGTTAGATATAAGACTCTACAGTGGCCCCTAAAACACAAAGAACAACTGTTCCAACATTATGATATTCCTGTCATCAATGGAGTAACTTATCCGGCAGATATCTGCATCGGGGCTAGACCCCCATTAGATAAGAACGCCGTCTCTAAATGGGAGAGCACTGGGTATTGAAAGATTTTGGACCTTCTTAACATTGATGTTTAGGACTGGACCGAGGTGGAACCTTCTATCAGGCATTTTAAATTCATGATACACTTGTCCTTCATTAGAATAAGACATTTTCTTAATAATTTAGTTCCCAGTAGAATTTTGACAAGTCTGGATCTGGTGGAAGATTGATAGAAACCAGACCCTAAAGATCTAGTTGTTGGGTTTCTATCCTTAGACTAAAGAAGGCCAATGAGCTAAACCTTAAGGCCCAGGATAAGTGGCAGTCTAAGGAAGGCCTCCAGATTTCAGCAGAGACCTGAAATAAGGTAAGCATGTTTAATGTGTCTTCAATAAATGGAGCAATTTTTATTTTTATTTTTTTCATTTTTTAAAAATTTGTTTTGAATGCAAATTTTATGCGAAAAGGCTACTTTATAGAACCCCTGCTTTTTTGCATAAAATCAACCCCCAGATACCAGAACATTGTTTTAGGTGTTCAGTGGGGGTGTAGTTGTGGGGTATTGGACCCACATCACTTGGGGCTGTTCAAAAAATAAATCATTTCTGGGTAGTACTGTTGTACATTAGTGATGGACAGTCAATAGATGCTCAGAAGGCGGTTTTGGGGTATTCTCCTGATGTTAATATTGTATCCTTGCAGAAAATTATTGTTTATTATAACATTAATAGCTAGTTGAATAATTCTCCAAAATTGGCGTTCAGAAGTGGTTCCGACATACCAACAATGGTGGTCTAAAATTGAAAAAATTAGGAAGTTAGAACATCGATATGAATTAAGGTCAGGATCTTACAACCAATTCAAGAGTTTATAAGGGGGTACTTGGATAAATGGGGTAATAGAGGCAGATCTCCCCCCGCTTTCAGGTGCAAATATTGATGAAGAAATGTGTTTCTGGAAAATGTGCAATATAAGAATATTTATTATTTATTGGCTGTCTCTTTCTGTGGTTTATACATGCTTTTTATGGAATTTGAACATTGTTCTTAACACAATGCATTGTTTTATTGAGTATCTCGTTTGACAATTGTATGAACTCTTGCAATAAAATGTAAAACAAAAAATAAAAATAAAAGATTCTACCACCTTCATGCAACACTGTAAACACTTGAGGAAGCAATTTCACTGAACTTCCACCGTTAGCACATTCCTAAGGGTACTTAGACCACTGAATCAAACCTTTAGCCTTTAGTTCGTCTGATGGCATAGGACTCTGTATTATGCTGTAGTTCAGTGTTACAACATGACAGTTACCATTACTGTTGAACAAGAGAATGGCTTTCTTATTGACATTGTGCATGAAGAAGAAAACAATTCAGTATTTACCGATGCTGAAGACACTAAACAACCAGGCGGATTGAAAGAAACATAAATACATGCTGTATAACCCCTAACGCAGAGTAGAAATACAAAGCTTTACCCCAAGTTCAATTTTATAGTAGAGGTCCTGTCCTCCTGATGCTATGGTCGTGCATACTGCTTAGTAATTACTATTTAGCTAAAGAACGACACAAAGACTATCCCCTGATAAAGAAAGTAAACACAGACAGGAAGAGTGGAAATGGGAGATGCTACCTCATGCATAATGCTAACTCACTATCTCTCCACAGTTGGTATGTCTGCATCCAGTGGGGAGTAATACCTTCCAGGTCACTATCTTAGAACGGACAGAAGGAAAAGTAATTTCTAATGTTGGCATGCACTGCTGTCTAGATACAGCATGACACCAGATTAACACCAGCATCATTTTCCATCATCAACTCTGGCTACCTTTTTCTGAGGTACAAATATGCTTGCCTGTTATTAGTGGGGCCCATTTATTTCGTTCACATGCCAATAAGACACATGAAAGTTAAGACGGACCCAATAAAGGGCAAAGCTGTTGGCACCCCTGTACAGTTGCTCGCTTTTTAGTGATGCTAACAAGTCCAGCATAGTTTGGCTCCCAAAAGACAGCAGTATCAAGACGCTAAATCCTTTCAGCATCAAGGACAGCAGCAGCCAAGTCCCACAACTCCAGTGCTTACAGAAAATGTTTTTGAGGTCATACCAACCGTGGAATTGGCTCCAGGTCTTGAGGATACCCTCCTGTCCACATGCCCTGCTTTTGTGGGGCTTGCCCTCAATTCAATTACATCCATTGTGGGAAAGCTGTGGTCTTCTATCAGCTGTGGAGGAAGGCAACAATAGACAGATTGGTATTAACAACAATGCAGAATAGCTACTCATTTGAGCTCATGTACATACCTTCAAATATATCTCCATGAAAGTAGACAATCACAAAGACCTTATACTACTTCTGCTCAAAGAGTTAACTCACTTTTTGAGCAAAGGATCAACAGAAGAAGTATTTCATATCACCGGGATCAAGGAGTCTACCTTTTGTTCTAAAATCAGAAAAGGGTGACATGTTGTGTGCTACATTGGGCCTATTGGTCTTAACTACCTTTCTGCAGTGCATCCCTTAAACAAATAAATGTCAGTAGGTGAGTCTGCTTCTACAAGAGGGTGTGACTTCCTCATGGCACTCAACCTCAAATATGCCTGTTTTATATTTCAAAGCACCCATCACCGGTGCCTCCACTTTGTGGTAGATGCAAACATTATCTGCACCACAATCCCATAGAAATGCTCTGTGGATAACCTGGTCAAAGATATTTGCATATAACTTTCTGCCTTTCTCACTGATTACAGCTGTCTTGGCATGGTGTGGCAAGCACAGATGACCTTGATCATAGTTGTTCTAAATAGTCCAGATCCAAACCTGCTTCTAGATGCTCAAAATGTTCATTCAGCTACACTGGCATTAAAACATACATACAATTGGAATAAATCACAATTGTTCAGGAAGCATATCAACCCACAAAACGGGCTTACTGTGCAGAAAAAGTGAAACACTTGTTTGCTACTGTAATCACACTTCTGTACATCCACTCACTGCAACTCCATTACTCAGTGTGTTACCTTTATTCTGTTAGGAAGCAGGAATTGCCTATAGTTCAAGTACACTGGACAATAATAGATGTCTAACTTCAAAACAGCCAATAATTTTTTCTTTAAAAAATCATTCTTTTAAAACCTTAATGGAAAGATTGAGAAGAGTTATCCTACCTAGAGCACCATGTGCGCCTACGTGAGATCTCAATATTGTCTTACCTAAGCTTATGAGTCCACTTTTTAAGCCATTGCATATCTTCTCAATCCAGGCACTAATGTGGAAAGTTGTTTTTTGGTAACAAACTCTTCGTTGCACAGTTATTGAACTACAAGCACTACTTATAGAAGTACCTTTCCTTCAAAAACCCAACGAAAGCTGTGAGAACATATCCTCGATTCTTTCCTAAAGGTGTATGAAAATTTCACTTCAGTTGAACTTGCAACATTCTTTTAAAATCCTTCAAGAAAGGTGGAAAGGATATTGCACTCAGTATATATCATATAAACGTTCATGTATTACATAGACAGGACCAAACCTTTGCTCAAGACAAAGTAGCCCCCTGTATCTATTGTGCCTTAACACCCAGGAAAACCCATCTCTGAAGTAGCCAATGCCAGAAACATTGGGTGGTGCATTGATATGTTATGTTTGTGCATGCAGAGATCAAGTTCCTGTTCTTATCAATCCAGTGGAGGATCACAGATTGGGGCACACAATTGCTGGATACTGTAATGGAGAGTTACTGTAGTCAATTTAACAAGTAGCCATCTGCAATATGTACAAAACATTCAAAGCACATTTCTGATGTGGAAGTACTCCTGAAGGCAAAGATGCCTCCATGCTGAACAAGATTGAGGGGTTAGAGCCTGTCTCTATACTGATGCCAAATCAGCATGTAAATACACATTCATATCGGTATACTACTATTAAACACTTCAGGCAAAAGTAAATGGATAGTCATACTAGTCATAGAGGAAGGATCAAACATCACAGCTGTGGACTTGTAGGCAGGATGCTTGCTGTTATAGACCAATGCATGTAAACTACCTAAAATCTTCAATAGACCAGAACTATTACCTGTTCATGGCGCTGCTATTCAGCATCCAGCCAGCACCAAGAGTGTTCACCATATGCTTGCCTGTAGTGACAATTGTTCAGGAAGGAAGGTATAGAGACAGAATATATAAGCATGCTTTGGGAAAACTGTTTCTTCCTAGCTCATGGCCTTGCAATTTCCCCATAGTGTGATCAACAAGGTACATATCCAAAACAAGAACTATATAACTTAATAATCTCCAGCTGTAGAGTAGTGGGTTCTGCAAGTGTACAGACTGTTGTCCACAATGAACTTGGCAATGCAATAGAATGTTTGGCTTTTGGTGGCGTCTTATTGTTCCTTGACTGTGTGTATGCGAGGGCTGGAATGTGTGGAAGGACGAAGCATGGTACGTGGACTGGTCCTCATAACATTTTCTCTGTTTTTAAATCTTTTATTGTGTGTCATTTTCAAATGTTATAAAAATCTTTACTTTCGCTTCTGCACAGCATACCTCAGTAGCTAACGTGAGCTGTGGCACAGAGTTACCAGGGTACCCACGGTGCAAACAGGGGCAGTACACAGCATTGCAAATAATGTGCTGCCACCTACCCTCCCCCCCCCACACACACACCTCGTGCTTGCCTGGAGGGCATTGCATTAGTGAACGAGGGAGCAGTTTTTGGAAGCAACCACTCCATCTTACTAGTGCATGTGGCACTCCACAATTACTTTAAAAGGGGAGTGGAGAACCACTTGGATGCATGTGCATTCAGTGACTGGAGATATCTGGGTATCCATGTGACCACCCCTTGTGCCTCTCCTGTGGGGTGCCCTCAGGGTGTACATTGACTGTACTTGTTTGTGGTCCACAGTCTGTGCACCTTCTGATGGCCTCTGTGCCTCCATCCATAATACAGCTCAGGGGAAGAGCTCCCATGCAAATTAGGGATGCCCTTTTAGAAAACCTCCTATGCAAATAAGGTAATGTCCCTTTAGGATAGTGTGGGTGCTACCACTACCACATAGAAACTGAAGTAAATGAATGAAATGGTTTCCGTAAGAGAAATAAGACTAATCCTAGTAACCACAACAAGAAAACCCTAACCTTAAGTTCCAAAGTAGCGTCCTGCCCTGCGTAAAGTGCTTCAAAGCCTTACGAGGGTTAGTTAGTAGGCACTAAAAATGCAATTGCTCTACCGTTCTGGTATACTCTAATACCATAACACTCAGCCTCTGTGCGGTTGATTGTAGTTCATACATGCTGCATAATAATTTCCTTATACTGCTTGATATTGTCTCCCTCATATAAGACAAAACTGCCACAGCTAATATCCATCACCCAGTACTGTACCAGTCCAATGCAATACACCACCCAACATCAATTGCACAGGCATGAAATAATGCCACATGCTGAAGGTCAGTGAAGGGCTTCAATTTAGTCCACCATGGCACATCCCAATAAGCTACATGCTTCTTGATCTCTCACGATGAAAATCAGATAGGGGATGATTTGATATTACCAAAGCCCATCCCAGAAGAACTCTCTATATGTCTTCCTCCAAAGTATGCCTGCACAGGACCATAAACATTAAACAAAATTATCTAAGAATAGACATCTTAGTGCAGTAACCAGCTAAGTGGACTATGCTCATAAGAAATATTGTCAAAGGGCCCACAGAGCTGTTTGAAGATGCCAGCTTACTGAAAACAATAAGCTTGGCACCTCTTTCACAAATCTTGATCCTTCACACAGTAAGCATTGTGTCCCTTAGCATAATAACTGCACCTCGGAGGTCACCATGCACAACATGGAAACACTTCCTACATAGGCTCAAAACAAAGATGTGGCAAGACTATGTATTTATGATTCATATTTTATCCATGTTAAGATGTCTGTCACTGTAATATCGGGTGAGTATATATCTCTCAAAGGGCCAAGATGGTGGACACTGTATTGCCGATGTGACAGGGGGTGTCCTCCTCTCTTTCACTGGGATTTTGTTTCATAACAATGGTCAATAGAGCAAAGATTTAATGTCCTTTGTTTCAGTGACAATTTTCTTAATTTAATTGTAATTTAAAGATTTGTGATATCTTGTCCTGTGCTGAGACTACGTGATCGTGTTGCTATTTCTTTCATGTCCAGGTTCCCGACACTGTACCATTGGGTGAGCATATATCTTTTATTGGGATAGGATGGTAGTTACCTTATTTCCGAGTTAACTGCTTTGTGACCTTTGGACTTATGTCTCATACATATTTATTTTGATACACAGAGTAAATATGATTAAGTTTAAAGATTGTCTTTCTTTTGTTTTTTGACTCATTTCTTTTAATACGCTGGCATTGATATCTAGCTTGAAGTTACTAATTTAGAGATGCCTTTTATGTTAATGTTAAGATGACCGCTCCATCCTACTTGAACCCACTTGATGGGTGTGCCTTTGGTGGCCAATGGGATTATGCTAGCAAATAACACCCAGGTGCGTCACCGTGGGTGGAGAAATTAAGATAGGTTTAAAAGCAAGGGATTTCGATGCTCTGGTTTCTTTGCCACTGAAGTATTGCTGTGAGTGGGAGATGGTATTGGAGCATGCGGCTCCTGGTGCCCCTGAGTAGTTTACAATGATGTATTTTAAAACGATATATCCCTAGATGTATCCAATGTGAGAATTATCTTTTAACATAGTTGTCTAATGAAACAAGTGATAAGCACATATTATTGTTTTATTTTTTCATTTTGAGGTATTGAGACTCAATAATTAATTGAGGTTAATATTATTGGTTAAAAAAACCTTTGTTGACAGTGACAATTTTTGTAACATCATTTGAATTTGTATATGGTTTACATATATTGGGACTATTTGGTAACAATTGATGATGTGTGGCTTGATAGCATATATTAATGAGTATCCCCTTGAAATTATGGAATGTTTTTTGATATTGTGATTGTTGAGTTTTTCAAGATGGATATCTTTGCAAAGGACATGTTTGATCTGTTTTCTAAACTTTTGTGCCATAGGGGAGATGGATATTTCATTTTCTTTTCGGAAACTCAGATTAATTGAAATGAGTGAATAATATCTGAAACAATGTGGTTCTCTGTCATTGTCAATTAGGAACTTTAAAAGATGGCCTGTCCTCGGAAATAATGCGGCTATGAACTAACAAAGGAGGTAAAAGTTAAGTGGAATTTTGAATCTAGTAGGTAAATATTGATTACATTTGTTGGGTGTGGATAGTTATTTTAGAAAATGTGAAGTCCACAATAGTGATTAAGGGGTATATTTTATGTTTGATTTGGATTTGAAAATTAACTAGGGTTTGTTGAGAAGGGAAAATATTTTGAAATGTATTTCGAAAGGAATAATCACAGCAGATGGTGGGGATTATTAGATATCCTTTTCGTTCCCTTCTCCCCTCTTTGGTTCATGTCTCCCTGATTAAGAACTAATGGTAAATTCGACCTTTGCCAGCTAATCATTTCTATGTCTATGAATGAGGCATATTACTATTCTTTTGGGAACAAGACTGATTCAACAAATACATTTTTATATTCTACTAAAACTGTTGAAAATCCAGATTATGTTTATATAGTTTGCAAGAAGCTACAGAAAACTTTTCTTTTTAAATTGTACATAATAAGCCGCTAAAAGATGCTTCTTCTCATTTGGTCTAAGTTAATGACCAATCGGTTGAAGTAGTTGTTCCCATGTGTGTTTGTTATGTAATTTGTTCTTTAATGCAGATATAGGTTATTATTTCTTTCTCCCTTTTTCTGTTGGTCCTTTGTCTATGTTTCAAAATTAGTGTTGTGTATTTTTTATTATCCAAAAGGGTTTTGTGATATATTGTAATTTATATGTTTATTCTTTATTTGTATTTGTCATATTACAGCCCTGAAGAAGTCCTGGTTTTAGGGACAAAACGCATTGGCTGTTACCAGTGTTTTTGAGAGGAATTAAGAAAACAAGATTTTAACTACTGATATATGGATTTTGAACTGTTCGAATAATTATTTCATATGTGGTGCGCTTCTATGTTCTTGGACTCATACTTCTAACACACCGTGCATGTTACCCATGTAGGCAAGTGCTTTAAAACTCCACATAGGGGTAGTAAACCCTATGTACAATACAATACATGTGTCCCAGGTCTAAGGGCCTGATTCTAATCTTGGCGGGCGGCCGGAGCCGCCCGCCAAGCGGGAACCGCCAGAAGACCGTACCGCGGTCAAAAGACCGCGCCGGTCATTCTGGGTTTCCCACTGGGCTGGCGGGCGACCGCCAAAAGGCCGCCCGCCAGCCCAGTGGGAAACACCCTTCCCACGAGGAAGCCGGCTCCGAATGGAGCCGGCGGAGTGGGAAGGTGCGACGGGTGCAGTTGCACCCGTCGTGAATTTCAGTGTCTGCTGAGCAGACACTGAAATTCTTTTTGGGGCCCTCTTACAGGGGCCCCTGCAGTGCCCATGCCAGGGGCCCCACGACACCCCATACCGCCATCCTGTTCCTGGCGGGCGAACCGCCAGGAACAGGATGGCGGTATGGGGTGTCAGAATCCACATGGCGGCGCAGCTTGCTGCGCCGCCATGGAGGATTCTAATTGGCAGTGGAAAACCGGCAGGAGACCGCCGGTTTTCCACTTCTGACCGCGGCCAAACCGCCGCGGTCAGAATGCCCTGCGGGGCACCGCCAGCCTGTCAGAATGACCCTCTATGTGTTTTACAGAAAGGGCCAAGGAAGAATCTGTGAAGCTTTTTTCATACCAAACTGCTCTGGGGGCTCAGGAAGAAAGCGCACACACCTGTTGCACTCCTGGGTCACTTTGTGTAGTAAGACTCCAGGAGCTTTTGCAGAGGACCTATTGTCATCTGCTGTGGACAGGGAAAACTGCACACAGTTTCATGCTTGTATTGCTGCTCAAAAAGGTAGAATATATATGGGCTAATGGATACTCTCCATCTCTTCCTTGCTAAACAATTCTTCCTTTACTTGGCTAAATCACTCTCCTTCCTCATGTCATGTGTTTTGCTGACCATCATCTAGCAACCAAGCCAACGTGGCGCTAGAAGTCTGACCTGACTGGCAAACCTCAGGGAGATGATAGAAAGTAGATGTGCATCCTTGTAGTTGGAGGAATCATACACTCGGGCTGTATGCACCATCCTACCAGTACCACAGACTACAATAATACTGCCCAAAGACATACTTTGTCCGGAGTTTGCAGATATCATTGTCACCTGCACAGGCAGGACACTAGTCAAGAAGAGCACCTTGACAGCGTCTGTTTCCTATGGTGGATTGGAATAAGCCATGGTATCTAGAGAACTGTTGTTGCTGTATCCTGTCTAAAACAAGAAGGTATATGATGCAGAGAGGGTAGGAGGGCAGAAGCAGGGCTTTGACTGAGATCAGCACCAGGTTTTCTCCCATGGCATGGGGGTCATTTTGGAGTTTTCACTGCTCCTTACTGTCAAGTTTTACTTGGCAGTGACAGATAGTGAAAACCTGCCAGATTTCCACCCACTTTAAATATGACGGTCAGACAGTTGGCAAAACCTCTGATGGTCCTTTCTCATTGGGGCTTTTGGAGGAGTATGTCAGCAGCGTAGGCGGAATAGTCGCCACCATTGACATACTGAACATCAGCCTGACTCTAAATGAGGTGGGTGAACCTTCATTTTGGCAGAGAGGATACTCCATCACCATGGAGTAACTTCTCCACCAAACTCTAGATTGGACCCCCAGACATCAAGACCGGCACGGTCCTTAATTGGCCTTGGCACAAACAGTCCAGCTGGACACGGACTACTGGATTCTGGTAATATTGGTAAGTGGGCAAAAAAGTTGATGAACTTTCCTTTGGCTACTAGCACACCACACAAATATGAATGGGACAGCTGTTGTAAGTTTTTGGGGTTTACTGGACTTGTGTTCTTTATTTTCTGGGAACCTGAGGATAGGCTTGCCAACCCACTGAGGTTCCGGCCTCTCACCTGGAGCCATTAAGACAGTGAACAAAGTGTGCCAGAAAAAAAAATCCTATCTGAACATGATGCATTGTAGCTTCTTATCTGGGACCTTTGCCCTACTGACAAGGTAAATGTGGAAACCTCTGTTAGCTCACCAAACCCTGATGGCCAACATGACGTTTTCATTTTAATATGTAGTTAGTGTTTTTTCTTTTTCCAAAGCATGTACTTGATGAGAGTTAAATGTAATCCCAGCATCACACATTCTGTTACTGCTAGCTGAAATAAATTTGCAGCAAGCAAACAATGTCCCATTAGAGTGACCCGTACAATCACAAACATCACACCACCAAACCGGGAAGCCAGTCTAGCAGTTTCAGTTCAGAAACCTGAAATGTTATTGGGAAGAGGGTAAACCGGTTACAAAATTCTTTGGTGAAGGAAATCGTGCAGAAATCAGCTATCCACAATTTCTGTCTGAGCAACCAAACCAAGCAGGTGAAAGGAAGGTCTATGTCACAGGCCGGGCCAGTAACAACAAAAGTAAAATAGGAGTCTGGTGTGAACTAAATACAGCTAATGGACAACCCACCGAATGATTTTGTACCAGGTAATGTGATGGGAACAAGTTGGTTAGTTATAGTTCAAACCTATGTTGCCCTGAAAGTAATAGGACATTTTTTTCTGGTTACCTAGAGTCCTAACAGAAATTAACTCAGTGCTAGCAGTCATGTTGCCTGCGCCACATTTTGAGTGTGCAAAGTCACAATACCTCCTCTATTGGTTCCTACTGTTTTTTTTATTTATTTAACGGATTGTTTTGTGCTTTATCAATATATGACAGACAAATATAAGCAACACCTACTTCTCTTTTTTGCTGTTGATCTGTTTTCTGAACATTAAAAACCAGCCCAATATGACAGAGACAAACCAAAGCAATAGTTAAACAGAAACACAGTTCATCTGGACCCATTTTGTTAATTAATTACTTTGTTATGTTAATACTGGGGCTTTGCCCTCACTGTAACATATCTAGTCTCTGACCCATTTACTAAGTTTTAATCCAGCATATGGGTGGTGAAAGTGTTATTGCAGCCCACACTAGGTTTTTGCCTTTGATGCCACCTCCCCAGTGTGTACACACTTTACCTGGACTTACCAAAAAGTCATACTAGTCAATTAGCTTGTCCAAAATGGTTAACACGTTTAAGGGGAAAATAATATGCAATGTGGGATGTTAGCAGCCTCTTACTGCCCAAAGGTAAGTCAGGTCTGCCATCCATGTTCATAAAAGCAAGAGGTTTGTGTGCGTACAAGTGAAAATCCAGATTTCCTATATAACAAACCATTCATAAACTCCAAACTAGCTGTTGCAATACATCATCTAGGCTTCCCTATAACCAGCATTTCAAAGATTAAAACTGTAGCCAGTCACATTTCACAGCCTCAAAATATTTACAGTGGCATCTACACAATCGCCTTGCGCTTGAATACTAAGGAATTCCATGCAAGCGTGCTCTAATGCTGATAACTATCACATTTTATTCACATTACTTACAAGGACAAAGCAAAACTCAAGCATCCAATTTATTCTAACTTCATTTTCATACATTACCACAGTAGTCTCCCACAAAGCCAACACTGTACACAGGCATGGCTGTTAAGGTGTATCTTGTACATATTCCATGCTGAACTGTATTAAACGACTATACTAAAGCTATTACTCTTAATAAATGAGCTGTATCAATTGAATTATTCTTGCATTTCGCAGCCAGATAATGATGACTTTAAACATACATATTACTCTCTGTTTTGCATGCTATGCCCACAGGATGGACTTTCTCCCATCAGAAAGTCCTGATTAACAGCACTTAAAATATACTGGTTATGGCTACGAGAGTAGATAGTTTTGAAGTACACACATCACAGCAGCTCAAAATACTCATGCATGCTTACGATCAGCACAATTGAGGCAGTCCTTGATAAATGCACCCAACATTTGTCTCATATCACAGCATCTGGGTTTCAGAGAGTTCCCAGCAATACTCTCTTCTCAGTAACTTCATCACACTCCAAATGGTCATACTGATGTGCACAATACCACACTGAACCCTCACCTACAGCTCTAGCATTCACCACAATGAAATAGACCAGAGAACCATTGTGACAAATTCAGCACAAACATACCATTGTGCTTTAAAAAGCACTATTTATCCCTATTGTTTTAAAAATTGTATCAAGGGAAACATCCCTCTGCCCTGATCTCTCTTGGATGAAGTCAAGCTTACTCACTTGCTGAAATCTGGAGCAAGCATTACTCCCCACCACTTCCAAAGATCACCGGTCTCCAGACGACAAGTAAACACAATAAACATAAGACGAATTGTATTGATGACCTTCCCAGTTCTGTGTAAAGAGCCTCCAGATTAAAAGTGCACTATTATGCTATGGAAATGGTGGTTAATGTTATATAAGTGTAAAGACCATAACTTAACTTTTCTGCATTTTTAGTGACATTGAAACACCAAATCAAAGGTTTGAAAATGTAGTGTCTTTGGAGTACAATCCCATCTGACTGCTCTAATAGTTTTGAATTCCCAAAACATAATTAATAATGTTAAAGGAAATGCCACTTTCCTACAAAGCACATTCTTGTATCTAGGACTATATTAGTACTAGAGTGAATCGCAGTGGTCATCTTTTCCGAGGTTCCTTCTCAGGGATCAATAAATACCAATAGTTCTTAATTAACTAATCTGTAATTTGTTTAGTAGAGGTAGACATAGGCGGATACATCGTTATCCTTGTTACCATTGTCCGCAGGGATACCTAAAGAGTCATTGGCTTAATATTTGCAGGATATTTTTAATAAGGTTTTAAGTAGATTCTTCATTATTGTTTGATTCGCCTTCCAAGATGGGACTCATAGAATCAGACCAGAGTGGGAGGAATGGAGAAAAAACTTAACCAAGTGTTCAGGTGCAAAGATTAAATAACTCTTACTTGTTGTGTACATGTTTAAAGGGTGAAAAGGAGGAGCTGTCAGTCCAAGATATAGAGTTTCCACAGATAATTATATTTACATTGGTAATCGGTCTCTCAGTGATAATTTTAAAACACTTTACAGGACAAGCATAGCACATGAGAGGGGCCAAAGGGGCAGTGGAAAGGAAGACAAATGTGTATTGGTATGGGTACTAGGTGAGAGAAAACACAATATTTTGTCAAATAAACCACATTTTGAAGACTTTCAAAACAGAGAGGGAGAAAGTGTTTTTTTTTTCTGCATTTATGTAAAGATTAATTGGGAAATCTGACAGACACCACTATACCCGACTGAAAGCACTTGTACCCCACTATTTACCAAATAATACATTTATTGGGGGGGGGTGCAACAACCCAAACACCCCCATGAAGCTTTGGCCTTGAATTTCAACCCACTACTCTCCTTCTCTTCTCCCTCAAGTCTCATTCAATGTACACAAGAGCCCCCAGCAATCATTGCCTGCCTGGTGGGACTATTTAAATAGAGGGGGAGAGCTTCACCAGTGGAGCAGAGGCCTCAACCTCCTTTCATCTATAAGTTGGTGGGCCTCCTATCAAGTTCTAAATAGGACCCTAAAAAATCTCTTGCAGTTGTTCATTATATCTCAACCACCAACAGAAACACAAGGGACATAGGTGAAGAAGGGACAAGATTTCATTGGTGTCTGTAATGAGTGGGATCCTTTCCAGCCCTGACAGTAGTTCAGAAGATGTTCTAAGTTTGGGCATCCCAATCACTGTCTGTAACAAGAGAGAACCAAATGGTCCCCAACATTTGAAAAGGTCTTAAGATTTAGCAGGGCCACAGGTCTCAGAGTATGCATCGCCAAGCAGTGAATGTGACCATTCTGGGTGCACCTGCATAGGAAGGGGTGCATCATTGTTGTATGTACTAAATATTCATGTGCTTTTCATGTGTTGGCTGGATGTGTTAGAGTAATGTACGATTCCTGATGAATATCAGAGACCATCATTGTAATCCTCCGAGAGGTAAACCCGGTAGGGGCACATCTCCACTTGATTTGTCTTCAGATAAACTGGAGTTATTTATGTTGTTCACAGTGAGCATTAGGGCTGCACATGACACAATCTAAAGCAAACAAACTAGACCCAGATTTACTAACATTAATGCAGGGCAACGCAGCAAAACAACATACTGTGTTAAATCAAATGAAGAGAGGAGGGATGCTCCAAATTTACTAACTTCTTGCTATCTCCGAACTGGTGCACTTGCGGCTGCCAAGGGCAATGGAGGCACCCTTGCACCATGGTGCAAGGGTGCCCGGGTTGCAGCCAGGATTGCTTTTGTGCAGGAAGGGACACTTTCCTGCAAAGAAAAACAAACCCTGAGAGGCATTTTACTCTTTCTATGTATGTTGTAGAATGGAGCACAAATAGAAAGAGGTAATAAGGAAATGAAATGAGCATATTTCTCTTCATTATGCTTCACCTGGAAAGGCATACCATTTTGACACATTCCCAGGTTTATTTGGCCTTGCCAAGTTCCACACATCATGGGTTAGAATAACGCAAATTGGCTTCATACAGCGGTATGGCATGACATAGTATTTACCTATTTGAGTAGAATCAATGGCAGCTACCTCACGGGGCCTCTACCGTGGGATGTCATCAGTGTGTGGTGTACTCCAAGAGGGAATCAATAGACAAACTTGTAGCAATAAGTCTCCTGAATGTCGATTGCAAAAGAACAGCAACGCTTGGGCATCAAACTATCCATGTGCCCATCTTCCCTGTCTCCACCTGTCACCTTCTTTCTCTCTGAGACAATATATGTTCTGTCACCAGTAGGTAGTTATAGTTGGGATTTAGTTTCGATAGGAAACTCTTTTTTTGACTTGTCTATAACTTTGGCTCGGTCTGAGAAATCTTTACAAAATTTACAAAAAAGTGCCCTGTTGTATTGTATTGTGCAGGATTGTGCATGGTGATTTGTCAAGGGGGGGGAGGTAAAAAAGTGTCTTTCAAATGTGAATTCCATGGGGGTTTTAAACATTGAACTGCTGGATGGAATTACATCAAATTTTGTAGAAAGGTAGGTCCAGAAAGTGACATTTTTGTTTTTTGGTGTAACTCTGTTCTGTAGTTTTCAAGATATTCAAAGAAAACCAAATTTGAATATCTGGGCGGAACCTAAGCACAGATCTCTTTGCCTGCCAGCACTTCAACCAGGAAATACTGGTAGCCCTCTTGGGACCAACATACATGATAGCACCCTATTGAAATGCATTGTAGTGAAAGGCAGGTTTTGAGGGTCACAAAAAGGAGAACATATAAAGAGTGATAACAGATTTTAGTTACAATATAATTCATTTGTTGATGCTGCCATACTAAGTTTAGGAATTGTGGTGTGTTCTAAGGTAAGTTTACCCTGTGAAAAAGCCTTCTGCTGGGATTTAATGAATTATGTTTGAGAGACAACTTTTTTCTCATAATTTCCAATAGAGATTATGGAAGGTGCTCCAGATGCTAAAATGAGAGCATATTTTCTGTAAATTCACACTGTCCTTCTCAGCCATATGAAAATGAAGTCTATCGTTCTCAGTAAAACATGTATTTCCAACAGGAGCAGCCTGTTAGTTGATTCCACTGCCAGGGGCGTAGCTTCAGGGTGGGTTTAGGGTGTTACACCCCAATAATAGATGTATTTTCTCATAGTTGGGTACAGGTGCTTTCAGCGGTGTATTGCGACACGGCAGCCAGACCAAACTAGGATTTGTTTTACATACATGCAGACTCATACTCTCTCCCTCTCCGTTTTGAAATTCCTCAAAAATATTGGTTGTTTTACAAAATATTGTGTTTTCTCTGTTCATACTCCTCTTAATCTGCAAACCTCTCCCTTGCCTCTTAGGCCCCTCTCATGCACTGTTTGTCATATAATGTATCTAAACATTATATGCCAGCCGGATTGTTGGAAAATCTGAAGCTCACACTCCCCTTATCTTACTGACCAAGGTACATTACTGTCCCTTGTGTTATACTGCAGCCTCCCAGAGTATTCTAAAGAACAACTAGAGCACTAATAGTCTTACTTATGACAAAGGTGTGGCACATCTGAAGTCATCTTAAACAAATCAAACTAGTAAAACCTAAAACATTTAATTTAGAAAAGAACAAAATGAAGGTGTCATTGCAATTATGGTTAGTGCTGTAGAAAGAAAACATGTTTAAAGTGAGCTCTCAAATATCTCTCTCTCTTCTATTTCATTAAAACATTCTGACCTGCAGACTGAATTATGCACTTTCAACATCAGCAGCAGGCTGCCAGTTAACTCCCTGGTGATCAGCAGCTTACAGTGTTCAAATGAGCGAATAGAGTGCTAACATTCTGAATTTATGCCAAAAGCGTGACACATCTGAATGTCATCTTGATGCATTCGAAATGGAAAACTGAAAACATTTTCTATGGAGAATACTGCAGTAAATGAGGAAATTAGGGAGCTTCATAACAAATAAGTCTCCCAAGATGGCTACCAGAGAAAAGAGAGCCCAAATGTAGCACACTAATTGCTCAAATGTAGCCCAAAAATAGTCCAATGACAGAACTGTGCAAAACACTAAGGGCTTCATTATGAGTTTGGTGGGCAGACCGTCGTCCCACCAGAACTATTGGGAGTAGACTGCCGCAAAGCTGGAGGTCTCCCCCCTGGCCCTATTACAATGTTTCCACTGGGGTGACCTGTGTAAACCTCCATATTAGGAAATTTCCACCGGTCAACCCGATGGAAACAGTTTGGCAGCATTAGCCGTGGCTCCTCAGGGAGCCAAGGCCAATACCATCACACAGAGGGTGACTGTAGCAGACAGTGCGCATTCCGAGGGTGCTGGGCAGGTGGGTCCATGCACTGCCCACGACATGGTCGTGGAAAGTGCAGGCCGCCCCCACCCCGTGGCCCCCAGCACTGCCTTTCTACCAGCCTTTTCATGGCAGGGACCCCGCCATGAAAAGGTTGGCAGAAAGGGAAGTCGTAATCAGCATGGTGGTGCTGAACTCAGCACCACTGTTGCTGACCATGACTTCGATCACCACCAACCCACTGGGAGCCGTGATCTTTGGGGTGGTGACGGTCTCCTGGTGGTCTGACTGCCAGGATCATGATCTGATGGTTGGACCACCAGGAGTGCTGCAGTGCAATTGCCACTGCAAGTAATGAGTCCCTTAGGGCCTCATTTAGAAGACCCTAGGGCATATTGCGCCAAAGGAGTGTAATTGTTTTGACTCTCCAGTGTCACAATGTGCCGGCCCATATTTACAAGGCCACACAAAAACACCTTGCATGGCTTTTCATGGCCTTTTAAATATGACCCACTTTCACGCATAACTCAGCATGAAAGGGCCAGTTCATGGGTGTTGCTGTGGGTGTTCCCACGCACCACCCATCAAACATGACGGAATCTGATGCATTCCCAGATGTACAAGGCTAGGAATTCGTCAGATTTCTATGCCACTTCTGGGGTGATGTTAAAGTGGTGCAATAGTGAGAAATAACATTATTTCTCCCAGTTTTTTCCCTCTTTCTATGTGTGCTGCATTCTGCGTTGGCACTAGGTACCAGTTTGGGTGCCAGCGCTGAGGAAAGTACAGGGATGTGCCATATTTTTGTAAGTACGATGCATCCCTGTACTTTCAAAATTACTCAACGCAGTGCAGCAAATGGACTTGCTGCACCACGCTGTGTCATTTCTTCGTAAATGAGGCCCTTAATTTTTTTTAAAGTTTTATATATTGCAGACTTGACCTGAAAGTATTGGAGTGTTTAACATGAGCATCAGCTACATTACACAAGGACACATTCATTTTGGTTTTAGGCATGGGGAGGTTAAGTGATTTGTCCAGAATCCCAGGATGTCAAGCTAACGCTGAAACTCCAACGTAGTACCCCAGTTGCAAAGTCTGCAGCTCTGGCCGTAATGCCACCTCTTCCTCCCTAACTGTAATGAATATTCAAGTCATCAACTGAATAAAACAAATAAAGATAGCAAATAATTTAAAAGTGCTTTGTTGCTATTTGAGGACTCTAAAAATATGTCCTCATTTTAGTTTTTTAGAGCACTAACCATAATTTCTATGGGAATAAAACCCTCTCTTTTTTATAATTTCTAAAGAAAATGTTTTAGGTATCAAAGTTTTGATTACCTCAAGATGGCGTCAGGTGTGCCACACTTTTGTAATAAGTATAGAATGTTAGCAGTCTAGTTGTTCATTAGAGTACTGTGGGGAGGCAGAGGGGCATGGACTCGGGTAATTGAGGGCAGGGAGGAGAGTTCAGAGGCAACAAATTGACCACACTGGACAGGGGGAGGGGCAGTGGTCAGGAAGTGGACAATGGAGAGAAGGGGAAAGGGGACAGTGAGAACAAACAAACCATGCAGGACAGGCAAGAGAGGCTATGGCAATATAACAGACCATTGAGGCAAGAAGGCAGAGGCAGTGGCAATACAACCATACATGCCAACAGACACAGTTCAGGCAGGAGACTAACAATGTTTTTAAGCCCTAAAGGGCTTTACTTTTTCTGCCTCCTCCTAAAATCTCCTCTTTTTCAAATTAGGTCGATTGGAAAAATCATTTTCCCATGTTTTCTTTTCAAAATCTTCCTCTTACAAAGTTCAAATGTATGGTACATTGGATCACGGAGGACAGGAGGAACGGGATAGGGACATGGATTCAGATAACAGAGGGCATGAGGGAGATGGCCAGGGTTACCTGACTGACCTTACAGGGCAAGCATCAGGGGTTGCAGCAGCACAATACACCACACAGGACAAGAGGGATGGCAGTGCAGCACAACAGACCATGGTAAGCAAGAGGAAGGGAGCAGGGCCATGGGCATGGACAACAGAGAGCAGAGGGGAAAAAGGACAGGACAACAAGCTGACCATACCAGACAGATATGAAGGACCGCTACAGTATAATGGACCATGAAGGGCAGGAGGGAGGGGCTAGTGGCAGCACATCAGACCATGCAGGGCAGAAGCGGGGCCGGTTCATGGAATCGGACAACAGAGGGTAGGGATGAGGTGGATGGGGCAGCAAGCTAACTGTTCAAGGCAGGAAGGAAGGGCAGTGGGCAGAACAACAGCCACACAGTGCGGTGTGAAGGAGCAGGGGCATGGAAATGGACAATGGATAACAAGAAGGAGGGGTGCAGGAGCAGCAAGCTTGGGTGGGGGGCAGCACAATGCCAAGCCAGGCCCTGCATCCAGTCCCTGTCTCCCGCCATGAATTGCAGTAGGCATCTTACTTAACGTTTAAAAAATCCTAGAAACTTACGGAAAAAATCTAAGGTTACAGGGACGTTATAGTTAGGAAATATAATTTTAAAAACGTAGAAATTCACAAAAAACAAAAACAAAAAAGATTGCAGGGACTTTATAGTTAGGTTCAGGTTTTACATGCACACAACCATAGAAATTCAGCTGTTAAATATACTGAGTTATTGTAAGTAATGATAATTTGTGCTCTAAGGTAACTAGAACTTGCGCCCTCGCTATCCACTGCTAATTTCCCCAGATATTACATCTCTCATGACATCTTCTTTAACATCATTGATAATATCACTGTAACATTTGCAATAAAATTGGTGCGAAAACTGCATGGCGAGCGCGCAAGTTATAGTTACTTGAAATAACTCTAGCAGCTGAATTTCTATGGTTCTGTGCATGGAAAGTTTGAACCTAACTATAATATCCGTGTAACCTTTGTTTTTCTAGTGAATATATATACATATATATATTTAGGTATGTATTCCCTTTCCGATCTATCTAGCCATCTGTCCCCGGGACTTTGTTTGTTACAGACAGACCCTGCCCAATTCATAACCCTATTCTTAGTTCCTAAATTGTCTGCACTTATTAGTTCTTCTGCCTACTGCACACTCTAGCAAAACTTGACCTCTGCGTGAATCAAGACAGTCTGGCAGTGCATGGTAGACTCCAGAGACTGTGAAGCAGACCATACACCTTAGAGTTTAACCAACCTTGTGTCAGTGCCACACACATGAGGCTAGACCTTGCACACTTTGGGGCATATATATACTCCATTTGCGACGAAATTGCATCTTTGTTATGCAAATTTGGCACAAAACTAACTTCATCTTTTTTTTTTACGTTAGTCACGTCTAACATCAAAATATTGGAGTTTGCACCATTTTTCAGATGCGTGAACCTACCTTGCCGCAATGAGATGCAAGGTAGGCGTTCCCATCTAAAAAATGGTGCTAACCCCATAGCCCCATATTTATTCCCTTGTGCTGAAATGATGCACTGGTGGGAAGAGGGGCCAAATAATGGTGCAAAGCTTGCTGGGTCAGACCAGGCGTTAGGGGACCTGTGGACCCATTTCCAGGAACATCCCCAGCCAAACCAGAGGGACACCGGAGGATGGGGGACCCCATCCCAGGTAAGTAGGGTAAGTAGAGATAAGTATTTCTTTTTTTAAATTAAAGTGCCATTGGGGGCCAAACTTGGGGCCCCCTGCATGGCAGAGGGTGCAATAGCCATGCCCAGGGAACACTTGTCCCCTGTGCTGGCCATTGGTGTGGTGGGCATGACTCCTTTCTTTCCTAAGACAGGAGTCATGTGGTATGGATGGTTTTGCGTCACAAAGGCACTTTTTATGCCTCTAACGAGCATAACGTCATTTTTTGGTGCAAATCCCCCTTCTCCCATGCTGCCACCCCCACCCGACTAATGTCTTTTTTATTTTTTTATGCTAGCCCACCCTTTGCACCAGCTTGCGCCATTCGATAAATATGACGCTCGGCTGGTGCTCAGGAACTGCGCAAGCCAGTGCTAAACGTTTTGATCCAAAACTGCATTAGTGCAGTTTTGCATCAAAAGTATAAATATGCCCCTCGGTGTCTCCGACGTACATCTTTGGAAAATGCCTGTTGTGATGATGAATTGTTGCCAGGCCCACAGTACAATTGTGTTTTAATCCAAGAGCTGTGCTAATGGACATACATAAGACCCCAGGGGTGGTGAATCTGTTTCAGTTCAGCTTCCTGAACTTCTCTTTCAGCAAAAGAGGGTGCTTTTTGATATTTATCTCACTGCATGGATTTCTCTGCTCAGTTTTGCTAGTGATAAAGTGTCACTGAAAGTGTCACACGATTCAATCAAATGCCACACCTCAGCATGCTAAGACCATGAAAATGTCAAACATAAGATGTCAGGAAACTTGGCAGCTATGTTTACTAGTCTTAGTAAGACTGCGCCAAGGACCATGGACACCTATGCTCCACCTATAGAATGCCTTCCCCATGCAGAGCAATGCAAGGAATTGACTTGCGCTGGCTTGCATTACTCCAGATTTACTATGCTACGTTGAGCCATGCAGAGTAAATGTAATTTAAGAGCTTACTTTGCTTTATGTTGCCTTCTGACACAAAAGGGCAACTCATGCTCTAGATAAATCTGGGACCTAATCTTTATCCGTGGTGCCTCACAGACTCATTGGACATCTTTGCATTTGTGAAATGTGCATTTATGTTCTAGTGATTACAAACTATTATGTTGTATTGTTAGTGGCACTAGTGTTGACCAATGTGACCGCAAATTCTTTGGACATTGTAGAATCTCTGTATTGTTGACCAGAAACTCTGACACCAGTTTGTGTGCGTTGATCTTGGAACTTTTGGAGCACAAAGATTACAGCCAGTACTGCTTTAGCTAGCATCACGTTATATCACCATAGTACCTGGGTAAGTCTTGATGATTATTCATGTTTGTATGTACAATAATAGACCTGTGTGTTTACACACTCCTGCTTTTCTTTCCTATCCTGGTCCTCACAACCATATTAGTCAGACCAGAACAAACCCAGGCAATTTTGTACTAAGTGTAATATCATTGAAATGTAATACTAAATTACCTTATCACCACCTGTTGTTTCAGAACCCCCTCCTAGCAAACCCTTGTCCTCCCTCTGACCTGTCCCCGCTGATCCTCTGTATCCTATCAAGCAGACTCACTGAGCTTAGGGAATGGGTTGCTTCTGAGAATTAGACACACTAGCCTTCTTTACTCGCTAATTCTAGGCATGCAGGGCTGATTTAATTGGTCTGGCCCAATATCTTATCATTCACCTGAGTAATTTGGACCTTATCATCGCCCTTAGACACTTCTTTACCTTCCAAACCAGCAATATGTCTCCAATATGTTTCAATAGGATCACCCACCCTGACAACATTTCTCAGGTTCCAAAATAAATGTCATCTTCATTGATTTCAAAGGGTATCACCCATCAAAATTACCTGAATCCCATCCTCGGTAGAGGCTCAAAAACTTGTGAAGTACGCCTCTATGTGACCACTTGTTTCCAGGCGATGTCCTTTTTCTAAATGTTTTATAAAGGCATTTTAATAATATGTTGTATGTAGATGGTATTTTTTATAGCATTGACCTAACCATAAGGCAGTGGAGCACTGTCCATGCACAAACAGAAGCACAGCTGGTTTGTGGCCAGTTAATGCATTGTGATTTGGTGGAATCTGAAGAGGTGAGTCTTCAACTCTTCAACCCAACACCATTCCTTGTCCAGTTTTTCTATAAGAAAGTAATCAGTTGATGTTGGCATAAAACATCATCTCGTTTATACCTATTGATTTACTATAAAAGTTATCTACCATTCGAAACTTGGCAGTATCATATTTAAGGCTCCCTGTTTTCTGTTTTTACTGAATCTTATAGATAAATACGGAGAGAAAACAATTGATTTTCCTGTCTGTATTTATTTTCAAATGTGGGTAAAATGAAATTTAGGTTGTGTTTTTGAATCTGTATGTTGTCAGCCATGGCTGCCAGGCCAATAGCTGTCTGGATTGACCGGTGAGGGAGTCAATAAGAGAGACATTTTAGGAATGAGGCATAAACAACTGCAGATGTGCACAAGTTTGATACTAAAATGTGTATGTTTTCGTACAAGTGTATTGATTTAACATAGTCAGATGTGTTAGGCATTCAAATACCTGTATACTTTTATCTGTCTAATAAATGTGAAAATATACCAGTTCATTTTTGCTTTCCACAAAACCCAAAATAAACTTTGTGAACACACAAAAAAAGAGCAAAAAGTAACTCTGGGTAAATACAGACAAATGTAAACAATATAAATATCATGAAGCTTGGAGCCCCAGTTATAGTATAGTGGTAATCTCCTCCTGGTATGTGCATTGGATTACCTTTCTGCTGTCGTCCTGCTTGCATTGAATCGCTTAGTCTGTCAATATATTCTTTGTTTAAAAGCAACATAAAGTATTTATGGCCGGGACTGAGGTGGGTTATAGTGCTTTTGATTGGTTAACTTCTTTTTTTAACCAGTCCATCCCAAGTTGTCACACTGCTGTTTCGATTGGAATTCAAAGATATCCTTCATGGGGTTTCTCAGGGTTTAAGTCTGAAACCACCTCTTTGCTCCCTTAGTTGTTTGGAGAAGATATTTTGGATTCTATTACATATCCAGTGCTGATTTAGCTTTTTCTTAAACTGCATGGTAATCTTACATAAATTCAATTTAGATTCAAACTATGCCTGACCTCAGTTGCTGAATGGATGTCAATTAAATCCTTATGTGTGAACTCTTCAAAAACTGAAATGTTTGTCTTCAGAAATCCTTCCATTTGGGACTCTTATTGGTGACAGTCATCTAGTTTTGCCTTACCCTTTCTCTAAAACTGCCAACAAACTAGGAATTACTTTTGATCATGGCCTCTCTTTTGATGAGCATATCTCTAACACTACTGCCAACTTTTTTTTCCTTTTAACGTTTTGAAAAATTGTCTCCTTTTCATACCTCTTATCTACTGGATAATTATTGTCCAAGTCACTTAATTATTGTAATCCCTTCTGCCTCGGCCTTCCAAAAAATAAATCTAAAGGCTTCAAACGATGCAAAATGCAGCTACCTATCTGTTACTGGGGATTGGGGAATATGAGCCTGTATTCTCACCTTCACGATTTGCACTGGTTGTCGGTTGAAGAAAGAGGTCTTTTTTAAAGTTGTAGGAAATCTGCCATTTCTGCACGGTAATCCCAGATTTCTCACCTTTTGCTGTACCCTATATTTTTGCTAGCTTTAGAACTCTGTATGTTTTACCTCTACAACCCAGGAGTATAGTGTCTATGCTCCTTTAAACATTTTTTAATTGGCTTATTCCCAAATAGCAAACATAAACCACTTGTCATACTGATGTACAGCTGTATTACAGTGAAACCTGTCTCCAAACGATTCCATTAATCAAAAAACATTATATAGAACAATAATATTTTATTCTTGTAGATCACCACTCATGGTACTCAATTTTTCATGTTATCGTCAATCAATACATAGTAATTGCTGTAGACTCCCAAGAATTACATAACTTCCTCAACAATGATGTAACTTCCAATCTGGTTGCCTCATTTTGATGCTTATATCAGCCTAATTTTGAATCATTGTCTTCAATCAGAGGTCACTTGTCCATTTGTGTGAGAAATTGGGTTTTTGATTGGGGAGGGTGAAACTCTAATCAAGCAACAGCCGCAGTCCTTGTCAGGGTGAAGCGCACAAAGTCCCTAAATTAACTTGCTCTTAACCCTCTGGCAGCATTGCAAAAAGGCTATCAGGCTTAGCGTTGAGGCATGGTGTAATCTATTTATGCAGTACTAAACCAGTAATGAAGTAAAAACACAACATAAGAAATGTTACACACCAATTTAGAAAAATAGAGTACTTTATAATAAATTAATCAACATGCAACAACAACAAAAATCTAATCAGTAGAACCAGAGTTATGAACATTTACATTTCAAAGTGAAAAATAGCTCTAGATCATGGCAAATTCGAAAGTTATGGCTGATCACAATAGAGCACAGTTCGGGTACACGAAGTGGATTCGGCCCATTCTCCGCTTACCTTCATACTTAGAAGAATTTTTGAAGAAAATGTGTGAGAAGGTAAAGTTCAGCAGGGCAAGGTAGCCAGCATTGGCCATGGAGGAGGCATTGTCATCAGGGACCACTGGAAAAGTTGCAGTGAAGATTTCTATATTTGGACTAAGGGCCTCATTACGAGTGTGGCGGTTTTACAACCCTAACACATGCGGTAGTGGTCGAAAATCCTAAACCACCAGAATCCCAGAAATCCTAATCTGCCAGCAGCGCTGACCTGCGAATTACGACCTCGTTCTCTGCCAGCCTTTTCATGGCGGCAACACCGCCATGAAAAGGCTGGCAGAGAACAGGTGCAGGGGGCCACATAGGGGGGCCCTGCACTGCCCCTGCACTTGGCATGGGCTGTGCAAGGCCCCCCTGCCCAGCACAGTTGCAATGTCACAGTCTGCTTTGCTTTTCAGACCTTGAACATTGCGAGGGTGCTAGTGCACCCTGCAGACGACAGCATTGCCACCAGCTTGATTATGAGTTGGAGACAATGATGTAGCCTGTTTCCCAGTAGGCTGGTGGGCAGAAACTTAGGTTTCTGTTAGCCGACCTAGCGGGGAACCCTTAATAACTCTGTCGCGGAGGTCGCCACGTAGGCGGCAGCTACCCTGTCAGGAGTTTGGCAGACAGAGTTTTCTGTCTGCCATACTCTTAATGAGGCCCTTAGACTTTTTTTTATGGAAGTCGAAAATCTCCTGCAGAATGAAGCTGCAGGCTGTAGCTGTCAAGGGTTTCATGATGCCAGATACACCTTTTGCAAGAAGCCACTGAACAGGATTTGCTGCTGCGGAGAATAATGTAGCGGGAGCTGCAGCAAACTCAGGCTGACCAGCGATGCACCTTGGGCCGATTGGTGATGCAATAGGACCCGGCCCACTTCTGGCTCTCAGAGCACTTTTTGGCAGAACATTTTTAAAGTCCCAAGTTTTGTAGTAGTGTTGATTAAAATGCTTTGGTTCATCTGCCTAATAATTACAGCTCATTCTCTCTGTACAAGAATATGATTATTTAAAAAAATGTTTGAAAGCATTTATTTGTATCTTTCTTATGCTTACCCTAGACATTAGTAAACAAAAGGGGTAAGATCTGTTTCCACAGCTTCTTTGGGAGTCCGAGTGGTCATGTTTGAGGTTGCTGAAATCACCTGCTACTCGGGGAAGGTTGGGAGTTCAGGTGAGTCACTGTGAGCTAGCTAGCAATTGGACCAAGATTTTCTGATGGTGTACACAAACTCAGTCCCTACATCCTAATACACAGTCCTACCTTTTAGCGGGAACCACATAAAAGGACATCACCAACGTTTATAGGTCAGGTACTTACTTAACGGGTCTCCTGAGTAGTTCTTGTGTGTGGCCAAGGTCCCATTTTCACCTAAAAACGGAGTAATCTCTGGTGTTGGGTATTAATCCTCCTCAGAATTATAGGAAGTACCTATATTTGTCTGTAGGTTGTTCAAGCTAGAACATTTAAAAGGATACCCCACAAGCTAGAACATTTAAAAGGATACCTCACTATAGTATGTTCCCTCTCTGAATTCCAATCAATAAAATGGCAAATGTTATCAACACACCTGCTAATTGCAGACTTGCTGTTACAGCACATTTAACATGGGCTACCTTACAGGGGTGGAGATGTTACCTTCGTGGCTGAGGCACACAAAGCGTATACAGCTGAAGTATTTTCCTCATGGGCCACTTTTCCTGCAGGCAATGGTATTACACAAACATTTCACACATGCACTGAAGCTGTCTTACCAGGTCCAAATAGAGCTTACAACAGTTTAGAAATAGCATTAACATACCAGGAACAACAAAATTGGTTTCAAGATGACGTGCGACACGTATTACAAAAAATTAAGCTTGTACACCTCAGTGATCATGAGTATTAGCTGGCTAAACACCATATCCAAATGTAAGGCAGCTAAATGTGGTTGAGTTATGTACTCTATACAACAGTATTGTTAGACTACACAGACGTTTAAGGAAATTTGTTATGCACACAATAACAACTGCCCCAGCAAGGGCTGTTGACGGTGTCCAGCCACAGTTAGCTGTGCCTGCGATTAATCCTGTTGCTATCATTGCTATAATGGGTAAGATTCCCACCAGACATGAGAAAATGTGATTCTGGATTGCACAAAAATCAAATCAGCTTGAAGAAGTGTTTCCCCATACGGGACCCAGGGACAAACAGAATCCTCCCCATGTGCTCACCACTTGGAATGGTTCCTCCTATTGATGACTGCGCTACCTGAGGTACAGAATTTGTTGCAATATATTCCATAACACATGGTACACCATGACTTGCTGTTTTGCCTGATTAGCTAAATCAAAATCAAAATGATGTGTTAAAGCAAAATCAAAATGAATATGGGGCTGCCCCTGCCCTACACTTCGGAATGAAATTAATTGGCAATTTTGCTACTGTGTCAGGTATATTAAGTGATATTAAAGGGGAATCAACCGCACCTGCAATACACCAATGCTTGGCACAGGTCGCAGTTGCAGACTAGGAGTGTGAACTACCCAAAATTATTGCTGATGCCTATGCATCCATAGGTTGAGAAAATGTGGGAGGCAGACCAAGGAAGCCACAGTTTAAAGGTATTTTTAAAAGGGACAATACCAAGCAAGTACGTGTGTTTCCCTAAAAAGAAATGAAGGGACAAACTGCAAAATAAAGAAAAAAATAAAATCCCAGGGTGGATCTCCAGAACCGGAATCCTCTGATAAAAGTTATAATTTGCAAAAACATGATACACTTAAACAGTATGATAGGTATCAGTACACTGATGCACGTCGTTCTAATCCCTTTAGGACTCATCGGACAAATCATCAGATAGAAGGGGGCATTCAGAGCACAGACAAAAGAGTATGTAAAACTGAGAAAGGACTCACAACCCTCATCTGACATCATAAAAAAAGGAAGAGAAACTTCCATAGCTAAAAATCCAATTCAGAAAGAAGGTTGTTGGTATCACCACTAAATAGGCCACACAATTTGAGCATGCTCCTTTAGAACAGGATGTGGGCAGTGACTCTGTTGGACAGTGCGGCAGAGGTCCTGATAGTTTACTAGAATCTTCAAGAGTTTCTGGATGCGAAAGCAACTAATGACTTCATGAAGAAGAAACCCCAGATCAGCGGGTCACCCCTCCAGACACACTGTAAAAACTAAACATACAGATCGAGGGTGACATAATGCACACAATTAAAGTAATATTCTGGAAAAATTTAAGTCTAAGCTATGACATTCTCTTGGCAGATGTCGATTAGCTATGATATTCTCCTGGCACTTGTCTGAATTTGTTACAACAGTCCCACAAGAAGAAGATAATATTACCATATTTTTCCAATCTTGCACCTGACGAAGATAAACAAGCGTACCCTGCACAAAACATTTACACAATCCTTAGGGGATTGTACTGTACAATTGGCTGAAGTGAAAGCTTTAATTCTGCACTAGAAAAGACAAATCCAGAATCCCCACACATATAATGTGCGATTTGTATTATAGAGTCTAGTCTCTTAATGAAAACTTACATTATTGGCACCTAAATGGATTCAGAGGCTTCAAAGGGAAAACTATCAAGCAGAAACTGCTTTGGGAAAACGCAGCACAACTTTGACAGTTTTCTACAGGCTCATGTGAGACACACATTGAGTCATCAGTGTGTTTCAATATACATTGTAGGGAAATTGTTGGCTGATGAATTAGCCAAATTTGCAGTTAAAACTATAGCTGCATATACTTATTTACATATAATAGTGGATGAAAATATTTTGGCTACCATCAATGCTTCACACAATGACACACCTTTAACTAACAAAATCCTACAAAATATATGCTATCACTTGAGTGCCCAAAACATTCCTTTTGCTATGATCCGTGGGGTGGGTTATAGAGTGATGCTCAACCGGGACTGCGGACTAGAGTGTGGTGGCCACAGTTTCTTTATTACAGTTACGGAAACACTATTGGCAGAGTCTGTACAAGCAGACAAAACAATATGTCCTTAGTTGTGACATTTGTCAACCAAGAGCTCCACCATTGCACGCCCACTGCAGACACCTTGCTTAGTTTCAAACACACTGCTTCAATGTGTGTACATCGATCATTGCAGGCCCTTAAATTCAGATGGTTCATTTAAGTTTCTTCTACTTGCCGTAGATTATTGATCCAGGTTCCTATGGATGTGGCCACAGCAATGGCTGACACTTGAACTGTTATTAAAGATTTGCAAGTCTTTTTTGGGACATTTATAGTAGCTGCATTCCACTAAGTCCAAGGTCCTGCTTTTGCCTTTAAGGCTTACAGGAATACCATGGGAGGTTTTGGTGTGGTTGTGCATTATTCCTCTCTATATCATCCTGAGGGAAATTCGATTGTGGAGAGGAAGAACCATCCTCACAGCTAGAGCATTAGGTTCTGGTCGTAGTTGGATCCTTCACTTGAATGGGTCCAGAGAGCATTAAATAATCTACCTATTTGATCTTCGGGTGACCGGACCCGCTATGTGGTCCTCTTTGGCATCCAGATGCATGTTCCAGATCTTCACAGTCCTGGTGCAGCGGCAGCCGATACACCTTTTGACGTTTTTCTGCCTCACAGAAACTATGAGACTTCTGGAATGAGCGTTCAAATCAACGCTTTAAATGTTCTGCCACTGATGGAGCGAAGAAGCAACCAGCACCGGTGTCTGTTCTTGAGATTCAAGATACCAAAACCATGGTTTTGCTACCACTTGCTGGTTCTAAAGACCGACAATTTGTCTCAATTGATCAAGGAAAATTGCATCATGTGGCCCTTCCTACACAATAGGCCAAGAAGACTCCTAGGTAGTTCCCTAACTCCTCTCATTCCCCTATAGGAAATCCATCCACAAGTATTGAATAATAACGATATTGGTTCCCTGCTGCTGGGGAGGACGGAGAATGAACTATTGTTTATCTTTGTTACCATTGCCAACACAAGGCATACATTTGATGTGAGTCTACAGTTTTTTTTTACTAATACTCCAAACAAGAGTTGTTAATGAAGAACCAGCTCTGGGTGTGTCTACCAGTCCTCTTTCACCAATTGAGGCCCCTGTTCCCACACAGATTGCTTCTGGTTACCTTGTCAATGTTGATGACTTTTCTACCAGTTCTTCAAATATTTCACTACATAGCATATGTGATTTTCTTCGCTGGCTGGAACATACTTGTCTGACCCTTTGGATTATCATTTCATTACCTTTTCTTCTCTTTTGGTTTGGGCTTGAGACTGTTTGCTTCTTGCTTATAAATGGATACTATCTCCCAGAATTCTCTGCTGTAGAACTGGTAGCCAAGGTGTTGAAACCTCATTCGTCTTCACATAAAGTGTGAAGAGACCTGCCTCTTGTGAACATTTATGCTTTTCCAGACCCAGGAAGAATCGTTTGGGATAAGGCCCATATGACTTTTTGTTCCTATAGAAACTCTGCAGATTTCATAGGTTTTCAAGGTCACCATGGATGACGTGAAAACCCCAGGTTTTATTTCTGATAAATGGGATTTAAAGACAGTTACGTCAATGCTCTACGAGCTTGAAAATTATACTGTAAAAGTGAGGATAAGTACATGAATTCTGCTAACTATGCTGAAATGTTTTGTTACTATCACTATGTACACCATTATATACGTAGAGCTAGTACTTCATGTACAGTTTTCACCCAGTGGGTAGCTCCAAAACATATTTGGATAAGTTTTCATATTTTTTCTGGACACAGTACCTTTGATCTAGAGTTATATTAATATAAATTTAAACCTACAAAAGCAAGAAAGAATATGTTGAACCGGGCAGGATTAATTTATTCAACTTAATTAATTAACCAACTTGAAATTAAAGGTTATAAATATTGGAAAGAAACAATAGATTGAAAATCAGTTTGGGGAACTAAACATTGGCAAGTGCAGGGCATAGATGCCTTATTAGGAACATGTGTAATTCCAATGCAGATGTTGGTTCTTAATGGCAGAGTACAGCAAACTACTTGCTTGGGCCTAGCAAGATTTAAAGAAATGAATTTGCCCAGTATCCCTTCTATTTCACTCTTTGCTAATTGGCAACATGTTGTAAATTACACAGAAGAACAGCACATACAACGCTACACTCTCAAATGGGTGGTTAATGTGGCCAGTGGACACAAATGGTTGTCATGTACATTTTTTAAACTCCTCACAGGGTTTTAAAGGAAGCAGACCCTTGCTACAGCCAATCCCAATACTCAGGGGTCATCACTACCTATAGTGTAGGGACGTTCTTTCAACAATGGCTGCAACATTCAACTTTGTCTGCAGTAAAATAACATCATTCTCTCCTTTCAAATGACATGCATTTGCAAGATTTCTTGTTAGGTCCTCAATCAACATGTTCAAAAGATATTCTGTATGCCATTTACAATGAAAGTTAGATGCTTCCGAGATGAAAACTGCTGCCCGTTTAAGGCAAACTGACCATTCTAATTTGGAAAAAGCATTGCTTGTTGTTGGTAATGAAATGAGTACATTGTGAACTTGTATTTACACTTTAATAACATTGTATCATCTGCAATTGATAGTATACAGAGTGGCATGTCATTTTATACAACATGGGCAAAGGCAGCTTAGATCAATTATGCAGCTGAGCTGGATGCTACAGGTTTTAAAATAAAACAGTGTGCCATGGAAGCACGTTAACGCAACAGAATAGTTTTTGCCATTTAACCTCTTCCCTGCATGTGTCAGCCAAGAGAAAGCACAAAGGAGTTGGTATTTATATGTAAATAAGATGGCTGAACAAACAGGTTGAAAAGGGGGTTATTGTTGAAACGCGTTCTGTCGTTTCCATCGGTTTAAATAGAGAGAATTCACTTGCACGCTGAGTACCTGGAGTCCTTTTTGTAATAAGAGGAGATTTGTGTGTGTGTGTATATATGTGTGTGTCTCTCTCTCTCTCTCTCTCTCTCTCTCTATATATATATATATATATATATATATATATATATATATATATATATATTTATACATATATATTTAATAAGGGTCTCATAAGTGAACAAGAGTATAAACTGCTCAAAGTAGATTTCCCAAAATTGCCTGTATTTTACTTAATACCAAAGATTCACAAAAACGCACACAATCCACCTGGAAGGCCCATAGTCTCTATTAAAGGGAGCCTGTTTGAATTTGTATCTCAGTATTTAGATGCATATTTACAGCCTCTAGTCAGAAATTTATCGTCTTACTTACAGGACAGTAGTGACTTTTTAAGACGGATCTTTGATATTAGTTGGGAAAAAGATTTCCTTCTGATGACTCTGGATGTGACAGCACTATACACCAGTATCCCGCATAATTTGGGAATACAGGCAGTTGAGTATTTTTTGAAACAGAGATCGATCAACTTTTACCAACATAGTAAAATGCTACTTAAAATGATCTCATGGTGTTTGCAACATAATATGTTTTATTTTAACAATGAGATATTTGAGCAGGCATGCGGTACAGCGATGGGAACATGCTTTGCTCCCAGTTACGCTAATCTCTATATGGGTTGGTGGGAAGAACAGATTTTGAATAACTCCCCCCTAGAGAAATGGAATGATAATATTGTCATGTGGCTTAGATACATCGACGATATTTTTGTAATTTGGAAGGGTGATTCAACCGCCGCTGACAAATTTATCAAAGAAATCAATAATAACATGTGTAATTTGAGATTCACAGGCAAAGTTGATGCAGAAACAATTGAATTTTTAGACATAAAAGTGATCATCACAGATAACAGAATAGAGACAACACTATATAGGAAAGCCACAGCTGGAAACAGCATATTGCATGCTAAAAGTCATCATCCACAATCATTGAAAAATAACATCCCATATGGAGAGTTATTGAGAGCAAAACGGATATGTAGTACAGAACTGCATTATGCAAATGTAGAGAGTGAAATGATAGAAAGATTGCAACAGAGGGGTTATACCAATCAGATCTTAGAGAACACTAGTACAAGAGTGAAATCCCGTATGAGGGAACAGTTATTGTTCACCACCGCAAAGACCATGAATTTGTCAGAGTCTAAGAAAAAGAACAAACGAAAAGACACAGGGATTGTGAGATTTATTACTACATTTAACAGTGCCCACGACTCTGTAAGAAAGTTACTACAACAGCATTGGCATATGCTCAAGAGTGATCCAGTCATAGGCACACTAATAAGTAACAGACCCATGATAACCTATAGAAAAGCAACATCGATGAGGGATATTTTGGTCAAAAATGATGTGAGACTAGAGAAATCTTTGAAAATGAGTTGGCTAAAGACACAGGATGGATTCTATAAATGTACTAAATGCAAAGCATGTAAGAATGGGGAAAATATTAAAACGATTGAATACCCATACAAAAGAATACATACCATCAAAGGCAGATATGACTGCAAAAGTGATTACGTAATCTATATTCTCAAATGCACATGCCCCAAGCTATATGTAGGTAGTACAAAACTTCAGGTACATAAACGAATTTTACAACACCTAAGGGCTATAGTTAATAGAGATGAGACTTATCCGGTTGCCAGACATATGCATGAGTTTCATGGAGGTCGTGTAGAAGATGTCAAGTATAGTGTAATAGATGGCATCAGAAAGGACATCCGTGGAGGAGATAGGGAAAAACATCTGAGGAAATTAGAGTCCAGATATATATTGGCATTAGATACTAGAGAGCCAGGAGGATTGAACTCCAGTGAAGAGTTATATATTCATTTAGGCTGATGTGGTTGATTAATGTATAGTAATACAGCAACTAAAACATATACATTACATAGATATAGTCATTGTACGATTTTGCTAGTATATATGAGATTTAACTTATTCATGATTGTTCATAGCAATAATGTCTAATGTAACATCTATGCTTATTGATTGGACCTGGTTGGCCTCTCCAAGGAGATTTATTTTAAGATTTATACGTAATTAGTTTCCTTGTCATCAATTCTAATTTACTCAGATTTATAAAGATTTAGTTAGATTGGTAAATAACATTTTGTGTTTTAGCACTATACACTGGCTTATTTCGTTACATTAATTTATTTTGCTATATGTATCATATATATATTTTTTCACATGTATGACATTACAGAAGTCAGTATGTTTGAAAAGGCAGTGTATTACTTTAAATGCATGGTAACACAAGGGATATATAAAGGGTGCCAAAATGGCGGCCCGCAGGTTGAAGAAGGCGGTTACGCCGAAACGCGTTCCTGTTTTGTTTATAATAAATCCTTGAAACCTTCGTGGAGTGCTGGAGCCTTAATGATTGGTTAAGGAATTCTGTATATTTGAAAGACGAGGTGGCGTGCGTCCCACTCCAGCACCATTGACGATTAGGTGCAGAGAGTAACGCTGACCGGAGTGTTAATATTTATATATATATATATATATTCACTTAAAAAAATGAAAAGTTACATGGACATTATAGTTGGGCTCAAATTCTAAATGTAGCAAACCATAGAAATTTGTCACTTAGTTATCTCAAGTAACTCTGACTCATGCCCTATGGTAACTATAACTCGCACCCCCGCCATTCACAGTTTTCTGCTAAATAATGTTACTGCAAATGTTACATTGATATTATCAATGATGTTATCAAAGATGCCATGAGTCATATATTATTTATCCTCCGGCACTCTGGGACATAGCAGGAGCCCCCTCAAACATCAGTAGCCCTGAGGAGATGTGGTCCCTGAGGCCTGGGGGTCGCTAATAGACCCCCTATCTCTTCTTAAGTTAGGCCTGGAAGGTGGCGGTCCCCTGTGTTAGAGTTACATTGGTGCCCCGCAGAGGTGGCGGTCCCTGGGGCAGGGGGGTGGTGGGACATGCACCCCCCGCATTGGTTTTATATTGGTTTCCCAGGAAAGTGGCGGTCCCTGGCTGCGGGGGAGCCGGGCAGCCCCCCACATTACTTTTGATTAGTGCCCCGGGTAAGTGGTGGTCCCCGGGGCTGCACAGGGGCCAGGTGCCCCTCACTTTAGATTTACATCAGTGCCCCATGGAGGTGGCAGTCTCTGGGCTGTGGGGTAGCCAGGCCAGCCCTCCCGCATTACTTTTGATGAGCATCTCAAGGAGGTGGCAGTCCCCCCATGCAGCCCCCTCTGTTATATTTACAGTGGTGCCCCAGGGCTACGGGGGGAGTAGGTGATTTGCCTCATTACATATGATTAGTGCCCCAGGGAGTATCTAGCCCACTTGGGGGCCTCGCAGAAACAAGCACGAGAGCCTGTGCTTGGGTTTTATTTATTTTATTATTTAATTTTCTGCAGTTCCGCCTTACTTCATCTGAAAAAATAATGCTTTTTTGTCCTCTGGGATCCAAGCACCAGAGCTCGGGGGTCAGGGAGTACCTCCCCTGGCCCCTTTTGTTTTTCACTTTTTTTTTTTTCTGGGACTTGGCTGAAGCGAGTCTCAAGATGGCTGCCCACACTTCCACAAGGAAGTGTGGGCAGCCATCACATCTCAGCACGATTTTCTTTAATTTCTCAAAAACTACTGAGCACCATCGCTGCTCAAAATCCCTAAGGAAAAATGATTTGGAAAAATCTTTTTGGGACCCCTCTCCCCGTTCTTCTTGGCCCCCGCCTGATTGATCACCCTGAAACTTTCCAGACAGATGCTGAAGTGAGCATTGCATTTATTCTGAACATTTTGTGAATATTTGTCAAATGGCGCCAAAGTTATTAGCAAAACAAACACTTTTTCCATAGAAACTAGGTCCTGACTATAACTACCTAGTGACGACCACCACTAAGTAATATGTACAGATACATATATATATATTCACTTAAAAAACAAAAGGTTATAGGAACATTATAGTTAGGTTCTCAATTTAATCATGCAAAACCATAGAAATTCACCTGTTATAGTATATATTTCAAGTAACTATAACTCGCGCCCCCGCCATACAGTTTTTTGTGAAAAATGTTACTGCAAATAAGACATTAATATTATCAATGATGTTATCAAAGATGCCATAAGTGCTGTAGTTTGTGGAGTGATTAGCAGTGTATGGCGAGGACGCAAATTATAGTTACCTTAGGGCATGAGTTATAGTTACTTGAGATAACTCCAACTATAACAGGTGGATTTCTATGGTTTTGTACCTGTAAAATATGAGCCTAACTATAACGCCCCTGTAACGCCCCTGTAACCTTCGTTTTTTTTAATGAATTTCTATGTTTTTTTCAATTCTGTTTCCTAACTATAATGTCCCTCTAATCTTTGTTTTTTTCAGTGAATTTCTAAATTTTTTAAAATGTAAATTCATTTTCATTACTGTACGTTAATCCAAACACCACTGACTTTGGTCGGCCAGTCCCTGCGGCCAACCCCAGTAACCACTGAACCCCATGCTGTGCACAGCAAAAGGCCATGCGCAGTGGGGGTTGGCCACACGGCCTGTGGCCAACCCCTATGACAACCCAACCCCCCCTCCGAAGGCTGATCTAGGCCCTGGGGATCCCATCACCCTGGCCCAGGGTAAATATTTAAATTTTTTGGGGGGAGAGTGCTGCTCTCCACCCCAGGGATCCTATCCCCTGTGGCACGACCTAAATATTAATTATTATTTTTTTATTTTTAGAAGGGGGAGTTGCCCTCCCAAAGCTGATCTCACTCCAATCCCCTGGAGCCCGACCTAAACATTTAATTTTTGGGGGGGAGTGGGACTGTGCAGCCTTCTTTACCAGGCCGATCTCAGACCCAGGCACCCCATCCACTGAGACCTAGCCTAAATGTTTTTTTTGGTGGGAGAGGGGCCACGTGGACACCCTCCCTAGGACAATCTTGGTCCCAGGGACCCCATCCCGTCGGGCACAGCCTAATTATTTTTGGAGAGAAGGGGTTGATCTCGGCCCCAGGGCCCCTATCCCCTGGAGCCGGCCATGTGACCTGGGTCCCCCCCAGGGGCTACAGTAGAAGATTAGAGAAACCCAGAGAGCAGGCATGTGTGGCTGTAAGGACAGATGGATTGCTCTCTTGACAGCCCTCAATTTAATTCAGCCCTAAAATTTTGCCTTCCACTGGCAAATCTGGGTGTAAAGTTGATACGGCCAACTCAGTCATCTCATTATGGATGTTGATTTCCTTAAGCAAATTGTGTAGCAGCCAAATTTGCATTCCGAACAATTTCTAAGGGAGCATGGAGGCCCTCTAGGCCTTATTCAAAGGCATAGAAGTGGACTCACACTTTGCTAGAGGAGTGAAAGATATTTTTGGGCCTTGCGCTCAAAATGGGGTTGGTGGAGACACCAACCTTGCAGTCCAACTGGTTAACTCACATTGTTTGGGAAACCCCCATCTTCACACCTTACACAACCAGAGATCATTTTTGGAATTACAGTGCATGCTGCATTTCAATGACAATTCTACTGAATTGCCCCAATACCATCCAGACCGTGACACGTTGTTCAAACTTCAGCCTATGGTGGAACATTTGTCTGCCAGTATTCCAGAGATTTATACTCCAGGAAATAATATAACCATCAATGAGTCCTTGAACCTGTACAAAGGGCAGTGCTGTTCCGGCAGTACATTGTGAGCAAAAGAGCTCTCTATGTCATCAAGCTAGACATGCTGTGTGGGAGCGCTACTGGCTATGTGTACAGCCTGAAAGTGTATACAAGGAAGGACTCCAGTCTAAACCCTGAAAGGGGGCCTTTCCCATTTTAGGAGTCACAGGAAAGATTGTATAGGTGCTTGTCCTACCACGTCTTCACAAAGGTTATAGAAATTGTCCACATAAAAGATATGAGGAAGTAGAGCTGTTCAATGAGCTGTACAAAACTGGTACTGTGGCCTGTGGTACAGTTCATTTTTGCTGCAAAGGATTCCTGCAGGAGCTTCTTTGTAGGAAACTCCAGAAATCCTAGAGCACGGCGATACATTACAATGAACTGCTTGCATTCAAATTCTTGGATAGGCATGATATGTACTTGTTCACTACAATTCATGATGAGAGCAGTTCCCCAACCACTTCCAAGTTCACAAGTAGACCTGTATACTTGATTATAACAAGTACATGGGCAGAGTGGATAAGAACAACCAGATTCTTCAGTCATACATTAAAAGTCGTAAAACGTGCACTTGGTACAAGAAACTGTTTACCCACCTGATCAAGATGGCGACATATAATGCTTATGTTGTTTATCATGAGACAACCACAGGAAGACTAAAGTCTTTCTTTGACTTTCAGTTGTCCATCATTGAACATCTTACTGCTACAGAAGCAGCAGTCTCCACTTCATATGTTCTGGAGGATGTGGGAAGGCTGCAAGAGGGACATTTTGCTGATCGCATTCCTGAAACACCTAAAAATGCTTGTCCATGTTGTTGAGGTAAAGTCTTCACTAAGCACGGAAAGAGGGAGGAGTGTCATGCTTATTGTTTCCTGTGCCCATCTCAGCCTGCCTTGTGTTTTCCTACTTGCTGGGGAACTGACTGAGGTGTAACTGCCGTTAGGTAAACATTTCAATGCCATCTTCTGCCAGCCGCGGCCTCTCTGCCCCTCCAGCCCTTCATACCCCTGACATTCCTCAAGCGCGTACCAAGCTTGGCTCTTATGGGCCTCCACCTGTTCCCCCGACCCCCCCACCTCCACTCTTCATTTTGCCAGGCTCACGTTGCTCTTGACGCCACACCCCCTCCCATGGCCCTCCTGCCTTGCACCACACTGAGTACGACGCACAGCTCCCTTGCCTGTGCACCGCGCTCTCTGCTTCTGGCCGGCTCCAAAGTGACACAATGAGACTTCCTCCGGGAAGTGGTGACCCAGGGCGTGCTCCCCGCCCGCTCCTCTCCCTCACCGTGCTCCCCCCTTGCCCCTTCCCGCACCCACCCTCCCTTATCTGGGGTTCTGCGATCTTCACACAACGCGGAGGTGAGCAGGCCCATACGACCTGCGCCACAATGCTCGCTACCTTCCTTGTCGGGCGGATATGATCCAGGGCACCCTCATGGACTAGGTCCATGCGCCAGGCCTCCTAGAGGTCGTCCGCCATCTCCCCATCACTGAAAGTCGGCACTGTTTCAGATGAGAAAAGTTGTTATTTACATTTTTTTTGGGGGGTGGAGGTGGTTTATTTATTTTTTATTTTTTGCAGATATACCAACCCTCATCGCTAGCCACTGGACCAACTAAACTCACAAAAAACCTCACTGACCCTCCCTGCGGACCACTGTTTCACCTGGAGCAAAATGGTGCCCTTGATATTAAATGGCGCCTCAAAATACCTGGAGCCACTCAGCCCAAAAAACGCCCAACGTAGCCCTGGGCTGAACCACCTTCCCCAAAAATCCAAAGGGGGGGTGATGTGGGGGAGACCTCTCTACATTCGCATTCGGCAGTGCCCCCTGGGTCCCTGTTGCGATGCAGGGCCGGAACACTACTTGCAGTCATAGTATATGTAAACACAAAAGCACACGGACACAGTGGTGGACTAGTAATACTGGCTTGGTGCCTTCCTTTTATTTCCTCAGTCTCTTACATCAGGGGTAAACCATGTACTGCTCGGGAGGAGATAAATTGACCGGCTATGGGAGATCAGAAACCCCTCACAGTAGTACGACCCAAACATAACAGGACCCCACTTTAAACCCTTCTGTGCCGGGGACATACTGGTTACGTCCACCGGCACAGTGCTCATGTGCTGAGGACGTAACCATAACGTCTTCGGCACTGAGCTCAGGGGGAGCGCTAGCGCTCCCTCTGTGGGCTTCCCTCTCACCCCACCAAGGCAGGGATGGAAGGGGAAGCCCTTCCCCTTCCACCCCCGATCCCCCTGACCCTCCCAGTGACGTCTGATGACGTCAGCGCCCTCATCAGAGGCCACTTCCCAATCACTCTGTAAGCTCAGCTTCCAGCGCAATCGGAAGAGAAATGCAAACCATTTCTCTTCCGATCATGTGATGGGGGCCCTGAGAGGCTTCAAAGGGAAGGAAAGAAATTTCCTTCCCTTTGAAGTCTCTCAGGGCATTTCAAAAGCCGGATCGTAAAGCGATCCAGCTTTTGAAATACCCACTAGACACCAGGGATATTTCATAAAAATGAAACTGGCACAAGGGGAGCGACCCCTTGGGCAAGGGTCGCTCCCCAGGGGAGCAATATTTTGCAAGACCTTTTCTGTCCGCCCCGGGGGTAGATCGGTCTACTGTTGTTAGGCCGATCTGCCCCCAGTTGGGGAGCGACCCCTTAGGCCTATTTTTATGAGGCCAGTCTGCCCCCAAGGGGGACAGGAACCACTAGACACCAGTGAGTTTTTTTTTGTTTACGGCAAATTCACGGAAGGGGAGCGACCCCTTAGGCAAGGGTCGCTCCCTAGGGGGGACAAATTTATTTTAGGCCATTTCTGCCCCCCGGGGGCCTATTGTTATTAGGTCGATCTGCCCCCGGGGGTGGGGCAGAAACATCTAGGCACCAGGGATAAAAAAAAATTGGGGGGGGGGGGTTTAGAGATGGGTAGGGACCTCTTAGGCAAGGGTCGTCCCCTGGGGGGCAAGTTGTATTTAGACCATTTCTGGCACCCTTGGGGGCAGATCGGCCAATTTTTGTTAGGCCAATCTGCCCCCAAGGGGGGCAGAAACTACTAGGCACCGGGGATCTTTTTTTTGTGTCAATTTCACGCAAGGGGAGCGACCCCTTAGGCAAGGGTCGCTCCCCGGGGGAACCAAATTTATTTTAGGCCATTTTTGCCCCCCTTGGGGGCAGATCGGCCAATTTTTGTCAGGCCAATCTGCCCCCAAGGGGGGTAGAAACCACTTAGGCACCAGGGATTGGTGTGTGTGTATACGTGTGTTTTCTTTAGGGGGGCAGCCCCTTGGGTAACGGTCGCTCCCCATGGGGGCACATTACTGATGGCCATATATGCCTCCCTTGGGGGAAGATGGGCCTATTTTTGGAAGGCCCATCTGCCCCCAAGGGGGGCAGAAAGCCCACCAGAGACCAGGGAAGTTTTTTCCAAAATAAGAGGGAGGGGTTATGGCCACACCCCCACCCCAAATTAATGGGGCCAAATGTGTTCTGCCCATCAGTGGGCAGATGGGGCAATTACCCGTGATCCACACCCCGGGGGGGCAGAAAGTCTACTAGATGCCAGGGAATTTTTAAAAAACAAAAAATATTGGGGTGGTGGCTACCAACCAGTATGGGCCTGGTTATGCCTCTACCCCAACTGAAGGGGGTAACAGTCTTTCAGCTCTCCCCCGCAATCTAAAACATCTTATCCACAGCAAGCAAGAAGACATTTGATTATTTTGGGTTTTGGTTTTACATTTGGGCCATGAGAGCTTGGCTAACTCTCAAAATCGTCCCACTTGGAATGGTGAGGGCTGCACTTTATGGACTTTGGGATGCTGCCATGTAGAAAAATCCACAAGACCTAGACACATCTGAACACTAAACATCTGGGTGATTCCAGGGTGGTGTGTTTCACATGCACCCGCACCATTTTTGTACTCACAATACCCTGCAAACCTCCAACTTTGCTGGAAATCACAAATTTTTCCTGCGTTTTTGTGATGGAACCTTCCGGAATCTTCAGGAATCCACAAAATTCCTACCACCCAGCGTTGTCTTATCTATACCGATAAAAATTCTGCTGCACTTGTCAGCCTAAAAATGTTTTTTTGCAAACTGCCATTTTGGACCCCCTTTGGTTCCCCCTCAATATCGACATGTTTTTCGCTCTTCCCTTTCACAAGCACTTGTCCCACTTACACAAATGAGGTATCATTTTTACCGGGAGACTGAGGGGAACATTGGGTGTATGAAATTAGTCCCAGTGCGGTGAACCCACACAGAAATGTGGGAAAAACGTGAATTTTTCATCTAAATTTGAGGTTTGCTGAGGATTCTGGGTAAGAAAACATTGGGGGATCCACGCAAATCACACCTCACTGGACTCCCTCGGTGTCTAGTTTTCAGAAATGTCTGGGTTTGGTAGGTTTCCCTAGAAGGCTGCTGAGCCCAGGACCAAAAATGCAGGTGCCCCCCGCAAAAACAGGCAGTTTTGTATTTGATCATTTTGATGTGTCCAGATAGGGTTTTGGGCATTTCCTTTCGTGGGCAGTAGGCCCACCCACAAAACTGAGGTACCATTTTTTGGGGGGGACTTGGGGGAACGTTGGGTGGAAGGAAATTTGTGGCTCCTCTCTGGTTCCAGAACTTTCTGTCACCGAAATGAGAGGAAAAGGGTTTTTTGGGCCACATTTTGAGGTTTGCAAAGGATTCTGGGTAACAGAACCTAGTCAGAGCCCCACAAGGCACCCCATCTTGGATTCCCCTAGATGTCTAGTTTTCAAAACTGTGCAGGTTTGCTAGGTTTACCTAGGTGCCGGCTGAGCTAGAGGCCAAAATCCACAGCTAGGCACTTTGCAAAAAAAAAGCTTGGTTTTCTTTGTGAAAATGTGATGTGTCCATGTTGTATTTTGGGGCTGTTGCTGTCGCACGCACTAGGCCTACCCTCACAAGTGAGGTACCATTTGTATCGGGAGACTTGGGGGAATGCTGGGTGGAAGGAAATTTGTGGCTCCTTTCTGATTCCGAAACTTTCTGTCACCGAAATGAGAGGAAAAAGTGTTTTTGGGCCAAATTTTGAGGTTTGCAAAGGATTCTGGGTAGAAGAACCTGGTCAGAGCCCCACAAGTCACCCCATCTTGGATTTCCCTAGGTGTCTAGTTTTCAAAACTGCGCAGGTTTGCTAGGTTTCCCTAGGTTCCGGCTGAGCTAGAGACCAAAATCCACAGCTAGGCACTTTGCAATAAACAGCTCTGTTTTCTTTGTGAAAATGTGATGTGTCCACATTGTGTTTTAGGGCAGTTCCTGTCAGGGTCGCTAGGCCTACCCACGCAAGTGAGTTACCATTTTTATCGGGAGACATGGAGGAACACAGAATAGCAAAACAAGTGTTATTGCCCCTTGTCTTTCTCTACATTTTTTCCTTCCAAATGTAAGACAGTGTGTAAAAAAGACATCTATTTGAGAAATGCCCTGTAATTCACATGCTAGTATGGGCACTGTTAGAAATGGGGTTTCTGGTTGGCTAGGGTATGCACCTCAGCCAGGCAGAACTTACCCACTCTAGTCAGGGCAAGGGAGTTACACGTCCAAGATAACCCCTGCTCACCCCCTTGGTAGCTTGGCACGAGCAGTCAGGCTTAACCCGGAGGCAATGCGTAAAGCGTTTGCACAACACACACATACATGTGACGCAATATTCCCACCACAAAGGAAACACAACACCAGATTATATGAAAATACACTGTATTGTACACAACATAATTATTAGACCAACATCACATAACAGTACTATCCTGCTACCTTAGCAGTTGTCAGAACGTTACACATTAGTTACTCTGCAAACTAGCAGTAGTCACACATAACACACAGGTTACTCAGTATTCTGCAACATAAGCAGTAGTCAGGAAACACGTTATCACATTAGAACACTTGTCATAAGCATATCATAAAACGCCCATAGTAGGAACATTAGAAAACCTATGGCAAGTTAGGGAAACATATTAGCAAGTCATGCCCATAAAAGGAACATGTGCACACATATGTAAAAGCATCATAGAACAGGTAGGCAATATAACACAATCAATAAAGTCTGTAGAAAGAACTTTAACTCTTAATCATATTGGTCCATTTTAAAAAGTACCTGTAAATGATGAAAAGGCACCTCCAGTGCCTAAAACGAATAATGGGGCCCCCGGCGCTCCTTTGCGCAAAAACGGGGGCCTCCAAAACATTGCAGATAGAGAGGGGCGGCACGCACCCTCTCTGACTCCTTATCGGGCCCCTTCTGGGACCCGTGATCACCGGGGGCCCCCCGGGCCTCCACCGGCCCTCCTGTGGGGGGCCCAGGTCACCCAAAGCTCAAAGAGGGGAGGGGGCGCCTCACACCCCCTCCTTGTAAAAAGGCGGGCCCCTCCGGGGGTCCCGCTACCGTCGGGGGTCTCCCTGGGCCTCCGTGGCCCTTTCCTGAAGGGAGACCCCTAAATCAGGGACTTCTGGCCTGCGAGGGGGCCAACCAGAGAGCCAGGGGCCAGGGCGAGCCTCCGGTGAGGTTGCGCCCGGCCCGGCAGCACAGAGGAGTCCTCCGGGACTCCGACGCGCGAGGGAGAGGCGTCCTCCTCTCCCTCGCCGGTCAGAATGACGTTGCGGCCCAGGATGGGCCGGCTGGTGCCCACGGGGCGCCCTGAGAAGGGCGCGTCCCCCGGGAGCACGCGAGGAGCAGGCTTGCTCCGATTTCTTAAAGAATTATCCTCCCTGTGCCCCGGGGGCACAGAGCTGAGCGCGCTCCTCGCGCTCAGCAACGAAGAAAGAACCCGGCTGCGGCGTGATATTTTCTCGGCACAAACGCGCTCCAGGAAGCGCGAGGACACCAGGTGAAACCCGGGCTGCGGCGGGGATCTCTTCTACAGCATGTCCACAAGAGCGCTTTTCCCCCAAGCGCTAAGGCCACATTTAAAGAAGATCAGTGCAGGGGTCAGGGGCCACAGCACCCTGCCCCTGGGAACAATTCAACAAGAGGGAGCACAGGGCTGGTGGGTCCAGCTACAGGCCAGCACAAGGGGTGCAGTTGGTGGCAGTTCCTCCTAGTGACCAGGCAGGTCACAGGTCAGCACAGCAGCAGCAGTCCATGGCGGTTTCCTGGTGAGTCCATTCATCAGCGTTCTGTGTCCAGTTTCAAGTTCCAAGAATGTTCAAATTGTGGGGAAAATTCCCCTGTACTTATAGTCAGTTCTTACAGTGTTTTACAGTGGTAGGGAGAGGAGGTTCCAGCCAGTTACAACTGGTTCTGGGAGTGCCCCCTCTCTCCTTTCAGCACAGGCTCCAAACATCAGTGGGGGGTTAACGACCCTATTGTGTGAGGCCAGGGCACAGCCTTTACAAATGTAGGTGTGCCCCGCCTCTCCCTTCTCTCAGCCCAGGAAGACTATTCAGTATGTAGATGCACCTCAGTGAGACCTCCACCCTCCCTGTGTACAGGCTGTCTGAAAAGTATGCACAAAGCCCCAACTGTCACTCTGCCCAGACGTGGATTGGAGTCAAGCTGCAAAACACCAGAATCATAAGCACAGATAAATGCGCACTTTCTAGAAGTGGCATTTCTGTGATAGTAATAAAAAATACACCCACACCAGTAAGCAGTATTTATTATCACCATCACAACCATACCAAACACGCCTACGCTAGCCCTCATAAATCAGACAATACCCCTACACATAAGGCAGGGCATTTCTAATGCAATCCTATGAGAAGGCAGCACTCACAGCAGTGAGACACCAAGTTAGGCTGTTTGTCACTACCAGGACAGGCCATGCAATATGGCACATGTCCTGCCTTTCTACATACATGGCACCCTGCCCACAGGGCGTACTTTAGGGGTGACTTACATGTAGTAAAAGGGGAGTTCTGGGCCTGGCAAGTAAATTTAGATGCCAGGTCCCTGTGGCAGAAAACTGCGCACACAGGCCCTGCGCTAGCAGGCCTGAGACAGGTTTGAAAGTCTACTTCAGTGGGTGGCGCAAGCAGCGCTGCAGGCCCACTAGTAGTATTTAATTTACAGGCCCTGGGTATAGAGATACCACTGTACAAGGGACTTATAGGTAAATTAAATATGCCAATCAGGTATAAGCCAATCATACCAACTTTAGATGGGAGAGCACCTGCACTTTAACACTGGTCAGCAGTGATAAAGTGCTCAGAGTCCTAGAGCCAACAGCGAAAGGTCAGAAAAACCAGGAGGAAGGAGGCAAAAAGACTAGGGATGACCATGCGTGTGGCCAAAAGTCCAACACAACCCCCTACCAGCCAAAATCCAGGGGAGAACAATCAATACCTTGATGTACTTTCCTGATTGGGGCGATAGAACAAGGACCCAGGCCCACAACAGCAGGGGCATGTTCCAGTTCTACGCCTTCCTGACTCCACTGGGATCTCTCTGTCAATGCGTCCCAGGCAGCCTAGACCAACCCACGGGGATTCTCTAGCTGCCAATGGCCAGAACCAGGCCCCAGGCCATCTAGGAGCCTCTGGTCTCTGAAACCATAATGAGTGGGGGGCGGTAGCCCCAGGTGCAAAGCAACCTGTCTCCACTCCATTTTTGATCAGTTCAGGGGCTCTACCCTGCCACTGATCCACCAACCTAGGGTCCGCACCCATAGGTTCTACAGGGGCTAGAGGCGAGGCTCTCCTCCCTCTACCCCTCCTTCTAGGATCCCGCCCTCCTCTCCTAGGAGGGGTATCACCAGAATCCACACTTGCCAGGGTGCTGGGTACAGCAGCCCTGCACAACTTTCTCGCCAGCCCAGGATCACTACCTGGCGACTGACCACCCAACCCAGGGACGACACCCTTGGGTTGCACCGGGGTCCGGGGCGGGCTTCCCCCTCCCTGAACCCCACTTCCAGAGTCCTGCGTCTCCCCACCTCGGGAGAAGCCACCAGAAGTTTCACACAGGGGGGTGAGCACACTAACCGCCCCCCCAACCAGGTCAGAGTTTACCCCCTGAACCTGTCTATCTAGTCCAGGGACGACACCCTTAGACTGGACCATTGCCCAGCGAACCAGGACTTCCTTGGGAGCACACCTACCCCCTACCAGATCAGAGCTTACCCCCTGAATCTGGCAATCCAACCCAGAGTCACTACCCTGCGGTTGAACCACTGCCTGGCGCACCAGGACTTCCTTGGGAGCACACGTACTCCCCATCAGGTCAGAGTTTACCCCCTGAACCTGATCATCCAACCCAGAGTCACCACCCTGCGGTTGAATCATTGCCTGGCGCACCAGGACTTCCTGGGGGGCACACCTACCCCCCACAAGGGAAACACTTTCCCCAAGGGCCATACAAGAGTCTGGCTGGCGCAGGTCTCCTGACCTCTGCCCATCTGACAGAGCCTGGATTCCCCCCAGCCCAGAAATGGTCTCACCAAGGTCATTCCTGGGGGGCTCTGCACTCAGAGCTGACCCCTGACCCTCCAGGTTCTCCACTGGGGCCCGCAGCCCCCTCTCAACCCTATGCCTGGATTTCTGCCTCCTCCGCTGTAGAGCGAGACTACCAGACACCAGGACCGGCGGAACGCTATCACCAGCCACCCGCCCAAGTCCTAATGACAAAATGGGATCCTTCTGAACAGCTGGCCCTACGGTACAGGCTAGGCTCACCTCCTGGCGTTCACTCATGGTACCCTCCAGGACCTGGGACTGGAGCTCGGGTACCCTGGGCCTCAGCCCAACCCCATTCCCTCTCCTCTGAGACTGGACATGGGGTGCCTTACCCGCCCCAATACACTGGGACCTACCTGGGACACAAGCCTTTCCCACCACACCTGGTTGGGAAACACCTAGACCACTCTCATTAGGAACACCCCCTAATGTCACACCAGACCCTCTGGTACGCAACCAGAAGTCTGCCTCCTTTGCAAGCTCCCTGGAGTCAGAGAGCTCACACACTGACAAGTGTTGGCGTAACTCTGAAAAACAACAACGAAACAGGTGCTCTCTGAGAATCAGATTAAACAGCCCTTCAAAATTGTTTACTGTGCTACCCTTCACCCATCCATCTAGTGCAATGCAGCAATCCTCCACAAACTCCTCCCAAGACTGGTGGGACAGTTTCTTACCACCCCTAAACCTTTTTCTGTATTCCTCAGGGGAAAAACCATACTTCACAATCAGTGCGTTCTTCACAGCGGAGTACCCCTCCCTGTCACTCTCTTCTAGAGTCAGTAGGGCATCCCTCCCCTCCTCAGGAATAAAACTCCCTAGGCCAGTTCCCCAATCCTTCTCAGGGATCCTGCGCTCTACCAGAGCCTTCTCATATTCCTTTAACCACTGACGTATGTCACCCCCCTCTTGGAACCTAGGTACCAGATCTATGGGTATGTGAGGAACCTCTTTGCTACAGCACTGTACATTGCTGCCACCACTGGACTCCACCTGCAACGCTGGTGAGTCCAGAACCTTCAGACTGCGCTCTAGAGCGAGTCTTTCTCTGGCAAAGGCCCTCTCTGCCTCTGCCATTCTCTCCTGTACTAAGGCCTTCTCTACCTCAGCCCTTCTCTCCTCAACAGCTAGGCGCGCTAACTGCAACTTCAGGTCCCTCTCTTCCCGCCTATCTCTTAGCTCATCAGGCGTCATGGAATGAGAGGTAGCCCTGCTTCTTACACTGGACCCAGCAAGGGGCTCCCTATCACTGGGGCCTTCCCTGTCAACTGGCGTCCCCAACCGGTCATTCTCACCCTCCTGATCAGTCTCTCTACCACTCTCTAGGGATGAGGTCTGGGAGCCCTCCCATTGGGAACCCTCGCTACACTCAGGATCCTCTGGGTACCCCCTACGCACACTCCCTCCCTGGGTAAATGTCACAAACCTTTCAAAGAAATTCAGAGATCTCCTGAGGTCCCCTTCTACAGGCAGCCCTCTCTCTCTACAGAACCCCTCTAATTCCCCCTGCGTGTAAAACGGCAGGTCCTCTAAATCAAAGGTAAGCCCCATCTTGAAAAGGTACAATTAACTCAACTGTGACAATCACAATACCCAAGCGTGAGAACTGAAAACAGGAAAAATGACCAAAGAGAGAAAGTTAAGAGAAGCCAAACATGTGATGGTCTAAACGCAATCCTTGTAGTGAAATAATGAGTCACAATGGTATTGTGCAAGCGCAAGTCCTATCCTCACCGCTGACTTCCAATGTTAGAAATGGGGTTTCTGGTTGGCTAGGGTATGCACCTCAGCCAGGCAGAACTTACCCACTCTAGTCAGGGCAAGGGAGTTACACGTCCAAGATAACCCCTGCTCACCCCCTTGGTAGCTTGGCACGAGCAGTCAGGCTTAACCCGGAGGCAATGCGTAAAGCGTTTGCACAACACACACATACATGTGACGCAATATTCCCACCACAAAGGAAACACAACACCAGATTATATGAAAATACACTGTATTGTACACAACATAATTATTAGACCAACATCACATAACAGTACTATCCTGCTACCTTAGCAGTTGTCAGAACGTTACACATTAGTTACTCTGCAAACTAGCAGTAGTCACACATAACACACAGGTTACTCAGTATTCTGCAACATAAGCAGTAGTCAGGAAACACGTTATCACATTAGAACACTTGTCATAAGCATATCATAAAACGCCCATAGTAGGAACATTAGAAAACCTATGGCAAGTTAGGGAAACATATTAGCAAGTCATGCCCATAAAAGGAACATGTGCACACATATGTAAAAGCATCATAGAACAGGTAGGCAATATAACACAATCAATAAAGTCTGTAGAAAGAACTTTAACTCTTAATCATATTGGTCCATTTTAAAAAGTACCTGTAAATGATGAAAAGGCACCTCCAGTGCCTAAAACGAATAATGGGGCCCCCGGCGCTCCTTTGCGCAAAAACGGGGGCCTCCAAAACATTGCAGATAGAGAGGGGCGGCACGCACCCTCTCTGACTCCTTATCGGGCCCCTTCTGGGACCCGTGATCACCGGGGGCCCCCCGGGCCTCCACCGGCCCTCCTGTGGGGGGCCCAGGTCACCCAAAGCTCAAAGAGGGGAGGGGGCGCCTCACACCCCCTCCTTGTAAAAAGGCGGGCCCCTCCGGGGGTCCCGCTACCGTCGGGGGTCTCCCTGGGCCTCCGTGGCCCTTTCCTGAAGGGAGACCCCTAAATCAGGGACTTCTGGCCTGCGAGGGGGCCAACCAGAGAGCCAGGGGCCAGGGCGAGCCTCCGGTGAGGTTGCGCCCGGCAGCACAGAGGAGTCCTCCGGGACTCCGACGCGCGAGGGAGAGGCGTCCTCCTCTCCCTCGCCGGTCAGAATGACGTTGCGGCCCAGGATGGGCCGGCTGGTGCCCACGGGGCGCCCTGAGAAGGGCGCGTCCCCCGGGAGCACGCGAGGAGCAGGCTTGCTCCGATTTCTTAAAGAATTATCCTCCCTGTGCCCCGGGGGCACAGAGCTGAGCGCGCTCCTCGCGCTCAGCAACGAAGAAAGAACCCGGCTGCGGCGGTGATATTTTCTCGGCACAAACGCGCTCCAGGAAGCGCGAGGACACCAGGTGAAACCCGGGCTGCGGCGGGGATCTCTTCTACAGCATGTCCACAAGAGCGCTTTTCCCCCAAGCGCTAAGGCCACATTTAAAGAAGATCAGTGCAGGGGTCAGGGGCCACAGCACCCTGCCCCTGGGAACAATTCAACAAGAGGGAGCACAGGGCTGGTGGGTCCAGCTACAGGCCAGCACAAGGGGTGCAGTTGGTGGCAGTTCCTCCTAGTGACCAGGCAGGTCACAGGTCAGCACAGCAGCAGCAGTCCATGGCGGTTTCCTGGTGAGTCCATTCATCAGCGTTCTGTGTCCAGTTTCAAGTTCCAAGAATGTTCAAATTGTGGGGAAAATTCCCCTGTACTTATAGTCAGTTCTTACAGTGTTTTACAGTGGTAGGGAGAGGAGGTTCCAGCCAGTTACAACTGGTTCTGGGAGTGCCCCCTCTCTCCTTTCAGCACAGGCTCCAAACATCAGTGGGGGGTTAACGACCCTATTGTGTGAGGCCAGGGCACAGCCTTTACAAATGTAGGTGTGCCCCGCCTCTCCCTTCTCTCAGCCCAGGAAGACTATTCAGTATGTAGATGCACCTCAGTGACACCTCCACCCTCCCTGTGTACAGGCTGTCTGAAAAGTATGCACAAAGCCCCAACTGTCACTCTGCCCAGACGTGGATTGGAGTCAAGCTGCAAAACACCAGAATCATAAGCACAGATAAATGCGCACTTTCTAGAAGTGGCATTTCTGTGATAGTAATAAAAAATACACCCACACCAGTAAGCAGTATTTATTATCACCATCACAACCATACCAAACACGCCTACGCTAGCCCTCATAAATCAGACAATACCCCTACACATAAGGCAGGGCATTTCTAATGCAATCCTATGAGAAGGCAGCACTCACAGCAGTGAGACACCAAGTTAGGCTGTTTGTCACTACCAGGACAGGCCATGCAATATGGCACATGTCCTACCTTTCTACATACATGGCACCCTGCCCACAGGGCGTACTTTAGGGGTGACTTACATGTAGTAAAAGGGGAGTTCTGGGCCTGGCAAGTAAATTTAGATGCCAGGTCCCTGTGGCAGAAAACTGCGCACACAGGCCCTGCGCTAGCAGGCCTGAGACAGGTTTGAAAGTCTACTTCAGTGGGTGGCGCAAGCAGCGCTGCAGGCCCACTAGTAGTATTTAATTTACAGGCCCTGGGTATAGAGATACCACTGTACAAGGGACTTATAGGTAAATTAAATATGCCAATCAGGTATAAGCCAATCATACCAACTTTAGATGGGAGAGCACCTGCACTTTAACACTGGTCAGCAGTGATAAAGTGCTCAGAGTCCTAGAGCCAACAGCGAAAGGTCAGAAAAACCAGGAGGAAGGAGGCAAAAAGACTAGGGATGACCATGCGTGTGGCCAAAAGTCCAACAGGCACCCCGGAATTCAGAGATGTGCAAATAACCACTGCTTCTCAACACCTTATCTTGTGGCCATTTTGGAAATAAAAGGGTTTTCTTGATACCTATTTTTCACTTTTTATATTTCACCAAATTAATTGCTGTATACCCGATATAGAATGAAAAGCCATTGCAAGGTGCAGCTCATTTAGTGGCTCTGGGTACTTAGGGTTCTTGATGAACCTACAAGCCCTATATATCCCGCAACCAGAAGAGTCCAGCTGACATAACGGTATATTGCTTTAAAAAATCTGACAACGCAGGAAAAAGATACAGAGTAACACGTGGAGAAAAATGGCTGTTTTTTTCAGCTCAATTTCAATAGTCTTTTATTTCAGCTGTTATTTACTGTAGGAAACACTTGTAGGGTCTACACAAATGACACCTTGCTTAATTCAGAATTTTGTCTACTTTTCAGAAATGTTTAGCTTTCTGGGATCCAGCTTTGGTTTCTCACCCATTTCAGTCACTAACTGGAAAGAGGCTGAAAGCCCAAAAATTAGTAAAAATGGGGTATGTCCCTGTAAAATGTCAAAATTGTGTTGAAAAATGGGGTTTTCTAATTCAAGTCTGCTTGTTCCTAAAAGCTGGGAAGATGGTGATTTTACCACCGCAAACCCTTTGTTGATGCTATTTTTAGGGGAAAAAACTGTCCTTTTTTCCTATTTTTTTTTTTTTTAAACGAAATTGTTGCTGTATTTTGGCTAATTTCTTGGTCTCCTTTAGGGGAACACACCAAGTCTTGGTACCTCTAGAATCCCTAGGATGTTTGGAAAAAAGGAAGCAAATTTGGTGTGGGTAGCTTATGTGAACAAAAAGTTATGAGGGCCTAAGCGCGAACTGCCCCAAATAGCCCAAAAAGGCTCGCACAGGAGGGGAAAAAAGGCCTGGCAGCGATGGGGTTAACAAAGCCAGTTGATGTCATCACTTTTCCTCAGTACTAAAAGTTTCGTTTTTACATGGCTTTCTTTTAACGTATAACTCTCACTAGGCTGGTTCGTTGTAAGCGTACAAAAGACTGGGGATGCAACAAAAAAACTTTACGCTAAGTAGCAGAAGCCCCTGTTTCCCCCATTGCGTTTATTATAGATATTGATATAAAGCAGGGGCGTAGCTACTACTGGTTCAGCAGGTGCAGTAGTACTGTGGCAAAATGCCGTGCGGGGCCTATTCAACCCACAATTGCTGTGTTTACTACTCCAACAGAAATCAAAGGGACCATTTACCTTTCTTGCACCAAGGCTACTGGCAGCCTTGATGCGCAGCGCTACAGCTATAAAGCCTGCCCACTAGCGTGTAGACCGTGCAAAATACTGCACGTTTCGGTTTCATTTCTTCCTTCCCGATCAAGCTAAAGTTTTGATGTTTCAAACATGCTGGGTCTATAAGCCCCCCGTGTTTATTCAGGTGCACAACTCTGCCGCCAATTAAACAAGTGTGTTAAAAAAACCGTTCTTTGTGGCACTGTGTGGTGTTCTGTGGCATAACGACCAAAGTGCGCCCTGGGCGTCAAATTAAACATAGGATAAACTGTTTGACACGTGACACAAAATCTACCAGCATTTAAAGCACGCACAAATATTGTCCATGCTTCTGTAGGCATGCCTCGTGCCTGGGAGGGGTGCGGGACAGTGATCTCTCTTTACTTCCTCCTTCTCAGTCTGGAGTCGACACAGAAGTGTAGACAGCAACAGAATGGCCACCGGGTCGCCCCTCAGGTGAGCCGCTCCACTCCCTCGCCCCCGAGTGTGGAGCTCGTTTTACGAAAGTGTAATTTAAGGACTTTAACTAAACTGGGCACTTGTGATAACAATTATTAGTGTAGATAACATTCCCTTTTAAGAGTTATGTACAAAATCTCCTCGGCGTGTTAAATTCAGAATCCTTGCGTGTGGGCGGTCTGATGAGTCGTTCGGTGGCAGGAAACGTGCTGGAGGTGCTGTGTATTTTGTTAATTGTAATCTCGGATTTAGAGGGGAAGAAAAAGATTTGAGTTTTCGCTGCATGCAGAAACAGGCTATAGAGTGTCAAATGGCTGCGAATTGGGTAGTGTTTTGTGGGCATAGGGGAGAGTATGAGTTGGGCATTGAGTAAGAGAGACTCTTGTTCGGTGACTCACAACTATCCTATGAAGGTACAAGCACAGGCAGGATGAAACACCAGGTGGGGCACAGAACACTTCAGAGGGAACTAAGATTGCATGTCAAGTGCACCGAATAACTCTTGTAAGAAATTTAGGGCCAGATGTAGCAAAGGGTTTTTCCCATTCTGTGTCAATGGGAAAATGTGTTGGTACATATGGCCCTTAGTTACTGGTTAATAGCGGTAAACCCCTTGTCAAGCAGCAACCACAGTTCTTCTCAGGGTGAAGCCACGAGCAGCATCAATTAAGCTGCACTCAACCCTCTGGTAGCTTGGCACTGAGCAGTGAGACTTAACTTAGAGCCGATGTGTAAGGTGTTTGTGCGGCACTTCAAACAGTAACACAGTGAAAAAACACCACAAAAGGATCCCACATCAGCTTAGAAAAATAGAGTAATTTTTAATAAGTAAGAACAAGAATAAAAATCAGTCACTACAACCACAGATACGCAGGCTTAAAGATTTCAGTAAAAATAGCACTAAAAAGCACAACGCATTAACTGTGGATCACTGGTTGCGCTATACTGGTACAAAGTTACACATTCAGGCCCACCACGATGGGGTTCAGGCCAGCTACTGGGACCTAGTTAGGCCCACTGAACAGAATACCTTAAATCCTGGTTTGCGGAGCCTTGCGAGGAGGAGTGTCAAAGATGTGTTGTGCAGCCTAAGCCATGTATCAGTTCCGAGATGTGGAGAGGCTGCTGTGTGAGATCCTGCGTCATCATCAACAATCCTGTTGATGAGGGCCTACAATGTGAAGTCCGGCGCCGAAGAGACATTGAGCAGTTGGGGCAATGTGCCCGTTCTGATGGGCTGCGATGCAGAGTCCGTCATTGAGGCTGCTGTCGATGTGGGGGCCTGTGCTGAGGATGCATCGTGCAGCAGGGGTTCCGATGAGGCAACAGGCTGCGATGCAAGTGTTTGCATCGGTTCTGATCCACACAGCAGAGGCAGTGTGTTGGCTCTACTCAAGGGTGCGCCGCACAGCAGAGGAGAAGGTATGGTTCCGCTGAATCCACAAAGGCTGCTAGAGCACTTTATGTACACTCCCAAGGGTCCAGGACTGGGGTGACACCACTTGGGTAGACTCACAGATGGCAGAGTCCAGGTGCTGGATTCAAGAATGTTGAAAGCCCGCTGTCGCTGAGGCTCTAGTCAGGAGGGCAGCCAATTAACCCTTGAAATCACTTTGTGGTCCTGGGTTCAACAGATGCGATCTCAGACCCAGGGAAGAGGGCTGCAAACAGCAAGGCAGCAGTCCTTCAGAGCAGCAGTCCAGGAGAATGGCAGTGCTTTCAGCAGCACAGCATTCCTTCTTCCTGGCGGAGTATCAACAGGTACAGAAGTATACTGAAGTGATGGTTTCTCAGGTCCAGTATTTATACTTGGTGCCCCTTCCTCTGGAAGGTGGGAGACGATTCTAGACATTCACTTTGAAGTCCCCAGGCATCCCATACTTCTTGCCCTGGTTCCAGACTATCTACAGGGGTTATGCAGTCCTTTTGTAGAGGTAGAACACAGCCTGTTCAAGTGGAAGTAGGGCTGTGCTAAGTTCCGCCCTCCCATCCTGCCAATGATGGCCCATCTGGGCATACCTAAGATCTCTGTTGTATGTGCCTGTCTAGGAGGAATACACAAAGCCCAACTGCCAACTACACGCAGACATGTGACCCAATGACAGGCTGCAGGCACTAAATAGCTAAGAAAGATAAATGCCAACTTTCTAAAAGTGGCATTTTTAAAATTGTAATTTAAAACCCAACTTTACCATTAGAGAAGAATTTTCATTACAATTCCAAAGACACCAAACACAAACTGGTTACCCCCTTATATTTGGCATTTACAGCTTATTAAATGTTATAAAGTAACTCCAAGGTTATCCAATGGGAGTGATAGGTCTTGCAGTAATAAAAAAACACATTTAAGAGTTTTTCACTACCAGCAAATGTAAAACTTAAAATGAAATGCCCCACTTTATAAATACACTGCACAAAGCCCTATGGGCTGTCAAGGGCCTAAACTAGGAGTGACTTTTTTTTTTTTATTAAAAAGGAGGGTTTGAGTCTGACAAAGGATAATTTTACCAAGTTGAATTGGCAGTTTAAATACTGCACACACAGGCTGCAGTGGCACGCCTGAGACATGTTTAAATGAGCAACTTAAGTGTGTGGCACAATCAGTGCTACAGACTCAATAGTAGCATTTTATTTACAGGCCCTGGGTACATGTAGTACCAATTTACTAGGGATGTACAGGTGAATTAAATGTGCCAATTGGGTGTAAGCCAATTTTACCATGTCTAGAGGAGAGAGCACAAAACTTTAGCGCTGGTCAGCAGTAGTAAAGTGCACCAAGTCCAAAGTTAAACAAAAACGAATTGAGCAAAAAAGTGGATGCTAAAGGCAAAAAGTGTGGGGGTGATACTGCAGAGAGAGCTAGGTCCATCTATCTCGTACAATTCTTAGTTAATCTCATAATGAAATATAATCTTACCAGATGGCCAAATGTCTTTTAACACGCAGTGCTCTTAGCGAGGTATGTTTTTTTTTTAACCAATTAATGCATTATAGGTGTGTAGTCCATGTCAACCTCAGTTGATCCAAATTGAAAAAATAAACCTGAAAACCCGGAGTGTAGCAAGGAATGTGGCCCTTTTGAGTGCTATTGGGGTAGAAAATACAGCAATTATATCAGTTCAGTGGGTCCCTCAGGTCCCCAGTAGCACTGCACCGGTTGAAAACTATGATTTGTGAAAATAAAAAAAGCCCAGTCGTGGAGCATTTCGTTCTTGCCGACATGAAGTCATCCAGGAAGTTTAGTTGTAACCGTAAGTGAAACGTGTACACCACTGCACTGGTTTTGAGGTGAAGGAGACAGCCTGGTGGCTTTTCTGTCGGTACCGCATCAGTAAGTGAGAAGTTGCACATAATGAATTACAAGGTTTGTGTGCTCTGGAGCAAAGGGCAGAGCGAGCACCTGTTTCAATGAGGTATTAAAAACAGTCACAGCCAAGACCAGTTTTGAAATGGTAATTATTCAATTAAAGGGCCAACAAATAATGCTGTAAGTTTTGCAAGCACTGTGACTTTCGCAAACAGAACGTTTTGCAAGTATACAGAGATAGTATAATCAGGAGTACTGTTACTTTAATATTTCTCAATTTATTGCCCATTCCGGTTTCGAACTCGTGACCCTCCAGCGGATGTTATCGCGGGGAAATGACTCGCTGAAATACATGCCAACATTTTAGAACATCGAGATGGGAGAATTAGATAAAAAATAAAACGCATTTTTTTTCCCTTTCGGTTTATATTCTAGTAGAGGCATTTTTAGGCAGACGATAGCAAAAAGAAAGCAATTTTTTGGCTTCTAAAATCGGGAGTATCCCGCCTGATTCGGGTCTGTTTGGAATGTATGCAGTGACTGAGCCACTTGTGCTAATGGAGAGCGTTTGAGCAGATGATAGGGTTCCGTTATGGGAGCCAGTCTTTAAGTCGGTCCTATTTACAACTTTCAACTGCTGTGAATTGTTGTTTTACGTGGGGGCCAAAACTAGAATGGCGGCCCCCACGGGAGCACTGTCATGCCTTATGGGAGGACCGCGGCACCCACTCACCGCCCACCCCCCGCCATTCACCCCTCTTCCCCCACCGCTCCTACAAGGGAGCCAACATTTGTAATGGAGTTTAGAAGATGTCTAACAAATATTGTTGTTTAGTCTTCCCTTTCCTTTCATTTATTTATTATCAGGCCTCTGATGAAGCTGAAATGAAGGTTTTACATTTATTTGACGCATAAACGTAGTGTGAAATAATCATGTGTGACTTTAACCAAACTAATAAAGATTGTACGGGGACAAAATGTGCCCTCAGAGTAGTTTGCCAACATTTATAAGCGTGCTTTATATAATGTGATGTATTAGAATTGCACTAATCCGACATAATCGTAAACGTGTGCTATGATTTGCTTGTTTGAAATGTTTTAGCTTAGCATAACTTTAGTGGAGGCTTCGGCCTAGTAGCCTGGTCTCACGATTTAGATGCTCGTATTTTTCCAATGTGCTAATAAACGTGTATTTTTGCTTGAAGCTGTACTTTTCCACTAAGATCGTTCACATGCTTATCTTAAGGTTTCGTGCCAGCTTGGCATTTTTTCTCTTTGCTCCAAGGTCAATCTGCAGGTGCGGACAATGGAAGCTCTGAAAATGAGTTAATTGGTATAAAATGTTGCAACTTGCGTACCGGTCTCCAAGGATAATGTATGCTTAAGTAAAAGCTTGAGAACTGTTGTTTTTGATTGGACAATTTGAAGCTAACCTATGAACCCTCCAATGGAAGACCCTACTGGATTTGAACTGTTGTCTATTTAAACCAGGTGCACGAGAAGAAAGCAGCCATTACCCAGCCATTACAGCCATTACCAGCCCGATACCCGCCATTTTGCAGGACATTGCAGCTATTATGGCCCACCTTGCTGCGACGCCATTTTGAAAGAGACTTTGATGCTTTCTCTAATCGAGAGAAAGAGACTTTAAATGATTCTTGCCCTAGAGACTTTAACTTTGATCCCTTTGCATGAAGTAGTAGTTTATCTTGCCGCCGTGAGGCAATTGCCCCGTCCACCCTGCCCCTTTGCCCCGTCCCATGCTGATCGAGAAAACGATACCTGTGAGACGAAGACTTCCTTGAATGCTGATCGTAATTGGTAAATATGAAAGGAAATTGTACAATTGCATTGTGTTTCTTTTAGGTAACCAACTGCTGATTTTTGATAAGAGCCCTAGTTAGGAGTTTTTCTAAATTAATGTTGCTAAATTGTTTTTGCATGAAGTCCCACATGCCGATGCTAATTTGAGGTTAGATGAGGATTCCTTTTGTTGCACGATGCAATTTGAGACCTTGTTATGCTGACTAAATGTATGCAATTAGCTCATTACAGATTATAGTTCTAGTGATTTGCATTGCTATTATCGAATGCCTTGTGATTCAAATGCTGCATAGATTGCACCTGTTTCGCCGTTATGGACAGCTATTAATGTTCATTTATGTTTATCATTTGGTGTTGAGACACATCTATATTGTGCTAGCTTTGTTAATATAGGGAAATAAATTCACTAACTTTGAATAAACTGGTGTGGTTATTCCTGACTGAAAGGTCAGGGTTCGCCGAAATGTATTCTGGATTAATTGTCAAGTGTTATGTTGATCAGGGTATTGCTTATGTTCGTTATTGATTATTGATTAGATTAAATTGACTGATTAAGGGTGGAGAGGGTCCCACTTAGCCAAAAGATTCATCGGCCTAAAGAGCGTCCCAAATACAGGTAAATTACTAGTACGGAACGCTCTATCAGTAGATGGTAGCAGTGACGGTTTCGCCTTTTGGGACCCCGTACTCTTAAAGTACATGGTGTTGAATTAACGGTTACGCCCTTTGAGAGCCCACTCGAAAAGTTGAATTAGATTTTTCTTGGATAAAACTGATTGGGAAAATGATGATGGGCTAAGTCCACCGCGACTTTCCCGGGATCTCAGAGCTTGCGAATGAAGAGAATGGAGGTGTGAGATCAGCGTTGGCGGTACTAGTGATGGTATGAGTGAAGTTAGGATTTTGCGCTTGCACAGCTTATTGCCGCAGATTGTGTGAAGAGGTTGCGAGGATTTTAGAGAATAGCGGAGGTGCGACTCCGAGTGTAGAAGTAGGGAAGTCGTCGAACTTCATAGAAGTAGCGGAGGTGCGACTCCGAGTGTGAGAGTAGGGAAGTCGTCGAACTTCATGTGCGTGTGGCGCTTTGTGCATAAAAAGGTCCACGTGGTTGTTGTTGTTGAGACGGGCCCTGCGAGGTCAAGAGACTCCGGAGTATGTTGTTTTATGTTGTGGTCTGGTCGGTTTAGTAGGTTGATCGGGCGTGGTCAACGAGTCGGTACGTGTGTTAAGGGAGTGAAAGAAACTTCGACTTCGGGCTTTGACAGAATTCTAAGTGCACTAGAATAGATCACTGACAAGTTGAGAGCAGAGTCTGCGGGTCAGATTTGCTTGCGAACGTGGGGACCGAGAAAGATGGAATAACTGCCGAGGCTAGTGAAAAATCCCTAAGGTCCTGAAGCGATTGTGTTACCCTTCCTGTAGTAAACCGACAGATCTGTTTTATATTTTTGGTAGCTCGCGATACATGCAAGAAGTTGTTACGAGAGGAGCTGAGTGAAGGAAGACTAGCCGCAAGGCTTTGTCAGCCGCAGTGTGTGTGAGTGTGACGTCACTAGGAGCCGCGCTGGGATAGGTTGGTTGCAGAGAAGGGTCGCGCACGGATTGGACGCAGTCCGTAGGGCTCGATTGGAAGGGGAAAGGCAAGCGAAGAGTATTCCGGGAATTAAAGTCACCTATTGATTACAAATTTTGTGAAACAAAAGACGAGAAAAATGAAATTTTTTAAAGCATTAAGGAGTGCGATGAAGGGGGAGTCTTACATTAAAGCGAGCGTGGAGAGGAGACGCCGCCCGAAGGTACACCAGCTTACATTGTAATGGAGGAAAAAGGGGTAGCTCCGTGCCTTTGGCTAAAGCAATGGCACAAGCTGACAGAGAAACATGGGAGCGTAGCGTTCCCGATCCATGGGACATTCAATATAAGGATCCTAGAGAATTTGAGATTCGCGATGTACGACATGAAGGTACCTCCAAGGCCAGCACAGTTTGAGGCTCTAGCAATTTGGGAACTGATGGCTAGACAGCAACAGCAAAATAAGTTCGAGACTAGGATAAGGAAGGTAGAAAAGACACTAGCGGACGCTAGGTGGGATAATGCACAGAAGGTGTGGAGGTCAGATGTATTGCAGGGGATAAAATTGTTTCCCGCAATTACTAAGGGAGAAGAGGAGACAGGTAAGAAAGCTACCTGTAAGACAAACAGGAAGTGTTCCAAGGATAGGGAGGACGAGGAAAAGTTGAGAAGAGAAGAGGAGTTAGAGGATGAGGAGTTAATCATGCAATTGCTGAACGACCGTCCACCACCTTATGCAGAGAGTGGACAAGTTCTGCCCCTCCGGCACCGGTACAGAACAGTGAAACTCAGAGTTCAGGAGCATCATCGGGATCTAAGGACCCGAGTTTACTGTTCACCCCGCAGATACCGCAGGTTAGGAGAATATATCCAGATGTGCCCATGTTGAAACCAGCAGAAAATTATCAGTCGCAGATCCCAGGGTACTACAGCAGTGACAACAGTGCAGGAATGATTCTAGATCCAACCGTAAGGGGAGTACAGAATGGTCACAGCCCAACAATGGCACAAGCTGAATCAACCCAGTTTTTGATGCCTCAAAAGCAGATGCAGGGGGGAAACGCACATGCTCAGATGACGGGGAGTCAGATGGGCATGCCGGCAATGATGACCCATAGTGTGGGAATGAACATGTCTCAGAACATGGGGAATGCACAGAACCCAGAAGCGATATCACTACCCATTACTGTAGGTCCACCGGTACCTTTGTACAGTCAGCCTAACTTAGGTATGAGCGGTCAGGGATCAATGCTGCAGAATGGGACAGAAAGGAGGTGCATAGAAAACACTCCAGGGATAACTCCGATAGCGGCTCAGCCAACTGGATCTGGGTCCTTGATGGAGTTTAGTCCCATATGTGCTCAGTCAACACTGGTGAGGTCGAGTCCCCCACTGATAATACCTCTAACATCGAACACTGAAAAGTTGCCGCAACCATCAATGGCAGTCGATGTGAATGCTACACTGATGGGGTTGAATGCGCAACAGCTGACACAGTGGTTTAACAGTCTGAATTCCACACAAAGCTCAGCCAGTGAGAAGGGAGAAGACTATCTGAATAGGGTCAGGTTGAACATGGAAGCACAAGAATTGGTGGAAGGGACTATGGGTGTGAATAGGTTAGAGTCCTACTCGGAAGAAGAGCTGAGATATCTATGTCCCAGGATTACGAGAGAAGTGAACAAGGTACATAAAAGCTTGCAGGAAATAGCTGACAAAAACGGGGTTGACATAGACAAGACAAAACACTTGAGCAGGAGCTACAGGTTGGATTTTGGGACCACAGACTTTGAACACATGAGGTCAGCAGGCATGAAGGCGCACCTTAGAGAATTGCTGCAGAGTGCACAAGTGTGGAGGTGCTTAGACAAATGGGAAAGCAGATGGGTAAGGAGAAAAGAAAAGAGGAAAGACAGTGTCCCAGAGTTCAACGAGAAAAGACCACAGAGTAGTGATGCAGTAACGATGTTACCAATGAGGGAGACAGCAGGGGGAAAGTTAATACATGTACCATGGCATAGAAGCGACATTCAGTCTTTTACGGATGATTTTCCCAAACTGAGAGAGAAACCGATTGAATGGTATCAACAGACTGATAGGTTTGTGAAGCTTGCAAAATGTCTCTGGGAAGACCTGAACACCCTCTTTGAGATTGTGGTTCCGGCAGATTTGTGGGAGGATTGCAAAAGAGCTGTAGGTTGGCCGACAAGTGAACCGGAGAGAGACAGGGATACGGGTGCGCCATCACCTATGGTGATGAGCTTGTACTATAAGGTGATTGAGCATTTGAAGACGAAGGTTGCCGCGAAAAATGTGGATTGGCAGAAGATCGATCGAACTGCCCAAGAGGCTAAAGAGTCGATTCATAGTTACTATGAGAGGTTGTTGAAGGCGTTCAAGAACTACAGTGGCACGGAAACAATAGAGGCGAAGGACATGCTTCATTTCGTGTTCAGATTTGTGGAAGGGCTGAGACCAGAGATAAGTCAGATGATAAAGTCGCATTTGATTTGCTGGCAGTCGAAACCGATTGATGAGGTGTTGAATTATGCGAAATACTGTAGCGACGAAATTGAAGTGAAGCAGAAAAAGTTGAAAGAGAAAGTGATGATGATGCAACTTAAAGCAGCTCAGACAGGTCTGCAAGGTTTGCAAGGGTTGCAAGGGTTCCAACAGCAGGTACCGCAACCGCAGCCGCAGTTGCAGGGAAATATGATGTTTCAGCCACAGGCGAGAGGCAGAGGCAGAGGAGGTTTTGGGAATAATGGTCCGGATTTGAACACTGTTGTGACTCCGAATGGGGTGCAGGCATTGAAAAAGGTGATGCCGTGTCACGTGTGCGGAATCGTCGGTCATTGGAAACGCGAGTGCCCGATGGTGGTGCAGGAAGGTGCAGGTGTTGGTCAGCAAAACAATGATGTCAATGCATTTCAGACAATGAGGGGACCGAAAATGAGAGGTCCAAACCCAAATTTTCAGACCATAAATCAGTTGCAGGGATTACAACCTATGCAGCCGCAGCAGATGCAGATGCCCCGTATGCAGATGACGCAAATGCAGCCAATGCAACAGCAGTTACCCATGGTACCTAATCAGCAAATGCAAATACTTTTGGCACCAATGAGTCAGCAGCAAGTGATGGTTCCTCCACAGGTCTCGGGTCAGGTAATGAATACAAATGGCACCGTACAACAGTTCCCATTACACAGTGAGGATGGAATAAACAATGTATGGGAGAGTGAAAGCTCAGGAGAGGAAGGAGATTGTGTGCTTGCAGCATCCTTGGAAGTTGATCAAAAGGGTCCGTACGTGGAGGGAAGAGTAATGGGTCATCGTGTCTCATTCTTGGTTGACACAGGAGCCACACGTTCAACTGTTAAGAGCATTGAAGTACCAAATTTGCCACTCTCAGGGAGAACAGTTCAAGTGGTGGGAGTAGCAAACAGGCACCTGACAAACCCAATTACAGATCCGGTACCAGTCAGCATCGGTAACTATCAAGGGTTACATCAATTTGTGGTATGTGACTCAAGCCCGATAGCACTGTTAGGGAGAGACCTATTGTGCAAATTAGGTTGTTCGATTATGTGTTCGAACGAGGGAATAAAAATTCAGACGAGCAGTGATGGGGAAGAAGAGGACAGTGCAGAGGGGGATGAGATGGAAACTGTTGATGAAGAGTATCCTCTGATTTGTCTTTTCCCGATGATAACTGAAGAAGATATTCCAGCTGAATTACGGGAAAAAGTCGGAAAGGAAGTGTGGGATATGACAGGGAAAGAGGTGGGATTGATGAAAGGAGTGGAACCAGTGAAAGTGACTGTAAAGCCCAATGCAACCTTTCCCCAGACCCCACAATACCACATGGCACAAGACACCCTCATGAAAGTTGCCCAACTTATTGACGAATTTGTAAAACAGGGAGTTCTGAAAGAAGTGTTAAGCAGTCCATGTAATTCACCAATCATGGGACTAATAAAGCAGAGTGGAAAGGTCCGAATTGTGCAGGACTTGAGGAAAATAAATGACATCATAGTCAAGTGTTGCCCTGTCGTACTGTTAGAAATGGGGTCCTTGGTTGACAGTCAGGTTACCCCCTGTTCAAGCAAAGACCCTCACTCTAGTCAGGGTAAAAGAGAATCACCCTCAGCTAACCCCTGCTTACCCCCTTGGTAGCTTGGCAGAGCAGTAGGCTTAACCTCAGAGTGCTAGGCATAAAGTATTTGTACCAACACACACAGTAACTCAATGAAAACACTACAAAATGACACAACACAGGTTTAGAAAAATAGGAAATATTTATCTAAACAAAACAAGACCAAAACGACAAAAATCCACCATACACAAGTCAAGTTATTAATTAAAAATCAAAAAGAGTCTTTAAGTAGTTTTAAAAACACACTAGCGCTGCTAGAGTGAAAATGTACCTGGTGTGCGTCAAAAATAACCCCGCACGGGCGGGCGTGCGTCGAAAATAACTCCGCACGGCGGTACTCGAGTCAAAAATCCAGCCGCACGATGAGTTGATGATCCAGCCGCGCAGGTTGCGATCTCCCAGCCTCCGTCAGCGATGCTGCGCGTCGTTTCTCCTGCTCCGTGCGTCGATTCTTCGGTCGCGTTTCCTGCGAGCGTCGTTTCTCAGCCGCGGAGCTGGCGGCGCGTCGTTTTTCAGCCGCCGATCGGATTCGCGTCGATCTTTTCCCCGCACGGCGCTCTGTGCGTGGATTTTCTTGTCTTTAGGCTGCCAGCTTCTCCTTTCAGGGTCCCAGGACTGGATGGGCACCACAGGGCAGAGTAGGAGTCTCTCCAGAGGCTCCAGGTGCTGGCAGAGAGAAGTCTTTGCTGTCCCTGAGACTTCAAACAACAGGAGGCAAGCTCTAGATCAAGCCCTTGGAGATTTCTTCTCAAGATGGAAGGCACACAAAGTCCAGTCTTTGCCCTCTTACTCTGGCAGAAGCAGCACTGCAGGAAAGCTCCACAAAGCACAGTCACAGGCAGGGCAGCACTTCCTCCTCAGCTAACAGCTCTTCTCCAGGCAGAGGTTCCTCTTGATTCCAGAAGTGTTTCTAAAGTTTGTAAGTTTGGGTGCCCTCTTTATACCCATTTTAGTCTTTGAAGTCACCTTTCTTCAAAGGGGACTCACACCTTCTTGTGAAATCCTGCCTTGCCCAGGCAAGGCCTCAGACACACACCAGGGGGCTGGAGACAGCATTGTCAGAGGCAGGCACAGTCCTTTCAGATGAGAGTGACCACTCCACCCCTCCCTCCTAGCAGAGATAGCTAATCAGGAAATGCAGATCACACCCCAGCTCCCTTTGTGTCACTGTCTGGTGTGAGGTGAAAAACAACCCAACTGTCAAACTGACCCAGACAGGGAATCCACAAACAAGGCAGAGTCACAGAATGGTTTAAGCAAGAAACTGCTCACTTTCTAAAAGTGGCATTTCCACACGCACAATCTTAAAATCAACTTTACTAAAAGATGTATTTTTAAATTGTGAGTTCAGGGATCCCAAACTCCACATGTCCATCTACTCTCTAGGGGAATCTACACTTTAATCATATTTAAAGGTAGCCCCCATATTATCCTATGAGAGAGACAGACCTTGCAACAGTGAAAACGAAATTGGCAGTATTTCACTGGTAGGACATATAAACCACATTACTATATGTCCTACCTTATCCATCCACTGCACCCTGCCCTTGGGGCTACCTAGGGCCTACCTTAGGGGTGCCTTACATGTAAGGAAAGGGAAGGTTTAGACCTGGCAAGTGGGTACACTTGCCAAGTCGAATTTACAGTGTAAAATTACACCTACAGACACTGCAGTGGCAGGTCTGAGACATGATTACAGAGCTACTTATGTGGGTGGCACAACCAGTGCTGCAGGCCCACTAGTAGCATTTGATTTACAGGCCCTGGCACCTCTAGTGCACCTTACTAGGGACTTACTAGTAAATCAAATATGCCAATCATGGATAAACCACTTACATACAATTTAAACCGGAGAGCATATGCACTTTAGCACTGGTTAGCAGTGGTAAAGTGCTCAGAGTTGAAAAGCCAACAGCAACATGTCAGAAAAAAATAGGAGGCAGGAGGCGAAAAAAGACTGGGGATGACCCTGCATAAGCAAAAGTCCAACACGTACCAAATCCAGCTGTGATAATGTTTCAAGTCCCTTGCGATGCCGAGTGGTTCTCAGTCATCGACTTGTCACAAGCATTCTTTTCGGTGCCTCTTCATGAGGACAGCCAATTTCTCTTTTGTTTTAAATTCTTAGACAGAGTTTACAGTTGGTGTCGAATTCCTCAAGGGTTTTCTGAGTCACCGTCAATATTCAATCAGATTCTAAAGAAAGACTTGGAAGCGTTAGAATTGCCATTCGAGTCAACCCTAGTACAGTACATCGATGACTTACTGATTGCATCAAAGACAGAAAGTGGCTGCACAGCTGATACCATTGCTCTGTTGAACCATTTGGGAAGGAATGGACACAAGGTGTCTCCTTCCAAATTGCAGTTCTGTCAGAAGAAAGTGAAATACTTGGGTCATCAGATAGAGAAAGGGTCACGGAGAATAATGAAGGAAAGAATAACGAGTGTACTTCAAATGAGTCCACCAAAGACAAGGAGGGAGGTGAGGAAGTTTTTGGGAATGGTGGGTTACTGTCGTCAGTGGATTCCCAACTTCTCAACTCTAGCAAAGCCTTTACTGAAACTGACCCAGAAGGATGCCTTGGATCAAATTGAGCTGAAAGGAGATGAGATGGATGCTTTTATTGAATTGAAAGAATGCATGTGCAGGGCTCCAGCTTTAGGTATGCCTGATTACACAAAGCCTTTCACATTGTTTTGTCATGAACGTGATGCATGTTCTTTGTCTGTCTTGACTCAAGCCCACGGTGGCATAAACAGACCAGTAGCGTATTTTTCAGCTACTTTGGATCCGGTTGCAGCAGCACTTCCAGGGTGTTTGCGCGCCGTAGCAGCAGTTGGTATCAGCCTCACTCAGAGTGAAGGAATAGTGATGGGACACCCAGTAACAGTCATGGTCCCTCACTCAGTTGAGATACTTTTGACCCGCTCCCGAACGCAACACATGACTGGAGCGAGGCTCACAAGGTATGAAACGATAATTCTGGGCTCACCGAACGTGCAGCTGAAAAGGTGCACTACGTTGAATCCAGCATCCTTGCTTCCTGGTGAAAATGCTGAAATTGAGAACGCTGAAGACGTCGAGCATGACTGCCTTCAGGTGACTGAATTTTGCACAAAACCTCGACCTGACATTAAGGATACTAAGCTTGATGAAAATGACCAAATTGTTTTCGTTGATGGTTCATGTCTAAGAGATGGGATGGGAATTTTGAAAGCAGGATATGCTGTATGTACTGTAACAGGTGTCTTAGAAGCGTCCTGGCTTCAAGGAGTCTATTCTGCACAAGTAGCAGAACTTGTAGCCCTCACAAGAGCATGTCAACTGTCTGCATTGATGAAAGTCACCATTTACACTGATAGTCAGCACGGGTTTGGAATTGTGCACGACTTTGGCCAACTATGGTCACAGAGAGGTTTCCTGACTTCTTCAGGATCCCCAGTGAAAAACGGGGAGAGAATAAGGGAATTGTTACACGCCATTCAAATGCCAGCCGAAGTTGCAGTGGTAAAGTGTAGTGCTCATACAAAAGGACAGGACTATGTTTCTCTGGGAAATGCATATGCGGATCAAGTCGCAAGATTTTGTGCCTTGAACTGTATATTACTCAGGGATGAATGGAATTCGATAAGTGAACCAGAACTCGAACCAGCTGAAGCATTTGCCTTGAAGGTCGTAGATACAATAGATGAGCTAAAAGCATTACAGAATAACGTCAGGGAGGATGAAAGAGATTCCTGGATTAAGTCACAATGTATAAAGAGACCAGATGAGTTATGGGTTTCAAATGAGGGAAAATTTGTTTTGCCAAATAGTCTCTTATCACAGCTTGCGCGGTTCTATCATGGGCAAGCTCACCTAGGGAGAGATGCCATGATAAGATTGTTCAAAACTGATTGGTTTAACCCCAGATTTCGTCAAGCTGCAGAAGCAGTTTGCCATCGATGTGTCACTTGCCAGCAGATGAACCCAGGAAAGGGAACAGTTGTGAACGCGAGCCACATTGGCAGGGCCAGTGGCCCATTTAGTAGGATGCAGATGGACTTCATTGAGATGCCTGTGCATGGAGGTCTAAAGTATGTGTTGGTGATTGTGTGCATTTTTAGTCACTGGATTGAAGCATACCCCACACGTAGAAATGACAGCCTTACAGTTGCAAAGCTATTGTTGAGAGAGTTGATACCACGTTTCGGATTCCCGATCTCTTTAGAATCAGATAGGGGAAGTCACTTCAATAACGAGGTGATAAAGTTACTTTGCGAAGCGCTGAACATTGAGCAAAAACTGCATTGTAGCTATCGCCCTGAAGCCTCAGGACTGGTGGAACAAATGAATGGTACACTGAAATCGAGAATGGCGAAAATATGTGCATCGACAAATTTGAAATGGCCTGACGCATTGCCTTTGGTGCTAATGTCAATGAGAAACACCCCTGATAGAAAGACTGGATTGTCTCCGCACGAAATTCTCATGGGCAGGGCTATGAGACTTCCTGCAGTTCCCGCAAACGCGTTTCTGAATATTACAGATGATATGGTGTTAGACTACTGCAAAGGTCTGGCTGACGTGGTTCGCTCTTTCTCTCACCAGGTGGAAGCGACCACCTTGCCACCGATCCAAGGTCCACGACACGCACTGAAAGCAGGTGACTGGGTCGTGGTAAAGAAGCACGTGAGAAAGTCGTGTCTGGAACCCCGTTGGAAAGGCCCTTTCCAAGTGATCCTGACGACAACTACCGCTGTGAAGTGTGCGGGAGTTCCCAACTGGATTCACGCCAGTCACACAAAGAAAGTGTTGTGTCCCACAGATGAGGAAGTTGAAGCGCTGAAACTGCCAGTGCCTGATAAAACAGTGCTGAGTGCTGAGACAGAGCAAAACCGAGCTGAAAGCGAACAGGCAGGAACAGGAGAGAGAGAAATATTCTCTGAGGACGAAGCAACCGACTCACTTGGGGAAGGCCAAGGAGAAACCTCAGACAGCGACGAAGCAGCTGAAGGTGACAAAGATCCTGAAGCAGCTGAGGGTAGCAAAGAGCCTGAAGCAGCTGAAGGTGACAAAGAGCCTGAAGCAGCTGAAAGTGATAAAGAGCCTGACGAAAGTAACGGCGACGAAGGGCTCGAAAGAGGTGAAAAAGCAGGAGAGCCTGATCAGAGGAGGGCTTTCCCAGAAGCAGACGATACAGAAAAAGAAAAAGAGAATGTGATTGATTCCCCAGAAGGAGGGGACAAGGCAGAACAGAACGAAAAAGTTCAAGCTTCCACAGAAAAGATCGCAGGTCCATCAAATGGACACGGTGCAAAGAGGAGACTAAGTATATCACCAATAAAAGAAAGGACTAAAGAAAGTTTGAACGACGGAGAAAGGCCAAAAGTGAAAGAGAAAAGAAAGGAAGTGACTGTCGTGGTACCATCCTCAAGTGAAGGAAAAGACTTGGCCAAAGAGGAAAGCACCAGTGAGGCAGAATCGAAAAGAGAGGCAAAATTGAAAAGGAAATGGATACCAAACAGGAGATATTCCGGTCCAGAATGGGCATATGTAGTCAATGACGATTGGACTGACGAATTTGTATCTCTTAGCCTCGAGAACGAAGAAGAAGAGATACCAATAGAAAATAAAAGTTTTATGGACTCTGTCGATTGAAAGGGTAATAAATGACATTGCTTGCTACAATCTAACGTGATACAAACAACCAGCTGAGACATTGCTAAACCGGATGAGACATTTGCTAACCTGATAAGACTTTTGAAAACCTGATTGACTCTTAAACACTAACTTTAAAAAAAAAAAAAAAAAAAAATAATTTTTTGAGTTATTGCAGAATTGAGACTGAGTTATTGCCGAATTGAGACAAATGCTGCTAACCGATAAGTGACTTGGCTCCTGAAGAAGACTGTGTGAACATTGCGCTCGTTCAGCCTTGTAACTGAATTGCTAAATAGTTTCTTTTAAGTGCTTCTAGCTCTCTGATTCTATACAGATCATGACGCAAAACAGTAGAAAGAAATATTTTAAATATGTGTGTGTAGGCTTGGTAATTGCATGTGTACTAATAATAATGGCAATTGTGCTTGGAATGCATGGAAAGGGTGAGAATGAGAAAATTGATGCTTCTACTTTTGCTCCTGTTACTGTCACTGAACTAACCGCATTGAAAAGACTAGAATTAGATGAGAGACTCTTGCATGATAAGAAAGAACTTTCGTATAATGTTTTCTATCGCTTGCTAACAGAATATGTTGAGACTATGGATGCGAAGGATTGTTATGTGTGTACACAGATACCGACATCAGTAAAGGAAGGGGTGACTTATCACCACATGCCTCTTACATACGGGATTACATGTAGTATAGTAATGTCTAGGTTTTACGGTCAAACTAACCTACAGTATTTTTACTCAAATTATGATGTTACCTTTGCATATGTTCCTATAATAGCGCAGCTAAGCCAGATTGCTAAAGATTGGGATGCTAAAATAATGAGGGAATTTTTCGAGCCAATGCAACCTTTTGAAACTGCTCACGCTCATAGGGAAAACCTTACCTGCTCGCTCTCTGCAGTAGAAATAAGCTTTTTAGATCGCACAGATGATAGAAGGGCACAAATGAATGCGAAATTAGAAAAAGAACTACATAAGAGGACTTCAGTAGATAATTATGATTTTGCCGCAATAAAGACACAAGGGAGAATAGCTTTAGATGCTTGGCATGTAGGGAAATTTTGTATATATCGAGGTGAATCTTATTATGATAACATTTTCGTGGGAGCGAGTGAATGTAAACATACGTTTATCTTTAAGGCCAAATGGACATTCATGATGAACGGACTTGACCCTGTCATTCCAGGTGTATATTACATTTGTGGGTATAATGCCTATTATCGTCTTCCGAAAGGATGGTGGGGGAGATGTTATTTGGGTATAGTGTTCCCAAAGGTTTATCAACTGGATGACCTATCGATGATTCAAAAGACATCTGGATCCCATCGTATCCAGAAAAGAGAGACCGCAGCTGCTGTGGTAGGAGATATATTTGGAGCCATGATTCCTTCATTGGGAGTTGTGCTGAATTCCATCAAAATAAGAAAGTTGTCTACTATAGTGGATAACATGTTGACAAAGTTTTCAGGTGCTATAATCCTGATAGATGCTGAACTTGCAGCGGAAAGAGCTATGACTCTTCAAAACAGGCTTGCCTTAGACATTCTTTTAGCAAAGGATGGCGGCGTTTGCAAAATGCTTGGTGCACGACACTGTTGCACGTATATTCCAGATAACAGTGTGAAAATTAAAACTATGCTTGCTAATCTAACAAAAGAGAGTGCAGACTTGAAGGAATTGAAAGAACCAGGAGTGTGGGAGAAAGTTGGAAAAGGACTTGCTTCAGTGGGAAATTGGATTGGGGGAATTTGGAATGGGATATTACTAAAAATAATACAGGGAATACTAATAGTACTGATTTGCATATTTGGAATTTGGGGAATAAAAAGGGGAATAATAATGATTATGGAAAGAATTAAAAGAAGGAAGAAAGAGAAAATGATGAAAAGAATGGCAGAAGAATACAAAGCGAAAACTAGGGGAATTAAAAGGAAAAGAGAACTGACAGAATTTTAATGGAATAAAATTTGTGGGCATGATTTGGTGTGATGACAAGTAGTCATCAGAGGAGGGATTGATGAAGCTGAAATGAAGGTTTTACATTTATTTGACGCATAAACGTAGTGTGAAATAATCATGTGTGACTTTAACCGAACTAATAAAGATTGTACGGGGACAAAATGTGCCCTCAGAGTAGTTTGCCAACATTTATAAGCGTGCTTTATATAATGTGATGTATTAGAATTGCACTAATCCGACATAATCGTAAACGTGTGCTATGATTTGCTTGTTTGAAATGTTTTAGCTTAGCATAACTTTAGTGGAGGCTTCGGCCTAGTAGCCTGGTCTCACGATTTAGATGCTCGTATTTTTCCAATGTGCTAATAAACGTGTATTTTTGCTTGAAGCTGTACTTTTCCACTAAGATCGTTCACATGCTTATCTTAAGGTTTCGTGCCAGCTTGGCATTTTTTCTCTTTGCTCCAAGGTCAATCTGCAGGTGTGGACAATGGAAGCTCTGAAAATGAGTTAATTGGTATAAAATGTTGCAACTTGCGTACCCGTCTCCAAGGATAATGTATGCTTAAGTAAAAGCTTGAGAACTGTTGTTTTTGATTGGACAATTTGAAGCTAACCTATGAACCCTCCAATGGAAGACCCTACTGGATTTGAACTGTTGTCTATTTAAACCAGGTGCACGAGAAGAAAGCAGCCATTACCCGGCCATTACAGCCATTACCAGCCCGATACCCGCCATTTTGCAGGACATTGCAGCTATTATGGCCCACCTTGCTGCGACGCCATTTTGAAAGAGACTTTGATGCTTTCTCTAATCGAGAGAAAGAGACTTTAAATGATTCTTGCCCTAGAGACTTTAACTTTGATCCCTTTGCATGAAGTAGTAGTTTATCTTGCCGCCGTGAGGCAATTGCCCTGTCCACCCTGCCCCTTTGCCCCGTCCCATGCTGATCGAGAAAACGATACCTGTGAGACGAAGACTTCCTTGAATGCTGATCGTAATTGGTAAATATGAAAGGAAATTGTACAATTGCATTGTGTTTCTTTTAGGTAACCAACTGCTGATTTTTGATAAGAGCCCTAGTTAGGAGTTTTTCTAAATTAATGTTGCTAAATTGTTTTTGCATGAAGTCCCACATGCTGATGCTAATTTGAGGTTAGATGAGGATTCCTTTTGTTGCACGATGCAATTTGAGACCTTGTTATGCTGACTATATGTATGCAATTAGCTCATTACAGATTATAGTTCTAGTGATTTGCATTGCTATTATCGAATGCCTTGTGATTCAAATGCTGCATAGATTGCACCTGTTTCGCCATTATGGACAGCTATTAATGTTCATTTATGTTTATCATTTGGTGTTGAGACACATCTATATTGTGCTAGCTTTGTTAATATAGGGAAATAAATTCACTAACTTTGAATAAACTGGTGTGGTTATTCCTGACTGAAAGGTCAGGGTTCGCCGAAATGTATTCTGGATTAATTGTCAAGTGTTATGTTGATCAGGGTATTGCTTATGTTCGTTATTGATTATTGATTAGATTAAATTGACTGATTAAGGGTGGAGAGGGTCCCACTTAGCCAAAAGATTCATCGGCCTAAAGAGCGTCCCAAATACAGGTAAATTACTAGTACGGAACGCTCTATCACCTCTGAGGCAGTTGGCCTTATGGTGTTACAGCTGCAGGCTTTTTACACAAACGCACTTTGTATGCTGAGCGTTTTTCAAGGTTCTACTTAGTGTTAAAATTTGATTTGTGTGCTCCACAAATGCGCCATGGCTAAAATATCTGATTGATGGTGGTGCACAAGGCATGGGATCTCTTGCAGGTCTGAATATTTTTAATATTTCAAGCACTGCAGTTGTATCAGGTATTTCCTTGAAAAACATGTTGGCCATTGACAGAAAATTAAACCTAAAAATGTTTGTAGCATGATCCATTATCAATATGAGGGGGTGTGGCGGGTTGGATGTTGTATGGAGTCTCCCGTTTGACTGGCTCCCTGCTGGTCCGTTTTTTTCACTAAATCTCAAATCTTTTCCAGCAGGGACAGACAAAGGGGCATATTTAAGAGGCCCTAGCACCTCCTTGCGCCACATTAGCGTTTTTTTTTTTTTTTTTTTACACTAATGTGGACCAAAGAGACCAAAATCGCTGCACCAGATTTACAAAGTAGCACAATGCATGCATAACGCCATTTTGTAACCCCTTGCACCACATTATGCCTGCGCCTGACGTAATGTATGCAAGGAGGGCATTCCTCCATTAGGGGGGGCTGAAAATATGGCGAACAGAAATCTAAAAGATTTCTTTGCGTCATTTTTTTGCGTCATTTCTTTCCAGCATTTTTAACTCCTGCTCAGAGCAGGCGTTAAAAGGTGGCATGCCATTGTTTAAGCACATTATGTCAGCCTCTGTTTGTTATTGGTGTATCAGAGACAAGTGCATATAGCAATCATACATCAGTTGGCAGTGTGAGCCCCTCCACTTAATGCTTGTGAAGTTTTGCACTAACTTCCGTAGATTAAACTCCATGAGGCCTCACTGATTTTTGTCGCCAGTACATGTGACCATAGTTCTGTGTACTGGCAGTGGAGTATAAGTGCTGCATCACTTATTGTGTCTTAGATTTTTATTCTGGAAGGGTATGCGATCCCTAGTGCATACAGGTTTCCGCGTGAGGTGCATTACCCAATGCCCTAATTAGTGTATTGGAATATTGCCTCTTCAATACAGAAATTCATTGTACAAATTTTGAATGATTTGATTCGGCCATTCCTAACTATATTCATGATCATGACACATCCTCCCTGTTCTTGCCAGTACTCTAATATACCCGGTGCTGGGAGAAGGCTGGATTTCTGTTAATAAGTACATATGGGAGGGCAGAGTGGTAAAATCATGAGGGATCTAACAGATTCCGAGGTAGGTCCCAAAAATGGGAAATACTCTTTACAATGCGGCTGGAACCACTTTGTGTCTTAACAATGCCGTCCTAGCCAAAAATGCGTCTTTACAGTGCATTCCTTACCACGCAATTTGTTACAGCGACTTGCATTAAGGAAAGCGTTGTTGAGCTGATGCTGGACTTTAAGTCCAACACTTTCCCTATTGTTACCACACTAGAGTTGGAATACTAAATTATACTATTCCAACGTCCATCGCTTTCCCTAAGGCAAGCCATTGTAATGACTTGCGCGGTAAAGGAATGCTTGTAAAGACCCATTTGTGGTTTGGGCCACGTTTTTAAGACGTGTGGTAAATGCATGAGGGTTGCAACGTACAAGGAGTGGTTGGGCAGCATTGATGTAGGGTATTTCCACTGAAGTTAAAGGGGACGTCTGTGTTCACTAGAGTGTATGTTTAAGACAGGCATTTGCAGCATATTTTAAGGGCTTGCAGGTTGAGAGAAAAGTCTCTTTGGTTCGAGTCTGGTGTGGGAGAGGAGTGGCAGGTAGACAAAGGCTTCTTTTCAACGCACAGATGGAGCAGGTCACGCCTCCTTGCTGTGACACTTGCAGAGTGTGCACTTTGCAAACAGGTATTGCAGGAAAGTAAAAAAGCCGGGGTGGTGTGCACGAAAAAATAAGTACTTAACTAAAACATTCATTTTTCTTTTTTCATAGATTTAAGATGAATACGCTTGGTTGTTTGGTGAAAGGTTTGGTAAAAAGTGTTGTTAGGCTCAAAGGAGATTCATTAGGGAATGGGTGAGCAGGGCAAGAAGGAAAGGCCTGAAACCGAGCATGTGATGAATAGTCAAGAGTGAAAGCTGATAAGTAGGGCTTGTGATGATTGTAGGCAAAATCTTAGAGGATTTTCAGGCAACAGCGAAAACGTCAATATTACTCTGATGATTATTGTACCTACTGGAGAGAGGTCGAAGTTTGCCTAGTGGCAGTTTTGACACATCATAAAGTAGCGCAGAGGGTTAATATGCCTCCTGCAAAGCACATGTACCATGTAGGTCACAGACCTGTACTTTTATGTAACTAGCTCAGTGGGACTACTTTTGTCAGAGAGATTATTGTATTTATAGTTTATAAGTTACAATGCTAATATAATTCATTGAGCTATGAACTGTCATCAACGAGCTGCTTGCACATTGCAAGATATAGGTTAGAGAGTTATATTTTCCTCAGTCTTTCATTATCCCATTGTTGCAAAAAGTGGTTCATTTGGGTAGAAATACATTTTTATAAGTAAAGACAACCCCAACCACTATGTTATGTTTTAAATACTGAGTTTGTGCTTCTCCAGGCCAAGCACTCTTAAAATACACTGCCTACTAGAATGGATGACATGTAAATCCTATAACTTGTAGTCCTCTTTGTTTTCTGCAATATTTTCTGTACATTGATTTACACACATATGATTCATTGTATCTGTATAATAATGTGTGTGTGATGTAAAGTGCCGTGACACACCACACTTTTATAAGCAGCTCTGTAAAATAAATTAAATACCTGTGAGCGAGGGGCTGTGGAGAGATGGGGGGCACCGTTGATTGGTGGTAGTGAGGGTATCCGTGTAGAATTGCTGTCATTATTGGGGCACAACAGAAATTGTTGCACCAGGCAAAACCTACACTAAAGCCAGCGCTGAGCACAGCAAGTGATGCGTAGTCATAACATAAGTGGGAAATGGGCGAAACAGAGATTGTCATGAATAAAGTCATACAGTAAAAAAATATATAATTGACCCAGAGGGTCTCAGAAATTACAGTCCGGTCTCTGGGTTTCCATTGCTTGCCAGAGTTCTGGAAAGCTGTGTCAATGCTCAACTCAAAGACATCAACATTTAAGGTGAGTTTCACTATGGGTTCAGAGCTAGTCAGAGTATCAAGACAGCTAGCTCAAATCTTCAACAAGGCTCTTTGCATTTTGGACAGTGGTGACTTGTCCTCGGTCTTTAAGCAGAATTAAACACTGTCAACTATGACTTTCTCAGTCAAACTTCTTTCTCACTGATAAATCAATCAGTCATAGGACAAAATTATGCTATGTGCAAATGCTTGTCTGTCATAATTTGAGGATTTGATTTCATACTGATATCTGTTAGGTAACTATCAAAGAACTGTGAGCAATAAAGGATGACGTCACTGGAGAAAAGTCAGGTCAAAGATGTTCTGAGGAAAGGAGAATTGAGACACATAATGCAGTATTTCCCAATGCTGTTGGGTTGCATTTGGTTCTCATGTCATGCACGTATTTTTCCAGATGCTTGTGATAGTTATGCACTGATATTTCTCGTTGCTCTACTTCATGCCGGTTCTCGGACTGCTGACTTGAGTTCATTTTTCTTCTGATGATTTCTTTGTTTGCGTTATCCTTCGGTTGGTTTTCTTAACCTTGAATGCTTTATGTCACTGTGTCAGCGGTACTTGGGTGGATCGGGATGGCGTGGCTTTGGTAGGTGGGTAGAAGGGCAGAGTGTGCATGAAACCATTTGCCTTCTGATTAGCAGTACTGATTGGAATAGTGATGAATCAACAAGTAGGAAGCGTGAGGGCTCGTGAAGAGCCCTACTGTGATTGCCTTTTTTCTCTGCTTCCCTTTTCTACATCGTCTTCCTTATTTTGCTCATTTTGCTTTCAGAAAATGCAAACAACGTGCCGTAAATGCAGAACAATGAGAAATCAAGAGAACAGGGTGTTATTCCATTCTTCATCTGAAAGGAAAAAAACCTTGCATTTTGCAGGAGTTCCTTTCATGTGGAAAGAGGAAAGATGCTGATACTAGTGCTGTTCACCAAGCATACGTTTTAACACCACACCTGAAGTCGTGGGCCTGGCGGGTGCTGCTTAAAGACCATCTGTGCTGCGACCTTGCCAGACACCAACCAATCACCTAAAAATGGCTGCAATGTAAGATGAAGAATGCCAAAATATTTTTTTGTTGGGGATGCACTAAATGCTTGCTCCAGAGCAGGGGTGACCTAAGACTAGTTGCCAACAGCTGCCTCTGAACCATTACATCCTCACCTGCTTTTACCATTTTCATTGTTTTTGATAGTTCTTCCTTGAATTTGGAACCCTATTTAACTTTGAACCGTAGGAGGCTGCCTAGTTCACCTTTTTAGGTGTCGCATGCACAGCGTTATCGCTTTGGTGAACTCTTTTGTATTTGAAAAAAAAAAATGTTAAATGGGGCTTACAGCCCACCCACAGCTGTCGCATTACTTACAATTGGTAGGCTTCTCCAGGCACATTCCTTTTCTTACTTCTCATTGGCCAGAAGGAATCCTCATGTCAGACTGCTATGCCTCTCTTCTCATTCAGTTTCTGCTGTACTCTGGAGCCTGGACCAAGTACTCTTTCCGTTTGGTGATCAGTGGCTGGTATCCAGTTTTCTTCCACTGGCTGTGCACTTCTGAGGTACTTCTATTTTAATTTCAGGCCCACACTCCGTACAACTGCATGTGTTCTGTCTTCCTGCTGTTGTTTGTTGTTCTAGTCCTCCCCAGCACCTCCCGCCTATTGCTGCTTGTTGAAATTATTTTCACAGTAGCACCCTCAGTTGTTCCGTAGAGCGCTCATCTAGGCAACAGACACGTTGCCTGTTAGTGTTCAGTTTTTTCTGTTTGTGTCCAACTCAGAATAATGTGAGTTACATAATTTGCTCAGTACAGCACTATTGTAGGCAACAGACATTTCGCTTCTGTTTTTCTCGCATGTAAATAAAATACAGCATTGTAAAGCCTGAGCTTGAAGGCCACACTGTGGCAGAAGCCCACGCATAAATCATGTGCAGTGAGTGTAACATTTTGGCATAGATCACATCTATATGACCTCAGTGAGATCCCAAGGATGAATCTTTTGATCATTCTCATAACTACACTTGAGAGCCCGCACTTCGGCCTTGTAGAAGCAGCCATCTGTTCACACAATGAGGGGGGTTCTGTTGCATTCCCTGGCCACTTGAGGTTTTATTAAGAGGGTGAAGTTTAATTCCTTTGTTTTGGTTAATTCATTGTAGAACCCCCGAACGCTGAGCGCTCTAAGGCCTCCTTGTCTGCTTCACACGGTGGCTGCTTCGTCTTGTAGGTGTGCATGAGCAGAAAATGAGCTCCACTTTCGTGCAGCTTCTGCTTGCAACCCACACTCTAATCCTGTGCACCAAGAATTATTAGGAAAAGCATTAACTGTTGAGGTAAAGCGGGAGAGAGAAATAGATATCCATATAGTGGATCAATAGCAATGTGAAACCTGAAAACCTGCGAACAATCCTGGCTTCACTGCTTGAACATGCTGTGTGATGCTATGCAAATATTTTATTTCACAGAGCTTCAGCGAAAAGCAAGTTGCTTCTGCAGGTAGTTTTTGGGGGGCAAGTGACCCCCGCTCACACATTCCATTTTATGGTTAGTACGGTTTAAACTCACACTCCTGCAGTCAAACACATAACCACACAGGTAAACGATAGGGTGCAAATTGATAAGAGATCACACCATTTGTAGACGTTAGGCATACAAATGCAGATTACTCAATACCACCAGCCAAGGAGTCACCTAGGGTATCTGCTATTTTAATGAGTGAGAGGTCTTTGCAGTATCCCAGGAAGCTTCACAAGTACTGGGGAGTCATACCTCTGCCTTTCAACAATGACGAGTGCTCGAACCTGCTCCCTGGATGCTCTCATCAAAGTTTAAGTGACAGTAAGGAATTTTGCATGATGTACCTGATTTCTTGTCCTTTGGGCACTACCATCCTGTAAATATCCCCCTCCTATCTCACATTTCTCAAGTGTGAATATTTTAGGCCATCTTAATCAGTGTGTTGCAGAAAAGGGAACGTACTGGTGGAAAATAACCACCGCAGACATTTGAACGGTGTGGCTCATTCAAGCTCTGGATACACAGAGCATTAGCAAAGCCAATAGCTTTCGCCCATGTGAGATCTTTTGGCTTTGTACATGTTCTTGAGAGATAATGCACAACAGTGACTGTGATGCTGTGCAACATGGCTGAAGTTAAAGAAAATAGTGCTGTGATGCAGTCAACAATGGCTGCATAGTAGCATCCTTTTGTCTTGACTTTAATGCTGTGAAACATGTCTAACAAGCATTGACAAAGCCAATAGATCTCACCTAGGCAAAACCTATTGGCTTTGCCAGTGTTTGTTTGCGTGGGCTGCCGCTGCACAGGAACTGATCGCAGGTTAACTTTAAGAAGAGGCCTGGTCCTAGGCAAGGATTCCTACACTGTGGTCACTGCACACTTCAACCTCTGATTAGCCTTGTGCCATTTCTCTGTCAGGGTATGCTATAAAAACAGTTGATAAAGCCTTAAAAAAACAGATTGCCTACTTCCATCTCTAGTCTTGGCTTCCTTTTAACAAAAAAAAAATATTTCCGTATAGCATAATTTAATGGTATACGTAATTATAGACCATGCATTGAGCCTTTAGTACGGTCGTCATGATTTGGCGCCGTCTTCATATATTTTTGCTTACAATCGGTGGTTTGTAATAATTGATACGTTGATGGATTATGACTTTTATTGGGTGTGGCAGGAGGGCTTGCCAGAGTGTTTAGGTGCTGCCTGGATTATTTGTGCTTGTCCCTTGTGTGGAATGTTATGTGAATGCATTAAATGGAGATTTTAGAAATGTTAGGGTGCCATGATATCAATATGCTGCCCAATTTGGGCCTTGCCATGTGGGTGTTAAGAGTTCTGTTAACACTTTTTTATGGTTCAACTTTGTTGGTTGTAATTTGGATTATCAAGCAGAGAGAAGGCATGTGATCATGTGATACCCAGCTCCATGATATTACCACGCTGTGTGTGCTCAATATGTCAAATGGTCTTTCTAATATGTTTTGTTGGCTGTTATTGTGTCTGTTGCTTTTTTGTGAGGAGTGCATTTGTAGGCAAACCGATAACCAACTATGTTGCAATATTTGAAGCTACAGGTCTCCATTACGTCAAAGCAACCATGGATTTTGACGAACCATGGACTTTGACATAGCAGTATTAGCAATTATGCAAGCATTAACATAGTTGGAATCACAAAAGGATTGGTTCTGTTTCTTCGAGATAGGACATTGGGGAGATGAAAGGATTTAGGCCCTCATCACGAGTCTGGCGGTCGTAGGACCGCCAGACTCGCAGTGGAGGCCGGACTGCCGCCAATGTGGCGTTCCAGCCTCCACATTCTGACTGTGTCAAACGCAGCATGGTTTGATCGCTGCCACTGCCACCTTTTCACCGTCCGACAGCCTGGTGGTGCTGGCGGTCTTAATCCACCAGGGCAGCGCTGCAAGCACCGCTGCCCTGGGGATTAAGAGTCCACTCTCTGCCGGCTATTACATGGTGATTGCACAACCATGTAAAAGCTGGCGGAGATGGGGTGCTGAGGGCCCCATGGGGGCCCCTGCATTGTCCATGCACTTGGACTCTGCCTTGTTTATGGATTCCCTGTCTGGGTCAGTTTGACAGTTGGGTTGTTTTTCGCCTCACACTAGACAGTGACACAAAGGGAGCTGGGGTTTAAACTGCATTTCCTGATTAGCCATCTCTGCTAGGAGGGAGGGGTGGAGTGGTCACTCTCATCTGAAAGGACTGTGTCAGCCTCTGACAATGCAGACTCTGACCCCCTGGTGTGTGTCTGAGGCCTTGCCTGGGCAAGGCAGGATTTCACAAGTAGGTGTGAGTCCCCTTTGAAGAAAGGTGACTTCAAAGACTAAAATGGGTATAAGAAGGGCACCCAAATCTACATACTTTAGAAACACTTCTGGAACCAAGAGGAACCTCTGCCTGGAGAAGAGCTGATAGCTGAGGAAGAAGTTCTGCCCTGCCTGTGACTGTGCTTTTTGGAGCTTTCCTGCAGTGCTGCTTCTGCCAGAGTAAGAGGGCAAAGACTGGACTTTGTGTGACTTCCATCTTGTGAAGAAATCTCCAAGGGCTTGAGTTAGAGCTTGCCTCCTGTTGTTTGAAGTCTCAGGGACAGCAAAGACTTCTCTCTGCCAGCACCTGGAGTCTCTGGAGAGACTCCTGCCCCGACAAGTGGTGCCCTATCCAGTCCCTGGGCCCTTGAAAGGAAAGCTGGTGGAAATCCAAGGAAATTGACTTCGGACCGACGCCGCTGCTGAATCCGGTAACGCCACCTGCACCTGATGCCGTGACCTTCGCTGGAACGCAACGCTCTTTGCAGGCCCGACACCGCAGCAGCCCCGCTGAAGTCCGCGACTCCGTGGAAGTCGCCGCACCACGTCGTGACCGACGCTGCTCGAAGTGCACGGATTCAGCGTTTCGCACAGACGCCGTGATTCCTGACTTCGCGCATCAGCTTGTTTTCACTCTTCACCAAAGGTACTGTACTTGGGGGTCTACACGACTCCGTGTCCGGCGCCGACGGTGTCGGCTTGTTGGGAACGACTCCGTCACGACGCCGTGTTAACATCTCATCTAAGCATTTTTGTTTCTAAGCGCTATTTTTGAGCTTAATCTTTATAAAAACATAACTTGACTTGTATATGTCGGATTTTTGTCGTTTTGGTCTTGTTTTGTTTAGATAAATATTTCCTATTTTTCTAAACTGGTGTTGTGTTATTTTGTAGTGTTTTCATTAAGTTACTGTGTGTGTTGGTACAAATACTTTACACCTAGCACTCTGAGGTTAAGCCTACTGCTCTGCAAAGCTACCAAGGGGGTAAGCAGGGGTTAGCTGAGGGTGATTCTCTTTTACCCTGACTAGAGTGAGGGTCCTTGCTTGAACAGGGGGTAACCTGACTGTCAACCAAAGACCCCATTTCTAACATTGGTGATCAGTGGTTGGGATTTGGACTTGTATTTGTACTTGACATACAGTAATTAAGTGTACACTACTATTTTGAGTGCAGACCACTACGTGACCACATACTACTTGTTTGGTGATCTTTTGCTTTTTCTCTTAAGGACTCCTTTTTGTTTTACTTCCATGATTTTGCTGATCCCTTGACGAATTCTTTTTACTTCATTGGGAACTTATTTTCTGCCTTTGGAACTTTGCACTTGTGACCATCATGTCTCTATCTGGAGATGCAACAGCTGGAGCTGTGTTTGAAATAGAGAAACTGAAGGAGTACTCAGTTGCTCAATTGAAACAGTTCCTTAAAGATCTTGACTGTCCCACTGAGAGCTCCACCAGGGAGGGGGAGCTGCAAAAGCCACAGAGGGCCTGGGAGACAGTCAAGGAGGCTGGAGGGCACATAGAGGAGGAGAATGTGGGTGGGGAAGTGCAGAGGATACACAGTGGTGTAGTGGAGGTACCTGTTACGCCTGGGGGGAGGGTCCCCAGGAGGGGTAGCAGGGTGTCATCCAAGGGTCTGACTCCTGAAGAGTTACAGGACAGACAGGCAGAGATGGCTCGCTGGTTGAAGTTCAAGGAGTTGAGGATGCAAAGGGAGAAGGAGTTGGAAGAAAGGAGGAGGGACTTGAAGATCAAAAAGAGGATTTGGGATTATGAGCTCAAAATGAAGGAGCTGGAAGTCATAAGGGCTGAGTCCAGACGGAATGGTGGAGCAACAATTTTATATCCAGTGCTGCTGAAGAAGTGCACAGGCCCAGCGATGTGGTGCCCTACTTCAGGGAGGGAGTTAGCACACGCCAGGGGGTTCAGGGGTATGAGGTAGCTCCAGTGATGCACAGGGTCCCTGAGGTGGATTGGGGAACTGGCATGGGGAGTCATATTCCTACAGGTGGGAGGGACACTCTACTGACTCTAGGTGAGAGTGACAGGGAGAGGGGTTCCCCCCCCAGGTAGAAGTCCTGGTTATGGAGTGTGAAGACATCCCAGAAGAGTGTGGGTTGAGTTTCAGGGACAGTCAGGTACTGTCTCACCAGTCTCAGGAGGGTGATGTGGGGTGCTTTTTCAAAGCACAGTCACTGGATGGTTGGGTGAAGTGTACTTTGGTTAATTCATGTGAGGGGCTGAGTGATGTAATTGCTGCAGAGCATATGTCTAGTCCTTATTTTCCAGAGCTACGCCAACACCAGGTGGAGTGTGAGTTCTCTGACCCCAGGGAGCTTACAATGGAGGCAGACTTCTGGGTGAGTACCAGAGAGTCTGAAGAGGCATTTGGGGGTGCTCCTGAGGGGAGTGGTCTAGATAGTTCCCAACCAGGTGAGGTAGGGAAGGATTGTAGTGTCCCAGGTAGGTCCCCCAGTGGGATGGGTGAGGGACCCCATGTCCAGTCTCAGAGGAGAGGGAATGGGGATGGGTTGAGGCCCAAGGTGCCCGAGATCCGGTCCCAGTTCCTGGAGGGTTCCATGAGGGAACACCAGGAGGGGAGCCTAGCCTGTACCATAGGGCCATTTGTTGAGGGAGACCCCACAGTGTCGGGAGAACTTGGGGGGGGCGGCTGTAGCCAGCGTCCCACCAGTTCTGGTGTCTGGCAGTACCACTCCTAGTGAGGGGGTGCAGAAGTCCAGACAGATGGTTGAGAGGGGGTTGCGGACCCCAGTGGAGAACCTGGAGGGTCAGGGGTCAGCTCTGAGAGCAGAACCCCCCAGGAATGACCTTGGTGAGACCATTTCTGGGTTGAGGGGAATCCAGACTCTGTCAGATGGGCAAAGGTCAGGGGACCTGCGCCAGCCAGACTCTTGTGTGGCCCTTGGGGACAGTGTGTCCCTTGAGGGGGTAAGTGTGCCCCCCTGGAAGTCCTGGTGTGCCAGGCAAAGGTTCAACCGCAGGGTGGTGACTCTGGGTTGAATGATCAGGTTAAGGGGGTAAACTCTGACCTGATGGGGGGTAAGTGTGCTCCCAAGGAAGTCCCCGTGTGCCAGGCAGTGGTTCAACCGCAGGGTGGTGACTCTGGGTGGGATGACCAGGTTCAGAGGGTAAACTCTGACCTGGTGGGGGGGTAGGTATGCCCCCCAGGAAGTCCTGGGTTGCCAGGCGGTGGTCCAGTCTGTGGGTACAGACCCTGGGTTGGAGGATCAGGGTGTCCCCCCTGACCTGGAGGAAGGGGCTACTGCTAACAGTGCCCATCCCATGTTGTCTTCTGAGGGGGCCACTCTTAGTTGGGCGGTGCAGGACCCCAGAAGGGAGGGCAGGGGGAGGGAAGCCTCACCCCTGGCCCAGATCCAACCTGAAGGTACAGACCCCAGGTTGGCGGACCAGTTGCAGGTTACCAGCCCTGCACTGGTGGAAGAATTGTGCAGGACTGCTTCTACAAGCACCCTGACAGTTTTTGACTCTGGTGGTGCCGCTTCTGCAGGGAGGGTACAGCGCCCCAGAGGGGACGACCAGGGTCAGGTTGTCTTCCCTGACCTGGTAAAAGAGAGAGTGGTCAAAGGGTGCCAGGCACCTGGGGTTACCGCCCCCCACTCTCCGCAGTCACAGTGGTTGGAGAGGCCTGAGGTCCGGCTCTCATCCCTGACAGTTGTCTGGGACCACCGTGGCTTGCTGTCCTGGTGGACAGAGTTGCCCCGGGGGGGGGGGGCGGGAGTCACACCCCGGGGGTGGAGTGGGCAACACCACTGTGTTGACCCTGGTGGTACTATCTGCCCATTGGGATACATCTGTGAGCAAAGTAAAGTTAGGTTCTGCACAGATGGTGTCTTCAGTTGTGGAGAAGGGTTCCCCATGTGTTAGCTTAGTGGGCCCTGGGAGTATGGACAGAGGGATCCAACTGGAGTCAGGAAGGCGTAGAACTGGAACATGCCCCTGCTGTTGTGGGCCTGGGTCCTTGTTCTATCGCCCCAATCAGGGAAGTACATCAAGGTATTGATTGTTCTCCCCTGGCTTTAGGCTGGTAGGGGGTCATGTTGGACTTTTTTGCTTATGCAGGGTCATCCCCAATCTTTTTGCCTCCTGCCTCCTGCCTCCTATTTTTTTCTGACCTGTTGCTGTTGGCTTTTGAACTCTATGCACTTACTCTGAGCACTTTACCACTGCTAACCAGTGCTAAAGTGCATATGCTCTCCGTGTAACTTGTATGTAATTGGTTTATCCATGATTGGTATATTTGATTTACTAGTAAGTCCCTAGTAAGGTGCACTAGAGGTGCCAGGGCCTGTAAATCAAATGCTACTAGTGGGCCTGCAGCACTGGTTGTGCCACCCACATAAGTAGCTCTGTAATAATGTCTCAGACCTGCCACTGCAGTGTCTGTGTGTACAGTTTTAACTGTAAATTCGATTTGGCAAGTGTACCCACTTGCCAGGCCTAAACCTTCCCTTTTCTTACATGTCAGACACCCCTAAGGTAGGCCCTAGGTAGCCCCAAGGGCAGGGTGCAGTGTATGGATAAGGTAGGACATAGAGTAACGTGGATTATATGTCCTGACAGTGAAATATTGCCAACTTCGTTTTTCACTGTTGCAAGTCCTGTCTCTCTCATAGGATAACATGGGGGCTACCTTTAAATATGATTAAAGTGTAGATTCCCCTAGAGAGTAGATGGACATGTGGAGTTTGGGGTCCCTGAACTCACAATTTAAAAATACATCTTTTAGTAAAGTTGGTTTTTGAGATTGTGTGTTTGAAAATGACACTTTTAGAAAGTGAGCATTTTCTTGCTTAAACCATTCTGTGACTCTGCCTTGTTTATGGATTCCCTGTCTGGGTCAGTTTGACAGTTGGGTTGTTTTTCGCCTCACACTAGACAGTGACACAAAGGGAGCTGGGGTTTAACCTGCATTTCCTTATTAGCCATCTCTGCTAGGAGGGAGGGGTGGAGTGGTCACTCTCATCTGAAAGGACTGTGTCTGCCTCTGACAATGCAGACTCCGACCCCCTGGTGTGTGTCTGAGGCCTTGCCTAGGCAAGGCAGGATTTCACAAGTAGGTGTGAGTGCCCTTTGAAGAAAGGTGACTTTAAAGACTAAAATGGGTATAAGAAGGGCACCCAAATCTACAGACTTTAGAAACACTTCTGGAACCAAGAGGAACCTCTGCCTGGAGAAGAGCTGATAGCTGAGGAAGAAGTTCTGCCCTGCATGTGACTGTGCTTTGTGGCGCTTTCCTGCAGTGCTGCTTCTGCCAGAGTAAGAGGGCAAAGACTGGACTTTGTGTGCCTTCCATCTTGTGAAAAAATCTCCAAGGGCTTGAGTTAGAGCTTGCCTCCTGTTGTTTGAAGTCTCAGGGACAGCAAAGACTTCTCTCTGCCAGCAGCCTGGAGTCTCTGGAGAGACTCCTGCCCCGACAAGTGGTGCCCTCTCCAGTCCCTGGGCCCTTGAAAGGAAAGCTGGTGGAAATCCAAGGAAATCGACTTCGGACGACTTCGGACCGACGCGCTGCTGAATCCGGTAACGCCGCCTGCACCTAATGCCGTGACCTTCGCTGGAACGCAGCGCTCTTCGCAGGCCCGATGCCGCAGCAGCCCCGCTGAAGTCCGCGACTCCGTGGAAGTCGCCGCACCACGTCGTGACCGACGCTGCTCGAAGTGCACGGATTCAACGTTTCGCACAGACGCCGCGATTCCCGACTTCGCGCATCAGCTTGTTTTCACTCTTCACCAAAGGTACTGTACTTGGGGGTCTACACGACTCCGTGTCCGGCGCCGCTGGTGTCGGCTTGTTGGGAGCGACTCCGTCACGACGCCATGTTAACATCTCATCGAAGCATTTTTGTTTCTAAGCGCTATTTTGTAGTTTAATCTTTAAAAATTCATAACTTGTGTATGTCGGATTGTTGTCGTTTTGGTCTTGTTTTGTTTAGATAAATATTACCTATTTCTCTAAACTGGTGTTTTGTCATTTTGTAGTGTTTTCATTAAGTTACTGTGTGTGTTGGTACAAATACTTTACACCTAGCACTCTGAGGTTAAGCCTACTGCTCTGCCAAGCTACCAAGGGGGTAAGCAGGGGTTAGCTGAGGGTGATTCTCTTTTACCCTGACTAGAGTGAGGGTCCTTGCTTGAACAGGGGGTAACCTGACTGTCAACCAAAGACCCCATTTCTAACAATAGGGAATGATGGATTCAGAAGCTTGCTTCAGGAGTGAAGGGGGAGATGAAAGATCCAGCTAAACCATGGAGGTCTTTGTTGCAATATTTGAATTTTTTGAAACAGAGTTTAAGGAACATACATGACAGAAAATATTAAGGGCTCTAAGAATCCTAGGACAATCGAAAATTGACAGATATTATGGATTCGTTTGAGAGCCTGAGTGACTGTCTGAGTATGATTAACCAACTGAATGATCACTTCTGTTCCAGGCACACTACCCTAGGAGGTCTCTAGCTGTCAACCTGAAATGAAGCAAGATGCCTGTAACATAGGGTAAAACAAGGGTTCTTACATTTTGTCCTAAAAGACATCAAGAAGTAAGTTTGGCTGGGATGGAGAGGCAGCAGGTTCAAAGAGGTTGGCTCCTGAACAGAGAAAAACCTGCCCCCTTTATTTGGCACGTTAAAGCAAGATACGTTTACCAAGTGAAGATGCATACTTCTCGGGTGAATTGCAAGAGTGTGAATGTAACTGATGAAGTAGGATAGTGCAAGGCATTGTATATATTTAAAAAACAGACACCCTGATTTAAATGAGATTGTGTATTTAACTGGCAGCCAAAGTGTAGCAAATGCCCCTTTGCTACATGGTCGCCATGGAATTTGTGTCTTTTGCTGGACACTCTATTGTTGCTCTGTGCTGTCTACCCCTTCTGGCCACTAGTAAATACCTGAGGTCTCCCTTTAATTGTTTATTTGCCGCCCCCCTTGCCTGGCAGGCTTTAGTCACATGTGGCCTTTTGTCTTCATTAAAGTGTTGAATCCTGCTGACGGGAGCCGGGGGTTACATATAACACTGGAGACGTATTTCTGGGAAAACAGAATGCCAAAACAATTCTTGTGTATCAACAGTCTGGTTGTTCTACCAGACGCCTGTCTCTGTTTATTGGGGGTACAGTGACTGTCTGAAGCTGGATTTTAGTGTTAGATGTGGGAGGGCACTAAGATTATCATTGTACATTCACCACAGAATGCACCAGCCCTTAGAGCCAAAGGTAAGTGTGGCCAAAGACCTCAGGCATATTGAAATTGCCGAAAGTGGGTAGGGTTGGCCCCAAGAACCTTTACCTCATTGGTTAGGCTCTACACAAGAGCCATTCCTACCAACTAGCCTGTTCCAGGAATAAAATAGCATCACCAGGCACCAACTTCAGAACTCTCCCCGGCCTGTGGAAGGTCAGGAGAGGACTGAACCTGCTATCTAAGACCTGAGAATAGCTTATAGGACTAGACCTGTTCTCCATCGTGACCTGTGACAAGGAAGTGCTCTCCAAGGGTCATAATGATGGTTGCCTGTTAAAGCTACAGGGGCACAACCAACAACAAGAGACCTTTTCCTGCAGCTGCCCAGATGACCAGTAGCAACTGGGGCTGGACTGTACCCTGCTGCCTGGCCTCACCTGACCCCATGTGAGCCTCTAAGTGCATCTTCTGTGGCCCTGGGCCTGTAGAAGAGTACTTCTGTGGTGGATTGTGGATTAAAGGACTAAAGTCAGAGGGTAAAATCATTTACCAGGATGGTCTTGGTTGATATAAACCATGCTACATCACAGTCAGTGACACATTGCACCAAGATCCAAGTCTACCATGACTATTGATTATCATTTGCCCATTACACTAGTCTATAAGATTGTTTGCAGCTTCCATTCTCCTTGTCGTATTTGTGACAGATAGCAAAATATGTTGTGTTTTGGCTTACTCATTTGAAACTGTTCAGTCTGTGTAAACAGTCCTGATTCATCCATTGACTAACTTTTTACAGAAAAAGTTGGTGGGATGTACCATGGTGTCACTGGTGCACATCTGAATGAAGGATGATCTTTACAAGTGTAAAATAGTGGTCTTTGGTATATCCTGAACACTATGAAAGAGATAGCTGAACCCACTGGGCCTCATAAAAGGGAGCACTGTCGTGCATTATAATTCTCAGTAGCTGTATGTGCAAAGTGAACAGCATAATTGCATGTGTGGAATCTTTGGGATTCGGCAAGTGATGGAGGTTGGGTTAGAAATGGCTGTACCATTCTGAACAGTTGTCTTCAGTAGATTAGTATGGTGTTGCATCAGCTCAGAGAGTTTTGAAGTCATTAATGAGGATCACAGTCCCTCCCTCTTTGCTTCCAGAAGTTCTTGGCTTGGTCTGGATTGTGTGACATGGTAGGTGCTTTTGTCACATAAAACACACTGTGGTCATTCACAGATCTACTCCCTCTCCACCCTTTTTGCGGATAGACAAGCTGGGGCATCATCTAGGCCTCAAAATACTTCTCTTAGTGGACTTTCTGCTTGCCCTTTTTATGCAGCATTTTGAAACAATAGGCGTCAGTTCAGAATCGATGAAAAAAGCATATACAGTCTCCAAAGGCTACATTGTGGCTCAGAGCTCACAGTGCATCCTGAACTCAATTAGCAGAAGGGAAACCTTGTCCTCACGTCTTCAGTTGCCTCCCCCAGCTCCAGAACATTTCCAGCTTCCTTCTGTGAGTCCCCGCTGTGCAGCAGGCAGGATCTTCCTCTATATTGCTTTGTCACCTGGGGTTCTCCATTCAAGTTGCAAGGCCACCCAATGCTTCCTACAGCCAGTCTTGGAACCAGGGTAATCATCTTCCCTGTGATTGATGGAATTCAAGTGGCTGCCACAGAAATGTTATTAGTTGTACCAGCTGCAGCCTTGCTTCTTAATGCACTGGCTATTAGGGAGGAAGGGTGCCTTACATCCCTGATCACAGCTCAGAAACCCATTGTTTCACCAACACTATTGTAGTAGCTGAATTGACACTTCTTGTGCTCTCCCCCCGTGATATCATTTGAAGCTATATCAAGTTAACCCTGATGAAAGTCCAGCATTCTTTGTATAATAAGCAATCTATATTATTAAAGACACAAATTTAAAGTCCCTCAGTGTCTGATTGTGTGGAAGGGGATTGACTAATCTATTGGTACTGTAAAACAAAATGTAACATATAGCATCACAAGACACATCGCACACCCATGAAGGTTAAGGGTGATCAAATCAGGCTACAAGCAATCAAAGCAAGAAAAAAAACTACCCGAAACAGAGGTAAACCACACCAACATTCCATACACGCCAATACAACTTTGCAAAGCATGATACACATGCATAATGCAACAGAGGTTCCAAATTATTCCTAAGAAAATAATGCATTCTTTACACAATAACGAGTCCCACAAATAACGCCTCAACATTATGTAGATTTTAACCTCCACTACGGACCCCATGAAAAAAATGGCTTGCTCATACACCACTCAACACATTTATATCAGATACTACACCCAGAGTGATCCCAGTCAACAGCCAAACATGTCACAGCTGATTACATCCTGATAAACGTCTTGAAGCACTGTTAAGCCTTGAAATTAAGGAAATCCCAACACAAGCGAAACCATCCCCGAATAACAACAACTCACTCTGTCACTCTCTCTGACTCTCCCTCTGTATCTGTTTCTCTCTGTTTATGGCATGAGACGAACCATATATCTAAAACGCCAAAATATACCATTAATGCCCTCAAACGTCCAAGTATCGCCCTCACCTTAACCCATCTCTTTCCACAAGTACAAATACACACATATCCACCCATATACTACACCTGGCATACCTAACGCTTCCTGGGCCCACAGTAGCTATCTCTTCTACTCCAAATTACAGTACCCGCTTGTCACTCATTGATAGGTTAGTGGCAGAAAATGAACCCCCAACTAAAAGGGTGTAAAATAAAGGTCCTCGAATGGCTAAACCATCATTTGCAAATCACTTTCCCCAAATCTTTTAGTACACCACACAGCAAATAAATGTTCTGCTTCAATGTATGCCTTCATTTCTCCAACACGACAATCCAAATGCTGTATTTATTCAGCTTGTCCAATTATTTCAGACAAATGGGAATTATCATTCAACATTCTGAGGCCTCTACTTTCTTTTGGTGGCCCTCTGCTAATCCATTGCCTTAAATGGATCTTTTAACATTCCAATTTTCTAATTAAGTGTCTATAAAACTGCTTGCAGCTCCGCCTGTATAATATAAAATAACTTTTTTACATGGGCAAAACTCTTAAATATTGGTAAGAAATTTCTGAAAACACTGATAATGTGACATGCTGGTTTGTACAAGTGAAGCATTTAAAAGTGCTTAATATGTAAAGACATATAAGTGCCAGGGACAAAAGGTTATTTTGAGAAGCCCGTGTACGTTATGCTAACAGCTGGTGCAGTTTACGACTTCCGCCAGGGCCACTAAGTTTTTTTTTCTTTTCTCGATACAGTGTTTTATGCTATTACACCAAACCCTATCACCTCATTCCACCACTACTCAAGAGCTACTAACTCGAGTATAAGTAAATACAATTTAGCACTATCTAGACCCCATTATTTCAACCCTGCATCTACATCGACACCAACATTAAACATACCCTTCTTCATACATTCAAGTCAAAATAATGAAATGATATGCAGTTAAATCATTTGTTAAATCCAATTGTAACCATAGCAATAAAATCAAATTAATTGATGTGCTTGAGTTACTACCCTTAACCTACTCTAAGGATTATGGTATTCCTAATAATTTTTATTTTAATTACATTAGATAAAAAATAACCTAACCCTTAAGCAAACCCTTACTCTTAATTTAAATTAAAGACATAAATTAAATCTGAACATTATGCTAAACCTGGTCCTATTTGTAAATTATTCTTATTTTAAATACATTAATTAAAAGCTAATCTTACTCTAACCTTCATCTTTACTTACAATAAAATTACACGAGTTTATCCGTAGTCAGTACCTAAATACATGGAAGTCGAAATTAAATTGAACAATATTTTGTTCAATATTTTCTATGTAATCACATCTATAATTACTATTTAGTGGTTTTTCTATGTTCCAACCTCTTTCAGTTCTCAAATCAGCCCTGTTGCTTTGCTTCTCAACTAGACTTGCACAGCACAGTAGAAATACCAACACACACTTCATCTTAACATTTGCTTCAAATATGCTGAGTTCCATACTTATATAGAGGTGTTCTGAATCTGAGGTTTTTTTTTTTTTTTTTACTGCTCTTTGCTGTTTTACGTCGCATTCTCATGTTTGTAGTTTTATAATGGAAACTATACCACTAATACTACTGTTCATAGTTGAAGAGCATGACTGTATTGGTACGTTTCTGCCAAAGGTTAAACTCAGTTCTAAATCTACGTCCTTGGGAAAGGAGGGGGAAGATTTGGTAGTCCACGTAGAGATGGTGTATGATGCTAGCGCCTCTTCTCATTTGTTGTGATGGTAGTGCCAGATTCCCCTCCAGGTTGATAGAGCGCTTAATAATCAACATACTATAGCATACCATAGCAAAACAATACAACATATTCTCAAAATATAATTGTGACTGTCTCACAATTAGCTTAAGAAGCAGTGTTTTCTTCATGCAAAACGTACAATTCGGTCATTAAAATGACCAATGCAAACATCACAATTATGCTTAAGTAAGAAAGAGAAAACACAAAAACAGGAAAAGAGGAAAATGGAAAACCGTGACAAATGGACAAAGCAGGGAAGAAACCAGATCCTGCAAGCATGAGATAAAGGGGCATGGAGTGCATGGTGGTGGATGAAAGAAGCATGAGGTGGAATCAAGACTGTGCAGCCTTGATATTCACCAATCCAACATTTGGTAGCACCTGCCTCTGACTTCTGATAACTCTTTTGACACTGGCACTTATAATTTTACAATTTAAGTCCCGGACTTATTACTTGGGATGAAGTTACATCCTCCCAACTAAAACCCATTTTCTGACAATCCCCATTAGGCCATGTGTTGACATAATGAGTGGAAAATGGGCACAAACAAAATGTTATCTGGCCACCAAATGCATGTGGTAGCCAGGATAATGCTAAATATGCCCCACTATGTTACAGATAGGCCCCTTTGGATACACATATACCATCACAAACCTCCCCCAAGCACAAAAAGAAAATCCAAACAAGTAAGCGTTGCCACCTGCATGCATGTGCGCTGGCCCATACACACTCACACTCACACACTTTCTCTTTCTCTCTCACTCAATCTCGGTCACTTTCTCTCACTGATAATTGAACGTATCCTCCTTTGTAGAGACATCAGACATGGTTATGACATTGTTCAAAGACCTGCATTTGGCTTAAATGTAAATGAGTGACATGGTGTTCTGGATATCTGTTGTACAAAGTGCTCTTACACTGGTACCAAAATATAGAATTCTAAAGGCTGCTTGACAGTAAAAGCAAACTGTTTAATTGAAGAATTGCATGCAAAGGTATTGAATACCACTGTGATTTGTATTAGAGAAGATTGTTCAAAATTGTAGATTTTAACAGAAAAAAGTGTGTCTAGCTCAATAGGGCAAGTTACTAAAAATGCGACAATACATTGCTGAACAATGAGTGCTCTGTGCAAAGCTTCACTGGTCTCCTTTTTAGGTTGAGTGCGCAAGTGTTCTGGCCTGTTTTAGTCTATCTGTGGGCTTTTAACCACACCCACCGCACGCCCATCACTATCACTCGTTCATGGGCTTGCCTTTCAAAAATCGTTTGTTATCATTGGTAAATGCTTTGTTTGTCCCTCCATGGGGCGGTTTTGTTACTGCCTTGGCCATCGACCCTGTTACATGGATAATTGCACGTTTGCCGGTATGTTTGACTGCGAACGAACTTCTTTCTCTATTTGTGTCTCCCCTTCGGGTCTCTGGATCTTTGAATCAGCTTGCTTATGTTAACTGTTTTACTTTTCATTTTCAATTTATGTGGCAAGAAAAGTCCCGCTAGGAATTTACAACTCTAATAGCTCTAACTCGAGGAAACGCAAGACCTGTTGCATTATGTTGAACTTTTTTGCTTATGCATGGTCATCCCGAATCTTTTTGCCTCCTGCCTCCTATTTTTTCTGACCTGTTGCTGTTGACTTTTGAACTCTGAAAACTTTACCACTGCTAACCAGTGCTAAAGTGCATATGCTCTCTGTGTAAAATGTGTATGTAATTGGTTTATCCATGATTGGCATATTTGGTTTATTAGTAAGTCCCTAGTAAAGTGCACTACAGGTGCCAGGGCCTGTAAATCAAATGCTACTAGTGGGCCTGCAGCCCTGGTTGTGCCACCCACATAAGTAGCTCTGTAATCATGTCTCAGACCTGCCACTGCAGTGTCTGTGTGTGCAGTTTTAACTGTATTCGACTTGGCAAGTGTACCCACTTACCAGGCCTAAACCTTCCCCTTTCTTACATGTCAGACACCCCTAAGGTAGGCCCTAGGTAGCCCCAAGGGCAGGATGCAGTGTATGGTTAAGGTAGGACATCTAGTAATGTGGTTTATATGTCCTGACAGTGAAATACTGCTAAATTCGTTTTTCACTGTTGCAAGGCTTGTCCCTCTCATAGGTTAACATGGGGGCTACCTTTAAATCTGATTAAAATGTAGATTCCCTTTGGGAGCGGATGAACATGTGGAGTTTGGGGTCTCTGAGCTCACAATTTAAAAATACATTTTTTTTAGTAAAGTTCATTGTGTGTTTGAAAATGCCACTTTTAGAAAGTGAGCATTTTCTTGCTTCTACCATTTCCGTGACTCTGCCTGTTTGTGGATTCCCTGTCTGGGTCAGTTTGACAGTTGGGCCTGTTGCACCTCACACTAGACAGTGACACAAGGGGAGCTGGGGTGTAGCCTGCATATCCTGATGAACCATCTGTGCTAGGAGGGAGGGGATGAGTGGTCACTCACACCTGAAAGGACTGTGCCTGCCCTCACACAATGCAGACTCCAACCCCCTGGTGAGTGTCTGGGGCCTGGCCTGGGCAAGGCAGTATTTCACATTCAAAAGAGACTTTACTTAGAAGTAGGCCTACTTCAAATGAGAAATTTGGTATAGGAAGAGCACCCAAAACCACAGACTTTAGAACACGTCTGGAAACAAGAGGAACTTCTGCCTGGAGAAGAGCTGAAGAGCTGAGGAAGAAGAGCTGCCCTGCCTGTGACTGTGGTTTGTGGAGCTATCCTGCAGTTGCTGCTTCTGCCAGAGTAAGAGGGCAAAGCCTGGACTTTGTGTGCCTTCCATCTTGAGAATAACTCTCCAAGGGCTTGATTTAGAGCTTGCCTCCTGTTGTTTGAAGTCTCAGGGACAGCAACGACTTCTCTCTGCCAGCACCTGGAGTCTCTGGAGAGACTCCTACAATGCCCTGTGGTGCCCATCCAGTTCCTAGGACCCTGAAATGAGAAGCTGGCAGCCTAAGAGGAGGAAATCCATGCCCAGAGCGCTGTGCGGGGAAAAGATCGATGCGACTCCGATCTGCGGCTGAAGAAACAACGCGCCGCCGGCTCCGTGGCTGAAAATCGACACTCACGGGAAAACTCGACCGAAGAATTGACGCACAGAGCAGGAGTAACACCGCGCAGCATTGCTGACGGAGGCTGGGAGATTGCAACCCGTGCTGCATGGTTTTCGGATCATCGTGCGGCTGGATATCTGACTCCGGTACCGCTGGGCCTGTAAAAACAACGCAAGACCTGCCCGGACCCGAGAGTGCTGACCGGATCGGCGGAGAGAAGAAACAACGCACCCTGACCTGGTGAAAGGAGAAACGATGCAAGGTCCCGCTCATGAGTGGAATCAACGCATCGCAAGCCCACTCGCCAGTGCGGGGTTATTTTTGACGCACTCAAGGTACATTTTCACGCTAACAGTGTTAGTGTGTGTTTAAAACTACTTAAAGACTCTTTTCGCCTTTTTATTGATAACTTGACTTGTGTATTACAGGATTTTTGTTGTTTTGGTCTTGTTTTGTTTAAATAGTTCCTATTTTTCTAAACCTGTGTTGTCATTTTGTAGTGTTTTCATTAAGTTACTGTGTGTTTTGATACAAATACTTTACACCTAGCATTCTGAAGTTAAGCCTATTGCTCTGCCAAGCTACCAAGGGGGTAAGCAGGGGTTAGCTGGGGGTGATTCGATTTTACCATGACTAGAGTGAGGGTCCTTGCTTGAACAGGGGGTAACCTGACTGTCAACCAAAGACCCCATTTCTAACACATGCTTGTTGGTGCTTTTTGCTGTATTTGTATGTCAGACTAGCAATAATGACTTGAAACCTTTGCCAAGACAGTGTTAACGTGTAAAAATGGCAAATTAAGGAAGTCTTAAAACGTGCTGCACTATGCCACATAATGTTCCTTTTCCTGCTGCATAATTTGGCCAGCCCTGCTGCATAATTTGGGCTTTCCCTGCAGCATAATTCCAGTGGCCCTGGCTGTAGATGTGGAAGTGACACAAATGATAAGGATGTTTATATGCAAATCACAGTGTTCGTTTTGTAAGTTCCCTATGGGTCTCTCTGCTACCCATCATTTTTGTAGTCTGCTTTTCTCTATAGTTTCTTTGCAATCCTTCTTTGCAGTTTTTCTCTGACTGCCTTCTGAAGGCTTTCTTTCCTTCCTGTCAACAGGTTGTTTTCAGTCCCCCCTATGCTAAATTCCTCTATTCTGTCTGCTGTCAGCTATCCTTTTGTTCTGTGGTATGTATCATTCTATTTTCTCTGCTATCATCCCTTTCTGCTATCCTGCCACATAGGCTCTCATTAAAGGTTTGCCAGATTTTGGTGTGGGGTCCAGGAAATGAGGAATAACTTTATTTACAGAGGAAGGGTTTGTACAGTTCTGTGTTTTGCCCTGATTCCAAAGGCAAACTCTCAAACATTTTCCACCTGCTCAGAGCTAAAAAATGTTGCTGTGAAGGCTGGATGTAGTTAGAGTTGGGGTGAGATTGGTGGGTCAGACATGCCTGCGGAGGGGTGGGCTGAGGGAAGCATGGTCTGCTTCTCCTGTGGTGCTTCAAATGCTGAGCAGGGCTGTAACAGTGCTTCAACAGTTCAAAACCTCTGCTTCTTTGCCACTATTGGTTTCACCGAAAGCTCTTTTTTACCTCAGGAAATAGGGCTCAGTTTCTTTGGAATAGGAATTATCGGGTCCGGCAACTCTGAATTATTTGTAATGGCCTGGATGATATTGCCCTTCTTGTAATGCTGAAGTGGGATACATAAGGTTTCATATTGCTATGTGTAACATTTTCATAGTTTCAGTGTAATTATGAGTGACATTTCAACAACTATGAGTGACAGTTTCTTGCATGCAAATTCATGCCATGAACACGAGGGAACCATAAAAATATCGTAATATATCAAGAATCCTATTGAACTCTGATCCCGTTGTGCCCCAGCACTACTTTGTGGCCTTTGATAAATACTACTTGGAGCTTACCTAGCAAACTGAGAAACTGGAACAAGAAGAAGGTTTTACCGCACTTCAGCTTGCGTGACAAACTCAGGCAATGCAGTAATGCAGGAAAATGACCGTGAATGCGTCATTGTAACGCAAGATGCTTCACACTTGGCAGGGCTGGGGATACCTCAACTCTTGAGAAGGGCGATGCAGGGAGGCTAGAAAAGGTGACACAGTTTCTCTACTACTCTTCTAAAAACGTTCTCTCTTAAAATTCTTCTCTGATGTTTATCCCTCCGCTGGTATTCTTTCTCAGAGTTATCCCTCCTCTAGGAAAACAACTTTTTATTACTGCTCTGCTAACATTTCTCTCTACAGTCTGTTTTGTGCATGCTTTTAACTTTCCTCTCTGCATTTTTCTCACTTTCTCCTCTGTTGTCAATTCCTTGTGCTATCTGTCTTTATTTACCTTCAGTTACAGCCATCTTTTTCGGTCCTGTTGTGCTTTCCTTTCACTCTGCAGTCTCTTTTGTCTGTTCACTCCCAAATTGTTGGGTCCACGCCCATTATCTCCCCGAGACAATGGGGAACTGGCTGGTGTCTGTCACGCCTCCCCTTCTGAATTATGCTTCTGTAGGTAGGAGTACTAGGAGTCAGACAAAGCAGTCCCAGAGTCTCATCTGCATATATAAAGTCCCGCCCCACAACACAAAATCAGTACACACACATTTGTAGTATTTTCCTCTCTAATTGTTTTTCATACACCTATGAGGTATGTACAGTGGCCTGGTTGTAAATATGAACATATCAGCAGTTATTAGAGAAATTAAGGAAAAGGTTAGATAAGCCCGTACCATATTTTTTTACACATTCCTATCCTATTAGTCTAAAGCTAAATTGCCAGCAGCTGCCAAGCAGCTTGGTTTTATTAGTTCTTCAGAATATGTCAAGTATTGTTAAGCCTCCCTGCGCACTTTATTGTTCCACTAGGCCTGAAGTCGATCTCTGGTTTTCAGTATTCCCTTCCAACAGCTGCTCTGTGTGTCTAACCCCTATGGTACTCCTGTATAAATCTTTCGTATGGGGTTATATTTTGGGAACTAGGGGCCAGATGTAGCAAAGGGTTTTTCCCATTCTGTGTCAATGGGAAAATGTGTTCGTACATATGGCCCTAAGTGTTCAGTGGAGCATGAATGGTTGCACAAATCCTGTATTATTACACAGGATATGGAACAACGTTTTTGTTCAAAATATAGTTATGTGCAGAAGCTTACTGTTACTTTTCATTCTTATTCCTGCAAGAAAGAACTCACATATCCAGCGCCGGATTTAGCGCTGGTGGTGCCCTGTGTAACAGTCTTTTTTGGCACTCCCCACCCCATGACCACCTCCTCGGATTACCTGACTACCACTCTGCAAATGCGCCCCTCATCTGTTCCTAGCCCGTCTCTCACATACATACATTTTTTTTAAAGCTCTTGTAAAGGCTGGCTTTACTAATCCACTCAGCTATCCATATAAAATATAGTTCTGTTCTTTGCAGCAGGCACTTTAACCCTCTGTGCTACTTTATGGTGCGTCAAAGCTACTGCGAGACAAAACTCCCATCTCTCTCTTTCTCTAGCAGGATCATTAATCGCAAGAGGTATCTTGACATTTTAATTGCTTCTTGAAGTCTGGAGGCACAATGAACTTTTCAGCAGGTGCTTTTAAAACTCAAATTTCGAAAGTTATTGCTAAACACAGTGCCCCCCTGAGGTCAGCACCCTGTCCAATCCAGGCCAGCACCTGATAGTTTGTCGTAAACACATGACATACACAAATTCTGTAGTAAAAGGAAAGATATGTTCATCTGCTTTTAGGCCCTGGAATGTCACCACCTTTCTGTTATCGGTATTGCACAATGACCATGTTAGTATACAGTCAGGCCTGTGCTGTACCTAACATTAAACAACCATTTGCAATGCAATAGGTCTCGCATATTTCGAACAAGTTAATTTTTATCTTTTGGCAACAGTGCCCACGAGCAAAAACAAATGAAAACATGACTGGAAACTGAGAAAAGACGACTTGTCAAAATAAAAGAGAGTTAGCATTAAAAAAATGAAACTTTGCAATTTATTTGTCCTGCTGGGCACATTTTTGCCAGTCACAAGCCTTTAGTTTGCAGGGCAGTTGAAGTTGAAAAGAACAAATAATTCCTCAATCACATCGTGAGCAGCGGACTAGCACTAATTAAGTTGAATCAATAAGTGCTTGATCCCTGCTCCACACAGAGAAACGGAAATGATGCCAGGTGTGCCTTGCCGAATTATGAGGCTGTAAAGAAGAGAGCCACGCAAGCCAACAACTGGTGAACGACAGGCAGGCTCCAAGCCTGTTACTGAACACAACAGAGTCTCTCAAGCGAGACGCATGCGCTAGCGCATGCACTCGCAGGCTCGACCCTAAACATACTGCTTGGAGGCTTGTTGTGCACACCATTTTCACACCACTGATACTGTCTCTCAGGATTGTGTATTTCACTGTTGCATGTTTGGTATCATATTCGTTCTGTTGTGCAGTCTACCTCTTTGTCTTGTTTAAGCTGTCATTCATATATATATTCGTTATCCCCAACTCATTTCTGATGGCCACCATTCTTCTTATGTGCATAAAATTGATTTTGTTTGATTTTGTATGCTTTCAAAGTCGGGCGCTTCTTTCAAAAGAAGGTAACATGGCATCTCACCATTTCTCTGAAGGGAATATGAAGCAAGCCAGATGTGTGTTTTTTACAGGTGTGATGGTTGCATATTACAAGCTTCCACGGTGACATGAATTTTAGGGACGCCTGAGTCCCCTAGAAGGAGCTTACATCAGAGTCAGACTGTAGCTTGTGGAGGTTCTAACCCTGGGAATCAGCAATAAATAAAACCCAGACTATGTCCTGTGTACATAACCAGGCACTTATGCTTCTAAAAATATCTTGCATGGACAAAGTACCTACTGGCAGTAAAGCTGCAAAGATCAGTGTTTTTTTATAGTGGGGAAACTTAGTATCCTCTATACACCAGCCGCTAGTAATTATATACCAACATGACCATCATTGAGGTGATTCACGAGGAAAAAGATGGAAAAAAAGTAAGGGAAAAGTTACTTTTTCTTTTGTATAAAAACACTATGTACAATCTATGAATGACCTCTGCAAAATAGGAGGGTGGTATTTTGCGCAATACAGGATATTCAAACTCTTGGTCCTTGTCAGTTGTTTTAAGGACACCTGAAAAGTGTGAATAGACTGAAATGTGTTAACATTAAAGAGTCAATTTACAAAAAAAATAACTTAAGAGTAGTGTAACTTACCCTTAATGATACAGAGAAAGTTATGTATCTCTTCTTTGAATGTTCCCCCGGTCAACATTTAACAGACACACATAAAGAACATTGGGCTAGATGAATCAAAGGGTTTTACCCATTCTATTTCTATGAGAAAATGTGTTTGTACATATGGCCCATTGTGCGTGGTGTCTGAAAAGAAAAGGCAGGGACCAACATGCTTTTAAATATATACTTTTCTTATCAGATAATGCGTTTGTCTGTGTAATTTGATTATTAAAATGGAATTAACATTATATTAAATCTTGATTAATACATTAGATGTCTGGGAGATTTCATTTTTGGTTAAGGAAAACGGGTGGTAAGGGAGATCAGTACCTTCTAGCCAGATTATTTTAAAGAACCCATGGGCCGTGATTCAATGAGGGTGTCTCTGTAGATACATACATGAAAGGAATTCATCCACATTTGGGGATCTAAAACAAATCCAGATTCTGAGCTTCGGCAGACACCTGCTCAACTTAAACATTATATTACTTTATCTCAGTCCTGTGTCTTAGGTGACCCATAAAGAATTGCTGATCTCAACCATGGCGGCTTTCTAAGAAGAATATACACTTTGTGAGTCTTTTGGCAACATCTTTATTCCTGAAATTTGTTTGTTTCTTCTCTCCCTACAGAAATTCCATGGGACCAAATTATGGTTCCACAAATCCTTTGCTTGGTGCTGACTTCTCTGGAGATCCTGGTATGATGTGGAACATCTTTACGTGTGGTGTCACTTTCATGAATGAGAATATATATCTATATATATGGATTATAAAAACACAGAATTTGAAAACTGTTTGAATTTTGTTGCAGCATTTTGAGTGGTCAGTCGGAAAACCAGTTTTAATCAGATATGATTTTTTTCACCATTATTGAGAAAAAAATGATACAAAAGTTCATGTTCCATGGAAAAGTTTAATTCAAGTTGATTTTTATCATTGTTGTACTTTACGGTGTTTATGTTCGAGCTGGTTTACACTTTTGTTTGGTTGTACTATACATTATATACGCTTAATATTTGTAATCACTGCGCAGTCCATACGAACCAATAATGCTGACTATAAGCGGGCCCTTATGATGGCCATACAGGCTTGCACTCCAGCAGTAAAAATGGTACAACTGACAATGTGAAAATGTAAACGTTTTAAGACAAGGCAAGATTTGATAACAAATTGTTATTCGAATGTTAGAATTATGTGTTCAGTTTTTGACATCAAAATAAAAAAAGTACAAAATCGAATGGAGAGACATGGCCAAAGGTCATAAAAATGAAAGAACTGTTCATTTAGCCAATAATCTGGATGGAATTTCAGCAGTATGTTTACCCTGTAGATATTCCCACGCTTTGCTGATGTGTACCATGCTGGCAATGAGAGTGTGAAAAACAACTTCATGACTGATGAAATACGCAATTAAAAACATTTGGAAATTTCGGCTTCGAAATTTTAAAATTAGAAATGATCAAATAGTTGGTAATCCTAATGGGAAATATATTTTTCTGACGTATCTCTAATGCTTTTAAATGAAAGATGACATGGATTCATATTCTAACAAGGTTTTGATAAGAAGTACAGTATTGGTTCAAGAAACTACTGACTTCTCACTGGCATTTGATCACATAAAACCTATCAGTTGTAGGTAGGAGTGGGTGATAAGTTCTACTCCATCAGTGGAGTGGGCAGAAGTTTGGCCACTCTGCACTACTCTTGTAGCTCAGAATTGTGGCCAAATTCTGCAGCCAGAGAGTGGTGGAGGTTTTCTTATGCGCAGCTCGCCAGCGGCAAGTGTGAGCAGAAATTGGCGTCCCCTAGCACTATTTTCAGGCTTTAGGATGGCACCTGACAAGATTTTCTCACTGCAAACGGTAGGGGACATCACAAACGGTTGCAGACATCGTGATAGTGTGCATTGAGAAAGCTGCCGCTCGAGTAGAAAATCTACTCAAGCAATAGCAAAATCAACTTGAGCATCAGCGGCCTGTGGTCTACAGCGTGGTCCTGTTTGTGCTGATTTTTCAGTGCGGAATGAGCTCCTGGTATGGAAAATCAGCACGAGCAGCACAGTGTTCCGATTTCTGTAGGTCGAACTATCTCAAATGTCCTTTCATGGTTTAATTACTTTAGCAAGCAGGCAGGTTCTAGGTGTTTCAAGGTTGATTGACCTTTAACGTCTTCTTACATAAATCACGTTTTTGACAGCGATTAAGTGGCCAGAGCTGAAACACAAAATGTTTGTTTTACTTAAATATTAAATTGCCTCAAATTTTGGATGATTCCGGTTTGTGCTAATTCTGTTTGCCCTGGAGTATAAGAGTATACCCAGTAGAAGATTTTACAATTGAAAAGAAGTAGGCTGTCTAATATTATCCCATGAGTGAAAAAGTTTATGAATATGCTAAAAGGCTATGCTACTCTCTAGTTGTCTTGACGTGCCACCTTTGTGTTTGGACCTTGAAATACAAATGTAATAGACCTTCAGTGGACTTAAGTTTATTGTCCACCTATTTATGGAATGTTTGATACCTCGTCCAGAAATGCGTATATAATGAAACACAGTCCAATTAACTTAACGTTCCTCTGATAGAAGGGCATACTTATTTCATTCAATGTCATTTTTTAGAGAGTCGAGACCCATTGATTTTTTTGTTAATTAAGTTAGATACCTCATTGTCCTTTATTAAATGATGCATTGTAGTTCTACTGTCTAGACTACGTGGAACTTGAAGGTTTATTCCCACGTCTGCGCTCTGCTTTATGCAGCACCATCGTCTGTTAACTTGCCAATATACAGTCTGTTCTGTAGTGTGGCATTTATGAATTGCCACATTAATCATCACCATGAATCAGTGTACCTAACTAAAAGTTTGAAACAAATTCAGTAAATATAGGTAGTCGGAGGACAAAATGCTTTTACCTCCTTCATTATTTTTCCTTTGTTAAATCTTGGCAAAGTACGTGACTTCTGTGGAGGGCCTCAGTGTTAGAAATTGGGTTTTTGGTTTGCAGTCAGGTTACCCCCTGTCCAAGCAAAAGCCCTCACTCTAGTCAGGGTAAGTCACACACAATCCAAGATTATCCTGTGCCCACCCTCTGGTAGCTTGGCACGAGCAGTCAGGCTTAACTTAGAAGGCAATGCGTAAAGTATTTGTGCAATAAATCATACAATACCACCATATAGCACCACAAAAATACCCCACACAGTGTTTAGAAAAATATATAATATTTATCAGGATAATTGTAGGTCAAAACGAGTAAAGTTGCAATGTGAATTTGTAGAGATATCACTGAAAAGTGATATAAAGTGTCTTACGTCTTTAAAAAGCAAACAAAGTCTCTTTCAAGCACAAAGTACCTGGTTTGGAGTGGAAAATCTCCTCAGAGGGCCACAGAAGAAGAGATACGTGGAAAACGGGTGTGTGCGTCGATTTCTCCCCAGCACACACGGACTTGCGTCTTTATTTTTCACGCGGGGAAGTCGTGCGTCATTTTCTGGCGCGCGGACAGTCTCTTTCTGTGGATCGCGGGGATTACCAGATGTCCCGGGTCTGTGCGTGGATTCTCCTGCTTGTTTACCGGCTGCGCGTCGTTCTGCGGGCTGTGCGTCGATGTTTCGCTCTCATGGCAGGCGTCGCGCCGATTTCTCCTCAGGCGGCGTTGTCCTTGCGAGGCCGTGCGTCGAAGTTCCGGTCGTCCCAAAGGTGTCGCGTCGATCAGCGTCGGTGTGCGGCGTTTTTCTCGCCGCGGAACAAGCTGTGCGTCGAAAATTTCGGCGCACGAAGCATCCAAGTGAAAAAGAGAAGTCTTTTTGGTCCTGAGACTTCAGGGAACAGGAGGCAAGCTCTATCCAAGCCCTTGGAGAGCACTTTTACAGCCAGACAAGAGTTCAGCAAGGCAGCAGGGCAACAGCAAGGCAGCAGTCCTTTGTAGAAGGCAGTCAGGTGAGTCCTTTAGGAAGCCAGGCAGTTCTTCTTGGCAGGATGCAGGTTCTGGTTCAGGTTTGATGAGGTAGGGCAAAGGCCCTGTTTTATACCCAAATGTGCCTTTGAAGTGGGGGAGACTTCCAAGAGTGGCTAAGAAGTGCACCAAGTCCCCTTTCAGTTCAATCCTGTCTGCCAGGGTCCCAGTAGGGGGTGTGGCAGTCCTTTGTGTGAGAGCAGGCCCACCACCCTCCCAGCCCAGGAAGACCCATTCAAAATGCAGATGTATGCAAGTGAGGCTGAGTACCCTGTGTTTGGGGTGTGTCTGAGTGAACGCACAAGGAGCTGTCAATTAAGCCCAGCCAGACGTGGATTGTAAGGCACAGAAAGATTTAAGTGCAAAGAAATGCTCACTTTCTAAAAGTGGCATTTCTAGAATAGTAATATTAAATCCAACTTCACCAGTCAGCAGGATGTTATATTACCATTCTGGCCATACTAAATATGACTTCCTACTCCTTTCAGATCAGCAGCTACCACTTCAATACAGTATGAGGGCAGCCCCAATGTTAGCCTATGAAGGGAGCAGGCCTCACAGTAGTGCAAAAAAGAATTTAGGAGTTTTACAATACCAGGACATGTAAACCACACAGGTACATGTCCTACCTTTCACCCACACAGCACCCTGCTCCAGGGGTTACCTAGGGCACACATTAGAGGTGACTTATATGTGGAGAAAGGGGAGGTTTAGGCTTGGCAAGTACTTTTAAATGCCAAGTCGAGGTGACAGTGAAACTGCACACACAGGCTTTGCAGTGGCAGGCGTGAGACCAGGAAAAGGGGCTACTTAAGTGGTTGGCACAACCAGTGCTGTAGGCCCACTAGTAGCATTTAATCTACAGGCCCTAGGCACATAGAGTACACATTACTAGGGACTTATAAGTAAATTAAATAGTCCAATCAGGTATGATTCAAGGTTACCATGTTTTAAGGGAGAGAGCATATGCACTTTAGCACTGGTTAGCAGTGGTAAAGTGCGCAGAGTCTAAAAGCCAGCAAAAACAGTGTCCAAAAAGTGGAGGGAGGCAGGAAAAAAGTTAGGGGTGACCACCCTAAGGCTCTCAGGTCTAACACTCAGGATCAAACATAACAGAGAATTGTGGTAGTAGCTAAAGGCGCAGTTGCCACGTGATCCTTTGTCAAGTTTGTGCAGTCGCTGCTGGTGACTCAGCAAAGTGGCAGAGCAGGGGTGGGGGGAATAACACAAAAATAAAAAAAATATGTAAAAAAAAAAAAAATGTACCTAAAGCTCACCGCTGACACCAATGCACTCCAGGCACAGGGTTCCAGTCTGCCCTGCGGCCAATCATGACGCTGCTCAGAGCGGCGTTATGATTTGCTGGAGCACCCTGGCTGGGTGCTCCAACGCAGAGTGGGAACCTGGGCCTGCTGTCTCCAACCTGGCAACACAGTGCCGGGTTGCAAAGAGCCCTGTGCGCATGTGTTTGGCCGGCCCGAGAAGGCCGGCCAAAAAGCATGCACACTGAGGGGAGTGCTCTGTGCGCTCCCCTCCATGGCTGTCACCCCCCCATGGCCATGCCCCTTTAAAAATAAAACGATAATAAATAGTGTTTATTATTGTTTTATTTTTAAAGGTTTGCAGCTCCTGCTGTTGGCAGGGGGGCAACACTCCTCTGCCATAGCGAAGGAGCCGCTCCTGAGTGTGTTACACAGTTCTGGCCTTTTAGAAGACAGTACTTAGCTTGCTAGAACTTAAAGATTCCAGTGTTTATAGTGCTGCTGGCTAAAAAGCCATCCAGTAGCTATGTGCAGATCACTTTAGCATTAAGAGCAAGATGCTTTCGTTGAGTCAGAGAAGACCTCAAGTCGCCTTTTTTCAATCAGGAAGGACTGGTGTATTGCGAAATTACACAAACGTTTCTGAGAATGTATGTAGAGTGATGCCACCATGAAGTAAACTAAAGCGTGGATGGGCAAGTCACAAGATCAGTGAGCAAGGGCCAGATGCACCAAAGGATTTTACCCATTCTGTGTCTATGGGAAAATGCTTTAGTACATATGGCCGCAAGTGTCTGTAATTTAGGTAATATGTTTCATTCATCATTTGAGAAAGCACTGCAAATGATAAGTCAGTGCAAAGTGATGCTAAACATCCCATAGAAATGCAGTGGATGGCTGCTTGAATATCTTATTTTTTCCATTTAGGTGCATCAGGTCCATATCCACCCTCTATTAGTGGCAATGCTGCCTCCGCTCCACCCTCCTACTTGATGGACAATGTAACTGGGTATGAAGGGATAGCAACAGGAAGTGGAGGTAGGTGTAAAACATTTTTTATACATAAGATGGACTTCAAAAGTACACTGTAGCTGAATACTTACCATGTTAATATTTTGGCCATCAGTATTTTTGCAGCACAATAGTTAGGACTTTATATTCCTGTAGTACAGCTTTTTGGTGTATTTGTGAAGTGTGTATCTTCTTTCTATTTGACCTTATTTGTACCTCATCCACATCTATCTATCTATCTATGAAAAAAACTAAGGTTACTGGGACATTATGGTTAGGTTCACGTTTATCCCAAACCAAACCATAGAAATTCAGTAGTTATAGTTATACATATGTTAAGGAACTAAAACTCGTAACCTAAAGCTACTTTCTCGCACAAGTTATAGGTTCTTCTTATAAATATAACTATAAGTATAACTTATAGTGCATGTGCGTGCGTGGCAGGAAGCTGGCCGCAGGGCCAGTGGCCAATCCCCCCACATGCAACCGTGGTGTGTGAGTTTTTTTTCCCCATTTGGTTTCGGATCCGTGAATCTTCTGCCGGTACCCATGGATCCTGCAAGTCCCTAGAAATCTATATTGTTTTCCTTTTAATAACTCCTATAATAAACAGATTAACACCAAATCACAAAAGCATGATCTGTGGACCAAGATCTAGCCTTCTGCCAAATGTGGTGTAATTCCATTAAGTGTTTCTGGCTGTAGCCATGTCTAAAGACCTCAAAATCACCAAAGACATAGAATAAGGGAAAAAGTGTATTGGGACCCCCCCACTTTTTTTCTCAGCCCCGGCTTGACAAATCATATATAATATACCACCTTGTGGCTAAGTATATGCTTGTAAAGGGGAGATCTACCCAATTGGGATTCATGGAGCTAACGAGTGTCTTCGATTGTGTTAACAGATCGAAATTATGGGACATACTAGTTTCCCTTTGCCTTGAGGCAGACTTGATTACCTTCTTAAGGCATTTACACTGTGATTTGTCAGCCTTTGTTAGGTTTGGCAAACTATCACCCCATTTCCCTGCTGATTCTTTATGCTAAGATCCTTGAGAAGCACATTCATGTCCAGCTGTCTGCATTTCTGGAATACCACAGTGAGCTACACTCTTCTCAGTTTGGATTTTGACTTGAACACAGCATTGAAATTGCGATGCTAAGGGTTACTGAACATCACTGGACAGAGGAGGTTCTACAGCTCTTGTTCTTTTGAATTTAAGTGCCACCTTTAACACAATATCCCAACAGGTGGTTCTTAAGGGACTAGCAGTTGTGGTTGTCCAATGAATCACTCTTTCATTGCTTCGGTCTTTCTTGGAAGAGCACTCATTTCAGGTGATAGCTAAACCCTATGAATATCTAAATACAGATTAACTCATGGAGTTCCTCAATGCTCGTCAATGAGTCTGACTTTATTTAACATTTATGTTCACCTGTTAGCGGGCATAGTGGAAAATCATGGTCTGCCTCTTTATTCTTATGCAGAAGACACTCAGAGCGTCATATAAGTTTTCACGATGAACCATAGCAGTTCATCCAACCTGGTCTGCTTTCTTAAGGAAATAGTGAACTAAAGATGCCATAATTGTGCTATATTAAAAGGAAGTAAGACAGACGTTTTACTTTTAGGTAACCGGACCCACTTGGGGGGACCTCACTGCTGGTTAGAGGAGTTACGTAACTGTCCTGTTCCCAGGCAAATGATTAAGGATCTGGTTTATTGGTTGGATGAAAACTTCACTATGGAGCAGCAAAGTACCAAGATAGTTTCTTGCTGCTTAGGCCTGCTCACATGCTTAAGAAAGATCCTATGGTTGTTACCTCAAAGAGACCCATAAACTGTTGTTCAGGCCCTTATAATTTCTAGACTGGACTATGGCAATGTTCTTTATTTGGGCGCTATGGATTCCCAGATAAAGCGGTTGCCAATTGTTCAGAATGTGGCTACCTGCCTACTTTGCCATAGTCCTTGTAGTACTTCTGTTTCCTAACCTGTCCGCTCACTGCATTGACTTCCTTTAGCCAAACGCATTAAGTATAAAGTGCTATGTCGTATTTAAAGCAGTGCATCATGCCGGTCCTCTGTGTATTCATTATGTGATTCATCCCTACATTCCCAAGCAAGAACTTCTGTTGGTTGATAGCAATCTGGCCATTAGTTCTAGAGTAAGAGTAGCAAGACAAGGCAGGCATTCCTTTTCTTTATCGAGGCTTAAATTATGGAATTTCTTGTCTGCTAGTCTTTATCTTTGCAATTCATATACGCTGTTCAGGAAGATGTTTAAGACCTGACTGTTCGAGACAATGGCCCTCATTCTGACCTTGGCGGGCGGCGGAGGCCGCCCGCCAAAGTCCCGCCGTCAGGTTACCGTTCCGCGGTCGAAAGACCGCAGCGGTAATTCTGACTTTCCCGCTGGGCTGGCGGGCGGTCGCCTTCAGACCGCCAGCCAGCCCAGCGGGAAAGAGGCTTCCACGATGAAGCCGGCTCGGAATCGAGCCGGCGGAGTGGAAGCTGTGCGACGGGTGCAGTTGCACCCGTCGCGTATTTCACTGTCTGCACAGCAGACAGTGAAATACATGTAGGGGCCCTCTTACGGGGGCCCCTGCAATGCCCATGCCAGTGGCATGGGCACTGCAGGGGCCCCCAGGGGCCCCGCGACCCCCCCTACCGCCATCCGGATCTCGGCGGTCCGACCGCCGGGATCTGGATGGCGGTAGGGGGGGTCGGAATCCCCGCGGCGGTGCAGCAAGCTGCGCCGCCGCGGAGGATTCAATGGGGCCGCGGTACACTGGCGGGACCCCGCCAGTGGTGCCGGTCCGACCGCGGCTTTACCGCCGCGGTCGGAATCCCCATTGGAGCACCGCCGGCCTGTCGGCGGTGCTCCCGCGGTCCTCCGCCCTGGCGGTCAAAGACCGCCAGGGTCAGAATGACCACCAATGTCTCTTGTTTCTGTTCTTAGTCTGCTAGTGCTGAGAAACCCCATTGGAGTTGCCATTCCCTTTACAAATCTAAATTAAATTAAAAAATCCTCAACAGTTCATTTCCTTCATAGGTGAATCAGATCTAGAAACCTTAGATGGACAGAAGTCAATCCATGTGTGTAATAATGTAATGACTCCTTAAACCTTTTTAGAAGTCTTGAACCCAGCAACAAAGTTGCTTACCTATTCTTATTTAGCGTGTTCATTTCCTTAACTATTCTCATCCACATTGATTCTACCTGGAGTCCAATTTATTACTCATTACTCTTGTTTTGCTGCTATGGCTCCTCTTCCGGATAGCCAGCAAGGCAAATAATGACTTCCAGGTCATCCAGAATATCCAGTTGCCAACTTGCTTTTGACGACCAGACCTGGCATAGGTCTTTTGTTTCTGTCCCACGACAATCCACTGATTAAATGTTATTGCTCCATACTAAATGGTCATCCCTGACTTCAGACATTTTCCTGAATAATTGTTCTTTGTGGTATTGTGCTTGATTAGCAACATTTCTGTCCCATGTCACGACCTCTACTAGTTTCAAATTGTTTTATTTATGTTAGGGGACTCTCAAAGAGATCCACATAAAGGGGAAAGTCACCAAACTTGAGTTCATTACACTTAATACAGATTTAAAAAACACTTAAAAAAGTTAAAAATCCTAAAACAAAACATTTTATTAGGAGGTGCACGCAATGACTGTAATAACTCTGAGGCATAAAGAATGGACAATTGGAGGCAAATAATTCTCAGCCATTTATGCCGAAATGGTGTAAGAGCAGAACAAACAGATAATACATGATCTAGGTCTTGAACTTTAGATCGACAATAGTGGCAATCCACAGTGGTACTATACCATTTTGCCAAAAGAGCATTCAGCGGAAACAACTCTTGCCGCAGCAGGACCCAGAACTGCCTAACCCCATGCAGCAAATTCCATATAATGTAGGGCTGTACTTTTTAAAAAAAGTTTTCGTCATTGATAGCTCTACTATTATGCAGCATGCACCTCCAATGAAAAAGACCTACTCTATTAATTTTATATGACTGCCTTCAACTTATCACCTTCGTTCCCAAAAAAAGGGCGGTTTGGCCTTACTTATTGCAACATATTTAGCTACATCTAAGGAATGGAATGGTAGTCTGAAACATACAATGCCTGAGCTACAGTGTCTACTATGCAACAATCCCTTTGCCTTTTCCACTTGAATTGTCAATAACCATTTTTTGCAGGTGGAAAATGTCTTCCTCCCCCACCATATCCAGGATCAGGCCCTGGGAAAGCCGCTCCTCCCCCAGAAGTACATTGGAGGTAAGACGCTTCCTTTCATGCCAATTACGATATGATTAAATTTGTATTTCTTTCTTGACTGTTCCTGTGACACTAAGTAAGATTGATATTTTTTTCTCTTGTATGTTGGCTGCATGTCACAGTTTTAGATATAAGACAATTCTTTGTTTTAGGCCCATCAAATAGAAATATACAATGTTCACAAATTTTAATGCCACACAATATTTTGTGGGGATTATTAACTTTTATTGAGCAGCACATCATCAGGTCTGTTGTATTACAGGAGTGTCAGTCTACATTATGGCATAAAGCTTTCCTTAGAGTCCTGGAGCATTAGGAGACTACCTTCTATGGGAAATGCTCTTTACCACTGGCGCTCTTGGGCCACAGTCCTATTTCACTTCAACTTAGATATCTAAGGGACTCTTGTTATGCACTTTGCTATCTCATCTCACCATAGCAATACCTAATGGTCAAGGCTGACAGGAGTTGTAGGGGCTTAAAGAATCAGTATGACACAGTTAGATAACACTTACATCTAGTCAATGCTTTACTTAACAAAAAGTACAATACTTTACTATCCAGTAAGTGAAATAGTGCGTTTATTAATGTGATATACCAAGAAAACCAGAAAGCCATTCCACCATCATGACGTCTTAATAATTTCAGTGTCCAGAAAGTATGTTATGTTAACTAAGGTAATAGGTAAGTGAAATAGTACAATTACCAACATGATAGAAACAGAAAGTCAGAAGGTCTATCGTAATAAGTGTAAAGGTACAACTCAAAATATTTTATAACTCTCTTGCCCTAAGCTTTAGAAAATAATTTCACATGGAGACCAAAAGCCAATTTTACCCTGTGGGGGTTGTGTTGTGGCATATAATCAAGGGTTGCTCCTATAAATGTGATGTATCTGATAGATTATTGGGTACATTCATAGAGAATAGGTGCAGTCTAGCAATGGGGAGGTGAGAGACGGGAGGTTGAAGAGTTAGGTGACAACTGAACAAGACCTATTCATTGATGACTGTGCTGTAAGTGGTGAAGGCAAATAAAGGAAGTTAAACTCATCTTCTACGTGTACACTTCCATAACATTGGCGATAGGCTGAGCATTCACTAGGAGCCACGTGTGACAATTTTTTGATGGGAGAGCCAAACTTGTGAGTGAACTGTGAACCTTTGCACATTGAAATCCAGTGACTGTACAAATACAAAATTTTAAACTCTTGCGCACCTACAGGTAATACTTTTTCACATTGTGACAATTAATTGAACATTTTGCTCATGATTGACAGCGCTCATTGACTTTGCTGTGCCATTATAAATCAAACAATGCAAACCGGTGATGCTAAGGAACAGTGCAGCCTCGCGTCACATGACCCACGATCGGCTGTTCTGAACCTGGCACGCGCTAATCTCTATACACAAAGCAACCACACGCAGTCTTAAAGATAACTGTGTGCACGACAGCGCAGCTGGATACCGATCTTGATAAGTGCCATCTTAAGAGTGCCTGAAGTCACAGAGGAGCTGGCTCAGCAACAAGCATCCACAAACGTGCTCCGTCAAAAACAGGAACCTGAATGACAGGACAACTGGCTACAAATCACCTGGGACGCACTTGCGCGCTAATCAGGAAAGAAAAATAGAAGAAAGAGGAATGTTTAAGAGATATTTTTCAACTCTTAAAAAAAAAAAAAAAAAAGAGGGACACATTTAATCCAGAGTATATTAAGCACTCACCTGGAAATTAACCTGGGAAGGGTACTAAAACAGCTGAGCCAAATCAACAAATTCAAGGATATTGTTGTTATTTTGATTCATTTTATTAGTTTGTCATAGTAACTTATTGTTCAGCTAAATATTTTAGATTATTGTGTTGATTAATAATTTTGCATCTAACTACTTACCATGATTTACTAGAGAAATGGCATCAGGAAGCATGTTACCAGCTACACAGTTTCTTTCAGAAGCAGGGAATCCAATATTACCCTGGAAGAAATGGAGAAAAAAGTGATTCTCACCTGATTGAGGTAGGCAGAGAACAGTTTTCCCCAGCAAGGAAACAAGGTGTACTATTACACAGTTTGGGGATCAAAGGTCGCAATATACATGAAAGCCTTAATGAGATCACAATAGGGAATGCAGAAGGAGAACCCAGAGATATTTTTGAAATGTCCATGCTAATGCTGGAAAGTAATTTTGGTCCTAAAACAAAGTAGTTATGGAAAGTCATACATTTTTTTCAAGAGTCCAAAACAAAATGGAAAGAGTTGGAAATTATATAGCATCACTTAAGAGCTTAGCACGTACATGTGATTTTGAAGATTTAATAGACTCATTAATTAGGGACTAATTAGTGCGTTGCACTAAAAATCTCAGGGGTCCAGGAAAAGTTACTTGCAAATAATCCTTCTTTGAAAGAAGCAATAGACATTGTAGAGGGAATGGAACACACAACAGGATGGGTCAGAGAAATGAGAGAAAAACCAACAGTTCAAATGACTCATTACCACAGATAAATTCAGTAGAGGAAGAACAGACTGAACATTACAACGATGTAAACAAAGTGGGAATACCTAACCCCAAAAGTAATTGGAGTAGTAGCAAAAGTAAAGGGAAAGTGTGAAGGATTACAACATTAATACCAAGACAAATGTGGCAACCCCAATCATTTATCAGACAACCCCAACAGTTTTGCCAGAAATCTAATTTGTAAAGTGCATGAGAAAAAAGGTAATCTTGTGAGAGTTTGCAAGAATATGAAAGTGCAAAATAATGAGGATCAACCCGAAATGCACCAACACACCATACTACGTGTGTCAGAAGTTGCAACGAACAAGATACATTGTAATAGTGATGGAGTGGATGTTGGCTGGGTTAAGATGCCTGAATGCCAAGTGGTTATAGATAGCAAAAAAATCCCAGTTCTAGCAGACTCGGGGTTGCCCTACACCTTAATAGGAGATAAAAAGCTGGGAATGTATATTTGGTGAAGAAAATTTAAAGTTGAAGGAGGCAGATATTTCTCCAGGAAGAAAAAGGGGGACCGAAATCGACCTTAATGAAGATTCACTTCAAGGGGTGTGAAAGAGTTGGGAAAGTTTATGTTGCCAAACGAGGTAACAACTTGTTAGTTTGGCAACACCAGAAGAATTTAGGTTTTACTTTAAACCCTAATGCTTCTGACCGAGTTATGCTGATAGCGAACATGTGTAATGGGGAGGATGTAGTAGAAGAATTCCCAAAGATTTTCATATATATTTTAGGACTACTTAAGGATTTTGAGAATAAGATAGTTCTCCAAAATAATGCCAAACCGGTAGTTTATAAAGTGCAGAAAGTTCCTAATCTGATGTTCAGCCCTATGAAGCAAGAACTAGACAAACTCAAAGGACTGTATGTAATACAGGAAATAGAATTGTCGGAATGGTTGCCCGCAGTTGTGCTTGCACCAAAGGATAATCGATCCAAGATTAGGAAGTGCGTGGACCATAGAGACTTAAACCAGTGCATCTGAATAGATCGCCAGCCTCTTCCAAATATAGCAGAAGCATTGTCCATGTACAAGGGGGTGAACATTTTCAGTGTAATGGACCTTTCGGCGGCATATCATCAAGTGGTGTTACATAAAGATTCTCGACATCTTACATCTTTTGTGACACCACTTGCTGCCTTCAGTTTAAAAGATTACCTTTCAGCTTAGCGTGAGCGTCAGAGACTGATGAAAAATGTTCTTGATGGAGTCAAAAATATGCTGTTTTTTCAGGATGACATGCTTGTATACAGCAAAGACAAATCAGCTCATGATGTTGTCTTAAAAAAGTATTAGAAGGTCAGAGAGACAGTGGGCTCACATTAAAGTGTGAGAATTGCCAAATCAGGGTAAACACAGTGACTTACTTGGGACACATCATTTTGGGAGAGTGCATCAGAACTAAAGTGAGTTTAACAGAATATATCACCAAACCACTCCCCCCGTTGATAAGGCTGGTTTTCAATCCTTCCTCGGATTGGCGTTCTCAAAAGTCAGAAGAGTGATTGGAGGCATGCCTAATGTAAATCATTTTGATTTTGATGTGACCAAGAAAACTATTTTGCTAGATGCCAGCCTTAGAGGTTTGGGGATAGTAATGGCTCAAATTGATAATGGCGAAGAAAAAGTAATATAATTTGCCTCCTGTTCCCTCAAAGGGGGCAGAAGGAAAATACTCCGTCATTGAGTGGGAGGCACTTGCATGTGTGTGGGCCATTCATAATTTTAATTTTTTTCAATGGGGTCTACCCTTTACTTTAAGATCTGACGACAAACCATTGGTACAGGTATTCACATGCAAGGGGTCTGAAAGAGCTGCTCCCAGAATCAAAAGGTAGGTAGAGAGCATATTAGAATTTAATTTCAGAATCGAATACCTACCAGGACTCAGAAATGTGACCGTGGATTGTCTACTCAGACTGCCGGTGGTAGAACAGGGCAAAGCTGAAACTGATGTTCCAGTGATTTGGCTGATGGAATCAGTCATATGTAAGACAGAATGGACCATGGAGAATGAGATGGATGTTAATTTGGCAGAAGTAAAATGTATGGTGTTTGGAGGGTGGCCCAGGCATAAACATTTGTCCAGTGAGTTGCAGAAATTCTGGGGTTTAAGAGAAGAATTATGTGTGATTGATGACAGATCGCTCAGGGGAGATTGAGTAATCCCACCAGATAGGTTAAGAGAAAAAATAATTAATCTAGCCCATGAGGAGCATTTAGGCAGGAATCTGACGAAGGCGAGTATAATAGAGAAGTATTTTTGGCCAGGTCTTGATAGAGAAACTGAAAACTTGGTGAGAGACTGTTGGTTGTGTGCAAACAGTGACAAGAACAAAGTAGTGAGACCAGCACCTTTTGCAGAGTCCAAACTCAACCCCAAATGGTTGGATTGGAAGAAATAAGGAGAGATTTTCAGCAGGAATAGAATAGTCATTCATTGAGATGTAAGGAAAGGTGCCAGAGAGTAGGAGAACTGGTGTTTGTGAAAAGACCAAGGTGATCAACTAAAGGAGAGTCCAAATTCATGGGACCGCTGTGCATAAGAAAACTCAAGGAACATGTAGTGACATTGGAGTATGGGAAGTATGGAGCATGTCAAGGCTGGCCAAGTGTAAGTGAAATCCTAGAATGGTGGAGGCGGACAAGCAAAATATTGATTTGAAGTGTGGAATGGAACCCAATCATGATGGTGATGCAAACTTACCATAGAGGGAAGCCCATATCAGAAGGAAGCCCACATACCTTAAAGATTATGTCCCTCATTCGGAACTTGGCGGGCGGCGGAGGCCGCCCGCCAAAGTCCCGCCGTCAAAATACCGTACCGCGGTCGCAAGACCGCGGCGGGTATTTTGACTTTTCCCCTGGGCTGGCGGGCGGCCGCCGAAAGGCCGCCCGCCAGCCCAGAGGAAAACGACCTTCCCACCATGGAGCCGGCTCGTAATCGAGCCGGCGGAGTGGGAAGGTGCGACGGGTGCTACTGCACCCGTCGCGTATTTCACTGTCTGCTATGCAGACAGTGAAATACTAGCGGGGCCCTCTTATGGGGGCCCCTGCAGTGCCCATGCCATTGGCATGGGCACTGCAGGGGCCCCCAGGGGCCCCGCGACACCCCCTACCGCCATCCTGTTCCTGGCGGGTGAACCGCCAGGAACAGGATGGCGGTAGGGGGTGTCAGAATCCCCCATGGCGGCGCAGCGAGCTGCGCCGCCATGGGGGATTCAAATGGGCAACGGAAAACCGGCGGGAGACCGCCGGTTTTCCATTTCTGACCGCGGCCAAAGCGCTGCGGTCAGAATGCCCAAGGGAGCACCGCCGGCCTGTCGGCGGTGCTCCCGCCCCCGTTGGCCCTGGCGGTGCAACACCGCCAGGGTCATAATGAGGGCCTATGTGTACTACCCTGGGGGTCTTAATAATCAGCTGAGCACAGAGATGTACATTTTTCTCATGTTCACAGGTATACTATGCTAGACAAGTTAGTAAAGAAAATAGTTACAACATAAATGTTAGTAGAAAGAATAGTGTATTGACATCACTTTGTTGAAATTTGTACCTTAATTATAGATGTAATTAATTAGTTATATTCAAGAATTTCTTCTTATTTTGTCTGTTGTTGGGAGAGGGATGTGTTGTGGCATACAATCATGGGTTGTCCCTTTAAATTTGATTCATCTGATGGAATCTTGGGTACATCATAGAGAATGGGTGCAAACCAGCAACGGAGAGTTGAAAGACAGGAGGTTGAAGAGGTAGGTTGCAACGGAGCAGGACCTGTTCGTTGATGGCTGTGCTGTAAGTGGTGAATGCAAATAAAGGAAGTTGAACTCATCTTCTACGTGTACACTTCCTTAACAGGTTGCTTAGAGACATCTCATGTATTTTTTGGAAACAATGCGATGCCTTGCAAAAATAGGGGAATGGCAGGATACTGGCCGGTACTCTTATCCAGGAACCATTTTGATCTACCGGTCTGTGGTACAAAGGATGTAGTAGAATGAAAGGGGCCATACCTTAAAAGTGCCCAAAGTCTCTAGATGAAAATGGGGGAGTCCCAAAAATCCCAAGTACGTCTAAGCCTAAAACCCCACCACCCAAACTATAATGTGCCCAATCACAACAACTGGATACAGTGTTGGGGTCAGCGATTGATTAGCAAGCCAATCCTCTATACACGCCCCTTTAGGTGCCTTGTGGGATAGGAGACCTGTATGTCAGCCCATCACCAATGGCAGTAAATATTTTAATGTGGTGGAGTCATCAATGTGACCGGACCACCACACAATCACCTGGAACACTTTTGAGTCAGTAGTGACTGCATCCTTGATGGGTACTTCTTAGAAGCCCTAGCAGTTCCAATGGCTGTAGAATCACAGTGGCATCTTCGAATCATCAGAAACAGACTCCATGCCAGGGATTGAAGACTGACTGTCTCCTGGTCCAGCAGAAGCTGAAAGTATTTAGGATTTGAACTTTCCCATCCGCTTCCTTCCAAGAAGAGTTTCCATAAAATCAAATTTTTGTTTGCGTGATTTGTAGAACACATGGCTATTAAAAAGTAGTTTTCCAGTGCTGGCCTCCTTACTGAACCAACCTGCAATATTCAAGCCAAGTGTGACAATTAAGGAACAGGTAGAAACATCCATGTTTTAAGCGATTTGCTGAAAGCTGTAAATGATTTGCAGATTCTCAATGATTGTGGCAAAAAGTTCCACAGTTTTGGTCCCAGGTGTGCAAATCCATGACCACCTTGATGGATTCTCATAATTCTAGGAACTGCAGCCAGCTCCTGATAGTTTAAATGGAGTGAACGTTTAGGTGTATTTCAGGACACCAAAGATCTCAGGTACATGGGCCCTGTGCTGTAAAGGCACTTATGCATATAGCATAAGGCTTTGAATTGAACCTGATGTTCAATTGGCAGCCAGTGAAGAGTGTTTAACATTCTGACTGATGAGGTGAATCTGGGTGGATGAAGGAGGTGCTGTGCTGCTGCATTTTGCATGGTCTGAAGCCGTTCAACCAGGGATTTTGCAGCACCGAAGTATAGGATGTTGCCCTAGTCCAGTCTGGAGATCACCAGCGCCTGGACTACCGTTCTTTGAGCAGGGGCCGTGAGGCACATCAAGATGTATCATGATGTCATTGAAAAGAAAAAAAACGGAAACTAGAAGTGAATAAAGTATTTTGAAAAATTATAGAAGATGGTGTGAAACTGCACACCCCGGGTTATTTATATCACTTGTAAAATATATGTGGTTTGGCTCGCTTTTTTTGTTGGGGAGGGGGGATATCTTCCATCTGTCTCACCCTGAGAGAGAGAGAAGGTGTGGGCCTCGCACATTGAAATTTGAGGCTTGCCTTATCGCCTCGTCTGATACATTTCACATTAGACAACTGCGGCATCTTGAATTTTGAATTCATATACATGAACGTATTGTAAGGGATAGTTTAGCTGGTGATGATGCAGTAAAATTAATAAATTAGTTATGTATTCTTTATTCTCTAATAAGCCACGTTTAAAAATAATTAAACAAACATTCACTAAATATGGAACACTTTTCTGTCATTAATTCTTATTAATCTTGTTAATTTTGGCTAAAGAAACAAGAGGTTGTGGTAGCAGATAAAATACTGAGAATTAAACATCTTCATCTAGGTCCTGGAAACGAAGGCAAGCACATTACCGTACAAGCTATAGCGTAAGGTCTAATAGTGATGGGTCAGTATCAATCTTTTGTTGGACATCACTAGAGGGAGAGGATGTGACGTGTGGCGTGTGCTGTAACCTGTCCATAAAGCATGCTCAGAAAAGGAAAAAGCACATATCTGCCCTCGGTCTCGCTACTGAGCCACATAAATGTGCTTCCCTACATATAGCAACCGCGCTTAGAAGTGTCCGATTAAATTATAACAGTTTCCTGAGAACTGTGTGCAATTCTCACATTACTCACCATTGTCCTGATGAGTAGTTTAAGAAGGGAGTTCAGACTTCATGATGACTCAGTCTTTGTTTCAGTTAAGACTTCCAAGATGCTCTGTGCCTCCAGCACACTCCTGATGTAGGGAACTGCACAAACAACTAATTGTCATGCTTAAAACAAACACATGCTGCTCTCTGAATATGCCTGCTGTATTTAATTTGACATACATTTTCTACTTCTAGTATTCCTTCAATTACTGAAGATACTGCAAAGCAAGCCTTTATACAGTTTGCAGAGAGCAAGTGCTGCTACAGAAGTACTCCTGCCAAGGAAATGGTGTTTCGCGATTTCCAGCCTCTCAGCACATACAGAGTATGTACTACAGAAGGAATTATATGTTCGATGGCATCTGTTGCTGCAGATACACACGTTGTGCATAGTCCGCCATCTGGTGTTGGGTCGGAGTGTTACAAGTTGTTTTTCTTCGAAGAAGTCTTTCGAGTCACGAGACCGAGGGACTCCTCCTCTTTGCTTCCATTGCGCATGGGCGTCGGCTCCATCTTAGATTGTTTTTTTTCCGCCCTCGGGTTCGGACGTGTTCCTTTTCGCACCGGGTTTCGGGACGGAAAGATAGTCAAAACTTCGGAAAACTACGTCGGTATTGTTTCGCTCGGGATCGGGATAGTTAGAATCGACACCGAATCGTGAAGAGCTCCGGTAGCCCTTCGGGGTAATTTCTATCCCCCGTCGGGGCCTGGTCGGCCCGACCGCGTGTAACATCGACACCGATGGAACGGACCCCGTTCCGATTCTGTCCTAAATGCCACAATAAATATCCATATACAAACCAACATTTGGTCTGTAACTTGTGCCTGTCACCCGAGCACAAAGAAGAAACTTGTGAGGCCTATTGTGCGTTCCGGTCTCGAAAAACACTCCGTGACCGTCGAGCCAGAAGATTACAGATGGCGTCCACGCCGACAGAACACCGAGAGTTCGAGGAACAAGGAGAAGAAGAGGAAGCCTTCTCCATCCATGAAACGGACTCGGAGGAATTCGACGTTGAGGAAACTGTAAGTAAGACGTCGAAAAGCACACAGCACAAGAAAACAGACAAGGCCCAGGGGACGCCACTGCCAACAGGCCATGGCTCAACCCATAAAGTAGGTGACCGTCCATCGGCACCGAAAAAAGGCCGAACTGGTGCCAAGATCGTCCAACTCGGGTCGAGACACAGGCATGCAACATTCTCGGGACCGAGAAAGTGTTGCCGAAAAAGATCGACGCCGAGACAGCGGAGCCGAAGCTGCTCGACGCTGAGACAGCGGCACCGAGGATGATCGACGCCGGGAAAGCTCGACTCCGAAAAAGAAGAAATTTGCCTCGGAGCTGAAAACAAGAAAAGACACAGTTTCGGTGCCAAAACAACCAGCAACCGAACCTACTACCAGCTCATATTCAGAGGAACAATCACTGTCCTCTCAAATGCGCAAACACAGGTTTGAAGAGGAGTTACAAACCACCGATGTAGACCACACACAAAAAAGGATCTTCATTCAGAGTGGAACAGGGAAGATCAGCACTCTTCCACCAATCAGGAGAAAGAGGAGACTTGAATTCCAAACGGATCAACTAACACCACAAACAAAGGTGGCAAAGAAGGCAACTCCACCACCCTCTCCTCCACCTGTAGCTCATATATCACCGGCGCAGACTCCGTCACATTCACCGGCTCACACCACCATGAGCCAAGATGACCAAGATGCTTGGGACCTATACGACGCCCCAGTATCAGACAATAGTCCTGAGTCATACCCTACCAAGCCCTCACCACCCGAGGACAGCACAGCTTATGCACAGGTGGTAGCTAGGGCAGCAGAATTCCATAACGTGTCGTTACACACAGAACCTGTCGAGGACGACTTCCTTTTCAACACCCTCTCCTCCACCCATAGCACCTACCAAAGCCTGCCTATGCTTCCAGGAATGCTAAGGCATGCGAAGCAGATCTTCAACGACCCTGTCAAGAGTAGAGCGATAACTCCAAAGGTGGAGAAGAAATATAAAGCACCGCCCACAGACCCTGCTTTTATCACCTCACAACTGCCACCAGACTCAGTTGTGGTAGGGGCAGCTCGCAAGAGAGCCAATTCACACACATCGGGCGATGCACCACCCCCGGATAAAGAAAGCCGAAAGTTCGACGCAGCTGCGAAAAGGGTCGCTGTACAAGCTGCAAGCCAGTGGCGCATCGCAAATTCTCAGGCGCTCCTAGCACGTTATGACAGAGCCCATTGGGACGAGATGCAGCATCTCATCGAGCATCTACCCAAAGAATTTCAAAAACGGGCAAAACAAGTGGTCGAGGAGGGACAAAACATCTCCAATAACCAAATACGCTCCTCTATGGATGCAGCAGACACAGCTGCAAGAACAATAAACACTGCAGTAACCATCAGAAGGCACGCATGGCTACGCACATCTGGTTTTAAACCAGAAATACAGCAAGCAGTACTCAATATGCCGTTCAATGAACAACAATTGTTCGGACCAGAGGTGGACACGGCAATTGAGAAGCTCAAAAAGGACACAGACACAGCCAAGGCCATGGGCGCGCTCTATTCCCCGCAGGGCAGAGGCACTTTCGGCACCTTCCGAAAAACAACCTTCAGAGGGGGGTTTCGGGGTCAGGCCACACAAGCCAGCACCTCACAATCAACACCGTCTACCTACCAGGGACAGTACCAAAGGGGAGGCTTTCGGGGCCAGTACAGAGGAGTACAATTCCCGAGAAACCGGGGAAAATTTCAAAGCCCAAAAACACCACCAACCAAACAGTGACTCACAAGTCACTCAACCCCTCCACATAACACCAGTGGGGGGAAGACTAAGCCAGTTTTATCAATCATGGGAGGATATAACAATGGACACTTGGGTATTAGCAATTATCCAACATGGTTATTGCATAGAATTTCTACAAATCCCTCCAAATGTCCCACCAAAAACACAAAAAATGTCAAAACAGCATTTAGACCTTCTGGAAATAGAAGTTCAAGCATTACTGCAAAAAGAAGCAATAGAACTAGTACCATGTGCACAAATAAACACAGGAGTCTACTCACTGTACTTTCTAATACCAAAAAAGGACAAAACACTGAGACCAATCCTAGATCTCAGAATACTAAACACCTACATCAAATCAGACCACTTTCACATGGTCACGCTACAAGAAGTGTTACCACTGCTAAAGCAACAAGATTACATGACAACCTTAGATCTCAAAGACGAGTATTTCCACATACCGATACATCCTTCGCACAGGAAATACCTAAGGTTCGTATTCAAGGGAATACATTACCAATTCAAAGTCTTACCGTTCGGTATAACGACCGCACCAAGAGTATTTACAAAATGCCTAGCAGTAGTAGCCGCACACATCAGAAGGCAGCAAATACACGTATTCCCGTATCTAGACGATTGGCTAATCAAGACCAACTCCCTAACAAAGTGTTCACATCACACAGATTACGTCATACGAACCCTCTACAAACTCGGGTTCTCCCTCAACTATGCAAAATCACACATTCTGCTGTGCAAAATACAGCAATACTTAGGAGCGATAATCAACACAACAAACGGATTAGCTACTCCAAGTCCACAAAGGGTTCAAAATTTTCGCAAAGTTATACAAGCCATGTATCCAACACAAAAAATACAGGCAAAGATGGTACTAAAACTCCTAGGCATGATGTCCTCATGCATAGCCATTGTCCCAAACGCAAGACTGCACATGAGGCCCTTACAACAGTGCCTAGCATCACAATGGTCACATGCACAGGGTCACCTTCTAGATCTGGTGTTGATAGACCACCAAACATACATCTCGCTTCTATGGTGGAACAGTACAAATTTAAACAAAGGGCGGCCTTTCCAAGACCCAGTGCCACAATACGTGATAACAACAGATGCTTCCATGACAGGGTGGGGAGCACACCTCAATCAACACAGCATCCAAGGACAATGGGACGTACATCAAACAAAGCTGCATATAAATCACCTCGAATTACTAGCAGTATTCCTAGCGCTGAAAGCATTCCAACCCATCATAACCCACAAATACATTCTTGTCAAAACAGACAACATGACAACAATGTATTATCTAAACAAACAGGGAGGAACACACTCAACACAGCTATGCCTCCTGGCACAAAAGAAATGGCAATGGGCAATTCACAACCACATTCGCCTAATAGCACAGTTTATTCCAGGGATCCAGAATCAACTAGCAGACAATCTCTCTCGAGATCACCAACAGGTCCACGAATGGGAGATTCACCCCCAAATTCTAAACACTTACTTCAAAATTTGGGGTACACCGCAAATAGACCTATTTGAAACAAAGGAGAACGCAAAATGCCAAAACTTCGCATCCAGGTACCCACACAAGCAGTCTCAAGGCAATGCCCTATGGATGAACTGGTCAGGGATATTTGCATACGCTTTTCCCCCTCTCCCTCTCCTTCCATATCTAGTAAACAAATTGAGTCAAAACAAACTCAAACTCATATTAATAGCACCAACATGGGCAAGACAACCTTGGTACACAACACTACTAGACCTGTCAGTAGTACCCCACGTCAAGTTACCCAACAGGCCAGATCTGTTAACACAACACAAACAACAGATCAGGCATCCAAACCCAGCATCGCTGAATCTAGCAATCTGGCTCCTGAAATCCTAGAATTCGGACATTTAAACCTCACTCAAGAATGTATGGAAGTCATAAAACAAGCTAGAAGACCATCCACTAGACACTGCTATGCAAGCAAATGGAAAAGGTTTGTTTGCTACTGCCACGATAATCAGGTTCAACCATTACACGCATCCCCAAAGGATGTAGTGGGATACTTACTACACTTACAAAAGTCAAATCTGGCCTTCTCTTCCATAAAAATACACCTCGCAGCAATATCTGCATACCTGCAGATTACCCATTCGACTTCACTATTTAGAATACCTGTCATTAAAGCGTTTATGGAAGGCCTAAGAAGAATAATACCACCAAGAACACCACCTGTTCCTTCATGGAACCTTAACATCGTCTTGACAAGACTCATGGGGCCACCTTTTGAACCCATGCATTCTTGCGAAATACAATTCTTAACCTGGAAGGTTGCATTTCTCATTGCCATCACATCTCTAAGAAGAGTAAGTGAAATTCAGGCGTTTACAATACAAGAACCTTTTATCCAAATACACAAAAATAAGGTAGTACTAAGAACCAATCCTAAATTCCTACCAAAAGTTATTTCACCGTTCCACTTAAATCAAACGGTAGAACTACCAGTGTTCTTCCCACAGCCAGACTCAGTAGCTGAAAGGGCACTACATACATTAGACGTCAGAAGAGCACTAATGTACTACATTGACAGAACAAAACCAATTAGGAAAACAAAACAACTGTTTATTGCATTTCAAAAACCTCATACAGGAAACCCAATATCAAAACAGGGTATAGCCAGATGGATAGTTAAGTGCATCCAAACCTGCTACCTTAAAGCAAAAAGACAGCTGCCCATTACACCAAGGGCACACTCAACCAGAAAGAAAGGCGCTACCATGGCCTTCCTAGGGAATATTCCAATGCACGAAATATGTAAGGCAGCCACATGGTCTACGCCTCACACATTTACTAAGCACTACTGTGTAGACGTGCTATCCGCACAACAAGTCACAGTAGGTCAAGCCGTACTGAGAACTTTGTTTCAGACTACTTCCACTCCTACAGGCTGAGCCACCGCTTTTGGGGAGATAACTGCTTACTAGTCTATGCACAACATGTGTATCTGCAGCAACAGATGCCATCGAACTGAAAATGTCACTTACCCAGTGTACATCTGTTCGTGGCATTAGTCGCTGCAGATTCACATGTGCCCACCCGCCTCCCCGGGAGACTGTAGCCGTTGGAAGTTATCTTCAACATTTGTATATTTGTAAATATATTACTTAAACCTTAATTTGTACGTACTTATTCATTCCATTGCATGGGCACTATTACTGACACACACAACTCCTAACTCACCCTCTGCGAGGAAAACAATCTAAGATGGAGCCGACGCCCATGCGCAATGGAAGCAAAGAGGAGGAGTCCCTCGGTCTCGTGACTCGAAAGACTTCTTCGAAGAAAAACAACTTGTAACACTCCGACCCAACACCAGATGGCGCACTATGCACAACATGTGAATCTGCAGCGACTAATGCCACGAACAGATGTACACTGGGTAAGTGACATTTTCATTCACCTTCTTCCAGAATCCCTGCTAGTTACTCAGTGATTCTGAGGGTGCCATTACAAATGTCAAGGAAGTGATAGTTTGTGTTGCATGTTCAGTATTTTCAACAGCCTCTTTATATGCTCCAAAATCCCTCCAGAAAATATGACATCTCTGCTGTGGGGACACCAACTTATTGATTACATGGATATTCACGTGGCTTGGCTGCTTGTATTTCTCTTGAGTGGTTAATCTCTTCTGTTACTTAGCCAATATTTGTTTGGTAATGCACAGGGCACTCATCTTGTGATATGTTAGAGAACAGTTCTCTGCTCAACTCAATGACCATTCTACGCCTGAATGATCACCCCTTAGAATGAGAGGTTGCCAGCATCCTTACTCCTTCCAATCTTGATGTTCTCTTTGGTACACCTGAGGGGTTTAGTACAGCTCATGCCCAGTCCCGGTTTCCCCTTTTTCTCCCAAGTACTCAAGTTGTAGTTTTGTTGCCCTGATGGAGAGGTAGTTATCCACGCCTTTGTGACACATCGTCTAGTGCTGGAAACCCCTTCGCTGGATGTGAGGCAGGTGACCTATCATGTGCATGTTCAGACTGAGGTGAACCACAAAGCAGAGTGTAAGAAATCGTTAACTTTATCTCCATTCTTTATCTTGTCCAATCTTGTACGTGTCAAGTGTTTTATGAATATGTGATTTGTTTTTCCTAGTATCGTCTTGAGACGTTTACGGAGTCCAGATCCTCAGAGTGGAACAGTGTACCTTATAATGGTAAGTGGGAGTTTCATCTTAAAGCTTGCATAAGAGTTAGACTTAAATTCATGCCCAGTATTTAATGAGGAAAACCTTATATTTCCTCCACCGAGTGACAGAGCTTGCGTTGCTAAAATGCCTATGCATGGTAGACAAAGACAGTTGTATTCGAGTGAAACTGCTGACTATTAACTCCATTAATTAGGTTATTCCAAGTTTGCCAGAATGCATCTTGGCAGTGAGGGAACAAGTTACTAGATATGGGCGAACACAGCTAAGAATGAATATTGTAGTTTTCCTGGGTAATTCTAGCAAAACCTAGCTCCTAGGTTTCCATTAAATCTTCCAAGGTAATTAATGTGCCTGTCCTAACTTCATATATTTTGTATATTTCAATCTGTGCGAAAAGGACAGATATATGCAGTGCAGTATGCATAATAAACTTCAAGCAGAAACTAACATTGAATAATGTTAAATTTGAGGTTAAGTTTATTAAATAGAGAAATCAGATGAGAAACACAGCTGTTTATCAATGTAGTCTGGCTGCCAACGTATATTTTACAACATATAACTGATAATTGTGTCACTTCCAGCTAGAGAACGGTTGCTCAGGGTAGCTGAGTTGTTCATGCCATGTGAGTACATGCCTGTGCATACCCGTGTAGACTGGGCAAGTGGAATTACTTTGTAACAGAGCCCGGTATCTGCTTACAGGTAGCCTGTCACATATGGGACCCTTAGTAATGAAATGTGCATGTCCTGTGCAAGCCGTATGGTTTGATTGAACTTTGAAAAATAAATGTTTCTATTTCTCATTGGCTACACTGTAATCTGTAGTATTTCACTCGAAGTTTCAAGTAAATAACTGTATTTACATTGGTTGGACCTGAGGCGGAGCTTGATGCATAAACCTCATGGGTCCTGAGTGCAAATATAACATTATTTTTTTCATATTTGCAATCCTTCATCTACTTTAAGTTTGGTCATATTTATTGTATTTCTTGTAGTCAGCACCAAATTAGATTTATCCTTTAAATGACCCTGCAGGGCCACGTTATTGACTCTTTGGGCCAGCAGGAAAGTCAAAGCCTTACCTACACAATAGGTCAAATAGAAGTGAATAGGTCATTCCTGGGAGAGGATAGTTGTGGGGGTTAATTTAGCTAAAGTTAGAGACATTTCTCACTGCCTATAAACCTGGACTTGTCTAACACTAGAAAAACAAAGGGAGGCAGCCAAACCTTTAGCACCACTCACAAGACCGGCTCTGCTTTGACATTTTTGTGGAAAGAGACCAGGCTGCTGTGTTGGGAGCACGTTTCACAGTTCTCAGACAGCTGTGACCACTTGATGTCTCAGTTTTGAAACATACCAACATGCTGTGCAGAGGATTGGGACTTTCTGGAACTTTTCAACTCGCTTGACAATCTCTACACTAGGAAGAGAATAAAAGAGAAACAATCTACAGGGTCCCATAAAACGTTGGACACCTGATGCATGGATTCTGTCTTGAGTGATGGGAACATGCTGGGCTTGTACTGATTTGGACTCTGTGGATTTCTCAATCCAAAGCCAGTGGCACTTCCTCCCCAACTCTCTGGTGGACTGCAGGGGAGTAGACCTGTTGGCATATCCTAGTATAGAAGATTTCCCTGAAATGTCCATTGACTGGTCCTGTAGCTGGGCAACTCCCAACAGGGGGACTCCCTGACTCCTACTAGATACATAGAAGTTCTGTGGCAAGGGAGCCATTGAGCTTTGGTAATGCAGGTAGTGCCTTGATGGCTTTATGGTGCTAGGTTCAAGACTGAGTTGTTTACGGCTGGGTCTAATCTGAGGTGGCATAGTGGACAATAAAACGATGGATTGGGATGTGGCTGAGATTAATTCAAGCATTCCACACATCACTTTTTTGTTTACCTTAGTGCGATGCCCTAAGTGTGACAGGTATGGCAGACATGGGTCCTTACCTCAGTGTGCCACCGGAATCAAGCTGCACCTGATCGAAGTTGCCCAACTAGGGCAAAACTGGCCTTGGGTTGTTTGTGATCTAGTTCAGAGAGTACCTGCCTTGGGAGCTCGGGCTGGATTGTTCATAGTTATCAGTACTCTGCAGGCAGAATGAAGAGTGATTTGCATACGGCTGGGCCTAGTATGAGGTGGCATTGTAGGCAGGGACCGGCGGTGAGTAATTACCACTGGCTGATATTAGTTTGCGTATTAATTTAAGCATTCCGCCCATCACTTTTTCGTTTATCTTAAAAAATGAAAAGGCAGCTGTAGGCGCACCTTGCTGAAAAAAGAGGGACATTTACTCTGTCTTGCATACTGGCCTGAGGTGCCCAAAGGAGGGGGAGCAGTGGTGTTACCAGGCGATGTCCAACATGTTTGGGGGGCTGTCAGGTGTTCAGCAGCCACCCCAGCTCTAGGAATTACAAAAAAACGAATGGAAGAAGACTTTGGGAGACTTTTCTTCAGTTTTAAAGCACGATCAGAGCTGGGACTTTCGTTCCAAGATTCCGGAGAGCGGGTGCCCATTATTTACAGTTCCTTAGGCTTAATTTCAGCAAGTTTATAAGTATAGGAAAAGACTCATTCATGACACAATATTAAACTTTCAATGCTTTATTGCTAATGATGGTGATAACAGGGAAACGTTACACATGGGATTGAATATTATCAACCAGTGGTATCATCCTGCAATGTTTTAATATTGTCTGCATTGGGTTTCAGTTTAATATTTCTACTTTTAACTATTGTGATGATACTGTGACCAGGCCAATAGGCCTGACTTTCATTTACTGCACCCACTGTACTGTGTTCATTATATAGGGAGGAGCTGTTTTGCAGTTTTTGGACCTGGGTGTTGCGGATGTCCAGGCTGTTATTGGTACCTCGAGCATAGGGATTACAGGGTACATTTAGGGGTTTACCTATCCATGGGTCTCATTGCTGTGCGCCCTCTGTTGGTTGTGCGGCCCTTTATATGGTTTCGCCATAGGCGTTTCCAATTCCATCCTATATATTTCTGTGAATTGGTGCATCGTTTTTGTGAATTAGTGCATATTATTATGTAATTTGTAAATTACTGTATTGTATTGCATAGTGTCTGCAATAAAATAAAGTATTTTTCCTTTTGAAAATAAAAAGAACCGACTAATGAAATTCCAGAGGGCTGCATGTCTGGGCCGCAGCTCCCCCCTTGAGAAAGCTTTGGACTGCTCTGTCTCACCATCCTGAGTGACAAGTTTGAAAACTGGTACTCAGTAAAGGGAACATTTTGGCCATATTATTTGTGAAGGACTCTCATCTTCGCAGCTAATAACCTATTTTCTTACAAAAGGCAACGTCACAACTACAACGTAGTGAATATTTCTAAAATGACATCCAGAAGTCAGCATTCACTTTATCACAAGCACATATGGCAGGCATCAGAGGAAAAAAAATACCAACAGTTTGGTGGGTGGTATTTTACCTCTGTCAGTACTAGACTTATCTTGAATGTAGTGGTTGTGCTAGAAAATACCCTCCAAAGGGGTATTCATTCTGAAATTATTTTCCTCCATTGGTAGATAGGATAATTACATTTCCAGCTTTTGAAAGACATTTCAAAGTAATCATGTGCTAAGAGTATTTTTTTCAAACTGGCTTAGACTAAGGTTGTATGCAGCATCATCACCTGGAGGAAAATCTATTTGCAGGGTGCATTTTGGGAGTATTTGTCTCCTTATCCACCCAGGTAAGCATTGTGAATAGATCTATTAACTGGCGACAAAAGATCAACTTTGTTGTAAAGTATTTAATTTTCTTTTCCTTATGGTTCATTTTTTGAATGAGTGTCAGTCGGAACCTATTACACTGCTCATTGCTTATGCACTCACTAAACCTATATGTGTACAACTGTCGCCACTGAAAACTGTTCATCGGTTTAGTTTATGTTTGAGCTTTGTGGCTTTTCTATGATCACTTGGCTGGCTGCTGTGTGACCTGGTTCCTTATTTTATCTCTCTTATGACTTTGTGATCTGATACATTTACAATCAATTTTCAAGCTTTATTTACTTCGTGTGGCATTTTTCATCTCAGGTGAAGTTATAGATGCTTATGGTAGTGGGCCAGTTCCTCTTCCATGGGACATTCCAGTGCCGGTTCCTGCAATGTTCAGAGATGCTAACAAACTTATCAAGGTGCCTCACACATCGTCTCTTAAGGTATGCTGGCACAGTGCATTTTCTAACTTTTGTTACACAATCTATCATTCGGGATTAAAACCCTGTTTGATCAATATTTCTTATGACAGTTTGACCAAAGATTAACTTGTTATAGTTTAAAAAGATGTAGAAATCCAGTTCTCATTTTAGGATTTGTTGGCTTGGTTTGTCTTCTACATTTTCTTGATATGCGAAATAGATGTGCGCTTTCATCAGTAGGAAATTATATTAATTTTGTCCCAAGGTCTTCACCTTTAAATCTTCGTATTTTCTTTGTGTGGGTGTATGTGCATAAACAATGAAATAAATATATAAATGACATGTAGATAGCATCAAACTGTATTTTCTTTTCTTATTTTCATTGATTGCAGCCCTGTCAATCATGTTTCGGCACGGGACAAATCCTCTGCAAAAAATGTAATGGAGCCTGCAGGGTGAGTGCCATCTTGTTGCAATATCAGCGCTTACTAGTATTAATTGAATTTGTAATATTGTTGTCCTGTGAGGCTCAGGCATGATAATGTCTTGTAAAGCCTTTCAGAAAACCTTAAATTAAAAGAGATATTAAGGGATCGGTGGGTGCAGGACATCTACTTAGATTAGTTTGTCTCCCAATATCTGACCGACAAGCCAAAATTTTCACTGTTTCATTTGGAGGTGAGAGAATAGCTTTGTGTTAGAACTGGGTTTTCTGGTTGTCAGAGTAAGCACCCTGTACAAGCAGAAACCGCCTTTCTATTCAGGGCAAGCTAGATACACACGTAGAGATAACCTGTGCTCACCCTATGGTAGCTTGGCACAAAGCAGTCAGGCTTATCTAAGGAGGCAATGTGTAAAATATTTGTGCAACGCATTCCCACAACAACACAGTGAAAACACCACAAAACGACTCCATGCAGGTTTAGAAAAATAGAGAATATTCATCTGAGTTAAAAAACAAGAACAAAACACCCAGTCAGTAAAAGTTGAGATATTAATTTTTAAAGGATAAACCAAAAATAGACTTAAAAGTCAATAGCGCTGAAAGGTTACTTGTGGTTGTACTAGACAGGGGTAAATCCAAAGTTCTGGTCGACCGTGATGGAAGGTAGGCCGGCCGGCTTCAGGATTGTCACAGAGCCCACTGAAAAAATACCTTGAATGGAGCAAGCGTTGGTTCCAATCCGCCCAATCCGGTTAATGCCTCGGTGTCGAGCCTTTCAGTCAGGTCCTGCTCCATTGAGTTGAATGCAGTGCGTTGTCATCGAGGTGTGCAGCGATGTCCTTGGACCAGCGCTGCATTGCCTGCGAACCTCACAGTCGGGCCCTGTGTCATCACTGAATAGGCCGTGCAACAGCATTGGAGGGCACTGCATTGGTTCCAAATGGTGCAAAAGCTTGGTTGCGTAGATTCTTGCAGAAAAAATAAATCTAATCAATAGTAAAATTAATCTGTGGATTATACCCATGAAATCAATAACCACAACCAGTAAAGTGACTTGACTTAAATTCATTCAAACAGGCTGGCAAAGCCTGCTCCTGATTCTCCATGTATTCATCAGCTATCTAGACAAAGCGAACACTAGCCAACCTCTAGTATCGCTTTTGAGGATCCGCATAGTGAACCTTAATTGTCTTGATTCAAGAATACAGCAAATCGGTAACAGCCAGGTCCGTCTAGCCTTAGTGTATAAAGGGGAAAAATAAAAAAGTACACTTATTTTTCTTCACTGTTTTGGCAAAGTGAGCACACTGGAGAAATATTTACCCCTTTCCAACTACTACAAAAACTATTGAGAGACAATGTACTGTACCTACGTTTAGGATATAAAGCTGTTGCTTGGGGGAAGGGGTTCAATCATGCTCATGAAATCCTCATAATACAATTAATCTTTAAAAGTCAAACATTTATAATTCACATCCCCCTTGCTGGCCTTGTCTATCCATGAATGACGTACATGGGCCCATTATCTTCCCTTAAGAAGCATTGAGAGACTTTTGTTAATGCTTAGTCCACAAGTCAGCCATACCCAATGTATTTAACAAGGTTCTCACATATCTCTGCCAAGGGATACTATTGCTATAATTAAACTCCAAGATCTCTGTCAATGACTCTTGCAACTGGAATGGTGTTTTGTTTGTCCAAACTCGCATTCAGTAAGCCAAAGGTCTAAATGCAGCAACATGTGAAATGTTACTTAAACTAAGGTCCAACCGTAAAGGGGCAAGAGTGTATTCTGGGGTAAGTTCACAACCAATCTCATAAAGCTATTCTCAGCTCTATCTAGCACTCCCAAATGATGTGTTCCCCATAGCTCTGCATCTTAAAGCGCGGTGCTAACCTCTTCAGCTTGATAGATTTCAACAATGGGTCTTGCTGGTCTAAATATGCATGTTTTTAATCTCCTCAGCAGGACAAAACTAATTTGTTGAAGAGAATACTTCTTTTAGTAAGCTGTGAAGACCATGCTAGTGAGTTGGCAAGCCTTACTCCTAAATAATCAAATTCTTTGACTTGCTCTAGGTACATTCTGTCCAGCTTTACCTTGCTGTTAAAGGCATTATGGGGATTGAATGCCATCAATTTTGTTTTATTGATGTTTATTCTCAATCCCAAATCATTAGAAGCCACAGAAAATATGTTTAACAGATTCTGCAGCTCCACTGATGTCCTTGAAACCAATAAGGTATCATCAGCAAACAAGAGTGAAGCTACTGATGCCAGCTGACTTAGGTGGATCTCCATTACATCCGGCCAAGAACTCTATTAACCCATTGATATAGAAGGTGAAAAGAGTTGGGGCCAATACACACCCATTCTGTATTAATACGGTTGGTGAAATCCCATTTTGGCCCAACCTAATTTGCGAATATTTATTGTGATGAAGCCTTATGATAACTTGTAAAAGATAGTTAGGGATACCCAGCTGATCCAATGTGTCCCACAGTTTTGAATTAGATTGAAGGCTGCCATAGATCCGCAAAAACCACATACACATGTTCACTTTTAATTAACACGTATTTCCAGAGTGTGAGCAGAAACCTAAACAATTGGTCCATAGTTCCAGTATTTGCTCTAAATCCTGCCTAAAGGGATGAAAGAACATTGTTTATTCCATCCAGACCAATAACGTATCTAACACATGCCTACAAGACAGTTTTTGGTGACACCTATAACGCCTACAGGCCTGTAATTAGCAGTGTCGGATTTATCTCCTTTATTATATACAGGGACGACCTCTGCTCCAAGCCTTGTGTCTGGGATTTGTGCACCTTCCATTATGGCATTAAAGCATATGTTCAAAATAACGCACCAGACCCCCTTTCAGAGAGGAACAGATCATCCAGAATTTTATCTAAGCCTGGAGCCTTTTTGCTCTGCAAGGTTTGGAGAGCTGATTAGTATTCTCAAGGCTAAAGGCTACCAATTCAGACTCCCCCATAGTCCTGGGACACCCTGACATGATGATCTAATTAACCCCCTATTCATCTGACCTTGATCAGCAAATAAGGAGCTAAAGTGCCTTTGCCATGCCTGAGGTTGTATATGGAAATCTTCCTAAGTAATCTGCCTCCTAGTACCTTTTCTCACAAGATGCCAAAACAGCGTCTCCTCCTTGTTAATGTCTGCTTGGAATAATGCTCTCCAGTGGGTATCCTCTAACTCCCTCATGGCCGTCCTTTGAACTTTTGCATACAGCCGCCTTTCATGGGCTACCAATACTCTACACCCCAACTTCAATGCTTCCATCATTTCCGTTCTAGCTTCCTTTCAGGAGTCATACCATCAATTTTTCTTTTTCTTTTATCCAAACGATTTCTATTCCCCTTGCCTTTTAATACTTGAAAAAAAGAGGGCTTTATGTTTCTCAAACATTTACAGAAGATGGTCACAACCTGGTGTTTATCACCCCCACAATCTCTTAACTCAGTAAGGGCCGTTGCCACTTCTCCATAGATACTGGCCATGGCTTCTACACTGTTCTCAATCTCAGGCCATTTAACTCTTCTTCTGTTGTTGGTGGTGGTGGTCTGCAGCCAAAGCATTATGGTCACTATCCAGTTTTTCGATAATGACCATATGTCTCATATACCTCCAGGAAGGTAAGTCTAGGAGAATATAGCCATTTCGTGTACAACAATTGACCCTTTTAAATGCGTGCTTAAGCTGCTTATCTGAATTAGAACGCCCATTACTGGCTTGTAGTCCATGTTTAAGAGTTACCAGAGAGACCTGAAAGGCAACTTTGGTTTGTCTGGCCAGACTAGCAGCCCCCAGCTCAGGGATACTTCACGCCTGGTCTTCCTTCTCTGGGGCCATAGTCAAAAGCTCTGAGGGCTCATACGTGCTATTGAAATCTCAAGCTACCAAAAGAAAGTCATGGCGCTTAGTTTGGTCCAACAGATTGTCCAGAACAATAATTGTAGGTAACTCCTGGTGCTGTGAGACAAATCTATTATAGACATTGACCACCAGCTCTGACTTTAACATCCTTGAGTCATAAAACTCAAATGTCAATATGTCCCTAGAGTAAACATCTATTCTTTTTAGATCACACTGTAGAGTGACATTAACCCATATGATAAGGCACCTGCAGACTGTCCCTTTGGAAATGGGAGTTGCTTCAACACAAAGGTTAGTAAAGCTAACTCTATGAACTAAGTCAGTCACCCATGTCTCTTGGAAGATATAGAAGTCAAACCTGTCTATAAAATTACCCCAACACTCACAATCTAATTTGGACTTGATGCCTGCCAGGTTCCAGGAGAGAATTCTTAATTTTTTGGAAGTTAGGGGCAGGGAGAGTTCGATGACATTGCTCTGATGATCCCTCAAGTCTCTCCCTAAGCATGGCATACCACTCTCATTATCCAAAATATTGAGGGAGGGGTTGGTTTTATTTACCTGGGGATCCTTCACCCCAGCCACACTCATCATAATGGAATGCTGTTTCCCCAACCTTTACTCCCAAAATAGGTGACCTGTTATGTTGGTGTCAATCCAAGTCACCTAAGGTAGGTAGGGTTTCAAATGGGTTCTAAGTAAGATCTACGGGGCATAAAATTCACCAAAGTAGCAAAGGATTGGTCAATGAACAACAGTCAACCTGAGGTCATGACTTTGGCCTATAAAAGGGACCTTGCGGGACTACCTGGATATTGTTAGGTAGGTGGTGGGATGAATTCCAGCTCAAAGCATTACAAAGACATTCCACAAGGTTTGGGGATTTAAAACCTATGAATACACAATCTCCTACTGCCTCCTTCTGCCCTGGGCCTATCCAGGGTATCTTCCTGACCATTTTTATCTCAATCTGAAGGTTAATTGGTCCACCCATGCGGGAAGTTATCCAAGTCACGGCCTTATTTTTAAGACTATAAAAGTCTTCAACTTCACCTGGCACAGACCAGTATCTTATTTAGGTCAGGTACTATTTATGTTCTTACATCAAAAAAGTAACCAAACACAGGGAGCCAGTTAGTTTGCTGCAAAGTAACCCTCCACAGACAGAAGAAAACACTTGTTTTCTTATATAACGCTCACCGATCCCTTGTTGGCATGCTTCACCATTGGGTACATCCTGTTCCATTATGGAATGAGGCTTGCTGCAATCTAAGAATTACATGGGAGCACTTATAGAAGTATCAAATATTATGTAGAATGATAACAATAGCAGTTGGGGGGGTTCTACTCTTATGTGGAAAGAAAACCATACAAATACCTGGCTAGTAGGTGAACTAATATGTATTCTAACCTCTAGTTGGTATGATTAAAAATGAGAAGAGGGAAGGATGGATAACTATGTATCTACCTTCCTAAAGGTCGACATGTCTCAAACCATCCCCTTGGCTTTTCATTAGGGCCATTGATCTACCTCCTTGATACCACTCCTGAAATGCTGTTAGGGCTAGTCACTCTCAAAAACTCTGCATACTACATATGGGGAAGTGATTATACCTACTTGGTAATCACTGCTTTGTAATCTAGAAAATATAATCGTGAGAGGGTTAGTCTGCCAAAGATTTGGCAGAAAACATAACATGTCTGTATTAAATGTCTTCAAGTATGTGCTGTTTACACACATACTAAACACCACCTCTTAGTGTCACACTTAGTGAAGTGATGCATGCCAGTGATAGTAGTTAGCACTTCTAATAAAATCAATGTACCTTCTGACACACAACACATAGCACATACAAAAACAAAGAAGGAGAAGGAGGTTTTGGGGCTGGGTCTGTCCTCCTTGTAGCCTATATAACATTACAACAGAGGCCCAGCTAAAAGAACTACCACCGGATGGATAGGAAAAAGGATTTTCCTGTTAGAAAACCCTCACCCACCAGGGTAACCCCTTGGTGGCAAGCTTCATCGTTGGGTTTCTTCCCATTCCGCTACAGAGCGGGGCGTGCTACGACCTACGGGATACGTGGGATCACTGATGTAGTCTCGTCAGTGTGAATCACAGGAGGGACAGGAGTGGTGGAGTCTTGGGTGAGTTAAAAATACCTGTCTCTTAGTAACTCCAATGATTTAGTAGATCTCTTGGAGGTGGTATGATTGAAAAGGGGCTGCGGAAGTGGGGGTTTTAATGTACCTGACTTCATAGTCTACATGTTTTGGAGCATTACCCCTAGGCTCCTCTTCAGGACCAAGGTGGACTGTCTGGTGCCACTCCTTGTTTGACTGCCTCTAATGAAAGCATAAATAATACATGGTCTGTGATATGGTGCAATTCACCTTACCAATGTGGTGTTATAATATGATACCTATAGTTTGTGGTGTCCGTCATTGATGCTCAGTAGTATTTGGATTCTCATATCATAGCTTCTCCGGGAGGGGCGTGTGCTTTCAGTCACACTTTCCTCAATGTGACAGTCCTGCTCTGTACCTAATGCTCACCTCCCCGGGGTCTGAAACTTGACACATAGCACATACAAAATGGAAGTAAACATAAAACACATACATTATTTAGGCAAACATTTTCTTCATGGATCCACCAGTAGTCTAGGTGAGCTTATAGTCACACTCTGCTGGGGAAAGAAATTATGCTGTTCATATCAAATGCCTGAATTGGTATTGGAGGAGCCTTCCTTTTATCAAAATCGGCTGTGCCACACTCACTACATGAAAGCATCCCCTCACACATTCACCTAGAGGACATATACACACCGGTGTCCGGATATTACTGGTCTCATCCCAGTGTGTGGGCTAAATAGCAAGTAGTTCTGCCGGTGAGTCCTTGCTGCACTTTGGTCTCCAATGGGGAAACTAGACTGCCCCTATCCATGAAGGCGGTTGTAAGTGGAAGCGCTTTCTGCTTTCACTCGCGTTATTATAAGGAGCCCATGCATCATCAAATTCATCAAAGTGTGTATTTTAGAATTGTTTTTCCCCATGCCCTAAAAAGATTTCCATTTAAATTACAACACACTGTTTTTTTTTTTAATGAGATATAAACTGAAAGAAGTGCAACATTAAATGTAATCCTGCAATTGCGCAAATGAATATATACCTGAGCCAACACCCTTTTTGGAAAATCCTATGTTCCCTGCAGAAATTATGCAGACAGTGGAAAAGTGGTTGACAGAGAACTACGGGGCACAATATGAATATCAACACCACAAACAGTTTTCTTGAGCATCTGGATCAATCAATCAATCAAATACAATTCTTAAGCGCACTACTCACCCGGTTGGGCCTCAAGGCGCTTGGGATAGGGTTGGGGGGAGAGAAAGGGGGGGATTACTGCCTGAAAAGCCATGTTTTGAGGTGCTTTCTGAATGTTAGGAGGTCCTGGGTCTTGCGTAGGTTGGTGGGGAGGGAGTTCCAGGTTTTGGCGGCGAGGTGGGAGAAGGAGCGAGGGCGAGGTCGGCGGAGCGGAGCTGTCGAGTTGGTTTGTGGAAGTTGATTCGTTCGTTAAGGTAGGCCGGTCCAGTGTCATGGAGGGCTTTGTGAGCATGGACAAGGATTTTTAAAATGATCCTTTTGTTGATGGGCAGCCAGTGTAGGGATCTGAGGTGGGTGGAGATGTGTTTGTGACGAGGGAGGTTGAGGATGAGACGTGTGGCTGCGTTCTGGATTCGCTGGAGTTTTCTCTGAAGCTTGGCTGTGGCCCCTGCGTAGAGGGCGTTGCCGTAGTCCAGTCTGCTACTTATGAGGGCGTGGGTGACTGTTCTTCTTGTTTCTAAAGGAATACATTTGAAAGTCTTGCGTAGCATGCGAAGGGTGTTAAAGCAGGAGGATGATATGGCGTTGATTTGCTGACTCATGGAGAGAGATGAGTCCAGTATGATGCCAAGATTGCATGCGTGGGTGTTGGGGGTGGTCCAAGGGTGGTGGGCAACCAAGAGTCATTCCATGCTGTCTTGTTGGGACCGAAGTTGATGATCTCTGTTTTTTCTGAGTTCAATTTGAGGTGGTTTGCTGTCATCCATTTGGCGATGGCGATGACGAGGAGTCCGGCGTGTAGGTTATTCTTGGCGGTAGCTGGGTTCCTAGTGAGGGAGATGAGCTGGGTGTCGTCAGCGTATGAAATGATGGTGAGGCTGTGGGGGCGGAGGATGTTGGTGAGAGGAACCATGTAGATGTTGAAAAGGGTGGGGCTGAGGGAGGATCCTTCCTGGATGAACCAAACTCTTTTTGGCAGAGACTACTACAGGTCACACATTTGATTGTGAGGAGTTTGAGTTTAAGAAGAATAGAATGCTTTTTTATTTATTGTTTTTGGACCTGAAAAAATAAAAAAAAGCAATTATTTTCAGTGTTCAAAGTTAGACTATGGAATTCTATCCCTTCTCCCGTCAGGACAAATCGTACTACAGAACATTCAAAATAGAGCAGAAATGCTTCTTGGTACAATACTTCTATCTGTGAAAGCCTACCTGATCTGAATGTGAGCACTGGTGGCCCCATGCCAAACCCCAGAGGTGTTGCTCTGGTTACAGGAACTATTTGCTGTTTTGATTATGTTTTATAGAACCTATAGTGCACCCAGTCGTACAGCGGGTTACACTCTAGCACTATTGTACTGATGTGTGTATTTGAATTCCTTCTGGCTTCGAGTTTATATCTGCACTTCCTGCACAAAACATTGTGTCCATTGATGCACAATTGGTTGCATTGTAAGTTGTAGCATTTACGATCTGTGAGAGACTCTGCTACTCCATGGGTATGGTTCATATTACATAAAACTGCAAATAAATGCAGAAAGTTGACACACTTGAAATGTCTCCTACTGCACTGTGTTTTCTACTATGCTACTAGTGATTTATGTTCATTCCTCCTCCTTTGATGCTCCTGCATTGACCAGTAAAAGCCTCAGGCAGGCTAATAACGGGCACATTATGGATGATGCAACACAGCAGGGCTAACAGGAACCTGAGTTTGGAAACTATTGAATGAAAGTGGTCTCTAAATATTTACTCTAGCTGTAGAGGTTTCGCAGGTTTCGCAGCCCCCTTAGTGGTTGGCAAGAGATTTGTATGCAACTGTACAGATCAAAAGCCAGATAGTTCCAATCCAAAAGCTTTGAGGCAAGGAGAAGTCTCCTGCAGCATCAGAAATGATTAGGCTTAACACATTCATGTTTTTTTAACAGATTGTGTGCTGGGTGTGCAGTGGATCTGGAAATCGAATAAATGAGAGATGTTCACACTGCCATGGCATTGGCAATGAAAGGTAAGCACTTTATTGTCTACATTTATGTGTTATTTCATACATATTCTTGCCACCTTTTCCATTTTTGCAGCCTTGCTACAGACAGCTCCACAATAACCCACAGAGTTTACCCTTGCTTATGATTAGGCAGCTTTATCATTAATAGCTGATTTTTATTGTTTGTTTTCCTCTTAGTTCTTCGTTTGTCCCTCCCCTGGAGCATAGCTCATTTACCCTTGCTTTGGTTGGTTGTCTACGGCTGAACCTTGCTGTGTTGATGTCATGTGTTAGACTTTTCATCCTTGGCGTGGTCTCCCTTAACTTTTTGCCTCTGTTTCCCAGGTTGTTGATGTGTGTTGTACTCTGTTTTTGCTGTGTTAGTTACTCTGGGCACTTTACCACGGCTAACCAGTGCTAAAGTGCCAGTGCTCCTATACAGAATGTGTATATAATTGGCTATCCATGATTGGCATATTTGGTTTACTAGTAAGTCCCTAGTAAAGTTCACTAGAGGTGCCCAGGGCCTGTAAATTAAATGCTACTAGTGGGCCTGCAGCACTGGTTGTACCACCCACATAAGTAGCTCTGTACTCATGTCTCAGACCTGCCACTGCTGTGTTTGTGTGTGCAGTTTTTAACTGTAAATTGGCAAGTGTACCCAATTGCCAGGCCTAAATCTTCCCTTTTCTTACATATAAGACACCCCTAAGGTAGGCCCTAGGTAGCCCCAAGGGCAGGGTGCAGTTTATGGTTAAGGTAGGACATATAGGGCCTCATTACGAACCCGGCGGCTGGTGGTAAACACCGCCAACAGGCTGGCGGTGTTCCGCCAGTTATTATGACCGTGGCGCAATAGCCACGGCCATACCGTCGGCCCCTCCACTATACCGCTTCTGCCTGGCGGTCATAATCCCCAGGGCAGTGGTGCAAGCACCGCTGCCCTGGGGATTATGAGTCCCCGACTGCCAGCCTGGCCACAGCAGTAAACACCGCCTTGGAAAGGCTAGCGGTAAGGGGGACTTGGGGTGCCCCTGGAGGCCCCTGCACTGCCCATGCACTTGGCATGGGCAGTGCAGGGGCCCCCAGGCATAGCCCCATTGCGCATTTCACTGTCTGAATTTCAGGCAGTGAAATGCGCGAAGGGTGCTATTGTGCCCGCTGCACATCAGCATTGCCGCTGGCTCTATTACGAGCCGGCAGCAATGTTGATGTGACTTTTCCGCTGGGCCAGCGGACGGTAACACTGTTACCGAAAGTTGAAATAGGGAGCCAGAAATACCGGCTGGCGGTATTCTGTCGCCCACAGCCTCGACCGCCGAGTTTGTAATGAAGGCCATAGTAATGTGTTTTATATGTCCTGACAGTGAAATATTGCTAAATTTGTTTTTCACTGTTGCAAGGCCTGCCCCTCTCATAGGTTAACATAGGGGCTACCTTTAATTCTGATTAAAGTGTAGATTAACTTTGGCAGGGGATAGTCATGTGGAGTTTGGGGTCTCTGAGCTCACAATTTAAAAATACATCTTTTAGTAAAGTTGATTTTAAGATTGTGTGTTTGAAAATGCCACTTTTAGAAAGTGAGCATTTTCTTGCTTATACTATTTCTGGGACTCTGCCTGTTTGTAGACTCCCTGTCTGGTTAGTTTGACAGTTGGGCTGGTTGCACCTCTCACGAGACAGTGACACAAAGGGAGCTGAGGTGTAGTCTGCATTTCCGGATGAGCCATCTGTGCTAGGAGGGAGGGGAGCAGTGGTCACTCACACCTGAAAGAGCTGTGCCTGCCCTCACACAATGCAGTCTCTAACCCCCGGTGTGTGTCTGGGGCCTGGCCTGGGCAAGGCAAGATTTCACAATCAAGAGAGACTTTCCTTTGAAGTAGGCCTACTTCAAAGGGCAAAATGGGTATAAGAAGGGCAACCAAAACCACAGACTTTAGAACACTTATGGAAACCAAGAGGAACCTCTGCCTGGAGAAGAGCTGAAGAAGAAGAGCTGCCCTCCCTGTGGGAGCTATCCTGCAGTTGCTGCTTCTGCCTGTGCTAGAGGACAAAGTCTGGACTTTGTGTTGCCTTCCTTCTTGTGAATATCTCCAAGGGCTTGATTTAGAGCTTGCCTCCTGTTGTTTGAAGTCTCAAGGACAGCAAAGACTTCTCTCTGCCAGCACCTGGAGCCTCTTGAGAGACTCCTACTCTGCCATGTGGTGCCCATCCAGTTCCAGGGACCCTGAGAAGAGAAGCTGGCAACCCAAGAGTGAGAAATCCACGCACTGACGCTGTGCAGGGAAAAGATCGACGCGACTCCGATCTGCAGCTGAAAACTAGACACGCCGCCGGCTTCGCAGCTAAAAATCGATGCTCGCCTGCAACGCGACTGGAAGATCGATGCCCGGAGCTGGGGAAACGACACGCAGCATCTCTGACGGAGGCTGGTGAGATCGCAACCCGCGCTGCGTGATTTTCGGACCATTGTGCGGCTGAATTTCTGACGCGAACACCGCTGGGTGTGTAAAAACAACGCAAGGTCCACCCAGACCCGAGTGTGCTGACTGGATTGACGCGTGGTTCTCCTGCAGAGAGAAGAAGCGACACATGCCGACCCGAATAAAGGAGAAACGGCACAAGGTCTCGCTCGTCAGTGAAATCGACGCATCGCAAGCCCTTTTTGACGCACACTCGCCCGTGTGGTGTTATTTTTTACGCACCCAAGGTAAATTTTCACGCTAACAGCATTAGTGTTGTGTTTAAAATTACATGAAGACTCTTTTTGAATTCTTAGTGATAACGTGACTTGTGTATTGTGGATTTTTGTCATTTTGGTCTTTGTTTAGATAAATATTTTCTATTTTTCTAAACCTGTGTTGTGTCATTTTGTAGTGTTTTCATTAAGTTACTCTGTGTGTTGGTACAAATACTTTACACTTAGCACTCTGAAGTTAAGCCTGCTGCTCATGCCAAGCTATCAAGCAGGTGAGCGGGGGTTAGCTGAGGATGATTCTCTTTTACCCTGACTAGAGTGAGGGTCCTTGCTTGGACAGGGGGTAATCTGACTGCCAACCAAAGACCCCATTTCTAACATCATGTAACTACTTTTTTTTTATTGGTTTAGCACTTCATGGGAGTGCATGTTTTTGTTTGCAGAGCACGTGTGCGCCCTCTACTTTAATATCCTAGACTATACTTTTTATTTCCCTTGTTTATATACAGTGGAGCAGATGTCAGTTTTCATGATGCTCTGGATGTCCCTTGTTCCCATCCTTCCCAAAGCTCCGTGAGTGGCTGAGTTAGAAGTATGGAAAACAATGAAAACTTTGGTTTCTATAGTTTCAAGTTGGCCACCAATTTGAGTGACGCAACATGTGTTGCATGGTCACATCGCACCAAACCTTGTAATGACGCTACGCACATTGCATCATGGAATTCGGTGTCAATCTTGAAAGGTTAGAAAGCAATGTTTTCATTCCTTTCTAAACATTTGCCATAGTTGCCTGGACCTTGTCAAAGTTGATCCTATTGCTTGCTGAAGATTGGCAGGAGGGTGCATGTCTGACATTGGTTGGAATGGAATTTCAAATCCTCGGGTTATTCTCCCAGAAAGATCTCACATTAGTGGTTGATTTCTTTAAGCGTGGCCCTTCACGTTATATATTTAATGTCCTACAGCATTGCTTAGTGAAGTAGCAAAAACAGGACAATGCTTACAACCGGCTAACCTGTTTGCAGTGGTTATTGCTAAACAAAGACCAGGCAATCTCACTACAATAATGAATCATGTATCAATGAACATGATTAATTATTGTAGTACTAACCAATCCCACGTCTGTATTGAAAAAATCCCACTTCTGTCAGTACAGTTTTATTCCAAGTCAGTTGTCCAATACGGCGACAATGCTTTCACATCACTACTTATCCCAATTTTGGAAACTGCCTAATCGGTTGCTGCGCTCAAACTGCTCATCTGACAAGTCCTAGGAATATACTATGCACTAGTAAGTGCTAGTCAGTTTATTCTCTTGCACTGTTAAATGTATTTGATCTATTGGTTAAAGATGACGTCTAGTGCCCTACGTCTTTACACTTATCACCTCCACCTTCTAGAGGCTATTGCTTGAGTTTTTGAGGCATCTTTTACAGTCCTTGTCCAAACCTTGCATTCTCCATCTGGGTAGATTCACGCTTGTAAAACAATGATGCTGGCTACCTTCAGAAAAGGGCACTCCACCCACACTATCAGTTTAAATAATCCATTAATTAATTTTTAAGCAGTACAAACACCGAAGAAGAGAGCTGCATATTCGTGGTCCCCGCCTGTGGAACAGGTAAGCCCAGAACTAGAAAAGATGGTTCTTTTCTGCCAGGGATTTCTGGAAACTAACCTTTTCATACGGACTTGTTCCCCAGGCCCTGCAACATCAAGCGATGTGGCTGAGGAATATCTGACACGGGGTCATGATTCACATTTGTTTGGAGTATAATCTTCTACAGCCATTTTTTTCTTCAGCCTGTACTATGCTCCTTGGCATAGTACAGGCTTAGGCGCATAGTAGTACAGGCTTAGGAATTTGAAAGGGCCAGGAAGTAACATGTTGCAGAACTTAAAACTCTGAAATAGGTACAGTAGAGGTTAAAAGAAATTGGTTAAATTAACAGAAATTGGTGATATTAACAAATGGATTACAATCTTGTTTGAACATATAACGTGTGATCATCAGTATAAGAAGTAAAAAAAAAAAAAGATGTTTATCAAACAGAAAGAAATCAGACCTTAACCTCTTAAATGCGGGCGTCGGCCACTGGCCGACGCCCACACACCCTCCCTGGTGCGGGTCACGACCAGTGGCCGACACCAGGAAGGGCATTAATAAATCCTCGGGTGCGTTGCACCCGAGGATTTATTTTGTATTTTTTTTCCCCCCCCGGGAGACACGGAAGCTACCGTGTCTCCCCCCGCCCCCCACCCGCCCCTTTGTGACGTCAGCGCGCCGCGAGGCGCGCTGACGTTGCAAAGGTGTTTTCCCCATGAAAGCAGGAAGCAGCCTTGCGGCCGCTTCCTGCTTTCATGGGGAAAACGGCCTTTTTCACGTTCGGGAAGGCCTCGTAAGAAAGGGGAGAGTCTCCCCTTTCTTACGAGGCCTTCCTGAAAGTGTTTCCTGGCCCCCGATCGCAGCTGTGCTGCGATCGGGGGCCAGGAAACACTTTCAGGTTTCCTGGCTCCCCCGATCGCAGCACAGCTGCGATCGGGGGGGTCAGGAAACATTTTGAAAAGGCCTCGTAAGAAAGGGGAGACTCTCCCCTTTCTTACGAGGCCTTCTGAAACTGTTTCTGGCCCCCGATCGCAGCTGTGCTGCGATCGGGGGCCAGAAACAGTTTCAGAAGGCCTCGTAAGAAAGGGGAGAGTCTCCCCTTTCTTATGAGGCCTTCTGAAACGGTTTCCTGGCACAGCTGCGATCGGGGGCCAGGAAACCCCACTAGACACCAGGGATTTCACTTTTGGGGGGCAGCCCCCCCCGGAAAACGGGCCGCCCCCCCCCCCCCGGATAATTTTCCTAAAAAAATAAAAAGGTAGGTGCCCCCTGGGGAGGGGGGGGGCGCGATCGCGCCCCCCCCCCCCCCAGGGGATTTTTTTTTTTTTTCAAAAAAAAAAAAAATTTAAAAAATAAATGAAATGACAGGGGGTCGCCCGTGGGCAGGGTGACCCCCTGTGGGGGCAATTTTTTTTTTAGATGTTGTAGGGTTTCCCTGGGGGCCATTTTGGCCCCCAAGGAAACCATACAACAACTAAAAAAAAATATATGTATATATCTATATATATATATCTATGTAGATAGATATATCTAGGTACATGGATATATCTATAGATATATCTATGTAGATATATATTTATATATATATATATATAGGTAGATCTGTATCAAAGAGATTTATAAAGCGCGCTACTCACCTGTGAGGGTCTCAAGGCGCTGGGGGGGGGAACGGGGGGGAGGGAAAGGGGCTAGGAGGTTCACTGTTCAAAAAGCCAGGTTTTGAGGCCCTTCCTGAAAAGAAGTAGGTTTTGGGTCTTGCGAATGTGGGTTGTGAGTGCGTTCCATGTTTTGGGTGCAATGTAGGAGAAGGATCTGCCCCCGGTGGTGGTGTGTTTGATGCGGGGGTCAGAGGCGAGAGAGAGGTCAGCTGAACGGACGTTTCGTGTGGGGGTGTGGAAGGTGACTCTCGTTGAGGTAGGCAGGGCCTGTGTTGTGGAGTGATTTGTGTGTGAGGATGAGGATCTTGAAGGTGATCCTTTTGTCAATGGGGAGCCAGTGGAGGGATTTGAGGTGTGGAGAGATGTGTTCGTGTCGGTGGAGGTCGAGGATGAGTCGTGCTGCTGAGTTCTGGATGCGTGTAGTTTGCACTTGAGTTTTAGAGTGGTGCCGGCGTAGAGGGCGTTTCTGTAATCAAGCCTGCTGCTGATGAGTGCGTGAGTGACAGTTTTTCTGGTCTCTGTGGGGATCCATTTTAATGTTTTTCAGTATACGGAGTTTGTTGAAGCATGAGGAGGTAAGAGCGTTGATTTGTTGGGTCATAGAGAGGGAGGAGTCTAGGATGATGCTGAGGTTGCGTGCGTAGTTGGCGGGGGTGGGTGCAGGGCCTAGCGTGGTGGGCCACCATGGGGGGTCCCAGGTTTTTTTGGTGAGGGCCAAAGAGGATTATTTCGGTTTTGCTTGAGTTGAGTTTCAGGTGGTTGGCTGTCATATATACATCACTTTTGTCAATATGTGTGTGGTTTCCCTGGGGGGAAAAGGGTCCGACTTGTCTAGTGGCAGTTTTAGTGCCATAAAGAAGCGCAGAAGGTTTATATGCCTACTGCAAAGAGCACATCTGTATTTTATGTAAATAGCTGAGTACATTAGTAAAGTCTATGGAGAGATGAAGGGCACTTTTGCTGGGTGGTAATGAGGGAATCCGAGGAGGAGGGAGTGGGAGCACCAATAATGATTGTTGGACTGGGCGCAGGAGGTGCTAAAGACTGTGACGAATGGTATGTGACAAGGTGTTTTTTGAGTGTCTTGAAAGTACGTGCTGATTGAGGGAAGAAGCGCAGGTAAGGTGGCCTCTACTGTTGCACGTATCTCACACACACCATCGATTTTGTGACTGTCTACGTAGGCTAGTGTTTTAGAGCAACAGTTTAGCCAATAGCAGAGATGGCATCTTGATGGATGACTGCTGCCTGCACTCGGGTTATAGAGGACCGCTCTGACATAGGATCAGAGACTGAGACATCAGATACTGAGACAGCATCTGAGGGATAGGACAATGGCGCAGACTCTGGGAGTGATTTTTCAGTCAGAGGAGTCCCATTCGAAAACTCCTCTTCCAGTACATTATGAGGGAGGTGATGAGGACAGTCCTGCTGTCCCTTCGCAAGCTGTTCGTGCAACTGGGTAATAGTGGGTTAGGCCAACCCAGAGAGCAGGTGAATGCGGCGGCAAGCAGAGAGAGAGTGCTCTCTTGGGAGCTCACCAATTTAGTTCAGCCCCAAATTCCACCACCCAAATCATATTGTGGAGACATCAAAATTGTCTATGGCAAAACAAACTGGTTTTGTAAGGCAGGCACCTGTGTTTTTGGTCCTGGATTCGGCGGCCATATAGAGAAACACACTAAACCCAAACATTTCTGGAAACTAGACATTCGGGGGAGTCCACAGAGGTGTGACTTGTGTGGATTCCCCAAAGTTTTCTTACCCAGAATACCCTGCAAAGCTGAAATGTTGAGAAAAAACTATATTTTTCTCGCATTTCTGTCACACAAACTACAGGAATATGCTGGGATCCACAACATTCCTACCACCCAGTGACTCCTCACCTGTCCTGATAAAAACACTACCCCACTTGAGTGCCTACACCTAGTGCCTGTGTCAGGAATGGATCACCCCAGGGTCAACAGCTGCCTCACGTAAGGACCAACATTGACCGTTGTGTGATCTATTCCTGTCGCAGGCACCAGGCCTAACCACACAAGTGAGGTATCATATTTATCGGGAGACTTGGGGGAACGCTGGGTGGAAGGAAATTTGTGGCTCCCCTCAGATTCCAGAACTTTCTGTCACCGAAATGTGTGGAAAACGTGGTATTTTAGCCACATTTTGAGGTTTGCAAAGGATTCTGGGTAACAGAACCTGGTCCGAGCCCCACAAGTCACCTCATCTTGGATTCCCCTGGGTTTCTAGTTTACAAAAATGTGCTGGTTTGCTAGGTTTCCCCAGGTGCCGGCTGAGCTAGAGGCCAAAATCCACAGGTAGGCACTGTTTTCTATGAAAAAATGTGATGTGTCCACGTTCTGTTTTGGGGCATTTCCTGTCGCGGGCGCTAGGCCTACCCACACAAGTGAGGTATCATTTTTATCGGGAGACTTAGGGGAACGCCGGGTGGAAGGAAATTTGTGGCTCCTCTCAGATTCCAGAACTTTCTGTCACCGAAATGTGAGGAAAACTTGTTTTTTTGGCCACTTTTTGAGGTTTGCAAAGGATTCTGGGTAACAGAACCTGGTCCGAGCCCCGCAAGTCACCCCTCCTTGGATTCCCCTAGGTCTCTAGTTTTCAGAAATGCACAGGTTTGGTAGGTTTCCCTATGTGCCGGCTGAGTTAGAGGCCAAAATCTACAGGTAGGCACTTCTCAAAAAACACCTCTGTTTTCTTCCAAAAATTTGGATGTGTCCACGTTGCGCTTTGGGGCGTTTCCTGTCGCGGGCGCTAGGCCTACCCACACAAGTGAGGTATCATTTTTATCGGGAGACTTGGGGGAACGCCGGGTGGAAGAAAATTTGTGGCTCCTCTCAGATTCCAGAACTTTCTGTCACCGAAATGTGAGGAAAACTTGTTTTTTTAGCCACTTTTTGAGGTTTGCAAAGGATTGTGGGTAACAGAACCTGGTCCGAGCCCCGCGAGTCACCCCTCCTTGTATTGCCCTAGGTCTCTAGTTTTCAGAAATGCACAGGTTTGGTAGGTTTCCCTAGGTGCCGGCTGAGCTAGAGGCCAAAATCTACAGGTAGGCACTTCTCAAAAAACACCTCTGTTTTCTTCCAAAAATTTTGATGTGTCCACGTTGCGCTTTGGGGCGTTTCCTGTCGCGGGCGCTAGGCCTACCCACACAAGTGAGGTATAATTTTTATCGGGAGACTTGGGGGAACGCCGGGTGGAAGGAAATTTGTGGCTCCTCTCAGATTCCAGAACTTTCTGTCACCGAAATCTGAGGAAAACTTGTTTTTTTAGCCACTTTTTGAGGTTTGCAAAGGATTCTGGGTAACAGAACCTGGTCCGAGCCCCGCGAGTCACCCCTCCTTGTATTGCCCTAGGTCTCTAGTTTTCAGAAATGCACAGGTTTGGTAGGTTTCCCTAGGTGCCGGCTGAGCTAGAGGCCAAAATCTACAGGTAGGCACTTCTCAAAAAACACCTCTGTTTTCTTCCAAAAATTTTGATGTGTCCACGTTGCGCTTTGGGGCGTTTCCTGTCGCGGGCGCTAGGCCTACCCACACAAGTGAGTTATCATTTTTATCGGGAGACTTGGGGGAACGCCGGGTGGAAGGAAATTTGTGGCTCCTCTCAGATTCCAGAACTTTCTGTCACCGAAATGTGAGGAAAACTTGTTTTTTTAGCCACTTTTTGAGGTTTGCAAAGGATTCTGGGTAACAGAACCTGGTCCGAGCCCCGCGAGTCACCCCTCCTTGGATTGCCCTAGGTCTCTAGTTTTCAGAAATGCACAGGTTTGGTAGGTTTCCCTAGGTGCCGGCTGAGCTAGAGGCCAAAATCTACAGGTAGGCACTTCTCAAAAAACACCTCTGTTTTCTTCCAAAAATTTTGATGTGTCCACGTTGCGCTTTGGGGCGTTTCCTGTCGCGGGCGCTAGGCCTACCCACACAAGTGAGGTATCATTTTTATCGGGAGACTTGGGGGAACGCCGGGTGGAAGGAAATTTGTGGCTCCTCTCAGATTCCAGAACTTTCTGTCACCGAAATGTGAGGAAAACTTGTTTTTTTAGCCACTTTTTGAGGTTTGCAAAGGATTCTGGGTAACAGAACCTGGTCCGAGCCCCGCGAGTCACCCCTCCTTGGATTGCCCTAGGTCTCTAGTTTTCAGAAATGCACAGGTTTGGTAGGTTTCCCTAGGTGCCGGCTGAGCTAGAGGCCAAAATCTACAGGTAGGCACTTCTCAAAAAACACCTCTGTTTTCTTCCAAAAATTTTGATGTGTCCACGTTGCGCTTTGGGGCGTTTCCTGTCGCGGGCGCTAGGCCTACCCACACAAGTGAGGTATCATTTTTATCGGGAGACTTGGGGGAACGCCGGGTGGAAGGAAATTTGTGGCTCCTCTCAGATTCCAGAACTTTCTGTCACCGAAATGTGAGGAAAACTTGTTTTTTTAGCCACTTTTTGAGGTTTGCAAAGGATTCTGGGTAACAGAACCTGGTCCGAGCCCCGCAAGTCACCCCTCCTTGGATTCCCCTAGGTCTCTAGTTTTCAGAAATGCACAGGTTTGGTAGGTTTCCCTATGTGCCGGCTGAGCTAGAGGCCAAAATCTACAGGTAGGCACTTTGGAAAAAACAGCTGTGTTTTCTATAAAAAAAATAGGATGTGTCCATGTTGAGTTTTGGGGCATTTCCTGTCGCGGGCACTAGGCCTACCCACACAAGTGAGGTATCATTTTTATCGGGAGACTTGGGGGAACACAGAATAGCAAAACAAGTGTTATTGCCCCTTATCTTTCTCTACATTTTTTCCTTCCAAATATAAGAGAGTGTGTAAAAAAGACGTCTATTTGAGAAATGCCCTGCAATTCACATGCTAGTATGGGCACCTCGGAATTCAGCGATGTGCAAATAACCACTGCTCCTCAAAACCTTATCTTGATCCCATTTTGGAAATGCAAAGGTTTTCTTGATACCTCTTTTTCACTCTTCATATTTCAGCAAATGAATTGCTGTATACCCAGTATAGAATGAAAACCAACTGCAGGGTGCAGCTTATTTATTGGCTCTGGGTACCTAGGGTTCTTGATGAACCTACAAGCCCTTTATATCCCCGCAACCAGAAGAGTCCAGCAGACAAAACGGTATATTGCTTTCAGAAATCTGACATCGCAGGAAAAAGTTACAGAGTAAAACATAAAGAAAAATGGCTGTTGTTTTCAGCTCAATTTCAATATTTTTTTATTTCAGCTGTTATTTTCTGTAGGAAAACCTTGTAGGATCTACACAAATGACCCCTTGCTGAATTCAGAATTTTGTCTAGTTTTCAGAAATGTTTAGCATTCCGGGATCCAGCATTGGTTTCACACCCATTCCTGTCACTAACTGGAAGGAGGCTGAAAGCACCAAATATAGTAGAAATGGGGTATGTCCCAGTAAAATGCCAAATTTGTGTTGAAAAATTCGTTTTTCTGATTCAAGTCTGCCCGTTCCTGAAAGGTGGGAAGATAGTGATTTCAGCACCAGAAACCCTTGGTTGATGGCATTTTCAGGAAAAAAACCACAAGCCTTCTTCGGCAGCCCTTTTTTCCCATTTTTTTGGAAAAAACAAAATTTTCACTGTATTTTGGCTATTTTCTTGGTCTCCTCCAGGGGAAACCACCAACTCTGGGTACCATTAGAATCCCTAGGATGTTGGAAAAAAAGGACGCAAATTTGGCGTGGTTAGCTTATGTGGACAAAAAGTTATGAAGCCCTAAGCGCGAACTACCCCAAATAGCCAAAAAAGGGCTCAGCACTGGGGGGGGGAAAGGCCCAGCAGCTAAGGGGTTAAACTGCATTGGTTTATATATTAGAATGTAGCAGCGCTTAATTTGTATAAAAAAACTTGCCGGTGCCCAAATGTCTCCTCTGAAACACGCAGCTACTGCAATTAAATGTGCGAGCACTGAGGCAGCGTAATCCTGAAGCCATCTCGAGCCTCTTTAATCCATTTACAGCCACTCTGTGCCCCTTCAGCTCACCCTTGCAGCTTTCTGTTTTCTTTCTTTGTGACGCTTTTTCGTTTTTCCCTTTCCCCTTTCCCTTTCTCCGTCCTTCCCATATTTGTCTCTTTTTTGCTTGAGGCAGAAAAATAAGTGCTGGTCCCCCACACCGGAAACCACTAGCTCCAATTAAGCACTGAGACTACACTGTATAAACTCCCCGTTGAAATGATGGAAGGACTCAGGAGGTTTAATAGGGCAGTCAAGGGGGCTTTCCAACTAATTGCATTTAACTGTGACGGGGCAACACCGTTCATGGTAAAGTGGCCATTTGGGACCTCCTTGAAGTGATTGAACTTTGAGGACGAGCATAAATAGGGTTTGGAGATACGAAGAAAAGTTTGGAATGAGTGCTTATGTCACTGAGGTTAGAAGAGGTGAGATGACGTGGAGTCCTGCACTTAAAGGAGCTTCTCTGTTTTACTTTTTTGCAGTTGTCCTACTTGCAATGGCCGAGGCCGCACAACCTGTACTGTCTGCAAAGGAAAGAGGCAGCTGCTGTGCTACATCGAGGTGAAGGTCACATGGTAAGCATGGCCCACTTACTGGGCTGGGGTGGGGATCTTCTGCATCTGCTGTCACAAGGTGACCCAGTGTACATCAGCTTTATACGTAAAATATGGAAAAAGGGGAAGACTTGCGCACCATACATTTTGGCCCACAGGGTATGTTACGATAGTCGAGCTTACCCCACGTTTTCACTTTTTAGCAACGTGTCCTGCTTTATATTTCAAAAACCACCTATTCATATGAGTTCATCCAGTTTTTAAACATTCTGCTAGCACTTGTCCCTTTCCTATTTCGGCACATGCTGGGATAGAGTAAAACATGAAGCACAGGTTGGAGCCATTGATCTAATAGTTTGTTGCGAGACTGGTGCATCTTAGTTCATACAGGATGCCACAACTTTCCTCGCATCTTGTCTCTTTCCCAAGTAAGCGATCGATTTGATATATTTATTCTCTAGAGTCATTGGCAAAGCCAGCACTTTGTTTTGTATTGTAAAAAAGTTTTTAAATAATCTTTACTAATGCAGCAGAAGCGCAGCTGAAGCAGCGCAAGATTGCCTAATACAAGCAACAGGTGCATGATAAATGGCACCAATACAATTTTCTACACACACACACTCTCCCTCTCTGTCCCTCTCTCTCTCTCTCTCTCTCTCTCTCTCTCTCTCTCTCTCTCTCTCTCTCTCTCTTTCTCTCTCTCTCTCTCGGGCTCTCTTTCACTGTCTCTCTTCCTGTCTGTCTGTCTCTCTATCTCTGTCTCTCTATCTCTCTCTAGTTCACTCTCTTTCACTGTCTCTCTCTCTCTCTGTCTCTCTTTGTCTCTCTCTCTCTCTTTGTCTCTGTCTCTGTCTCTCTGGGAAACCTTAAGGACCAGTCATTGACTGTAATGTGTGCTTTTACTATTCTAAATCTATGCATGCATTGATACTGATAGAGGTTATACTGTGGACCAAAGCAAATATATTACTTTTTCGTTTTTTGACACATGTTTACAATTTCCTAAAGACCATATGGAGATCAGTCTCTGTAGGCCGATGGTCCTCACAGAGATGGGGTTAGTCTGACTTTGTCAGAGTTTAGCAGCAATTTAAGAATTGGATGGTCTTCCCACTCCCTCCCTCCCTCTCTTTCTCACGCTCGTTTCTTCTCTTAATCTTCTTTCTCTCTCACTGACAAACAGTGTCATACCCAGAAGTATCTAATTTGGGAGTCTTGACATAACAATCTTAAAAATGAAAGTAGGGTTCTAGCTGAAAAATGCAGGTTATTATGTGTGATTTTCTATTACACCACACAAGTTTTTTTTTTTTTTTTACTATGATATTTCCCAGTGAAACGATTCACGGTGACAGTTGTGGTAAACAGAACACTGTATTACATGTAGATTGAAACCAGAATGTAAACACTTCTTTACAGGTGGTTTAGCACTTATCATAAGGAATATTAGGGCACACTAGTGTACTGTTATGCATATAATGCCCATTTAACCAGTAAGTGACCAAAATTATTTTTTACAAACCTCTGCATACCTTTAAGAAGTTGTATCCAAGATGTTTTTTGCCCAGGAGACCATGTATGTTTCTTATTAACTGGTGTGAAGATTTATTGTTCTTTCTCATTTTTGTAATATCTGCCCAACACAGAATCACATTGGAGTCATCATTACAATGTTCCCTTGTCACAAATGCATTTTCACTGAAAATAACAGATTGGCTACCCTTCCTTTATTTTATGAGACACCAAATCACAAATCATCCATGAGGCAATTTCCCTGGAATCCATTCTCCGAATCATCTTGAGAGACCAGAGAAGCAGTCAGTCCTCACAGACCACAATGTCTTTGTCACAACTGAATGGCAGTAATTCCTTAATTACCACTCCCCTACCATCTTTCGATCACACCTGCAGATATACAGACATCTTCTGAACAACAGAGTATTTGCAGATGATTTCCTGTATGCCATTGTGGACATTGCCATGACAATCTCTGCACCCTTAGTGACCTGAATATCTGGCTCAACCGCCTGAAAATCCTCAATCAAGAACCCTCACATGGAACCTAGAGACCCTAGCTTCTTCCTAATCATCTCTGAACATACACATTCAGCTGGCTATAACCTGAATTCAATCTTCTGTGTTCCTGGACTCATCCCACTAAGAGAGAAGCCTTCCCTCAATTGGGGCTACTACCAAGTTGCCTCCTTCATGTCCACGTGTACCCTGAGAACAACCCCTAGTGCATTAGCAAAGAGAGAAACCTTCCATCATTTGGGGCTACTACCAACTTGCCGCCTTCGTGTTCATGTGTATCCTGAGAACAACCCGTAGGGCAGTAGCAAAGTACAAGATCATCTACAAAGGATCTTACTCTTCTTTTTGACAATGAACCCTCAGACTAATACATGACACAAGTGAACAGATCTACAAATGGTTTCCTAAAGGCTGTGACTGAATCATTTCCTTCAGGGTGTCCATGCACAATTGACTTAAGACTCCATAGCACAACGGATAGTCAAAGACAATTGAGACAAAATTCATTGGACTTCAAGACCCATGGAAGAGGTGAGCCATTACACATCTGCCCACTCTGGTCTTCAAGAACAACCCACTCTCAGCAAGTTATCACAAAGCTACCAAATACCCTTCTCAACAACTCTACCATTAGACAGATGACCCTATGTTTTAAGACCTTCTCTCCAGATTCAATATATCCCATATGAAACTTCCCATTGAAATAGACAACTCAGGTTTAGATCACTGACTCAGTGTGGATTTATGGATGCATAGAATCACCTTAAATCTAGATCCTAAGCAGAGATCCTTACCTGCTGAGATTAGAAGAACAACCAGCACACAATCTTATCGCTTCAGTGGCTTGGCCCAACACCAGGAAGATCAAGTGAAGTAATGAAGTAATACATTAGGGACCCAATTCACAAAGATAATCATGGACATGAAGTCTAGGGGCCTGACTTACAAAGGTAAACTTAGACTGCAGGTCTAGGTTTACCTTTGTGAATTGGGCCCTTAGACTTCAACTCTTAAGCTGACCTGAAGTCCAAGTTTACATTTGTGAATTGGGCCCTTGGACTTCAAATCTAAAGTTAGACTTCAGGTTTAAACTTAGACATCAGGTCTAAACTTAAACTAACGGTCAAGGGCCTGATTCACAAAGGTCAACTTAGACTTCAGGTCTAAGTTTACCTTTGTGTATTGGGCCCACAGTGTTATCAAAGACTCCAGTTTTTTACTTGTTCTCCAAGTGAACACGATCACATGAAATTATTCCTCATTCAAACTCTTTATGCAACTTTCATTTACATTTCAGTAGAGGTTCCAGCCTTCTTTCTCCATGTCGTGCCTCACCTAAACTATGTAGACTACAAAGGGCCTCACCCCTACTGCTCTGAATGTTCCAGTGTGAGGCAGCAAGACAAATCCTACACTTTGCTAACTGGGCCACATCATACACATGATCCATTTTACTTCCTATTGGTAGCAAGACATTGTCCCTTCTAGGCACTGTGTTTAGTACACAGGATAACCTATTCCAAAGACTAGTCTTCTATCAAGGTAGAACTGCAAATTCAGGGATACTTTTCAAATCCCTTCAAGGCCAATTCAAGGCCAAATCAGCAGTTCATTTCTTTGTAAACTGAAAGCCATTTAACTGTGCAACAGTAACATGTTTTTTAAAGTGCTTAAAAAACAAATCGGTAATCTTTCACGAGTTTTAAGGAATCATTTTACTGAAGAAAATGCACCAACCTTACACATGTACACAGGAATTAATCTGCATTTACGCATGAAGTAGTTCTTGAGTGTATGTGCAGCATCGTGTTTAGAAAGGAACAGATACCACACAAGATTAACAGCTAATTACTAAGGGGCTAAAATAGCTATTAATCCGAGGCCACAAATATCCTAAAAGAAAGAAGTTGACTTCAAAGTGTGAGACAGTCAAGAAGCTGTGGAATTGCTGGGAGAGATTGGTTAGTGGGCGCGAGGTAGTTGAGGAGCTGACAGGAAAGTCGAAAGATGGCAGTAGACTTGTTTTCATTGGCTCACACAGTAGTACTATCAATTAGGTAACAGAGACGTTGCAGGTTATGACTTTTGACTAGCTATACAAGCAATACGTGCAAAGGATAACAGACAGCAGAGCAGCAGCAACCCATCCTTAGTGACTGAGGGGCCCGCCCCTGCACCTTCTGACAGACACTCATTATGTTGAGGTCAGGCCGCCAAGCGCTATACATGCACTAAATGTGCAGGCACCTGGCTACTTGAGCAGAACTTTCCTGGACTGACGTTTCACTGTCCTCTGAGTGTGACCTCCTCAACATGGCAAATCCTCTTGAGGTCCTCCCCCTTGTGATGAAGGGAAGCATTGCTAATAGCTTCAGACCTGGGCTTTTCATTTTTAAGCCCCGATGTGCCCAGAGACGAGAATCCGTCTGTGTTGCTCATCACTTAGTGAAGTAGGGTCAGCAGTCTCACTGACCCATCCCACTCTGTGACAACTAAGAGGCTTGTGCCACCTCCCATTGGCTGACCCATAACAAGGTCAGCCAATGAGAGGAGACAGCAGTTTCAAACCTCCAGAATCCTTGGAGGTTTGCCATCCACCACCTGAGATCATCGCTGCAGCTGCAAGTTTCTCTTTTTGTAATATTTAGTGTGTGCATGCATGTGTCTATGTATGCAAAGTATGTGTATTTGTGAGTGCATGCTTTAAATGGGCGTGTGCACATGTGCGTACTTATGAATGGTAGGTGTATGTTTGAATGTAAATGCATGTGGGTGTTAGTGAGTGTCCCTATAGATCTGTGTGTGTGTGTGTTCTCCCCCCTGCCTGCTCCTGCCCCAATCCAATTACCGGCCGCCACTGCAGCAGAACTGATTATCACCAAAATATCATGTTAAAGTATATATTTGTAATGCAGTAAATTTAGTTCCCAGACTTCGGTTTGTCAGTTACAGAAAACATGCGCATTTCAAATAAAATTCTGAGTTTTCATTTTGGAGAAATAATCTAAATTTACCAAAACAAAATCTTATAAATTCATGAAAAAAACGGAATTCATAATTTTCATTGAGTACTTAACTGTTCCTTTGCCACACACTGTTAGATTCTACTTTTGATGCCCATGTATTTTAGCCTCATGCCATGGATGCCTAAAATGTCCTAATGATTACACATTTATACCAGGGTCAGCACGGCATGAGGAATGGGAACCTTCATGCTGTGAATGTGTCACCTCTATGGCTGCATTATGCCAAATGTGGGTAGTGGGCACCACCGCCACCTTGCATACTCAGAGAAATCGCCAACTTTTCCGGAGTCAGCAGTATGAATACATGCAAGATGCAATTGAACAACTATGACAGGATCACAGTTTTAACAGGGATGACACTATCATTCTCTTCTTGTCTACAGAGTTGCATTTAAAATGCCAGACCCATCCATAGACATTGTGGAAGCCAGTAGGTTATTTATGCCCACCATGTACCAGTAATTACTATATCTCATCAACATACCTTTATTCGGCTGCCAGCCATAAAAGGGAAATACAGTCAAAAGAAACATCATTTCAATAACCGATAATCATGTGAATACTAAGACCATTTTTCAATAAATACCCAAAGGTACTTCTAAAAACAATAAATAACATCAATTTCATCAATACTTACACTAAAAAAGAATTTAAAATTCTAAAATTTATGTCCTACCCAAAAAAATACCATTATTTTGTTAGCTATCTAATAAAGAGCTGTTTATCCATTATATAAAAACAGTTAATAAATATGAAGCCAGTAGGTTATTTATGCCCACCATGTACCAGTAATTACTATATCTCATCAACATACCTTTATTCGGCTGCCAGCCATAAAAGGGAAATACAGTCAAAAGAAACATCATTTCAATAACCGATAATCATGTGAATACTAAGACCATTTTTCAATAAATACCCAAAGGTACTTCTAAAAACAATAAATAACATCAATTTCATCAATACTTACACTAAAAAAGAATTTAAAATTCTAAAATTTATGTCCTACCCAAAAAAATACCATTATTTTGTTAGCTATCTAATAAAGAGCTGTTTATCCATTATATAAAAACAGTTAATAAATATGAAATGATATTCTTAAAGTACAAAAAAATAAAAAACGATATTCTTCCTTCATATATAAAACTAAATTTATATCTTAAAACAAGATAACTACCCGGGGTCTATTAACTCACAGGGAGGGGAGCCCATTAGCCATTTAAAACAATATAAAGTTTATCTATGAGTATTCGTTAAATCTAAACTTAGTAAAGCCTCAGGCCCTCCTTGTCCCTAATAAATGAAATTGCTAGGAGAAAGCGGCTTATTCCAAAGACGATTTATGGAGTAGTGTTAGACCTTAACAGTCTAACTGCTTCATTATAATTTCTAATTCCTACATTCCTACAAATAGGTCGAATCCATTTTTTCCTTGGCTTATCGTAGGCTTTACAAATCAACAAAACATGATCCACTGTTTCGATGGTCTCCATATTACACAAACTACACTTTGCCTCATGAATATTCTCGCTCTGAGGACCCCATTTGATAGTGAATGCCTTGGTCTGTAGGATCCCATATCGAAACTTCATAAATAATGCTTTAGCTCGCCTTGGCTGAATTATATCTAACCATTCCTCAGCTCTTGGTGTTGGTTTAATGTCCAAAAAACTCGATGTCAATCTACACAAGTCCTTACTGCGGAAAAGACTAATCGAAGAAAACTCCCAGTAAACTTGCTTTAAACGAGTCTTGGATTGTAACGTAAGTGTATGGGGATCATCCCAATAAGGTTTCATCCCTAGGTTATAAAACCAATACTTTATATGATGAAGCCACGGAAGTGAAACAGATTTGTCAAGGTCCATTATCTCGATTAGTGCTTGTCTGTAATGGATCAGTTCTGGAGTTGTCCAAAGTCGACACCAATAGAGTAAGGGCCTCAGAACTGCCAATTTACCTATTTGCTTCATGTTTAAATCATAGGTGAGAGGGATCAATGGAGTAGATGATGGCAATCCCAATACCCCCCTCATATAACTGTGTTCCTGCGAAACTAATGGGGATAGATTTGCAATTCCCCAAAGCTCAGCACCATATAAAACAGCAGCCTGCACTTTGTATCTATAGACTTCAAACACTGGTGAAACAATCCCGGTTCTTGAGCTTTTATAGTTATCATTTATCGCCGTAGAGCTGTGGACTAAAGAAGTTGCAGCTTTGTTAACATGTGGCATCCAGGACAACTTAGCATCCAGCAATATCCCTAAGTAGTTAAAAAAAATTACTCGTTCCAGTTCATGCCCCATGATCAAAATACTTCTTTTAAGTGCTTTATGGGGATTGACAGTCAGATATTCTGTCTTGTTAGCATTTATTTCCAGCCCCTTCAAACTATAGTATTTACTAAATGTTCCTAGTAAGGTTTGAAGACCCATAGGGGTTTGCGATAGTAAGATAGTATCATCTGCAAACAGGAGGGCGGGAACTGGATCTCCATTCAATCTTGGCGAGTCCTGATTACTCCGTTTGAGATACTCTACCAGGTCATTGATGTATAACGAAAAGAGGGTTGGGGCAAGCACACAGCCCTGCCTCACTCCCCTCTTAATAGGTATTGGATCAGTCAGCTCTCCATTTGGACCCCACCGTACCATTGCGTATGTATCCTCGTGCAACCTCTTTATCTGGTACAAGAGATTCCCCGGCATACCCTGATTTCCTAACGCAGCCCATAGAGAGTCTCTTGGAACCAGATCAAAGGCTGCTCGCAAATCCACAAATGCAATATAAAGGTGCCCCTTCTTTAATTTTGTGTATTTCCACATTATTGCTAGTAGCCTGAAGGCCTGGCCAATTGTGCTTGTCTGCTGCCTAAAACCTGCCTGGTATATTGTCAAAATGCTTTTTTCTTCTATGCAACAGCTTATTCTATTCAGCAACTGCCTAGCATAACTTTTTTGCATGACATCGATAAGACTAATTGGCCTATAATTCCCAGGGTCCTCCCTAGATCCTTGTTTATAGACAGGGATTATTTCCACGCCTTTCCATGTCTCAGGAACTGGCTCCCCCTTGCTATGGCATTACTGAGTAGATTTACATAAGGTGCCCAAATTTCTATATTATGTTTGAACAAATCCCCAGGGATTTTATCCAGACATGGGGCTTTTCCTGTTTTGATCACTTCAATGGCAGTCACCGTTTCTTCCAAGCTAAACTGTATATCAGATGAAATGCCCCAAAAGGGTACTTCTTTGTACAAGGAAGGATATGAGTCAAGATTGGGAAAATCGGAATAGAGTTACGTAAAATGATTGACCCACGCACTGGGATCTATATGATGTTCAGTATTATGTGTCCCCTCTTTCCTGCCATGAGTAACTATTTTCCAAAAAGCCACTGCATCATTACGTTTGGCTGTCTCTAGGAGGTCATACCATTTTTGATCCTCCCAGTTTTTTTGTGCTGTAGCCAGAATTTTCCTATAACCAGCCCTTGCCTGTTGCACGGCTATTACATTTTTCTGTTTTAGAGCCTCTACCAGTAGTGTTTTTCCCTTTCTACATTCTGTGGTATACCAGGAATTCAATGAAGTAATTTGTTCCTTGCCCTTTTTTTGCTTTCGTTGTATCTGTTTAGTGAAATAGGGTCTCAGTGCGGAACTCATTAATAAATGAATATCCATGCTAGGGATGTCAGTGCAGTTTTTATGGGCATGGGGTTTCAGCAATTCTGCATATGTGTTATAAATGTTTGTCATAACCTCCGTATTGCCCAATATCACCGGCCATTTTACTGCCCTTCGGTTATTACTAAAAGTGGGTTGAAAATCCACCTTATCCTTTTCCATGCATTTCAAGTCTGTGAGGAAATCCCTAAGTTCAATTACTAGCGGAAAGTGATCACTTTCCCTCCTCTTATCTATTTTAAAGGTCACTATTTCTCCCATGTAATAGTGCTATGCATGATATAATCTAATTTTGAGCCTATGTTACCTCTCTGAAAAGTATCCATATTAGGACCACCTTGGCCCACTCTGCCGTTACATGCCCTCAGTCCATGCTTTAATGTGAGGCCCATAAGTAGCAAAGAGGCAACCGTACCGGGGACAGACTCTTCAATTGATAGGTGGGGGACTGCTCTTGCTAGGTCTTCATCTTCTGCCAGAAGTTCAAGGCCAATTATAGGTTCATAGTTACAAGTAAAATCTCCCCCTATCATAATTGTCTCTCCTCCCGGATTTTTTTAAGCATGCCATCGAGTATTTCTATTTCATGTGACTCCTGGTTTGATTTTCTGGGCCTTATATACACATTAAACAAATGGGATAGCACCTTATTTTTGGCCCCTAATTCCAACCACATAATGTCAGGAGACTCTGCATCATGTTTACATATCTCGATATTAAGGGAGATTTTCACCCATACAACCAGCCCCCCAAACGGCCTCCCTCTTGCTGCGGCAGTTGCACTGATAAAAAAAGTTTTATATCCCAGTTTGTGTGGTGGACTTGGTTTAACCAAGTCACTTGAAAGAGGCAAACATGAAAGTGTTCTATATAATCATGCCAATTAGGGTCTATAAGCTTGCTTTTTAGGCCTGCTACATTCCAGGAGACCATAGAGACTTATCCCCTTCCAATTGAGATCATATCGTTGGTAATAGGGCTCTGAGATATGGTTGATTCCTTTCTACGGGGCAAGTGCTCCTCAATGCTCCCTACTCCTATAACCTGGTGATTATTTTGTTCCTGGGACTCAACTACTATTTGGTCTCTAATCGGTCCCAAATATACTTGATCTAGTTGTGTTAGTCAATAAACTGTTTCAAGATCAGAATCTCCTTTTCTCATTTGCTCTCCCCAATTCCTGTTTTTGTTCCTCTGAGCTATAAACTTGCATGTATGTGGATCCTGGCTAAACCTTGTTAGAAATGGGGTTTTTGGTTGGCAGTCAGGTTGCCCTCTGTCCAAGCAAGAACCCTCACTCTAGTCAGGGTAAGTCACACACAATCCAAAATCAGCCTGTGCCCACCCTCTGGTAGCTTGGCACGAGCAGTCAGGCTTAACTTAGAAGGCAATGTGTAAAGCATTTGTGCAATAAATCATACAATACCATAATATAACACCACAAAAATACACCACACAGTGTTTAGAAAAATATATAATATTTATCTGGGTATTTGCAGGTCAAAATGTTCAAAGATGCAATATGAATTTGTAAAGATATCACTGAAAAGTGATATAAAGTGTCTTAAGTCTTTAAAAAGCAAACAAAGTCTCTTTCAAGCACAAAGTACCTGGTTTCTGGTGGAAAATCTCCTCAGAGGGCCACAGGAGAAGAGATACGTGGACAAATGGTGTGTGCGTCGATTTCTCCCCAGCACACATGGACTTGCGTCGTTATTTTTCACGCGGGGAAGTTGTGCGTCGTTTTCTGGCGCGCGGACAGTCTCTTTCTGTGGATCGCGGGGATTACCAGATGTCCCGGGTCTGTGCGTGGATTCTCCTGCTTGTTTTCCAGTTGCGCGTCGTTCTGCGGGGCTGTGCGTCAAAGTTTCGCACTCACGTCAGGCGTCGCGTCGATTTCTCCTCTGGAGGTCGGGCGGCGTTGTCCTTGCGAGGCCGTGCGTCGAAGTTCCGGTCGTCCCGAAGGCGTCGCGTCGATCAGCGTCGGTGTGCGGTGTTTTTCTCGCCGCGGAACAAGCTGTGCGCCGAAAATTTCGCACACAAAGCGTCCAAGTGAAAAAGTGAAGTCTTTTTGGTCCTGAGACTTCAGGGAACAGGAGGCAAGCTCTATCCAAGCCCTTGGAGAGCACTTTTACAGCCAGACAAGAGTTCAGCAAGGCAGCAGGCCAACAGCAAGACAGCAGTCCTTTTTAGAAAAGCAGACAGGTGAGTCCTTTGAGCAGCCAGGCAGTTCTTCTTGGCAGGATGTAGTTTCTGGTTCAGGTTTCTTCTCCAGCAAGTGTCTGATGAGGTAGGGCAGAGGCCCTGTTTCATACTAAGTTGTGCCTTTGAAGTGGGGGTGACTTCAAAGAGTGTCTAAGAAATGCACAAAGCCCCCTTTCAGTTCAATCCTGTCTGCCAGAGTCCCAGTAGGGGGTGTGGCAGTCCTTTGTGTGAGGGCAGGCCCTCCACCCTCCCAGCCCAGGAAGACCCATTCAAAATGCAGATGTATGCAAGTGAGGCTGAGTACCCTGTGTTTGGGGTGTGTCTGAGTGAATGCACAAGGAGCTGTCAACTAAACCCAGCCAGACGTGTATTGAAGGGCACAACAAGATTTTAGTGCAAAGAAATGCTCACTTTCTAAAAGTGGCATTTCTAGAATAGTAATATTAAATCCGACTTCACCAGTCAGCAGGACTTTATATTACCATTCTGGCCATATTAAATATGACCTTCCTACTCCTTTCAGATCAGCAGCTGCCACTTCAGCATTGTATGAGGGCAGCCCCAATGTTAGCCTATGAAGGGAGCAGGCCTCACAGTAGTGTAAAAACAAATTTAGGAGTTTTACACTACCAGGACATATAACTACACAGGTACATGTCCTGCCTTTTACCCACACAGCACCCTGCTCTAGGGGTTACCTAGGGCACACATTAGGGATGACTTATATGTAGAAAAAGGGGGGTTCTAGGCTTGGCAAGTACTTTTAAATGCCAAGTCGAAGTGGCAGTGAAACTGCACACACAGGCATTGCAATGGCAGGCCTGAGACAAGGTTAAGGGGCTACTGAAGTGGGTGGCACAACCAGTGCTGCAGGCCCACTAGTAGCTTTTAATCTACAGGCCCTAGGCACATATAGTGCACTCTACTAGGGACTTATAAGTAAATTAAATAGCCAATCATGGATAAACCAATCAATAGTACAATTTACACAGAGAGCATATGCACTTTAGCACTGGTTAGCAGTGGTAAAGTGCCCAGAGGTCAAAAGCCAACAACAGGTCAGAAAAAATAGGAGGAAGGAAGCAAAAAGTTTGGGGATGTCCCTGTCAAAAAGCCAGGTCCAACAAATCTCATAGCATGTTTTTGGGGAGCACTAACTCTCTGTTCCAGATTGATCAGACCTTCAGTTAGTCTTTCATCCCTTAATGTCCGAGCAACAACATCTTGCTTTCCAACCTCTCCTGGCATCCTTTCCGCCCTCATAATATCTGAGCGGATTAGGGATAAGCAATGTCGTTTATGTCTGATCCAGTGTATAATTTTGTTCTTTAGGGAATCCTCATTCTCTATACTATTTTGGGCCAGTTTCTGGACATTTAGCAAAAAAATTACCTCAGCCCTAGGAGGCCTTATTTTTCCCTCAAGATGTCTACTCCTTATATTACGGGGCATGCTACCATTATATGGTTTAGTATAGGGTTTTAATGTACATTCCATCTTCTCTTCTTTTGAATCTGTTTCAAAGCTGGGCTCCCTTGGGGGATTCATGGAATCTTGTCGTAGCTCACCTACATCAACTACAGAATAATTTTGTGACCCCGTATTACGCCCATTTTCCCCTCTCATACCTCCTTGTGGTGCATATGGAACACTGGCTGTAGTTGAAGTAAAATTGGGCTGGATATTCAAACTTTGGGGGGATATGGGTCTACCTTGTAGGTCTAATAATACTGTTGAGGTCTCCTCTGCAATCTGGTCTCTGTGTGTTCCCATACTCCCCCCCTTTTTCACAAGAGCTGATAGTGTTCCTACTTCATGTTTTAATCCTCTGACTTCCTGTATTAATCCAATCATTAAGTCATAAAGATCTGATCGATTCCTTTTTGTACATTTTAAGCAGTTTTCTGGGTCTTGGCTAGCTAATAATGTCTTCTCTGGAGTTATCTGTACTAACGGGGTAGTTTGATCGTGCTTACCCATGGGTTTCCCCTCCTGGACCTTATGGGCTTTGATGGTAGCAGTTTCTGCCAGGACTGCATACTTGTTAGAACACACAATATCGCTCTCCTGCACATGGCCCTTCTTCCTGGTACTTCCTAATGTAGTTGGGTGATGACGTATAGCCCACGATATATCATCTTTATGATTAATTATCCTACTAACGGGGAATAGATTTTCCTCTTGCTGGCTATCACTCTCTTTCCTATCAATTGATTTCTCTTTCCCTAGTTCTGTTTTCTTTGTATAATAGGAAGTTATCTTTTTATCAGAGCCCTCCCGAGGGGTGGTCCTATTACTTAATAAAGACTCTACCTCCTCTATAAGGTCATCAATTTCAAATATCGTACAATTCTCGCCTGCATTCCTAAGTTATTTTGTGGTTTTCTCCTTTCCCCTTGGGGGTTCTGATGCCTTTCGTTTCCCCATACCTTTTTATCAACTATTTAATTCTTCGCCTCCACTAGATCTAGCATAAGGGCTCTATAATCGTGCCCGGTGGTACTATTTGTATTATCCTAAAGTACCAAGCACGGGATACAAGGCCCCTGGGCATACTGGAATTTGTAGTCCCCTTTAATTCCGGTAAGCACTACCCTGCCTGCCAGACCTCTCTCAGGGGTAACAGCGTCCCGCTCGTTAGCTATATACTTAATTAATAAAACCTCCCAAATTTAACCTCCAGTGTCAGCAGATGAACTTGAGAGAGAGTCTAATATTAGTGGAGCTGAATGAAGCTATTACTTCTCAGATTAAGGTATATGGAATGATCTATATAGACTCTTCTCTTATTACAAGTGAAAGAGGGGGGGACAGCCCAGTCTCCGACGGGCACAGGACGGGCCCGCCCTTGGCCCGGGCACCACCCGCGCACGTCCCACGAGGTGGGAGCGCTACGTGACTTTTAAAGGGCTCCTGCCCTTTCCTCTGGTTAGGCGCTGGCTCCTCCTGCACCCCGATGGCCCCAGGTGCTAATGATGTGCTTCCTGCGAGGCGGAAGCGCTACGCGACTTTTAAAGGGCTCCTGCCCTTTCCTCTGGTTAGGCGCTGGCTCCTCCTGCACACAGATGGCCCCAGGTGCTAATGATGTGCTTCCCGCGAGGCGGGAGCGCTACGCGACTTTTAAAGGGCTCCTGCCCTTTCCTCTGGTTAGGCGCTGGCTCCTCCTGCACCCCGATGGCCCCAGGTGCTAATGATGTGCTTCCCGCGAGGCGGGAGCGCTACGCGACTTTTAAAGGGCTCCTGCCCTTTCCTCTGGTTAGGCGCTGGCTCCTCCTGCACCCCGATGGCCCCAGGTGCTAATGATGTGCTTACTATATCTATGTCAGGGTCAGCCTGGTATCAGAAATGGGCAGCATGAAGCTATTAACAAAATATGCCAG